>NC_043968.1:43828319-44517069 GCF_902148855.1 Sphaeramia orbicularis | reverse complement strand
AGCTAATGTCAGAAAACATACAGTATTTCTCTACAAACTGAAATGCGGTACCATACTATCTAGAATTGTTGGTAACAGTGATGCTGAAAGTCACATTATCAGACTCAACCGTCTCAGTCTGCCTTTAGGTTTTGATGCCAACTGTGTGGGCTGGGCATTTTTGTTTTGTTTTTTTTACTCATGATGCTACTGCTGATATGTTTTTTTTGTTGATATGGGAGCTGCGGTATGGGTTTTGACCTGATGCTTGGATGAAAATGTCAGCACTGAGTTTAGTTTAGAATAAAAACTAAAAAGAGGGAAACAACAAGTCTGGGTCAAAAAATGTACCAAGCATCTTTACACACTGAGAATTCACATTTAATATCTAATCTACTTAGTCTGTTCTGGTTTTACAGGACATAAATATCAATAATTGGATGCAATTAAATATTAGATGAAAGGGATGACGTGAGTCATCCACGCAAGACGGGGTGATCTTTGATAAACTGGTGCAGAAATCTGCAAAAGCCACAAGCAGACGAGGCCTACTTACCTACTTTCAGTGGTGTAGGTTTGCTTTCAGCCTTTTGTGTATACAGTGTAGCATCAGTGTGTCTGCATATCGGGGTGGGAGGGTCCCCTCTACACTGCCTGAACAAACCCTTTACATGCAACATTTAAAATCAGTTAGATGCAGTGGTGGGCTGTGCATTTGGCCTTCAGTGAGGACTCAACTTAATCCACCTCTTAATACCACCACTATGATGCCACAACCATAGAAACCAATCAATACTATACAAAAAAAGCAGAATAAAGAGGAGTGGCATCACGGAAAGACAGAGACAATTCCCGTACTGAGGGTGAATACCATTATTACTAAAGCAAGAAACCCAGTTTAGACAAGTCCAAACCTCTACACAACCACAACTGTGCCATGTTCATAATCTGGAGCAGTTCAGAATTAATATTTATCAAATAACATGACAAAATATACAAAAAAATAATAATAAAAAAAAAACAACACATCATAGCCTACTCACCAGAGATACTCATTATTTATATTATTATCCCATCTTCTTTCTTTGTGCAGGAAAACTTTGTTGACCTGGTCATAGAGGTGATCTGTGTGTTTCAGTTCGATCTATAAGTCCTTTTCATGTCCATGGAGGCCAAGGCTGAAAGTCTCCTCTGTCCAGTTGTATTCCTGGCATAAGTTTCTATTCTCTTAAGGGCAGAGAATGTCCGCTTGTCAGGCTAGCTAGTGTCATGGGTTGGCCGACCTCTCCTCACGATGTCCAGCTTTTCTGAAAAGTCTGCCTTGAAAATGTTTTTTTAAGTATGTCTGAGACCAAATCACTTTCCTCTTCCTCTCTGTCAGCCCTTGTGGGCGTAAAAAAATCTACCTCAAATGTATTAATAGTTCAGTTCAATTCAATTCAATTTTGTTCAACTGAATGAGCTGTTCTTATCCATCCAATCGGAAGAAGGATAAATGCTGACAAACATTGGCAGCTGTCCTTTTGAGGTGAAATGGACATCTGATTGGTTAAAGGAACAGTCCCGACGCTAGACAGTTTAAATTACATGAGCCTTCACTACTCATTCTGAGGCCCAGGACAGATTAGATTAACCCTGGCACATAGAAACACATAGAACTGAAATCTGATTGGACAAAATATCTTACATCCACATACACATACTGGAAGCAGTACAGCCAAGAGAAACTCTGAGAAAATAAGAGAATAGTCTATTGGGAACAAATGAATACAATTTAAGGAACAAATATTAGAATTTAGTTTGTAAATGTAAGTCAGTGTTTCTGATGATGTTTAGGCCAGCAGAGAAGGCCTTGCTGACCCTGATGAACCACGACTGGTGAGATGTATGTATAATATTTAACAGTGAAGAAAAATGTATTAACAAAGTGTTCAAAGCAGGGTCGATTGCAAACATTTGGATTTTTCTGTGTTAGTTCAGAGGCAG
Source organism: Sphaeramia orbicularis (assembly GCF_902148855.1). Taxonomy (NCBI): domain Eukaryota; kingdom Metazoa; phylum Chordata; class Actinopteri; order Kurtiformes; family Apogonidae; genus Sphaeramia; species Sphaeramia orbicularis. The sequence goes on along the minus strand of NC_043968.1, from coordinate 44,515,104 downwards.
ATCATGAATTGTTATGAATTGAATGGCTGAACTTAGGGTAGTAAATTTCCACTGCTCCTCTTCACTGTGGAAATTCTCTGATAATGTTTGTCCATTTGTTAGACTGTGACACCTGCAGAGTATTTATACAAATGTACAGGTCAAAGCTGGTGCAAAGTTTTCTCCAGCTGAGGATCAACACATCACACTGCATGCAAATAAACCTGTACTTTCCATAAAAATAAAGAAAAAGTTCAACAAGAACATATAGTTTGTTCAATATGTGATCATATCGCAATATCTGCTGTTATTAATGCATGTAATCAAACTTAATTAAAAAAAAAAAAAAAAACAACAGGTACCAGCATGCTCTATTCACAGTCATAAAAAAGGTATAAAACTCAGTGGACAAAGAAAAAAAGCAAGGTTACCTGAGCTGTCTCCTGAGTGGGGGCGGGGTCACTATAGGCTGTACCTGTGTGGCGTCATCACAGGGGATTTCCCACATAGGTAATACCAGGAAGTAAAGACACAACAGCAAATTTCCCACCCGGTGTCTGTATGTTATTAGAATCTATTATTTAGCTGGGTTTTTTGTGTTGAGTCGGAAGCTGATCAGAAACTGAAGCAGGTCTGAAGTTCACGTGACGACACCACATACTGTATGTCATGGAGGGGTGGAAGAGGGTCAACAACATTGTCTGATGCAGTGGTCAGAGGATATTTATAGATCCAATTAACAGAGTAAGTACACCTTCACATGGGCAGGGATTTTGTTTGTACACCTTTCTGAATTCTAGTGATTTTTTTATGCATCAGTTTGTGACTTTTATTTTCAACATGATGCATTTGGTGTCTTCTTGAGACCAAAGACACACCTTGAATTGTCATAAAAATCTACTTTTATAATGTACTGGTGAAGAAATGCAACAAACCACAAAGCATTATTTCACATCTACAACTACGAAAAAGAAATAGTTGGAATAATTTGTAAAATACATGTAAAACAAGAATACAGCAATAAAGTTGCTTGTACTTCATTGATAGCAGACAGTATATTATGTAACAGTAAAGTATTAACCATTTTGTAATATTTTAATTTCTTTAAAATGTTCAGGACTGACGAGATGTGAGATGTGAGCTGGATATATTCATACTCACGCTCTAACGGATTTATGTGACCACTAGAGGGAGTAGTAAGTCACTTGACTGGTCTACCATGGTGAGGAAAATGAGCGCCACAGGGCCTCCAATCAAAGCGTCATGAAGAGATGAACTAGGATGAAAACCATTAAGACAGGGTAAGGCTGAGCGATTTTATCAATTCGGTGATTTATATTGGTATTTTGTTTCCCCAGAATATATCGATTTTTCAGCCGCAAGTTCTGATTTGTATACGTTTATAAAAAGTTTAATAAGGGGATTATAGATTTTGCACTTTTCGAATACTTGGAACCCACAGTTTCAATAAATCAAACAAATTTTCTAATCAGATCTTTGATTCATTTTGTCCAGCATTTGCAAGTTGTAGACTCTCTGTCCAGTCAGAGCCATATAGTGTAACTGATCAATGCTTTCAGTTTTCAGTTCAGTTAATTCAACCCAAGTCAATGGAACACTCACAAGATGTCACCAAAATCACTCTGTCCCTTTAAAATCTTTCAGAAAATTATTTAAGTGTATTGAATCGTATCAAATCACATCGAATCATATCGTTGGCTGAATATCATGATATATCTCGAATCATGAGCTGAATATCGTGTATCATATCGTATTGTGAGATTAGTGTATCGCTACAGCCCTAGACAGGGGTATTCAGATCTGGTCTTTGAGGGCTCGTATCCTGCATGTTTTAGATATTTCCCTCTCTCATCACATCTGGAAGCCATTACATTGTTATCAGGCTTCTGCAGAGCATGATGATGAGCTGATCCTTAATTGAACCAGGTGTGCTGGAAGAGGGAAATACCTAAAACATGCTGGATACCGCCCTTGAGGACCAGATTTGAATATCCCTGCATTAAGACATCATTTTCAGAGTCACAGAAAGTGATAAAACCTAGAGGCATTGTTGTTTTCACCACTGGACACAGCTGTAACGGAAAAGAATGAAGTTTGATGATGAAATCTTGGTGTTTCTTCTTCATGGATGAGTTTGATTATGAGGCTAATGAAAACATAAAGTTCCTATGGGATATTATTATCTTTGCTTAGTTACTGTTTGTTTATACAACTACAACTACTACTACTACTACTGCACAAAATAAATATTTGTAACTCTTGAATGAGTTCAGTTGTACATAAAATGTATTGTGTGTATTTTATCTGTCAGAATACGAATTAAAAAGTTTTGACATCAAGAATTACAAACACGAAATGCAACTTTACGACTGTGCTTTCTCCATCAAGAATACGAATTCACCAATGTGACTATGACAATACTACTTCTCATTGATTCTGTGGAGTTTAATCAGTAACTTGTTGTGATTCTGTTGCTGGTGGGGTTCACACAGTTGGATTTACGTCAGTTAGAAACAACATGATGAACATAATATAACTGAGCCAGAATGACTGATGAGCTGGTTGTGGTTAGTCCCAAACTGAGGCCAACAACACGAAGGAGATTACATTCCACTGGAAGAGGAAGTCTGTTTACCAGAAAGTTCACAACCACCAAAGGAGACATCACAATGAGTCAGTGCTTCATCTAGTGGTCCAGTCTGGTACTGGTCTGGTCCAATGTTTACCTTAACATCAGTCTGGATTCAACATTTTTCTGCTGGTCTAACCCTGACCTGCAGAATGTGTTTGATTTGATTGAAAATGTGTTGAACTGCTGATGACTGTGGTAAAGAAGAACCACTGGATGGATCAAAACGTTCAGGACATCAGTGGAAACGGAACAAACATTTAGTCATGTTCTGTTGTTCAGTGTTCTACCTAATCACCTTGTTACGTCTGCCAGGGAGGTTATGTTTTTGTCAGTGTTGGTTTGTCTGTCTGTCTGTGTGTGTGTGTGCAAGATAACTCAAAAAGTTATGGACGGATTTGGATAAAAATTTCAGGAAATGTTGATACTGGCACAAGGAACAAATGATTCAATTTGGTGGTGATCAGGGGTGCGCGGGGGGGCACTGATCTGCCTTGACGGAGGTCTGCGCTCTACGAGTGTTTTTCTAGAAAAGACAACGCAGACCTCCGCCAAGGCAGATCAGTGCCCCCCACACCCCCGATCACCACCAAAATTGAATCATTTGTTCCTTGTGCCAGTATCAACATTTCCTGAAATTTTCATCCAAATTCGGGGCACTGATCTGTCTAGGCGGAGGTCTGCGCTCTCCTAGTGCTTCTAGTTTTATTCTAATTCTAAAGTGGACCTGAAACATGAGACAAAAGTATTCACTATAATCACCCTTTAATGGCATCCACTCATCATTTGTTCAACTATCTCTTAATGTTTTACTTTTTCCACTTATTGAATGAATGACTTGTTTATTTTGGTTTGTACATTAATCATTGAACACAGTGCAATAAGTATAATAAACATAAAAACCAAAAAAGGAAAGAACAAACAAACAAAAAAAACAACAACATGTGACTCTACTGTCAAAATATGTCACCACTTCATGGCACTATTTATTGAGCAGAGGATACATCGATTCCACAGATAACGCATTAGTTGGGAGACAGCGGGCACATATCGAGGCACTGGCATGGATTCTGCTGCAGCTGCCCTGGGTGCCGTGGCTTTGTGCTATGGGTGCCACGAATGCCACGGCACCACATGTATGGTCCAAAGCACCGAGCCGAACAAGGTGCTTCCTTAGTTAACAGTCCAATGTAATTGATAGAAAATAGGAGCACAAAAAGTACGTAATACAACTATGTAGCGGCACATTAGTCATCTATGGTGGAAACTATGATATACCACAGCTCCAACAAGCACTTCACATGTATTTTACTGGCACAGAAGCCAAAGCCAGTCATAGGCTACACGGGAATACGCCTGGTCAGTGGAAATATGCTACTAATATTGTTGGTAATAGCGTGGCACCCGTGGCACTCAGAGCAGCTGCTGCAGATTCCATGCCAGTACCTCGATATGGGGCCCACTGTCTCTCACTAATGTGTTATCTGTGGAATCGATGTATCCTCTGCTCAATAAATGGTGCCTGTGAAGTGGTGACATATTTTGACAGTACAGTCACATTGGTGAATTCGTATTCATGATGGAGAAAGCACAAACGTAAAGTTACATTTCGTGTTTGTAAATCCATTTCATCCATATTCTGACAGATAAAATACACACAATACATTTTATGTACGAGTGAACTCATTCAAGAGTTTACACATATGTATTTTTTGCACAACTATAGAATAATATGCACACATTTCTGTCTTATGCACAAATCTTTATGACAGTGTCCTTTACCCCATGTCAGACCAGATATAAAACAAGGTCATTATTGGAAAAAGATTCTTCAAATATTCCACTGATAATGGAGTGAAATGACTAAAGCCCTTAATTTCCATAACACCAAGTGACAACTAGTACACTTGTAAAGGGAGTAGGTGTATTGTTTTTAAGTCTCCACTATTGAATCAAGAGTGGGCAAAACTTTTCACACTTCAGTGGGAAAAAAAAAAAACATTAGCTTTGATGTCAACGCATAAATCAGACACTGCACAGGTAACTTACCGACATTACTGCAGTTATGGTTTAGAGTCGTCTTTGAGTCCATATTGTTGTCATTGTGACAAGACCGAATGTGGTTGAGACCAGGACAAGGCCTTCAGAAATGGATCTTTAGACTAGTTGTACATCAGTATTTTGCTGTATATGGGTCAGACGTCACTTTCTGAAACCTGCCTGGTAAAACACAAACCTGTAGAGTCACTGCTTGCCGTAAGTCGATGAAGGTGAGGCCTACTTTGTCTGACCGCATGTTGAAGGCCAGAAACTGCTGACGATGAATGACCTGGTTAAGACAGGAAGTGACATTATCACCAAAGGACAAAGAATGTCATGCAGTCTGAACGCATTGGTTGAGTATTATTAGGCCTTTTTGTGCTCCAGACTTAGTGAAATGGCCCAGACATATCAGCCATGAAATAACAGACTGATTCCCAAAGAAAAGTATTGGAGCTCCAGTGCTTCATTTAGCACAAGATACACTGGACTGTCCTTTAAAAGTCAGAATACTCTCCCACAATTCATTTTTACCCCTCGGTTAACGTCTGGCTGAAGGGGTATTGTAATCGTTTTGTTGTCTGTCTGTCCATTCAACGACATAATCGTAATATCTGAAGAATGCATTCAGGTATCTGAACCAAATTTATACTGTGGATGCATCTTGACATGAAGCAGAAGCCTTTTGAAAATAGATCACCTTGACCTACTTTTTCAAGGTCAAATGGCCTTGTACCATAATATCTGAGTACTTTCACACACACACACACACACCATGTTATGTTATATATGTATATATGTATATATATATATATATATATATATATATATATATATAATATATATATATATATATATATAACATGACATATATATAACATGGTGTGTGTGTGTGTGTGTGTGTGTGTGTGTGTGTGTGAGAGAGAGAGAGAGAGAGAGAGAGAGAGTGTAATAAGTTTCACAGAAAGACAATCTAATATAAATTATAGGGCAGTAACTTTCAACAGAATCTTACACTCAGTGGTGATTTCTCACAGACTGCAAGGGAAGCTTGGCTTTCCCTAAAATAATGAAAATTAAATGGTTAAATGTGTACGGTTGTGTTGACATTTCATTGACTACAAATGTGTTAGAACACGTTCATCTCAAAGACGAGCTTGTTCAGAATCAGCTTTATCACAAATCAGCGGACTCGATGTTGTTCACTTCTCATACATTCCCCTTACGCTGTTTTCTCATATGATCTCTGCTCAGTGCATTTGTCCGTAGACGCTCAGTATCCAATGGGACTTCAATGGGACTGAGTGGAACAGTTTTTTTCATTGCCTCAAAACTGGACGGTAATTGGATAAATGCCACGATGTTGTCCCGCCCCCGGACGCTCAGCGTCTCTGGGGGTGAATGGAGCTGTTGGTGGACCTTGCCCAGGCTGGACGCCAGGCTTCCACGTGCTGATTGGAGGATCAGTCGAAAGCTGAATCCCGTTTGACTGACACCTATTTTGAGATCTACTCCTTCACTTGACAGAGTTCAGTTTAATACCGTTGCGCATTCTGCTGTGAAATCGAAAGACAAAACACTACAAAATTACTCGTTCATTTCTTGCACTGTAAATAAAACGCACTCATTGTTCTTCCTTGTTTCAATTTAACATAATTTCAGCGTTTTCTTGTTTACTTGGTACGATAAGGTCACTGACCATTTTCTTAAAAAGGAACGGAGGGCCGAATTTATGTTTAAATAACTTGACTTTTTTTTTATGTAAGCTGACAATGAGCTTCCCCTGTCTGAAAGACGAGCAGCCGCCACTGCTTACACTATATTTGGCTGCGGGGTATTAAAAGTGTTATGTTCTACCTTATGCTAGAACTTGCCAATATGCTAATAATTTTCTAAGTTACACAACAAACAACAGATGAATATGGTCATGCCTGTTCATGTAAAATGTGAAGTTCATCAGAAGGTGTGCTTAATTTACCCTACTTTCTTCTGGTTTGTTTTATAACACATAGATGCCTTAACCCTTTAGCTCCTGACATGTTTGTGGTGCTCATTCTGAATGTATGATTGATTTTAAATATTCACAAAAATTCAACCATTTGCTCAATAGGAGAAATTTCAAAACTTTTGATAGAGTAGACCTTGTGCTTTCCAAAGACACCTGAGCCTGCTCCAACCTGTTTTGACACCAAAAACACACAATAAAGTAAAACTACTGAAGAAAAGGAATACAAGCACATACTCACAGCAGCTTTTATGACTCTTTACCAGTGCAAATTCACAGCAGCCCATTTCATTGAAATAATGTCTCTGGGGTTAAGTGGTTAATAACAACGCAAGCACAGTGAACTGTAAATTGAGTTTTCAGCAGGAAGACAAATGCAGCCAAACCCGGCTGAAAATGAGTATATTAGTTAGTTAACTCTTTAACCCCTGAGACAGTATTTCAATGAAATGGGCTTCTGTGAATTAGCATTGGTAGAAGTGTCATAAAAGCTGCTGTGAGTATGTGCCTGTGTTCCTTTTCTTCAGTGGTTTTGCTGTGTTTTATTTGTCAAAACAGGGTGGAATAACAGAAACATGACAGAGGAATTGAAGTTTTACAAGTTTTATCATATAAGACACTCAGAATGTACATCAGTAAGAGATTTAGGATGTTGAACATGAACTGTGAACACACTGAACAACAACAAATATTTGGATTTTGGCCGAGTAGTTTTTGTTTTGGAACTCTTAATCAGTTCAGCTGCTTTTTGACACCTGGGTGAACTCCCAAAAAGCAGTTACATGGGAAAAACTCAGTAAAAACACAATAAAAAAAAAAAAAGGAAAATCTTTGGAAATGTCTTTGGAAAGTACAAGGTCTATCATGAAAAAAGGTAAACGACACGCACATCCAAAATAAGAGGTGTGCAGGATCCCAAAAGATTAAACCATGAAAAAATAAAGGAAGGTCTGCACAGCCTGTGAGCTCCCAAACCATTTATTCAGTGACGTTTCGGGACGAGGCCCTTCATCAGACTGAGGAAGGGCCTCCGCCTGAAACGTCACTGAATAAATGGTTTGGGAGCTCACAGGTTGTGTGGACCTTCCTTTATTTTTTCAAAGTATAAGGTCTACTCTATCAACAAGTTTTGAAATTTCTCCTATTGAGCAAATGGTTGAATTTTTCTTAATATATTTAAAATATATCATACATTCAAAGCGAGCATCACAGACACATCAAGGTTAAAATCTAAGATAAATTTATGGAGAAATTTTAATGCAAGGCTGTCAGTTTAGTTCAGGGGCCACATACAGACCAATTTGATCTCAAGTGGGTCAGACCAGAAAAATAATAACCTAATAACCTATAAATAATTACAACTCCCAATTTTTCTAGTGTAAAAAAGTTAAATTATGCGAAAAAAAAACTATCCTTCTCAAAAAAGATGAATAACCCAAACAAACATGACCTTGAATTTCTTATGAAAAATAAGTGCAATTTTAACAATATTATGCCTGTAACTACATGTTTTGTGTCTTTGTAGAGTCACTGTGTGTGTGGTGTGTGTGGTGTGTGTGTGTGTGTGTGTAGGTGTGTGTGTGCGTGCGTGTGTGTGTGTGTTAGTTGTAATGCACATGTGTAAATGAGAGCTGAGGCATAATATTGTTTAAAATTGAACTTATTTTCTTACAAAATTTCAGGTTATTTAGTGTTTTCGTTAAAGAATAGTTTGTAGATATAAACATTTTCATAAAGTACTTTCCCCCCACACACAAATACATAGAGAATAGTTGTAGTTTTGATTATTTATAGGTTATTATGTTATTTCTGGCTGTTTATCTATGGCCTTCACATGTACTGTAGACTTTGCTGCTTTGTGCACCAATCATTCATATCATTATGTCCACTGCCAGGCAAAGTGATGTGTCTTAAGTGAGTCCAGTGGAACCTGTCAGTGGGTGAATATATTAGACAGTAAATGAACATTTAGCCCTTTAAGTTGATGAGCTAGACACAGTAAAATGGACAAGAGAAGGGATCTGAGCCACTTTGGCAAGGGACAAACTGTGATGGGTCAGAGCATCTACACACCTGGTTCATTCCCAGTGTAAAGTGCTTAGTACCTACCAAAAGTACCTAAAGAATGTTGGCTGGATCTCAACCAATCCAGCATCTATGGGAGCAGAACATTACCACCACCTGTCTAATATTGTGTAGGTTCCCTTTTTCCACATAAACAGCTCAGACCCAAGGCCTAGACTCCACCAGACCTCTGAAGGTGTGCTGTGATATCTGGACCAGGATGTTACAGCAGATCCCTGAAGTCCTGGAAGTAGAGAGGCAGACCTTTGTGGATCAGATATATTTGTCCAACACCTCCCACAGATGATCATTGTCCTCAGATTAGGATGTCCATCCTTCCACCTGTGGAGATGCTCTGACCCAGTCATCACTGTTGGTCACCTGGTCAAAGTCATCAAGTTCTTTACTCATTTTGCTGCTTCCAACATATCAGCTTTGACGACAAGATGTTCATTTGCTTCCTAATATATCCAACCCAGTGAGAGGCACCACTGTAATGAAATAAACAATTTTACTACCACTTCTCCTGTCAGTGGTCATAATGTTATGGCTGGTTGGTGTATAGACGTACTCCTCAGTATTGTATGAAGTATATGAAAATAAAGCTGTGTAACACACTGTTTTCACATTGTAAAAGTAAAGCTGGAGAACATTTTGACACAGCTGCGTAATTAATTACTATGAGGTTTTCAACTATTTGATGTATGTTGTTCACATTTATGTCGTAGTTTCTTGTCATTCTTATCAAAGGCAGAAAACGTCCAAAAGTATACTTCAAAAATGAGAAGGCTGAACCATGACGCAAAAATACAAAATTCAATTCGTATGACTTGATGAGGTTTAGACTTTTGTCTTGGTAATGACAATCCACTGATATAGAAGTTGACTAGAGGGTATGCACGTGACGTCACTGCTAGCGGAAGTCACCGCGGTTATGTCTACTGAGTGGCAGAAAGAGGGAGATGAGTAGTGGCTTTGGCTTGAATACGGCGAAAACTTTAGAACAATCTAAAAAATGGGGAAGAGCTGTTGTGCCATTGATCGCACAAATAGATTTAAAAAGCACTTGGAGCTATCGTTTTAGCGGCTACCTAAAGCAAAAGACAGAGGAAGCAGATGGATCGCTGCAATTCGTAGAAATAACTGGAATCCAGGCAACGAAACCTGGATTTGTGTCAGGTAACGTTCATTTATGCTGTATTCTTGTGTAAAATCATACCTTAAATTACATATCGTTTGGCTAACGTACTTCTTAGTAAAGCTCTTAATGCTAGCATCTGTCATTTAGCTCTATATTTCATAACTGAAACGTTTTTGTCTACAATTGTGTGATTCTGAACCTTGTGCCCTACATGATTTGTAAACTAGCTTAAACTGAAGCTAACCTAGTTTTCCAAATAAGGGGGTACTGTAGCACAAAGCTGTTGTAGTTGTGTTGTATCAAGTATTTGATGTTAACTCTACTTAAATCTCCACAGTACCAGTAGATCATCCACTCACTTGGGTCAATACTAAGGGTTCAACTCCAGTAAATCAGTAGTGAACTGTGAGCACTACTGCTGGGCCTTTACCTTGGCAATCACCGCCAAGAAAATACGTCTGCACTGACAGAAAACCTCAACAACAATAGTATGTTGAATTAAAGCACTCACCAGCTGTAATCCTCTAATTAACAACAACCAGGATGTCAACAGCTCTTTGTCTTTTGTATGCTTTCAGCCTTTGCATTGGGTATTTTCCCCGGCGTTGAAATCAGGTTCATATAAATGTCAGGATACGCGATTTCCGTCCACATATCAATGTTCGTAGATCACTTGTTGTTTGGTAGCTTGTATGGATCCATGTCGAGTCCAATTGTCTTTAATTTCATGTTATATTCCACATTTTTCCTGGTCTCGCTGTAGTTACTGCTATGCTCCGCCATGTTGAGCCGGTTTGTTTTGCCACTCAGTCTGATTTAGAGGGGCGTGGCCCAGGGGGGACGTGACGTATGTGCATTTCCTCTATTGAGGCTGTAATAACACGGGTACCAGCAGTTGATTTGCAAAAATAGCTGTTTCAGCCATTAGATTTATTTTTCTCCTCATCACACTAATTACAGCTGCAGCCACAATTATCTGAAAAGGACACCAGCACAAAACAGATTGATTTAACCCTCCTATTATCCTCAAATATTACTAACACATTTTACCCTTGGGGTTAATCTGACCCCTGGGATATTTGCCTCCAGAAAATGATTTACATAAATTGTTGACCAAGTTTTGTGTCAGGCACTTTGTTTATTTGTTGATTACATATATAACTCCTTGATAATGAAACCTATCAGTGAGTTGACCTGTCCTCTAGACTTGGATGGGATCAACTCACAAGCCTACATTGGCTTCCTCGTTTTGGCAGGAGTTCACAAGTCAAGTTGTTTCCCTCATGCCCACCCACTAGAAGTATTAAAGTTCTGGTGGTAACAGTTGTTTTCCCCACTCCCCTGTTACGTATCAGCTCAAAAGTATCAACTCTGGACCTGCAGGTGTGGGGATGTTAGGTCATACACACACAGACAAACAAGTCTTACACAGATATAACAGCTTGGGCTCAAACTGACCCCAGAGGAACACCAATGTGTGCAATATGTGTTCAGCACATTGAAAAAATATCATCATGATAATTTTATGGTTAATCAGTTGTCCCCATCAAATTAGGAAAAGTCATGAAATATGAAGCGAAAAAAAAGTCAACTATTATTTTTTTAACAATAAACACTGAATGGGGTCAAACTGACCCCAAGGATAATATGAGGGTTAAATGAAAACTAGATCAAATGCAGTATTTACAAGACTAAATTGGCTATATGGATAAAATGGACACAATGTGCTGAAGCTGATGATCTGTCAATCAACCAGATGAATTTATCCAACTTAGTCATATTGCATTTGTGTAGTTAAATTGCCACATGTCAAACAGACATATGTGAGCTGGGCTTTTTGACCTGATTACTGTTCAGACTTCCAGGAACACACACCAAACCCATGCTAACACAGTTATAGACTCCTTCACCTCTTCGGTTTTGGTTCAGAATCACCTTCAGGTATTCTTCCTCTTCTTCTGATGTGCCAGTATGCTATGCTGACATTTTCATTTAATCTGGGTCAGAGGACCACGGTTCGATGCTTTCTGAAAGCAAATATGCCAAGTCACCTTTTCCTCAGCTGCATCGCCAAAGCCACAACCTAGTTTTATCTCACCACACATCTAAACACCAAAACCAAGCATTATCTCCTGAATCAGAGTGACATCATCGTGATCCTTGTGATCAGAGATGATATTGGCCAGCAAAAAGACATTAGAGAGAGGACAAAAGAGCGAAGGATAAGAGAAAAAAATCAAATTTAGAGCAGCAAAAAAGCAGGAAAGGAAAGAAGAAAAGAAAAGGGAGGAAGAAGAGCAAAGAGGGGAGTGAAGAGAAATGACATGATATCCCACTGAAGTAAAATGTGTGAAATCTCTGTTGCATTTAGGCTGTGACTGAGCCGTGATATAAGTGTTGGCAGAAAAAACATAAAAAACATATGAGAGTGAATAACAATTATAAGCTTAGTGAAGGTCAAAACAAAAAGGTTGTGGTCAGACCAGTGGCAGCTGCTCGTCTTTCAGACAGGGGAAGCTCATTGTCGGCTTACATAAAAAAAATGGTCAAGTTATTTAAACATAAATTCGGCCCTCCGATCCTTTTTAAGAAAATGGTCAGTGACCTTATCGTACCATGTAAGCAAGAAAATGCTGAAATTATGTTAAATTGAAACAAGGAAGTACAATGAGTGTGTTTTATTTACAGTGCAAGAAATGAACAAGTAATTTCGTAGTAGTTTCTCTCTTGATTTCACAGCAGAATGTGTGACGATATTAAACTGAACTGTCAGTGAGGGAGCAGATCTGAAAACAGCTGTCAATCAAACAGGATTCAGCCTTTCGACCAATCCTCCAATCAGCATGTGGGATTCTGGCGTCCAGCCCGGCCGAGCTCCGCCCACAGCTCCATTCATCCCCAGAGACGCCAGGCGTCCGGGGGCGGGACAACATTGTGACATTTATCCAATTACCGTCCAGTTTTGAGGCAATGAAAAAACCTGTTCCACTCAGTCCCGTAGAAGTGCATGGATGCTGAGCGTCTACGGGCAAATGCACTGAGCAGAGATTGTATGAGAAAACAGCGCAACGGGAATGGATGAGAAGTGAACAACATCGAGTCTGTTGATTTGTGATAAAACTGATTCTGAACGAACTCGCCTTTGAGATGAACGTGTTCTAACACATTTGTAGTCAATGAAATGTCAACACAACTGTACACATTTAACCATTTAATTTTTGTAATTTTAGGGGAAGCAGAGCTTCCCTTGCAGTCTGTGAGAAATCGCCACTGGTCAGACCATGATCATAGTCACAGAAAGGAGCAAAGTTATGGTAAAAAATAACTTTTTATTGATTTTCATTTGAATTTGGAGTTGAACAGTGGTGTTCCATGTTTTTACAAATATATAACTCCATCATCCAGCTACATTTTGTCACTGAAACATATCAATATTGTGTTTTGAGGAACAATCACTATTTTTCATTATTAACAGAACATAAATATGACTTGTGATAAAGTGCTCAGATGTCATTTTCAACAGGACATGTTTATAAGAAGAGGAAAAAAGTGTGTATGTGTAACAACAAAATATAGTAACAGGTGAGAATTTGAGGATGGAGGAAGAAAAAAAAATCAGGTAAAGAAGAAATTAAATGGTGTCAAAGCAAAAAACTGCAGAGGGAGAGGAAGGAGGAGATTATAAGAGGAAAAAGGGAAAGAAGAAATGAGGGAAAAGGAAAAAAAGGGACAGATTAGGAAAAAAGAATGGAAGGATAGGAGTGGAAAAAGAAAACGTAATGGAAGGAGTAGTGATAAAGAGGGGAGACAGTAACAGGAGATGAGAGGGAGAAATAATAGAGCAGGAGAAAGAGGAGGCAAAATGAAAGGAAATAAAAAACAAAAGTCAAAGAAAGGAGCCCATCCAATAGAAAAGAAAGAAAGAAAGAAAGAAAGAAAGAAAGAAAGAAAGAAAGAAAGAAAGAAAGAAAGAAAGAAAGAAAGAAAGAATTGACAACTGCATGGAGTCTCCTTGGAAATTTGCAGTGTTGAGTCAGAGACATTTTGTCAACATCAGGAATTTCTGAAACAGGAGAGGAGTGAAAAAAAAAACAAAACAAAACCCAAAAGAAACAAATGAAAGAAAAGGAGTGGGAGGAGAAGACACAGAGCAGGAGGAGGAGGTATAAATGGAGCAGAGAGGAGTGACACTACTACAGTTGAAGATGTTTCTCCCTCTCGTCAGGACGTCGGCCATTGCTCTGCTACTCAGCCTTGTCGCTGGGCATGTTACTACGGCAACGGAGAAGACAGGTGTCACCTGCCGACAGGAGATTCCGGCCGAACTGATCCGAGAGCTGTGGAGCCGGACCAAGCATCTGATCAACCGACTGCCGGTAAGCTCAATAAGCAATCAATCATTGACTGCAACCACTGATTTAAGTCTTATGATGATATTTACTAATCACTCTGGCAGTAAATAACTGATCAGTACACTGATATGTAATAATCAATAGATTTCTCTGATCATCATATCCATTAAGTATAGATTTTGACTTTAGTTCAATAGCATTCATGATAATCAAGATCAAATTATAGCAGGATATCAAAACAATATGAAAGAGACAGTTCTTTCAAAATAAAAGTCCTATTTATCAGTACAGTGTTTTGTTTTCTCATTGAGACATTTATTAATGGCATGTTCTCACATTATCCATTCATTTACTGAAACTGATGAGTAATAATGTGAACCTCATATTTTTCAGATGGTGCTCAGTGTTAGACAGGACGTAAAAGTGTCAAAGCTGCAGTTTTTAGAAATATCAAAGAGTGTGTGACTGTGTGTGTGTTTTACTTCATGGCATCTTCAGAGGGGAACATTTGCTGCTTCACCCTATATTTACCACTTACCCTGCAGATAACGATCATCTGTTCAACATCTGCAGGATGAAATGTCTGCAACTTTTGCACCACTTTAGCATTTATAAGCATTTATTTAGTATTTATAGCATTTATAAATACTTCTCAGTAACCCCTTAACATGGACTGTTGAAAATTTAGCATTGAACCATTTCCATTCCGAAACCAGTAGAGAAGGTGTATGGACTCCCCCAGTGCCGGCTCAGCCGTATTCAATATACAGCTAGAAAAGCACTCAGAGAGACCTCCGCCAAGGCAGATCAGTGCCCCGGATTTGGATGAAAATTTCAGGAAATGTTGATACTGGCACAAGGAACAAATGATTAAATTTTGGTGGTGATCGGGGGGGATGGGGGGGGGTAGGGGGTCCACGGGGGCTCACTGATCTGCCTAGGCGGAGGTCTGTGCTGTCTTTTCTAGAAAAGCACTCGGTGGGTGTAGACCTCCACCAAGGCAGATCAGTGGGCCCCCATGACCCCCCCCACCCCCCAGCCACCCCCCAGCCACCCCCGATCACCACCAAAATTTAATCATTTGTTCCTTGTGCCAGTATCAACATTTCCTGAAATTTTCATCCAAATCCGTCCATAACTTTTTGAGTTATCCTGCTAACAGACAAACAGGAAAACAAACAGACAAACCCCGATGAAAACATAACCTCCATCGTTCTTTGGTGGAGGTAACTAGTCAGGACACTGAACATAATTTTGTGGCATCAATAAAACCTCCATTTCCAACCTCCAAAAAATCTCTATCTCCTGAGACAGGAAAATCAGTTTTATTACTTTTTCATTACTACTGACAATGATGCCTCTTAAACTGTATCACACCCAAACTTCTGTCTGTTTGATGTGCTACAGTCAAATTAGCAATCTCCACTTAATTTATTTTTTAATATACATGTAGCCTATATAAATTCAGGCGTTTAAGGGGTAACATATGGTATGATTTATATATCCTCATCGTACATTTATATATCATCATCGTACAGTTAGAACCCCTTTGGAAAAAAGTATATATATATATATATATATATATATATGTGTGTGTGTGTGTGTGTGTGTGTATATATGTGTATATATATATATATATATATATATATATACATATATATATATATATATATATATATATATATATATATATATATATGTATATGTATGTATATATGTACAGGGTGGGAAGCAAAATTTACAATATTTTGAGGCAGGGATTGAAAGACAGTGTATGACCAATTAGTTTATTGAAAGTCATGAGAATTTATTTGCCACAAGAAAAATTACATAATAGAAAATGTTTTTATTCTATGTGTCCTCCTTCTTTCTCAATAACTGCCTTCACACGCTTCCTGAAACTTGCGCAAATGTTCCTCAAATATTCGGGTGACAACTTCTCCCATTCTTCTTTAATAGTATCTTCCAGACTTTCTTGTAATAGTTTTGCTCATAGTCATTCTCTTCTTTACATTATAAACAGTCTTTATGGACACTCCAACTATTTTTGAAATCTCCTTTGACGAGTGCATTCAGCAAATCACACACTCTTTGACATTTGCTTTCCTGATTACTCATATGGGCAGAAGTTTCTGAAAAGGTATGGATAATAGTGTTAGGTATGATTATGACATCAATATATGTTTGGTTTCAAAACAATTGACGTAGTGCCTGCTGAGAAAAAACAACTAAATGTTCTTTGTAAATTTTGCTTCCCCACCCTGTATGTATGTATGTATGTATGTATGTATGTGTGTGTGTGTGTGTGTGTGTGTGTGTGTATATATATATATATATATATATATATATATATATATATATATATATATATATATATATATACATATATATATATACATACATATATATATATATATATATATATATATATATATATATATATATATATATATATATATACATATATATATATATATATATATATATATGCATTTTCTTCTTTATCTGCATAGAGACTTGTATTTTCCTACAGCTACAGGCTGACAATAATTTTGCTTCTAAAAAACTTGTTGCTGCAGTTCTTTTACATTTTTAAATAAGAATATATTTGTAAAATATAATGATGTCTGTAGGTTTATTGATCGGGCAGCTCACAAACAAAGACCACAACCTCAAATAAGTAGAAGCAGCATTTACTTATAACAATTAGATAAGTATCGCAATGACGCTGATGATGATGAGAGTGAGGGAAATGATTGTGAGGCTGTGGTTTGAAGAAGGCCCTGGTCCACAGAAGAGTATGACCTAGAGAAGAGGGATGGATGAAGGTGTGTAGGGCAGGCAGGCGTTCATAGGAATGTGACAGGAAGGGGAGTATTTGAGGTGTGGTCCTGCTCCTGAACTTCACATAAAATGATCTCAATAATCAATGATCACTAATAACTTATTACTTAATACTTAATCTTTGACTCTAAAATTGATTTTATACATTTACAGTTGTAACTGAGCCATTCTGCACTTAGCATCTGCATTCTACTATTCCTAGGTTATTAGAAACTGGATGTAACTGAGCCATTATCCTGCACACATAAAGCTTTATATACTACATATTTTATAACACCTGATGCTTTAAATAAAATGATCTGTTTTTATCTAGAGTGACTCAAAGAATAAACTTTTTCTGCCATTTACTTTTTAACAGAATGTAAATACACAATGAACTTGAATACACAATGTTACACAATAAAACATCTAATGTGTTTGATGGGTTTTATTTGCAGAGAGAAGATAAATCCTTCAGGCGACTTCTGCCCAAGTTCTGCATCAAATGTTCCGGGGTCTGTAAACTTAATTATTTTTACTCTCTGTTTTCATGTCCTTACAACTGTCTTTCAAATTAGAAATGAAAAATCTCCACAAACTGGGTGGAAAAGAATGTGCTTTGTTGCTCTAGTAAAAATCTACTTTTTTTAATGGACGCAGGTGGAAGTAAATGTTTCGCTTTCAGCCATGATGGTGTCTATTTGGTTTACCATAACCACACCACAACCACATGTTATGCCTCACCATCTATCACCAGTATTTACCTATACAACACACCACTGGCTTGAGAAATAATGCCTCAAACATTAACATACAAACTTGTGGTTTCCCAAAACATTCTTGCTCACACATATCTTCAGCAAACCATACAGTTTAGATTTCTGCAGCCAATAAACATTTGAGACTAGAAATCCCCATGTGTTATTTTCCTGTCCTTGGAGATCTGTTTGAGTACTTCTGTAAAATCCTAAGCTTGTCTTATCTTTTTTTTTTCTTAAATAGAAAAGATGTTCTACCTTTTGCCTCTGTAATTCAGTACATTTAGTACTGTAAGCTCTTTTCCAGGGGATTTCCTTCCTTATGTTAAACTGTTATCTTTTAACAGACATTTCATTTAACATCCTCCTGGTTAATTTTTCATTTCTTAAAATCTTGATAACTCTTACCAAAGTAATGTGACTGTTTCTTTATATGAATCAATTGTACTTGAAAATACACTGATTTTCTTTCTTACTGTGGGTCGCTGGCAGAGACTAATACCACCCTGGAGCTGTATCTTGTATCACAAAGACTAGAAACCAGGGGAAACTGATTTGTCTCTGACTCCATACACAAAGTGCAGTCATACCAGTTTGTTACCAGATGGGGGACTTGGACACATCAACAGTGGTGACCCCAGGGTCATAGGGCATTTGGTGTCTTATGTTAGCAGACACCCATGTCCAGACGGGGTCATCATTCATCATTTTCTATCTACAGCGTCCAAGTATTCTGTGTTAACACTGCATCACAAGGTTTCCTTCATGTTAGTGCGAACAGCACAAATCACAGAATAAGATCTACTGACTTGTGACTGGAGCCTCTTCGATATGTGGTGTTGAACAGCTGTGGTGGGTGGCACAGAGTCTAAGTCAGTTTTCAGCAGCACTATAACTACATATCACCACTAGGATACACCAAAGTACATGCACCACTATTTTAAAATATTAATTTCAGTTAAAATAAAAATACACAGTATGTGTTTTCAGTCATGCATTTTGAAATGTGAATTTCACCTGTCTATCCTTCAAACATGCACATTTCTCTATGGTTATTGTTTAAGTCAGACATGTCCCTGACAAGTATCTTTTCCACTGATAGTATGGACAATGCATTTAGACCAGGGATGAAGGTAGTACAGGTAGATCACATGGCATTTAAAAAATAGAAAATCAACATGTGGGCTAAAATGTATCAGTGACACAACTTGTGTCAGGAATCAATCCTCTGTTTCCTGCATCATAGCCAGTTATGTTGAACACTGACCTATCCAGCTGCTTACCCACAACTCAGTAGTATTACTTAGGGACCTATTTGCTAATTCCATTTCTGAAAAAGGTCTTGATTCCTTTCGGGATATGATGTTTACTTCTGTGGGTGGTGCTTGGGTGCAATTCTTTGAGCCCCGAGGCTCTCCTACAGGGGTTGGACAAAATAATGGAAACACCTTCACCTCAAGATGATAATGCCCCAATCCATACAGCTAGAATTATTAAAGAATGGCATGAGGAACATTCTAATGAAGTTGAGCATCTCGTATGGCCGGGACAGTCCCCAGACCTCAACATTATTGAGCATTTATGGTCAGTTTTAGAGATTCAAGTAAGACGTCGATTTCCACCGCCATCGTCTCTAAAAGAGTTGGAGGGTATTCTAACTGAAGAATGGATTAAAATTCCTTTGGAAACAATTCACAAGTTGTATGAATCAATACCTCGGAGAATTGAGGCTGTAATTGCCGCAAAAGGCGGATCTACACCATATTAAATTATATTTTGTTGATTTTTTAAGGTGTTTCCATTATTTTGTCCAACCCCTGTATCTCTTGTATTAGAGGGGGTCTGCTGTGCCATTTATAATGACAGTGTGTTATGGTAATTGGAGAGCCTTGGCTGCAGATTTTTGCACCCAAACAGGAAACATGTGATTTGACTGCTCACTAAACGACCGAAAACATTTTAAAACTACAGTTGAATGCAGATTATACAGTACATGGTACTCATGGTCTGTATCATGTATAGCTCATTTGTTTAAATATTATTTAAATGTTTGTTTACAAATATTATCTATCTATCTATCTATCTATCTATCTATCTATCTATCTATCTATCTATCTATCTATCTATCTATCTATCTATCTATCTATCTATCTATCTATCTATCTATCTATCTATCTATCTATCTATCTATCTATCTATCTATCTATCTATCTATCTATCTATCTATCTATCTATCTATCTATCTATCTATCTATCTATCACTTTTTTTCTTGCAACAAAAATAATCCAAAGCAACAATATCTGGTTTTTTTTTTGCAAAACCTTTTGACACCACCTCAGGTTCCACCTCTATTTTAATAAAACTGTATCATATTTTATGTCATGAATGGCACTCTTCTTGCTGTGTTACATGTTTTCATCTTGAACAACACATGAGCATAGAATTGTTGTTGCACTTCATCCCAAACCGTAAAGAACAGAACATAATGTTCCAGTTTGGCTATTTAATCACTGCAGATCATGGCATCACACTTACAAAGGGACATAAAATAACTGATACACCCAGGTGTTCGGTTTCCATTTCTACTGATCAGTGCTGGACCTGCTAAAAATCTATCTTATCTTACTGCTCAGTTATTTGACCCATGTTTGCGGGTATTTTGTCCAATGTGAGAACAGGATTGTGGAGCTGCAGAGGTGTCAGGCAGCTTATCTGAACCACATGACAGTGTTTAAAAACAAGCTCTTCTTTCTTCAGCATGTGATTGGCTGGCTGGAGATGCGGGAGCTGATTGATGTCTACCAGAGAACGGTGTTCAGCAGAGAGGCTGTCCAGAAGCTCCTCCCCCTCTATTACAATGACCTGCTGTACCGACTGCAACACACACTGCAGCACTGTGTGAGTACACAAACCTCACATGTCACAATATGTCACTGTCTAATTGGACAGAGGAACCTCCATGAAAAGGGGAAATTGTCTAGTATTTGCTTTGTAGACTCTGAAATGGTTTTGTGTAAAGATACAGCTTTACACAACACATGTAGCAACACCAAATAATGACCACACATATCAACTTACAAGATACTCACTTTGCACTGTGTTTTATTTTCAGGTGTCTTCCTCAAAACTCACAAAACCTCTTAAACTAATAAAGAAACTGGAGAGGAAAATCAAAAAGGTAAGCACATACAGACTGTACTACTCAGTGGCAGCAGGTGAAATTATTTGTTGGTGTTTTCAGCTGCGCTAAAACCACATATCACCACTAGGATACACCAACATTACTATTTTAAAATATTAAGTAAAATTAAAATTAAAATACACAGTATGTGTTTTCAGTCATGTATTTTTATATGTAAATTTCACCCGTCTATCCTTAAAACATGCACATTTTTTCAGACATGTCCCTGACAAGTGTCTTTTCCACTGTTGGTATGGACACTGCATTTAGATCAGGGGTGAAGGTAGTACAGGTAGATCACATGACATTAAAAAAATAGTAAATAAAAGGAAGGGTTAAACATGTCACCAACACCAGTCCCATAACTCCCTGCACATAAGTCCATTGAGTTAACCACTGTGCTCTGCAGCTGTTTATTTAGTAGTACTGTAGAATTACTGAGGGACCTATTCGCTGGTTCCATTTCTAAGGAAGGTCTTGACTCTTTTCGGGATGTGAGGTTTACTCCAGTGAGTGGTGCTTGTGCACAATCTTTTGCACCCCAATACTCTGCTATCGCTTGTATTGGAGGGTGGTCGAGCAGCCCAAACAGGAAACATGTGACGACTGCTCATTCAACTACCGAAAACATTTTGAAACTACACTTGAATGCAGATTATACACAGTACTCACAGGCTGTATTAGGTAGAGCTCGTTTATTTGAATATCAATGTTTTTGTAAAATTATTTTAGGTGATTCCTAATGTCCTCTTCATCATGTGAGACAGGTGGGGCGGCGCCCTAGCGCCTTCTATTGGCGAGCTGCCACTGATGCTAGTACTCCTCCAAATATTGTCTTATACTACTGCTTCTTCCATTCACATTACTACTAACAATGCTACACTTAGTACAAAATATGCTAAAACCAGTTCTGCTATAGATTGTTTTTTTTTTTTTTCTAGTATTCTTAGTCTGTGCTTAGCTGTCATAGAGAGGTAAAGTTCCAACCCTTCCAGCTGTACTTCATCAGACTTTACTTTAGAAAAACATATGTATAGTTATCAGTGGTAAGGAACAAATCATTTGGTAATCCAAATTTTATCATGTTATCAGATCAAGAAAGTTGTAGTTTGTTGTAAAACTGTATTGGAGTGTGGAGAATATGTAATTACAGAAATTACAAGCACAAAATGTAACTGAATGTATTTCAGCTTCCTCGTCCAAAGATATCCACCTTACTAGGTTAACTGGTCAATCTAAATTCCCTTTAGGTGGAATAAGAATGTGAGAGTGGATGATTGTTCATCTGTGTCTGCCAAGGTGTACTCCACCTTCGCCCACTGGTACCTGGGACAGGCTCTGGCACACCCATGACCCTCTCAGGGACTAGGCATTTCAGAAAATGAAGGTTAACAGTCATCTGGCTTTATTATACCTGTAGGAAATTCAGTCTCTGCGTTTTACTCATCTCAACACACACACCACCAAACATTATCATTAGCATAAAGCACATTAGCAGTAGTGTGCTGCCATAGAAAGCATTCAGGGACCAACCCCAGATCATCGACAGCACCATTATGTACCTCTGGGGGAAACCGGAGCACCCAAAGGAAACGTGCGTGGCATGGAGAAACCAGGCAAACTCAACACAGAAAGGCTCAGAACCTTACAGCTCTGTGGTGGAAGTGCTAACCACGACGTCACCATGCCGCCCAGTGAATGCCCTATGGGTGTCATGGGGGAAGTGGGATGCACCCAACGCACACCGTCAAACTAACTTACATCTCCCAGTGCTTATGACAAACTATGACTGTTTCACATGATTCATACAGGATGAGATGAATATTTGTTTCTCACCATTACAACCACTGTGTGTACTTTTTATCAAGTAAGAGCATAGTACGTGTCAGAAGATGTGGAACTTACTGTTTGATTATTTCAGTCAGTTAAAGTTAAGTACACTACATTAAGTGAAGCAGCAACAACAAACCCTGAGCTGCAACTGGACACTAAAAACAGCACATGTGGGCAAAGACATGGTTTTTTTTCTGTGATGTTTTCTCTTTTTTTTTTTGAAGATTTATCCATTTTCATACTACAGCATCCTTTTCCATGTGTGCGTTTTCCAAAAAACCCTAATCTCTCCTGATGCCATTTTACAAAAATAATATCATTGCATCAAACATTTGGTGCTGCCCAAGTTTAGTGTAATTCATTTTAAAGAGCGGTGTCAGGCCCATTTCCTGTGCTGACATAGCGCTAACAAAGTGTGGAGTTTCTAGACTATTGCATTCCTGCTGATGTTACTATATGTGAAGTAGTGTTAATCATATATTAGTAATTTATAAATAATCAATATCACTGCTGTTTTGTCTGCAGAGAAGAGATGAAGGAGCGTTGAAAGCTGTGAGAGAATTCACCTTCATCCTTAGGTGGATCGATGAGTTGGCACATCATTACACCCTGTAGGTCTTCATCATCATCACCATCATCATCATCATCATCATCATCATCATCATCATCATCATCATCATCACTATTTTTTATCACCATTAGGTTCAAGAAGTTTTTAGATTTCTTTTACTTGAATAATCTTCTGAGTTCAAGTTAAAGCTCAACAGTTGTAAAAACAACAAAACAAAACAAAACAAAACCTTATTAATATTTTAGGACCCCAGAAAATGAAAAATGAGGCAAAAAAAAAAAAAAAAGCTCTATTTATCACCACTGCACTGTGTCTGGGAATACTTTGATCTTATTTATTAAGTACTGATTGGTGTTTTTATTGTTTGATGTGCAGTACACTGTAACAATGTTTACAATGTAAGTTATTTTTTAGAGGATATTTATTGTATTTGAGTATTTACACAAGTGTCACAAATGTTAAGCACTTGAAATGGAACATATTGAACATAAAATGATATCAAGATAAATACTTTTTTGCAATTTGTTTTTTATTATATTTATATCTAAGTTGTAAATTAACTACTTAAAATAAACTTGTTTTTTTTCTAACTTGACTGACATTGGACTCTGTTTTGACTCTTGTCTCCCTCTGCTGGAAAAATTGTGACATTACAAAATGGAAATGTTTAATATGAATATTGTATCTCATGGTATTTTTACAGGTAAAGAAAAGAAAAGAAGGTGATGAGAGAGAGAGTGATAGAAGACAAATTTAGAAGTGTATAGGAAGGAAATAAATCAAGGGGAGGAGAAGAGAAAAAAACTAGAAAAGGAAAGCAACGAGCAAGAAATAAAGATTAGATAAAAATGGAAATGAACAACTGAAAATGAGGGATTCGGCCATTAAATTAAGGAATTTGATGAGGATAAAGTGTTAAATTTGAGGTTTAAGTTTCAGGTTTGATTTAGTGGAGGGATTAAAGTAACATTCACTAAAAGGAAAACTGAGTCATGATGGGCTCCTTTACCTGTCAGTGGAAACTCCCACAAAGTTGTCAGTGCAACACAAAACCCGCAACGAGAACTCCACCCCCACATCGACCGCACATGCTGACACAAAACTGAATCAAACACTTCATCAGTATCGCTGCACTGAGTCAACCTGCTGCAGAAAATCCATGTGTGCAGGGATGTGTGTAGAATTTGCTCAAGAAATCAGCTATATGACACATTCATATTCACAAACCATGTTATGTCATTGACATGGTATGCAAAAATGTCCATGAAGTTTTTAATTTGACTATAATTTGCCTTTGTCTTAAATTATGAGTTTCTGGTGTCCATGATGAAAACTGTAGAAAGCACAAACCCCCTCAGATGACATGTATTTAATGAGCAGACATGCTCAGACCCACAGAGCTCTCAACAATGACTCCAGCTATTAATGTTATTCAGGCAGGTTGGAAACATGTTTGACTCAAAACTGACTCTTGAAATAAGGTCAAGAATCACTGAATGTATCTGGGATATTTCAGAAACTTTACAACTGATGTTTCGTTTGGTGTCAAAGCAGTGTCTCTAAACTCCAAAAGAGACTGTGCACATTTACCCATGATGCATCAGCTCTTACCTCATTACCAGCAGATCAGTCATGAATGTTTTGAGTTATGAAGCTGGGGCTTGTTTCTGAGCTAGCTTGTTAAATCATTAAACCCAGCGCAACGCAAAATGCCTCCTTTTGAGTATTTTGCGCTATCCCGTTTCTGGGCTCGCTCTTTGTTCATTAACAACTAACGCAACGCAAAATGCATTCGTGCGTTAGTTTGTTAACCCCAACGCAACACAAAATGCGCTATCCTGTTTCTGGGCTAGTTGGTTAAAAGTCTGCGCTCGCCCAGTTCCTTGTTCCAGGGCTGATTTTAACGCGGACCTCGGAGGTCCGTGTTAGAATGAGGATGTATTCTTGCATGCAGACAGCTGAGGGGGTCCATCTATAGTCAGATGAGGGTGAGGAGGTCCATCCAGACAGGTGAGGGTAAGGGAGGAGGTCACAGACCCAGGGTCACAGATAGCCTACAATACTTCTTCATTCTAACCATAATGCTGTCAGATGACTGGAAACAGAGGGAGCAGAGGCGTTGTTGTGGGTTAAATAGTGAACGCACCTGTTTAGAGCACCCTTGAATGCAAATAGTGAGCAAACGATGGCTTAGCGAACACAACACGTGCAGAAATGGATTTTAAGTTCGTTGAGCCTCTGCGTTCGCCGACCCATCTTCGCTCACTATTTGCTCTGACGCAAACGGCTGCGTTCAATATTTAACCCAGAAATGAGCCCCTGGTCCTCAATTTTATATACGGAAAGCAATTGGTTAGTAAGTCTAGTCAAGTTTTTAAAAAAAAAAAGTCCACGAAGATGTGATGATGAACAATTTACATTGTATTTAATATTTAAAACAAATCATGTTTCTCCGGAAGTATTTTGATTAACACCTGTGAGAGTCAGGATATGAACAGTTTTGTCAAAGAGAAATATCAAAAATGTAGTGGATTCTTTAATGGGAGTTACCTTTAATTACAATACAATCAAGGTATTGATTACAACTGTGGCAAAATGTAATCAGAATCAAAATACTTTACTAATCCTAGTGGGAAATTATTGTGTATTACAGTCACTCCATTGAAATATAACATAAAGTATACCTGGAAAGAAATGATCAAAACTAAACTAAACTACACAAAATAATAAATAAATACATATTCTAGACAATAAATTATCGATATAAAAATTAAAGAAATATACATTAATAAGTGTGCAAAAATATTGTTGGGTTATTGAAAATTATGTGGCTATAATGAGGAATTAAACAATCTAACAGCCACAGGCAGGAATGATTTCCTGTGTGGTTCAGTGGTCCATTTAGGTATCAGCCTCTCATTGAACCTGCTGCTGTGACTGACCAGCACGTCATGGAGGGGGTGAGTGGAACCAGTGGCGCCATTAGGCCTGTTTTAGGGGGGCTTCAGCCCCCTAAAATATTCTTAAGCCCCCCTAAATAATTTGTAAAATAAATAATTTTTTACAAAAAAGTTCTGACAAATTCAATATAATGTGGCCAGAATATGAGTTTAAATAAATAATCATATAACCTGTCATTATTAACCTAAATATGATCATAAATCTGTCAGTTTCCCTTCACTTCATAGTGTAAGGCACAGATCCTTCAGCATGTCCTTATCCAGTCCATTCCACTTGTCCATATAGAGTACGCCCACATCACTGAAAACCCAGTCCACGTTTTCCCTGCAACCTTGCTTGCACTCGTTACCCTCAGCCACACTGGCCGCAGGATATTGTCTTCAGTTGGTCGTCTGTCCGTCCGTCTGTCCTTAAACTTTGCCATGCACTGATAAGTCCGTCCACTGGGGGCAGTACGGCTCTGTAGGGCAGACCCCCCCTGAGTCGGCTGTATATACAGATATCTGTGCAGACTCAGGTATTTGGACCGCACTCACTGCAGACCCAAATTGAATGTGACAGTGCACAGCATAGTTAAGAAAAAAGGATGAATGAAAATGCCTCTGTAAACCATCATCTGGAAAAACGAACACTGGAGTCTCCACTTCCGGTCCTGCTTCACTGTGGCTTGACAGTGGAGATGGTAAAGCGGAGCAATGGGTGAGAGAAATGGAACTAAACAACAATAACTTTCACTAATATGCAGCTCAAGCCTATGAAAATGAGCCTAATGTTAATGCGAATGTTAATAATGCAGTGTCAGAGTGCGGCCTGGCTCTGGGTATAGGCGACACAGGCAGCTGTCTAGGGCGCCATCTGCTGGAGGGGCCAACAAATTACAGACAATAAAATAAAAAAATTAAATAGATGAATAAAATAATAAATGTGACTTAGTACTGTGTATGATACAGAATTATGTGCTGTCCATGGCATGGAGGAAGGTAGTTCATGTCTCAATACATACTGAATCACATTTAGAAGGCATAGGCTTTTAGAAATAGGCCAAAAATAGCCTAAAGTTCAGTACGGTCTTTTAATCCTTAATAGGCCAAAAAAGCTGAGACACAATATAACAGACAGCTGTGGTCAATCGAGCCACATTTACATTCACTAATTTTGGAGAAAACTTGATCATTGTTCATTCTTAATCATTAATATTGTACATCTTAGGTTTAAGATGATATTAGACTCTCATCTGGTCAAATGGCTGATGTAGTGGTGGGATTGTATCAGTGGAACTTGTACATAGATCATGGTTGGATGATCACAGATTCTTGTTGTATATACTGTTAAGAAAAATCTTTGCCTTTTCTAAGAAATTCAAAAACTGGATTAAATTCAATAGCCCAATAATTCTTTGTCAAGAACGGTTGTCAGTTGCTTCATGGGGGCTCAGACCCCCCAATGGTCAGATCCTAGAATAGTCCCTGAGTGGAACTGTCCAATATTGTCCTGATGTTGGGCAACATTTGCCTCTCTGACACCGCCATCAGAGAGTCCAGCTCCATCCGCACAATGTTACTGGCCTTGAGGATCAGCTTGGTGAGTCTGTTGGCATCAGCAACCCTCAGCCTCTGACCCAGCATGCAACAGTATAGAGGATGGCACTGGCCACCACAGACTCACAGAAGATCCTGCATTGTCCGTTATGTAGGTTGCAATATGTTATAACAGAATATACTAGATTTACTATTTAATAAATGAGAATGCAATTTCTGAGAGACTGGAGGACTCTTAATTAGAGATGATGCTAAATATGCAACCTGATGGCTAACATTTCAGAGCATCTTAAGAAGCATGCCTTTCCCACTGTCAAAAATCTGACACTGTCTGTGTATTCTGTGTCATTTACAGAAACTTGTAAATGTAAGACATACTGAGTTTTCTAACATTAAAACTTGTAAAATATGTATGAATGTAATCATATTTGGCTCATCTCATATGAATTAATTTGTCATTTTGAACTTCTGTCAGAGCTGACACTGTGGCTATAAAAAAAAAAAAAAAAAAAAAAACAGGCAACGCACACTGACATGAACAAAGGCTCGTTTCCATTTAGGCTTCAGGAGGTCATTTCAGTGGACCAGCACCCACACCTACACCTGTGTGTTTTCTGTCTTAACAAGTTTAACACTCTGCTGTGAAGTGGTCTGTCAGCATGGTAAATGGCCTGGGTGCTTGAATCACTTTTTAACAGGTCTCATTCACCCATTTGCAGACACAGTGACACTTCTGGCACCAGCCTGGGGTTCAGTGTCTTGCACATGGACACTTCAACACGTGGACTAGAGATGCCAACCAAACCTCCACCCTCCTGTTTGTGGATGACCTACTCCACTTCTGCTGTTTTCTAACCATTCATCCTTATTGGTGATAACCATGTCACACAAGCACAGCTGTCATTAACCATTAATCAATAAAGCAGAAACACTGAATATTTAATATTAAACATAGGAATTTACAAGCAATGCAGCCTGTTGCTCATTTAAGAGAGTTGCTGGGGAGGTAGTTTACTGCTGCGTCCACTGAAAAGTGCAATATGAGGAGTTGTCACGGTTGACTCAGTTAACTCATCGCTATAGACTATAGGAACTTGAGGAAATAAGGTAAGAATGTTGTTCATCCTCCAGCTGGACGGGTGGTCTGGGAGAGGGAAGTGTGGGCATCCCTGCTTAGACTGTTGCCCCTGCGACCCGGCCATGGATAAGCATTAGAAAATGGATGAATGGGTGGATGTTGTTCATTTAATTTCCACATAGATATAGCTTTGTTAATGTTTACTACTATAGCCTTATATTGCACAGGTAATGTATGCTTTTGTCTTCAGTGTTTGGACATTTCTATTAAAAGTAGCAGGAAGTGGAAATCAAAAACTTAACAAATGGTGCCAGGCACAACAAACCTCGCCCCTCGCATATATTTTGCCCATTATGAGTAAATGGGAAGATTTTAAAAATTCAAGAAAAAATTTAACTTTGACCTACTGAGTCAGTTTGGTATGAATTCAACCAATAGTTTTGGTGCTACAGACATGTGAAATTTTGCCCATTAAGTAAATAGGGGAAAAAGATTTTAAAAATTCATAAAAAATTGAAACTTCGATCTAATTTTCCCAAAATGTAATGAGATCTATTTTTGGTCACTGGCAATCTATGAACCAAATTTGGTGTGAATTCAACCAGCGGTTCTGCTGCTTGAGTGTTAACAAACAAACAAAGACACAAACAAACAAATAAACAAGAAAAGCACTCGGAGAGCGCAGACCTCCGCCAAGAGAGATTTGCCTCCCATGCATGTTTGTTTGTTTGTTTGTTTGTTAGCAAGATAACTCAAAAAGTTGTGGATGGATTTTCATGAAATTTTCAGGAAATGTTGATACTGGCACAAGGAAGAAATGATTAAATTTTGGTGGTAATCAGGGGTGGTGGTGGTGGTGGGGTGGCGGGGGGGTCCAAATCCATCCATAACTTTTTGAGTTATCTTACTAACAAACAAACAAACGCACGCACGCACGCACACAAAGCAAAGCAATCACAATACCTCCTGGCGGAGGTAACAAACCAAACCAACCAAAAACAATATCCCTTGCCTCCCTTTGGGGGTCAGGGTAATAAGATATTTTATACTTCCAAGCAAAAGTACAACCAAAATATCAGTTATTGGAGCTACCATGTTGCTCTTATGCTGAGCCACTGAGTAGATCAGTTGAATCACAATGTCAAAAACCAGATGAAAGAACATGTCCCAGCGCAAAACTACACAAACTTCATGTAAGTCCATTAACATGTATAAATCTTCCATGCTGAATATAACTGGGGTATATTTGTAGGCAGCATCTAAGTGTAACTGGTATAAACCACCTGGAGTTTCCTGACATTTCTGACACAACAGAAACAGAAAAAAAAGGGTGGCAACAAAAGCACTTTCTGGAGTGATGAAGGAATTTAGTTTGGTCTTTTAATGAAAGAATACCCCATAATAAGCCTACACTTTGATCATCACTGTGGGCCAATGGTATCAGTTCCGTGTTCGTGACATTCCTCTACTGTTCGAGTCTTGTCAGCAGATTTTTCTGTTGTGGTGACAGTCATCCATGATGTGTTTAGTCAGTGTGTTTCACTTAAGTTTCAGTTATCATCCTAAAGGTCATGTGATTGTAATGAAGCAAAATAGGAATCAAAATATTTGTTCAGGGTTGAACTTTGTCCTCTTCCTCATTGAAACAGAGCAGAATCTGATCTCCTTTCTCCCTACCTCACATGAAAATTTTAACTTCCTTAGTTGAAGATGTGTGGGCAGCAGCTACTTCTGCATTTATAGCAAAGGTGTGAAACCTTTTGTAGGCTATAGATCACAACTGAAAACCAGGAGTGTGCAGGGTACAATGGATGATCTGTGTGGTATTATGAGATGAACTTAACACACATATTTTGCAGACCTGTATTTATTTGTTAATACTGGTGCAACATTTCCCTTTTTAAGGTAGTGTGTGTGATATATGGCTGATCAACCCTCCTTTGCAGCCCACCACCACACACCACAAAATATACAGGGTGTCCCAGACGTTATTAAAGCCCCTGTTTGTTTAGTCCATTCTGGGTTTTACCTATGTTCAACACTCATTTTTACCCTCGGCCACACTGGCTGCAGGGTATTGTCATCTGTTGGTCGTCCATTCGTCCATCTGTCCAAAAACTTACCATGCCTGATAAGTCAGGCCACAGGGGGGCATTAGTGATAAGTGAAGCTGAGGGTTTTCAAGTGCGTGCACGTTGTGTTTGTGATTGTAATACAGCTGGGTACCACCTGCTATAAAACAGAAAAAGGTACAAGTCCTTGTGAGCTCCTGTAGAAACACGGTGGACCTCCTTGAACATCGACTCCTTCTGTGAATATAAACAGTTTGTTTTAAGGTAAAGAAAAAATATTTATATCTAGAGAATTCTTAATATTTTATTCAATTTCTGCAACTAGAGCTTTCTAAATCTTACATTCTGAGACTGCTAGTCAACGTACCTTTGTCATATAAGTATAGTCCTGACCTCACAGAAGACTGTGTATGCATAAATGCTGATTTCATCAAATGCATAATGAACACTAAAAGTTTATTACTTTCTCCCATACTTTACTGCTCTTCCCAGTGTTGCCCCAAGCAAGGTTTGAGGTCATAGGTAAGGGGGGGTGGTGTTTAATACCGTGTAGTCATGGTGCGCAGAGTTTGTAGGTGGAAATTGGAACCCCCTACCGCACAGAGGAGGATGTGGTGTGTGTTTATATTGACGGTTGGTGTACAGGAAAAAAAAGCATGAAGTTCAGACTTCTAAGAAACAAGCAAAGAAGACTGGTTTTAAAAAAGATCTGTTAATTCCAGTATAATTTAACTTAGAAAGCTAACAGTCAACATGAGTGAGTAAAACAGTCATAGTGGGAATAAGTGGCAAATGTGACTCTGACTGGTATGAAAAGAGTGAAAAATGAAACTTACTAATGCTGTCATGAAATAATGACAGTGCCTCTATCTGTATTTTACATGTTTAGCTGAGCTCATGACATTCCTCAGACCCTGGACATTTGGACAGTGTATGCAGCCCCAGTCAAAATCAACTCCACGCTGAGTATTTGACCAGGGTGCAGCACACACTGGGCCTGCAGCTACATCATGTGTGCTCTTTCCCTGTTCTGCTGCAGGTTTGTAGATCTAGAAGACAGAGGACGGGGCTGAGAAAGGATGCTCATTCAACCATCACTGTTCTCTCACACCTTCACTGAGCAGAGGAGGAACCAGCTTTCCATCCATCCATCCATCCATCCATCCATCCATCTGTTCATCCGTCTGTCTGTCAATTTATCCATTCATCTGTCCATCTGTCCATCCATCCAATCATCCATCCATCTGTTCATCCATCCGTCTGTCAATTCATCCATTCATCTGTCCATCCGTCCATCCATCCATCCATCCTCCCGTCTGTCCATCCATCTGTTCATCCATCCGTCTGTCAATTCATCCATTCATCTGTCCATCCGTCCATCCATCCATCCATCCATCCATCTGTTCATCCGTCCGTCTGTCCATCCATCCATCCATCCATCCATCCATCTGTTCGTCCGTTCGTCAATTCATCCTAACAGATGTTCAAACCACCTCAGCTCTTCATTCTTGCTTTGTAGTAGCAGTGACTCTCCTCTGAGCTCCACCTGCATGAACAAACCCACCTCTATAAGACAGAGCCCAATCACCCTATTGAAGAAATTCACACTTTTTGCAGCTGTGATCATTTTCTTTTGGTCACTACCCACAACTCATCCAATAAAGTATCAGCTTGGTCTTTCGACTCAGCCCTCTAAACCAGTCTGCATCTACATCACTGCCCTGTCTGTCACTGTCCAGCTTGGTCCTTCCCCAACTTAAACAACACCCTAAGATACTTGAATTTTTTCACTTGAGACAACAACTCATGTTGGACATAAGCAGCTGACTGCTTCATCTTCCTCTTTATCATCCACAGTTTGTACACTATTAATGATCTAGACAGAGAGTCCAGTGTTTAAATATGTCTAGTCATAATAGTCTGCTTTATCTTTACTCCTGGTAGTCTTGAATCAGCAATATACTGGATGTGGTTTAGTCTCCGTGAACTAACATTAAATTACATAATCTACAATGATGTTGATGGTAACTGCACTTTTACTAGTGGTGCAGCGTTTATATACATAGAAATATAGACTTTCTTTGCAGTACTCTGTACAAAATAAACACGATTCACACCTTTGTATATCTAATTTAGCTTGAAGGGCATGATTAGATAATTGTGTTATCCTAAAAAATGATATCTATTCATGATAAAGGCATGTTAAGCTGCAGTGATGATTCATGTTTCATTTTACGTCTTGTGGTTCCCTTTCCACTTGCAGTGATGATGCATCTGCTGAGAGCTTCTTCCTATTCCGATGACTACTTGTAGCAGTAACATTTCTGTCCCCATCGGTCATATTTCCACCTGCACGAGGGCATCACCTACAAAGTTGATCATATTTCTTCCAACTGTAGTGACACATGCTGCATTTTAACATCATGTGACCAAAAATACCATCGATACATAGATTGCGGACACATTCAGCCATGGAGTATTTGACGTCATTCTGCTTCAACTCAAACATGTTGAGTGAGATCGAGGTTGGAGGTTTTGGCTGACCTGTTTAATTATTCCGCACAAAACTAGGAAAACCACCTCAGAGGGGAGGCTCAAGCAAAAACTCATCACATTACTATCTCAAAAAATTTTGAATACTTGAAAAAAATTAAGTTTCCTTTCAGATTCATTGTTTTGTTTTGAGTAATATATTCAACTGAGTGATTTTCTTTTGTCTGTCATTTGATGTTTTAGAGAAGAGGAGAAAGTACATAAGAAAAAACACGTCTCTGTGCTGTGAAGCTTTGGTTTTCTTTATTTCTTACCCCATTTCTTAAAATGTAACTTTATTAAAGGGGTTACATGTTGTACTGATATTCCAAACTCTGAACAATAGGGGGAAGTTGTGAACCAGAGGATACTAGTGACCATAAAAACCATCAACAAATCAATGCTACATCTCGACAGACTGTGTCATCCACTGAATAAAGTGGAAAGTTCATTGTTTACACACATCTGTATTATAGTATCAAGTTTTCTCAAATTTTCTTCTTCAAACAAAAATTCATAGCAGTTTATGTTGACAGTCAGTCAAAATAACACCTTGTCTTATATTGTCATGTGCGGCATCAGCTGATAGTTTACATTATAGCTCTGTTAGTTCAGCTCTGTTATTAGAGGGAAAACGGTCAAAGTAAAACAAGAAATCACCTCCTTTCTGTACAGTTTGTGTTGTCAATAGCAGAACTTGAGGTCTGTTTGGAATTGAACAAACAAGGTCAGAACTGTGACAGCTTACTCTGAACCGTGGATCAACAAACGATGAACACAGCAAAAAATAATAACATCACAGGATAACTTTATACATTCATCATCAAACTCCATTCTGTTTATTTAATCTAGCTTTCATCACTTCATCACTTTGACTCTAAAAGTTGTTTCTGATGGTTCTCATCCTATCTGGTCACTTTTTGATGCTTTGATCAAAGACCCTATGGTGTTAGTTTTCCTCACCCTGGGAGACCTGCAGAGTGACTCTCTACTCCCTCTAGTGGTCACATAAATCTGTTGGACTGGCTGTATGAAAATATTCAGTTCATAGCTCTTTAATCCACTACACTGGCATCTTTGGCAGAACATCAGAGATCTTTATTGTCAACACTTTAATGATAATTTGGACTGTTTTTAAACATTTTAATATTCTTGAATATGTTTAAGTATTAGAAAGTAGGTGTGGAAATTTCTATTAACTCCATTACCCTACCCTAATATGGTGTACAACAAACCTAGTTTTGGGGTCCACACAGGTTGGAAAATGAAAGTCAGCAGGGACAACCTCTGACCTTTACACAACGTCACCAGGGTGGGCTCTGTCTTTAACCCACATACTGCACTTGTCGTACAGAGATGACTCTGAAAACATTCTTGAGGTTGCGACACACTTTGGCTTTTCATGGAATGGTGGTGGTACTATCTCTGTTTCAGATAGCATAATGGTTGATGTGTCTGGAGAAACTTGAAGCAAATTAAGTCCACATTAGTGGAATAACAGTTTCAACAAAAGGCAGCGTGCAAAGTGGTCAATAACTGTGCCTTTACCATTAAAGAACAGCTTATATTTCAGTCTTGATGTGAAGAACAGTAATTTTACCAGACTCTGTACCAGATTCTGTATTTGATTACTTGTAATGTATGAAAGTTGTGTTTGTTTTTTTTGTTTTGTTTTTATTGTTGTAACAATTTTTATGCTGGTCTCTTGGTCAAGTCACTCTGGAGAGAGAGATTTTTAACCTCAATAAGGACTTTACCTGGTTAAAGAAAGGACATAAGTACAGGAACTGTCACACATTGTGAATATAATGGGGGGTTTAATAGCAGAATTTGCATGATTTATACCTTCAGAGCTCTATGGTAGCTCTGAACAGACTTCTCTCCTCCATTTTCTTTTTCTTTTTTAAATTTTTATTCTTGATGCTTTCCAGTTAAGACATATTACCAAATGTTGCCTATGTTATTGTCTCTTAGGCAAACTAATGAATGAAAAATAATGAGTAATATCCACATTTTTGACATTTTTTGCAGGAGTTTTTCTTGTTGGTTACAATCTGAAACGTCATTGCCATATGTCACTAAATATCACACGCACTCTTTAAACAAATGCATATGCTAAAGGAGGAAGGGGAGTTAGCAGTCTTTATGTGGGCTACCAGGACAATGATACAAATCTTTGCACTGAAATAAAACAATGGCCTTCTGCCTCTTGTCTTATGTTCTAACCTTCATGTTTGACCTTTGAGGGATTCAGAGGAACCTGGAGGCTGCATGCATGTGCATCCAGTGACATCAACCAAAGCTTGTATGAAAATGCGCATACATATAGTTTCACGATAACTTACATTGTATATGTTTTTTACCCACTTACATACACACTCATATCAGTACTGACAAAACTGGTTAACCAGTTTTAAAGACTTCTACGTAAATGGTGGTAAAACCAAGTGGTCTTCCTTAAACCACTCTGACCAGGGAGTATCTTCACTCTGAGTGTGTGTATTGTGTAGTAAATGGAAATGAATGGAAACCTGACCAGGGAGTCTCCTTTGTGTGTGTGTTTAGCAGCATCAGAGTGTGTTTTAGAGGAAAACTACTGTCGATGTTGCTGTTTCTGGTGCTGCTGCTGCTGAAAGCCCACAGACCACAAAGATACACAACCACACACACAGACACTCAATGAAGCACAGAATCAGATAATCAGCTGCATAAATAGACAACAGGTCAACAGAGAGCATCAGTGTCTAGACAACACAACTTCATACTCCGCAGACTTTCTTAGTCTCAGCTAGAAAAGAGCTTTTGCAGTACTGAAACTGTTCTAAAATGTCTCTTTGCCATGGATCGCTGTGTTTACTGGTTCTGCTGGGAGTTGCGGTGACGTCTGGCAGCCCGGTCCACTTTGTCACATACAACCTGACAGAAATCCACAGGTCCATCAGAGATCCACTGGTGAGTCTCATCACTTATCTTTATCCTCCATCCATCCCATATGGATCCTTTTTTGAGCATTGTTTTTCTCTGTTGCTTTTATGTACTTTGCCACTGCTTTTATAAAAGGAATACTTTACCAAATTTAAGGTTTTAGGTAGTTATGTGACCTCAGATTAAACCGGCACCAAAATAACTTGATACAAACAAGATGTTTACGTGGTGTTTACACTGTACAAAGCGTTTATGGTTTTATTATATATAAGAGTTTACATGTCAGGTTAATATGGGATTAAAAATCGCAGTTGTAACTGAAGTGACAGATATTCTAAATGATGATTCCATATTTGTTACTTCAATAACCATCAACTGATGCGGAACACAGGCTGTTAATTGTGCTTTAGAAGAATGAAGTGAAAACCATTTTGTCATTTGCTCTGATTTAAATCATGTACACTGAGGGACCAGCATATTAATCCTGTAATAAGTCTACATTTCTGCAGTGTTTTTGTGGTTATCCACAGTTACATTACTGTCGCCTTTAGTGAATCAAACACAAGCCGCTGTAACCACAGTATGATCCATGGTAATCTGATGGTAACATGGTAACAGTTTAAGCTCCTGTTCATCCTTGTTTTATTTAGATTTTTTTAGTCTTTTTCCCCATAAAGTCCTCATAAAAGCCACATTTTTCAGCAAAATATGAAGATTATCTGATTGGAAAAGTTCTTGTCTCTAGCCTCCGCAGCATCTTTGTTCTGTCCTGTTTGATGACACCGATGCTATTATGTTAAGCTTTATTTTCTGGAGAAACACTGGAAGTATAAGCGAGTATAGATACTATAATGTTTCACAGGTAAATGTTTACGTTATGTAGATAGTACGTTCCACATATATTAACTATTGTAATGTGTTACAGGGGCTGACACGGCCAGAAATTGGTAATAGTCCTCTCTTCGATTTTGTCCTCAAGAGCCTCAACACCTCCAGCCAGGTAAATAAAAATACAAATAGATAAATACTGCAAACACACACTCTGCAAAAACGTAGTCCTTCACCTAAACTCTGTGCTGTAAAACTGTCTATCTGTCCTGGAAGACCAGTCCATCCTTTTTGGCTTGTCCAGAAGTTTCTTCTTCCATTTTTTTCCACAATAAACTTGTTTTTAGGCAGTTTTTTTTTGTTTTTTTTTTGTTTTTTTTTGGTTTAAACTGAAAGCTGAAGGACAGAGAGCACAGAATATTACTGTAAGGCCAGTTGAGGTGTGTCTGTGAATTGGGAATCTGGGCAACATAAATAATTGAACATTGAATAATTGAATAATTGACTTAATCAAAAAATGTTTCTGATCCTCCAATGAAGTGATTTTTAAAGCAATCATAATGACCCTCTTAAAGAAAACATTATGTCTAAAAATGTGTTTCAGCTATGACCTAAACCTGTCTTCTTGGTTAGTTGGAACAAAATGCTCTATTTTTTTTATCTTATTTATTACTTTTTATGTAGAATCTGATGTAATCACATATATTTACAAAGTTCAAGGTGTTGGTTTTACTCGTTTTATAAGCATGTTTGTTCCTCTCCTCCGCTGAGAAAGGAAGATGTGATGAGTGCCACTCTGGACGTCTACATGCGCATCTTCACCAGCATCCTGCATGAGAAGACCAAGACCTCGGCCCTGCTGGGACAGATGTCTTCTACTGATGAGGAAAAGGTGGAGAAGGATCTGAAGGAGCTGCACCAGAAGATGAAGGATCTGAAGAGACACCTTAGCCACATGATCCAAAACAAGAAGGATGTGCTCAATAAACTCAGTACGATTAAGGTAGATCCATTTCTGTTCTTTGTTTATTTCATGAACACACAAAGTAATCTCAGTTTTTGTTAGGCGTTGTGGAAAAAATGGAAATGCCTTATGGTCCAGACAGAGCCTACCTGTCTTTAAAGCTAATTGAAAGTTGAAATTCTGTTGCCTTGAACTTTGCAGAGAATCAGGAAACATACAAACAAAAATAGAAGCAGCACACACTGTCTGTTCACAGCAATAATCCTGGGCCAATGTGCAGAACTGAGACCGAGATGTGTTAAAAACTAGAACTGTCAAGTCAATCTGACACTGAGCATAGGTCTTTAATCATATGTTAGCAGTCACTTCTCAAACTGCACAGATGGAAAGGCTTATAAAAACTGTTTACACACCTTTGAACACAACAGCTAAATGTTCTCATGGTGACAAAGACCAAAGCAAAACAAGAATTCTGAGTGGAGTTTCCACTTCTCCAGACACAACCCTGTTCTCTCATCAGCTACAGGTTGACATCACATTAGTAAATGCACAGCTTGTAGTTAATCGGAGTATAATCAGACTCTTAATGCTCAAAAATTTGACAGACTTAATAACTAGAGCCATGCATAACCAGAAAGTATTATTTTGTCAGTAATTTAGTTGATCCACATGGGATTGTATAAAGGAAGTGAAAGTGCTGCTCACAGCTGCAAAAAATTATAGAAAACATTGGAATGTGGAAAAACAAAAGTGAGATCTGATATAGAATACTGGAAAGAATTTTGCTTTGCTTATTTGTGATATATTCTTAGTATAAGAGTTTATATTAAACATGAGTGCATGCCTTTTTTTTCCAGACTGATATAAATGTCAGTGTGTTTTTTGTAGCAATTACAGCATTACTGACACATTACTGTAATTGTACAATAGTGGAAATAAACCTACAAGACTGCAGGCATGAATGCTAATATATGATTTAAAGTACTGAGGTAACTGCATTTGTTAATGAGAAAAGAAATGCACTATTATTAGTATTTAGCATTTTATAAGCAGTATATTTAAACGCACTTAAGCATAGATATAAGCAGCTGACATACTTATTCATGTCTTTATCAAGTCTTGTGTATAATGATGTCATTATACTAAATCTATAATATTCAGTATATCTTTATTGGCATGCTGTTATTAAATTTAACACTTGACTTCTTTGTTTGTCCTCAGGTGGAGGACCCACTGATTCAGAGACAAGCTCTGGCTCAGTTCTTGGAGGTGTACCAGGCGGCATCCATGGTTCTGTCCCGCAGCAGTGAAACAACACCGCTGATCTGCTGCCAGATGAGAAGAAAATACAACAGACGTCTTTGCGATTAGTCGCTCAGGCTTACAACAGGTGCTGGGAAGGTTGTTCCCATGAAATAACTCATTGTCATTTGCATAACTGACTGAAGCTTTTTTTTTTTTTTTTTTTTTTTTTTTTTTTTTAATATTGTGTACTCATCATTAAGAAATGTAGCCTTTCCTTTGATTTGTGTGTGTTTTTTTTAAGAGTATTTTAATTTGTGAAGGGGTTTCCATGGTCACAACTACCATATTCAGTCCACAACCCGCATAGCATTGTTTTTCAGGTGTTACTTAGGTCATTTTACAATCCAGTCACGTAGCTCACTTATATTTATTTTCTATAAGTTATGTATTTTATTTATGAATAATTTAACTTAATTTATTTTGTTTTTGTTGTTTGATCTGTATCTGATCTGTCGAATAAATTGCCATAAATTCACACCAACTTTAGTTTTGGTGTCCTGTATTTTGCCTCTTTTTTGTACTAGTATTTGAATTATTTCTACAACAAAATGCGATGATTTGTAATCTATGACTTATATTCACAATATAGCATGAAACCGTTATGTATTTTAAGTCTAGAACCTCTGTGAACTGAGGAGACCAGCTAAGGGGTGTTTGGAGTGAGAATATTGGTACATCTTGCTAGATTAGGTTTGTGCAACTGTTTGCTGGACTTCCTGACGGGAAGACCACAAGCAGTACAGTCGGCAGTACCACATCCAGCACCATCACGGTGAACACAGGAGCCC
Organism: Sphaeramia orbicularis; assembly: GCF_902148855.1. Classification (NCBI taxonomy): domain Eukaryota; kingdom Metazoa; phylum Chordata; class Actinopteri; order Kurtiformes; family Apogonidae; genus Sphaeramia; species Sphaeramia orbicularis. Next base: position 44,474,715 of record NC_043968.1, on the reverse strand, counting down.
CCCAAGATGTGTGCTAGCCCCTCTCTTCACTTTGCTGACCCATGACTGCACACCGAGGCACAGCTCCGACCTTCTCATTAAGTTTGCGGATGACACGACTGTAGTGGGTTTGATCAGCACGATGAAGAGACCCACTACAGGAGTGAGGTGAGCCACCTGGTGACGGTGGTGCAGGGACAACAATCTGTCCTTGAATGTAGATAAGACAAAGGAGATGGTGGTGGACTTCAGGAGAGCGCACACACAGCATGCTCCTCTGACTATCGATGGTGCTGCTGTGGAGAGGGTGAGCAGCACCAAGTTCCTGGGTATACACTCTCGTAGGACCTCTCCTGGTCTATAAACACCACATCACTGGGCCAGAAAGGCCCAGCAACGCCTATACTTCATCCACAAACTTAGGAGAGCCAGAGCCCCAGCCCCTATCATGCACACATTTTACAGAGGCACCATCGAGAGTGTCCTGACCAGCTGCATCACTGTGTGGTTCGGTGCCTGCACCGCATCCTGCAAAAAGACCCTCCAGCGTATAGTGAGAGCAGCTGAGAAGATCATTGGAGCCCCTGTCCCCTCCCTTCAGGACATCTATAACAACCCACCTCACCCGGAAAGCCGTCCACATCATAAAGGACCCACCCACCCGTCTCACAGCCTCTTCAAGCCTCCTGCCACCAGGGAGGAGACTGCAGAGCCTCAGGGCTCAGACCAGCAGACTGAAAGACAGCTTTTTTCCACCAGGCTATCAGAATGCTGAACTCCCTCCCTGCTCTACCCCCCCCTCACACACTCAAACTCGGGACTCTAACACCCCCCCCCCCCCCCCCCCCCCCCCCAAAACATCGCGACTTTAGTGCAAGTGATGCATATATACACCTTGATTGTTCTTTTGTTACTCCTCTACTGCACTCTTTTATGTTTACCTTTTACATTCTTCTATGTTATTTGCACTTTTCTATGTTATTTGCACTCTATGTTTACTTGCACTGTGGGGCCTTTGAGTCCAGTAATTTCGGCTCTCTCTGTATACAATGTACATGGCAGAACTGACAATAAAGATGACTTTGACTTTGTACCTGCTAAACAGACCTAGGTCTTCTATATCAAACTTTCGGCTTCATGATGTGTTAAATGTTTACAGTTGGTGAAGGATCTGGACTGCAGGCAGACGAGTTCAGCGCCTGGACTGCTTCTTCTACTTCCTTTACATCTATTATGAAACCATGCTGTTGTATTAGGTGCTTTAGCGTTGTGTTGCCTTCCCTGAAAAGTGTAGATGGGGGCACATGTTGCTTGTGGCCTCTGAAGCCCAAGTTGCCCCCGGAACCTGAGGCGGCCACAGTTCCATCTGTGTTACCATGGTAACACTGCATGACACATAGCAACATACACATTCTATACATCCATGTGACTATAAGAACGTCAACTAAAAACTCAACCAAACAAAAAACAATTCAAACAACAAGCCCTTAAATGGGCAAACATTTAAAACAAGTTAACAGTCTGAGACCAGCGTCTGTCATGAATAACCGAAGAAATTAACAGACCAATGTGACAAACTTTGCACCACTAAGCTAACACGAAGCAGTTCCAACAGTATAAGTATTATTTCTCCACCACTAAACCTCACTGAACGAGACAAAGAGCAGCAAAAATAAAGGTCACATTATGAAGCGCTGATCATGAATTTTGTTTTAATTGTGTTGTTTTCTGATCATAACTTAGTTTAAATGAATTGAGCTTCTGTTATCAGCTAATCCATTGTTTTGTGTTACATTGAAATGATTCCCATTGAAAACAAATGGCCCAGGTCTTAACAGGTTCAATATATACCTCACAGCCTTGATGCACCTTTCCAGATGTTTAAACTTATTATTCCACAGGCACTAATGCACCCCCAAACCATCATGGTAACAGAAACACAGATAACAACCTGGATAGTCCATATAGTCCACAGGACACGGTGTCCATGTTTTCTAAACTTTGACTCATTTGAACACAGAACAGTTTTATGTTGTGCATCAGTCAATTTTAAATGAGCTTTGGACAAGACAGTATTGTTTCTGGATCACATTCATATGAAGCCTCTTCTTTACATGACAGATCTTTAACCTGTGTTTGTGGGCTGCACAGTGATATGTGTTTACAGCAGAGGCGATTTCTCATAGACTGCAAGGGAAGCTCGGCTTTCCCTAAAATTATAAAAATTAAATGGTTAGATATGTACGGTTGTGTTGACATTTCATTCACTACAAATGTGTTAGAACACGTTCATCTCAAAGGCGAGTTTGTTGAGAATCAACTTTATCACAAATCAACAGACTCGATGTTGTTCACTTCTCATACATTCCCGTTGCACTGTTTTCTCATTCAATCTCTGCTCAGTGCATTTGCCCGTAGATGCTCCGTGTCCATGCACTTCTATGGGACTGAGTGGAACAGTTTTTTTCATTGCCTCAAAACTGGACGGTAATTGGATAAATGCCACGATGTTGTCCCGCCCCTGGACGCTCAGCGTCTCTGGGGGTGAATGGAGCTGTGGGCAGAGCTCGGCTGGGCTGGACACCAGGCTTCCACGTGCTGATTGGAGGATCAGTCAAAAGGCTGAATCCGATTTGATTGACAGCTATTTTGAGATCTACTCCTTCACGTGACAGAGTTCAGTTTAATACTGTCGCGCATTCTGCTGTGAAATCAAGAGAGAAGCCACTACAAAATTACTTGTTCATTTCTTGCACTGTGAATAAAACAAACTCATTGTACTTCCTTGTTTCAATTTAACATAATTTCAACATTTTCTTGTTTACTTGGTACAATAAGGTCACTGACCATTTTCTTAAAAAGGATCGGAGGGCCGAATTTATGTTTAAATAACTTGACATTTTTTTATGTAAGCCAACAATGAGCTTCCCCTCTCTGAAAGACGAGCAGCCGCCACTGGTTCACAGACATGGATTTCTGGAAGAAATGCTGAGTTCAGACAATATCTGGTTTTAGTGCAGTGCTGTCCGAAGGCCTGAGGACCATGGGCATATTTCATATTTTAAATGAAGTGTGGGTTTATGAAATTTACAAATCATTGCATTCTGTTTTTATTGATGTATAACACAGTGTCCCAGTTTTATTTGGTACTGGGGTTGAAGAGTCAGTCTACATAAAGATCAGTTAAGGCGATTTTACAGACAAGACAATGAGATGCCATAGGGGCTTAAAAAGGGTCCATCTATAATAGGCAGTTTACTCAGTTTAAAGAATCACATCACCCAGACAAATGTATACCCCACACTGCAGCTGTAGTCGACTCCACCATCAAAACAAACAAACAAACAAGCAAACAAACAAAGTTCAGAAAAAAAAAAAATGGCCAGAGAGAATGAAGTAAATGTGATGTAACATGACAACTATGTAACAGAGGAGGCTATTTCCATATTGTTCACCCTGTTTTTTTCTATTAGTATTTATTGTTTTAGGTGACTGTGACATTGCTCATTAATCAACAGAAACAGAAACTGTCTATAATATGTTCTCAATGCACAATAGCTCATGTACGTTTCTATTCTATTCTATTCTATTCTATTCTATTCTATTCTATTCTATTCTATTCTATTCTATTCTAAATGAACCAGAAAACCAGAATTAGCTCACAGGGTGACACCATGGAGTGTCCTAGATTCTATAGTTCTGTTTGTTTCACTTCATTCACCCTTACTGAACTGTCTGACAAAGCTCATAGTGACATGTTAATATTTACTATTCAACTAATTATTATATAGTTATAAGTCAGTCAGTTATATAGTTATAAGTCATTATAAGTCATTACAAAGTCACAGTTTGTTTCTCTGCCATTTCCTTCCTGACCCTGTCACCTCATTACTATCACTGTTTTCACCTGGGACTCTCTGCTGCTATCTTCTCCCTCACTGTGCCTCACCTTTTCAGCCAATCCCTTTCTACCTGTCTGCTCCCTCCCTCCCAAACCTCCCTCCCTCAGCCACACCCACCTCATCAGCCAACTCTGATCACCTGTGAACACAGCTGCAGAGCGTCAGGCTGACAGTATATAATCACTCCTCTGCTCTCAGTTCTCTGTGTGATTGTAGTTCAGTACCTGCCAGACATGCCTGCTCTGGTCCTTTGTGTCGGTCCTCTGCGTGACCTTGGACCATGTCGCTCTTCCTCCCCCCTGCTAAACCTGCCTATCTGTTACCCTGGACTACGTCTCCCTGCCTGTCTCCCACTTGCCTCTCCTACATCCCAGTTCCACTCCACATTGCCTGTCTCCCGGTCAGTCTGCCTATCCTCATACCTGCCCCCCCTCCCACTGTGGGTTTAAATAAATAATGACACCAAACCTACTCCCATTTCTGTGTTGCATTTGGGTCCTAACCTCCCCCATGACTATTAGATGTACATCAGGGGTCTCAAACTCATTTTCTTTCAGGGACTACATTCAGATTTGATTTCCAGTGGGCCAAACCATTAAAATAATAGCACAATAAACTATAAATATTGACAACTCCAAATTTTTGTCTTTGTTTTAGTGCAAAAACTCAATTAAATTATGAAAATACTTACTTTTATAAACTATCCAAACAAAAAAGATTTGAATAACCTGAAAAAACTGAAATTTCTTAGGAAAAATAAGTGCAATTTTAACAATATTATGCCTCAACTTATCATTTTTACATGTGCATTATGGATCGAATCTACAAAGACTAAACACTTAGTAACAGGCAGAAAATTGTTAAAATTGTGCTTAATTTTCTTTAGACATTTCAGGTTGTTCATATTTGTTCAGGTTATTCACATTTTATTGTTACAGGATAGTTTGTAAATGTAAATATGTTCATCATTTAATGTTATTTTTTGCAATAAAACAAAATCAAAACTTTGAAGTTATCATTATTCATGGGCATAAGAATATTAAGTAACATTATTTTTTTCACATCAAGCCAAAAAGAAAGCATGAAGTCATAATTTTTTGTAAATTATTATGCTATTTTTGCTCTGTATGTGGAACCTGAATGAAAATGAGTTCCACAGCCTTGACTATGGAATTTTTACACTTTGCACTTTTTGCACTTTTTGTCCCAGGGGCCGCAATGGAACCTTTGGTGGGCCGCATTTGGCCCCTGGGCCACATGTTTGAGACCCCTGATTTACATCATTTGGAATGCTTGATCAGCACATTTAACATCAGCTGACTTTATGTTTATTGGAAATGTGAGAATTAATGAAGGTTATTGATTCAGCTCAGTTATTTGATAAGGGATACAGTGACTTCCATATGGTCTTGTTTTTGCAAAGTATTGAAAATCTAGTTTAAATCAGTTTGAAAAAATACTATTTCACTTTTTCAGTATAAATTAATCCTCACTTTTCATATTTTTCCGTGTAAAATAGCATGACATTATGGGACTGGATTTCTTTCAGACCTCCTTTTTTTGAATCACCAGCCAATAATTCTGTACAAAACTTGCAATAAAATTATTTTAAGTGTAAAACTGAAAAACAATATGACTTTTTATGAAATGTTAGACTTTTATAAAGAAAGTATGAAGAGGCCTTGGTTAGTCAGTCAGAATATGATTTACAAGAGGCTGCTATACTTCATGGTTTCACATGTTGTAACATCATCGGGTAGTTCACAGATGGATGACTGTTCTTGGTTAATAATGTGGTGAGAGTTTTTATAAATAGGAGGCTGACATCACTGGGCTGTAAAAAGACAAAGTGTTGAATTGAAATAAGTGAATTTTTTTTTGCAGTGCGGATGAAAAAAATTCCAAAAACCTGAGGAAACTTAAAAATGGAATGTGAAATTACTAATAGCTGAGTCCTGTGACGACACTTTGACATCAACGTGTCCCCTGGTTTTGCACCAATCACAGAGGGACTTCCCCTCATCTCATGATGCAACTCAGCGGCAGGAAAACACAGCACATTAGGAACCAGTGGTTACAGTTGTATATGTAACGACTACCCAATACATGCACATCAGATCACTCACAGACAATTCATCAGCTTCAGTTTTCAGTATCCTCACCTCATGATTCAGTGGCACATGAGTAATTTATGTATCATAGATATTATACTTGACATTTATCTGACAGTCTGAATTTGATCAAATCTTATATCATTGATCAGTCTACACTAATCTATCTTAAACTCTCATTTATCTTATCTAAATGGCCAACTAAGCCAGTATGTTTTAGACATAAAAATGTTAACCTCATACCAGATTTTTTTTCTATAGTTAGATTAATTACCTTCAGTTATCTACAAAAGATCACAATATGTAAATAAGTCACAGTCTGTGACCGCAAGATGAGATAATGATACTTTGATCCATAATAACCAAAATAACAAGACAAAATATGGAAAGAAATATTAGTTCTCAGTTCCAGATTCTGAAGTTTACATTAATTTTAAGGACCAACAGTTTCATTAAATGTTGGGTTGTGTCTCAAGCTCCCGCATATGATAGTGAAGGGGTTTCCCCTCAAACCAAATCTGAGGATGGGACTTTTTTAAGTCGAGAGAAAAAGTGTCATCAGTTAATGTCCATGTTACTGTGAAGTTTAGAAAAACTGACTCATCAGTCTCACAATAAGAATGGACAGAAGGAGGTTTGGAAAAATTAGATGGTGTTGTCACTTGATGTAATGTTGTGTAATATATGTCTTATATATTATTTATACACACTTTAAAGCTTAAATATATCAGTCACATGAATTAGTTTCGCACATTAACAATGCACCAATACCTGATTTATGTGATGCGCTTCTATAAAAAATTTATTAATTAATCAGTTAATTAATCAAAAAGACAGATATAATGTAAATATTTTTGATATTCTCTTACTTCTTTTAGTATGATACAGCCATAGATCTTTAAAACTTTTTAAATGCTTATAACCATGATGAAAGCCACCCAGGTCACCATTCATTCATTCATTCATTCATTCATTCATTCATTCGTTTACTGAACTGCTTAGTTGCTCAGGGGGTTGTGAGGATGATGGAGACTATCCCAGCAGTTATGTCAAACAGAATTTCAACATATTATGAAGTGCATATAGAAAAACTGGTTAAAAAATGGTTATAATGACATGATTATTACAACAGGGCTGGACCCAAAAATTGTGTTTGTGCCTTAAAGAAATAAAATAATACAATATCACTGTCGTCTGATGATCCTCAACCTTTGCATCTGCAGAATCATCATCATTTTGTAAAACTGAACCTCTTGGGTTTGTATTATTAGAAAATTTAGTGTCCTGATGGAATAAACCAACAGTGATGTGAATAAAAGACAAATAAAATAGCAAGTGGTGAATTAAATACATAAATATGATTATACAAGTACTGGTTTCAAAGCTCTGGATGAATAAAAAGATGGTGTGATTAGGTGTGATTATTAATTAGAAGATGAAAAAAACATTTGAAAAGTAGACCTTGAAAAACTCTGATGTTCTGTTGGTGATATAATTGGTGCATTGACAGGATTTTAGACTATGGTTATACAGTACACTGACAACTTTAGTCCAATGATGTAGTCAAAGATAAACAGATTAAGTACATTTTTTAATCCATGTTTCACTCCAGACAAAAAAAGTGTCTGAAACAGCAATAACTTATTGGCAATAAGCTTTACTGGAAATACAACTGAAGGTTTGATAAAAATTTACATAAAACACCAAATAATTAATGTTTCGTCAAATGGGGCGCTTTGATTTTCTCATAAATGAGGGAAGTTACTTAACTGAAAAACAATTGCACACATCCCTCAAACTTATATCTCAGCCCAGCCATCCTGCAAAGGAATTATTTATTTGGTACAGTGGATATGATCTGATGCGGTGACCGTCTAGAATCTCCAATTCCCATTGACTTGAGTGAAAAATTTATTTTTTGGGTGTAATTGAACTTCTAAAATTCCAGTGAATCATAACATGTTGCCTGCTCATATATAACAGCATCTAATCAGTTAATCTTTGTGTCAAATTTACAGAAACTCCCTTGAAGCCTTCCTTAGATCACACTGAGTCACAGGGATGTCTGCATGGACAGACAAATGGGCAAACTGTAAGCATAATAGGGCCTGTCACTGCATGAAAAATAACATTTCCACCTGAAGGATGTCAGTAATTAAAAAATGGATCCCTCCTCTGAACTGCAGATGCAGCAGAATTCAGTAGAAGATCATTTATGCAGGTATTTGAAAAGAAAGAGCAGTGACTTCCACATAAGTGAAACAAACCTCTTCCTGTGTTTGTAAGTGAGTTGTAGTGAGTAAGTGAGTGAGTGTGAGTAGGGGATATCCACATGCATATAGCAACAGCTCTAACACCTGAAACTCCAAAATCTACCTGTCCGTCTTCCTGTTTCCTCCATTTCTTTATAGTCATTCAGGTATGTAACATCAGGGTCCTTTACTGTAATAACACGGTCAGAGGTCAGCAGCTGTTTCTTGCAAACCAGCAGAGTTTACTGTCAACCATGATCACATTTACTTATTTTATATTGAAAGAATTCAGACAGACTGAGAGGCTATAGATCTGCTGATCAATACTGGTCAATACTTAACCTAAAATCAAGCACACATGTAACTGATCCAAAGCCAAAACAATGTAACATATAACACTAAGTGGAACGATATTAACCAACACCCTGTCCACATGCAGACACATGCAGCTGAAATGTGAAGTCAAACAATGACAGTCACTTGTTTTTCACTGAATAGATGGTTTATTTTGACATATTTCGATCTCATTCCTTGCAGATTACACAGGATACCACTGAAAAAAACAGTTGTTGCAGAACTCCAATATACAACTGCAAATACTGTATTTGTTTTGTGAAGTGAAACATTTTGAAATGAGGTTCAGAGGAAATGCCATAATGCAGCTGATCACAGGTTATGTTAAGCAAAAAACAACTAGGCACAAAAATAATCTGTGAAATTAAATACTTGGATACCTCTAAAGATGCAATTTACAGCCAGGGCCAAAAATGTGCTCTAGATCCTTTTGCTTTTACTGATAGAGTAAAAAACATCACATTGTTACATATGATTTCATTTTCTTGATTCCAGAGGTGGAATGTAGCTCACTTTATTAACCACAGAGCCATAAATAATATTATTAAATGTGGCATAAACTTCCATTTTATCCTACACTCTGCTGTGTTACATCTCAAAGGGGTTTATTTTTCTCCACTCCATTTTTTGACTGTTTTTGTAATTTCAAGTGTTGAATAAATTAAAGCTATATATTATTTGATGAAGTATTACACTACTTATCTCCTCCATAATATGCCAAGCATTCAAATTTGTCTGATCTGATCAAAAATCAGTCTAAATTTGACTTCATATTCACAACCTACAACACTGAAAAGCTCTTTGTTGTGTTGTTGGTGATAAAAAAAAAAAAAAAAAGAATGATATAATATTCTATCTTACTTTTAGACACTGAAGATGTTTTTTTTGTAGGAGTCCTACCCACATTTAGTTTTCATGCTTTAAAGTACATTTTGCTGAGAATAATTGGCTTTCCTTTACAGTTTTACCTGTAATGCAATATTTCATTGTGGCATTTCTATGTTTACTGCAGTAAAGGATCATTTAGAAAAGTTCTTCTGTTTATCATCTCTGGTCTGTTTATTTCAGATGTGGTGCAGTGTTTTGACACCAGACAAGTCAGTAGAAATATGAACGCTATGGCAATGAATGGGGTTCTTTTTTTTTTTGTACAATTATTTTTGGTGGCTGAAGAAAGTTTGGGAACCCCTTTTCTGCCATTGTGAGGATTGTACTGTCAAGTTAGTCTAACTAGTAGGTTATGTTAACTAAACTAAGGTTGGTTTTCACAGCATGTAATAGAACTTTAATGAAATCATACTTCATACATGCCAGTTGTTCAAGTTTTATAATGGTGGCAGGTTTTATTTCAACACATATTTATTATTTTTTAATATTTTCGGTTGTTCAATTTGACTTGGTCCCAATTTACCCTTTCCACCTCCTGATGATTCAATGAAATCACTACAGTTGTAACTTCCATTACACATAAAATTCATTTAGGCTAATATCTTTTATTTTCACAGTCTTCACTACATATATGATGAATCTGGACTGACATGGATGAAAAACCGATACCTGACTAGTGCGCGGAGGTGAGGCGGTAATTCTAGTTTCAGTAATGTAAAAGTTCCACAGTCGCTGAAACAGGTATCCGAGGTGTTCATGTTACTGATGTAGTGTACGGAGGAAGTGATGTCTTCCTTCCGAATGGAGGAGTTTGTTCCCTTAAGTAACATCCCCTTATGTACGATGACGAACTGGACACTTTGACATATGACCCAAAGGACTGGGGGGAAAACCGTCAAGTACGATATCTCCCCAGAACCACTGTCTCTGAGTAGAACCTGGAGCTGGAGTTGAACCTATGGCTCATTTATTTTATTTATTTATTTATTTATTTGGTTTATTTACTTCGGACCATGCATATTTATGAACATCGTTGTATAAAAAATACACCCATGTAAATATTCCAGAATTAGTCAAAATAACTACTTTTCATCTGCAGTCCTTAGGCAGGTGACAGAACAAGACATAAAACAGCCAACATTGATACAGCACTTGTTTACTATAAATTAAAAACAAAAAAACCCACACATTATGATGACATAGACATCATCAAAACAAACAAACAAATAAACAAAAAAACAAATTGACATAGGATGATCACAGGGGCATTAGCCTATTCATTCCCCTCTATTCTTGCATTCAGTTTAACAGAGAAAGTGTATGAGTGGTGAAATGCATGTTTTATTTATTTATTTATTTATTTAATAGGGACAGTGCATATTAATGAGCACAACAATTGCAGCTGTAAATATGCCAGATTGTAGCAGCAGTGCTAATTTCCATCTGTAGTCCCTAGGCAGGTGACAAGAAAGACAGTTGACAAAAAATGTCAGTTAAAAGTGAATGCATCTCAGATCAGATCAGGAAGCCAGTCACAAAATCTAATACTTAAAAGTAACTGATATCTGGACTGTGTATTTTTTGGCAGAGAAGTCTTATCTTGTACAAGGCTGAGTTAGCTACAGTATCTGACTGCCAACCTGAGCTTCTTTCTTATTTCATCTTATTTCTAATGAGCTGTTTATTCACCCTGCGTCTTACAGATGCTCCTCAGTATCATCACTAATATTCATTCATTTACATTTACATCTACAGATACTGTTGCACATATATATACATATACATATATGTGTATATATATTTATTTATTTATTTATTTATTTAAATATCTTGTTTCATCGTCTTACAAAAGGTATTATTTAATTTTTTTCTTCTTCTTCTTGAGAATGCAAAGTTCATCTTGTAGAAAAAGTTTGATTATTTTATGTTGTAGGAAAAATAAGTTCATAGATATATTTTTACCTCATAGTAGTCTTTAACCCATAAAGACCCAGTGCTACTTTTGTGACAGTTCCCAAATGAATTTTTCTCTCTATTTAACCTTTCTTAAGTGATTTATCACCATTTTTTTTATATATTATCCTCTGTATTTTGTGATATTCACTGTAAATCATGTATTTTCTATGTTTAATTTCCTATTTTTTATTTAGATGCTCATGGAAATTCAAAGTAAGTTCAAAGGTTTTTACATCAAAACAGAGAAAACTGAAGAATAAGTGACTTTTTCATCAAAATATATCAATAACAATGTAAATACAAGTGTGTCCATCTACTGTTATTTAGCAAACTTCATGGGTTTTACTGATGAATCAATGTTGTAGAAGATGATGGTGTTTCCACGGTAACTACGGAGCCTCTGAACATCCAAATGGGTCATATCTGATGACCATGAAAAGATGACAAACTGCATTTTACAACAATTATTTACATGTATTGATAGGATTACTGGATCAACAGGTATTAAACAGTTTAGATCAGTAGATGCTTTTGGTCACTGGTGGATATTTGGGTCTTTATGGGTTAAACCCTGTATCAGTTCTGGAGTAATTAATACCTGAAACTGGACAGTCTAACATAATGTATAATAAAGTCCTTTATTTAGCCTCTTGGACTCTCCATGTTCTTACAACACAGTTTGGTTTTAATCAACAAAACAATTGCTCTTTACTTTGCTCCTTTAAGATAAAGTATTTTTAACTAATGTATTGAAATTCAGTGGTATTATTATGTTTTTCATTCGATAAAATTAGCTCAGGAATAGTTAAGATCATTGGCATTTGGTTCTCCATCCAGTTTAGTTAACTTAATATCAATGTAGCCTGTCACATTTACAATAAAAGATGTTCCTTGAATTTCAGGAGCCACCTGCTTTCACTTTCCTTTATAAAGAGGGTATTTTTCTTTGAACTTCTGTGTACTGTGCTGATTTTGCAGTTTCATGGTGCGCATTACTGCATTTAATTATGTGCATTTTTTTAGGTTGTGTGTGTATGTCTAGTTGACAAGAAAAAGCCCAATGATTGGTGGGTTTTCTTGTAAACTCAATGAGCAGCGCTGACATCCCTGACATTACCTCACAGCCAGCCTGTGCATCTGCTTCATGTTGTAATTTCCTCCTGTAATTTTCTGTCACTTGTTGCCATGATCAACATTAGTACATATTACTTCACAATATTATAGGCTAATATTGTAGGTTTTCAAATATGCAAAAGTATTTAATGTACAAACCTGCTGCAGACTGTTTCAACTCATAGTTCACACATCAGCTGGCTTTGTTTTTGTCTCAGACACATCAGTGAAAACCACATGCATAGATGACCTTGTTATTAAGCAGTTGGTGTCACAGTTTCTTCTTCAATTTGTCGCTCTTGTGGCCACAATACATCCTACTCACATCACTGTCTACATGTATATTATCAAAGTATGAAACAAATTCAGTATTGAATTGGACAAGTAGCAAAAAGAGAAGTGAATAAGTAGAAAAAAATGAAAGACTCCCCAGCAAAGAACAACTGCTAAAATTAAAAAGTCACTTTTTTCCTGTGACATTTATGGATATAAGTCATTTAAGCCAGAGTTCAATGCAGATACTACAGATGAGACCAATGATTTATTTATCTGAGCTTTATCGAACCAGGAGGCCTCTTGACACACTTTGAAAAGAAAGAAATCTCCAAAATTCTAATTCATTCAGACAAAATTCCCACCACACATCTGAATGCAGATGACACAAAGGTCTATTTTATTTATATAGCACATTTAAACTAAAGTGCTGTCCAAAGTTACAGGTAAAAATACAAAATACGACAAAAAATAAACCAAAACCAGGAAGACACAGTAGCATGTTGTATCTTCTGAATTGATTTTACAAAACTTTACAAATGTCATTTTGTAAATTATGACATTTTTGGTTGACAAGAAACAATATTGGGTTAGTGCACATAAGATAATCTGTAAGTGAATCCTGAATAATACTTTTCTTGCAGTACTGTGGTCAAATACACGTCTGAAGTGAGAGTTTGGCGAAATTGCAAACAGACCACTTCGAATGATTGTGTTATATTGTCTGTATTTTCCAGGGAGGGTTGGTCAGATGAACCATTAAATCAGCAGCAAAAGAACTTCAAACCAGAAACAAACAGAGGCTATAAAATCAAACCTTTGATAATTCAATAATAATTGGTCATGTGAACAAAATCCATGCAGCTTTACAGATAAAGCATGCTGGTTTCCACTGATTTTACAATTGTGGAACTCTAAAAGTACCACTCATTTGCCTCTTTCTTCCGGGTGTTAATACCAACATGCATTCATTTAAACACAAACCACCATCAAAAACCTCAAGAAATCCAATAAAACCCACAGATGCTGCACTTTGCATGGGGTTTCGAATGGTTTCCACTACGTTTATACTGGATCTAATATTTTCCGACACAGGTTGCACCCAAACCTTTTGAGGCAGAGCTGTTTTCCAACCAGAAACCTGGTGTACTCCACTGGGCTGCATGGACAGGCCTCTACCTGCAGCCATTCCCTCTTTGACCATTAATGCCATCAGTGCCATTAAAACCGCTGTAGGTGTGTGTTTCAGCAGAAATGTAATGAGCAGTGTTTAACATGCATGAGTGGGAGACCCCTCACCCACTTCTATGAAGTTTGGTATTTTAAAGGAAACAGCACAACCACATTTTCACACCTAGATCATCAGTGCATCACATTCTCTCTCTCTTTTGCGTGTTTCTGTCTCTGCCTGCGATATAAATAAAAGTCAAACAGTTTGAGGGAACATCAGAGCAAGAGTCAGACAGCCAGTCAGACAGGTCTTTGGTCGACCTCTCTCCTTTGGCAGAGCTCCTACAGGGATTGAAACCCAGCATCTACACGTGGCCCGGACAGGGTTAGGATTCACACTGGTGACCCGTGGACAGTTCAGCAGCAGTTTGTGATACGATGGTTGCAACAGTGAGGGCAGCGGTCTGCCTGTGTCTTTGGCTGTTAGTGTGTCAGGTCAGAGGCTCATACATCCCACAGAGGATGAACAAGACCATCCAGAACCTTCTAAAGCACTATGTGAGTACCACTGCTCTGATACTATTGTGTGTAACAAAACAACTTGTTTGGTTAATTGTACTAATGCTGCTGGTGGTATAGCACAAGAATGTATAGAACTAGTACTACAAGTACTGAGACAAGCTGCATGTTTCCTCCTTGGGTTTTTTCTGCTGTACTCACCACAATACACACACACACACACACAGACACACACTCCCACCCACCTACCCACCCACCCACACACAAACTGTGTCATTTAGCATGACTTGTGTGTGTGTTTTTCCCATGTACTTTCTTCTTCTTCTTCTTTTTTTAAACATGTGTCTGAACCAAAGCTTAAGTTCCAGTCAACCGTTCTTTCTGTTAAACCTTGTTACTGTAGTTATCATCCTTATAGTAGTTCTAGCAAAGACAGGATCCTCATTGGTGCCCTGGTGCATTCAAGGACAACCCAGCTTTTCTGGTTTTAGAGTTACAGCCTTCATAAGGTGTATACAAGATATTTTTCCACAGTCTCTGATTAAAGTGTGTCTTTTCTGATTATATAATAACATAGCTCATCAGTAACAGATGATGTGCAAATATCACATGTCAAAGTGTATTTGAACACACCACGGACAGTTTACAAACAGTTGTGAACTATAAATACAAGAAGCTGCAAATTGATACTATCATTTACCCAACATTTTAATGATTGATTTGATGATTTGTGTTTTATTTTATTCTTGTCTTTGATTTTTATTTAACAAAACTAATTCATGCTTCTCAGTAAGTTGTTCAAGTCTCAAAATATTGCACTGTCCTTGAATGCATCACTCAGGACACGTCTTACTCATACTGTTCATTGAAGTTTTCATTGGTTGCATATAATGGACTAAATTATGAGATAATACTAATCTAATACTTTAAGAGGGCACTTGATCTATTTATTAAATAAGCTTCTTTCTCTTTGCAGAAAATTTCAGATGACCAAAGGTATGATGGGAAACCTGTCTTCTCCAAAAAACTACCTATTAATAAAACTGAGGTAAGTTAAAGCATTCGATAACCTAAGCAGTCTGAAAATACAGATAGCTTATGCATGAACACTTATTAATTTCATACGGTGAATATGCATTATGTTTATATATGTATAAACCATTGCACACATTGGCCAAACATTAAAGTATCAACAGAGGAAACCTGAGCCTTGCTTTCCAAAGGGTTGTCAGATCAAAGTGCATGTTTCGGTAAACTGAACAAATCCTGCACCTATTGATGAACTTTTTTCAGTGAATGACTCCAACTAAAACTGCTGATTGTGAACTTTATGTTTTTGCTTTCATCAAAAAAGAAACCAAAAAAATATAACTTATTATATCAAACTGCTGAAATGTTGAATAGTGCATGTTTCTGTACAAAACCAGTTAAGTTGTTTCCTGTAATCGAAGTTTTTATGCCTCTCTATGATAAATGACATAAATGACATATACTTAATCTCCGTAGTTTATATAAAGGTGTTTGTGATATCCATCTTCTGTTCCCAGTTGCAAACGAAATCCAAAACTACTTCTTTAGGATTTGGCTATGCTTATTGCATCACAGCCTGGGAGATTTAATTCAGGGCAAAAAACATTCAGCATAACACAGTCTGGCACATGCAGGTGCTCTGTGGTGATTCAGGACAGTTTAATGTTTGTCAAGAGGGTAGTAAGGCTGGTTGCTCTTGGATGTTTTACTTTATTGTCTGCTTATTGCTGAGTCAGCAGTCGACTGGTGATTTCCTTCACAGTTCATTCTGATAGTTGATCAATCTGGAGTGTGTGTTGAGGTTTAGGGCTTTTTTGGCCTGCTGGCTCTGCAACGTTCTACCTTTCTGAATCACACTCCAGATCTAAACTTTCACTTTTCAACAACAATGAAACAAAACATTTTATGGATGACTTCAATTGTTGACCCACAATACAACTGAAGACCAGATTATAAATATATGTTTTTAGCATTATTATATGTTATCTATTCAGTTTAGAGAAGAATAAAGACACATTTATGTTCTTTGACTAGCTGATTTGACCGTTTTTTGATCAGTCTATGGAGTTTATCATCAACCAGCTGATATTTTGTCCCTAATGTAGCTTCATCTGGTTGGATGTCTGACATGACATTTAATTTTATGTTGACTTAAAGGCATTTTGAAAAATATTTCAGAGCTCATTTTTTTTCTTTTTTTTTCTTTATTAAGGAATTTTTTACTCATTGTAACTGAGAGTGGGATTTAGTATGATGTTAAAGGGCACCCACTACACACACATTTGGGTTTTCCCATTCAGTTTTTCCTTTACCACATACACACAAGTGTTGCATTTCTTACTGAATTTATCCCCCTGGGCCTCATCTGACGTCAAACATTGTTATAGCTATTCAGTTTTAAGAGATTTTGAGCCACAAAACACCACCTTTTTATGTATTTAACTTTAAAATACTCTCTTTAAAGCCATTTGACTGGAACATTCATCAACTCTAACACAGTTCACTCTTAGGACAGACTGAATTTTGGATGTCATTGTTTTTTTTTCATTGTTCCCTTAGTTTTATTAAGGTCTTCATTCACTCGTGGTTTGAACATGTTAATAAAGCTGGACTGGTATTTCCCTTTGAGTCCTACTCTAGTCTTAATTTAACTTGTGTGTGGAAAACCACAAAGCTCTCTCCATTGGTTAGAGGTTTTAAAATATTGATACCAGAGAACTGTAGTTTATCTTTATTTAAAAGAATATTTATACAATTAAGAAATAATACATATTCAGATTTATTTCTTGATTTGATTTCAGTTCAGTTTAAGAAATATCAGGTTGATGAGACTTGAACCTTCCTGTAAATTGTGGAAAATGTGATGTGGAATTCTGGATTAGTAATTCATTCATTTATGTTTTTGTGTTTCAGACAAAGATGGTGTACATAGGTGGTGTTTTGGAGAAGTATGAAGAGCTGATTGGACATATGTTGAGTGAGCTGCCCACCCCAAGACCCCAGACCGCCACGGACCAGCAGCACCTCACCTCGGCTTTCACACCTGGTGTCGGAACCAACACTGAGGCAGGAGTAGGGGATAATGTGAGGGTGGAGCTGAAATACCTCCTGAGTAAAATCAAGGAGCTTAAGAGACACCATTACGAGGAGGAAGGAAAAGTCGCCAAGGAGCTGTTTTCTCTGAAAAAAATCCAGGTACACAGACAGCAATCCAACATTGTGAATGAGAAGAACTGGTGATTTTTAAGACAGGATTATGGAGGGTGTTAGCAACATTCTTCAGATGTAAACCCTCCATAACAGAGGTTTGTGCAGGGTTAAAAGTATAGTATAGATTTATGTAGAAATTATGTGTTTTACTTGGAAGGACTGTGAAAGATGTTTAGTTTTCTAAAGGGTAAAAGGAAAGACAATATAAGAATTATACTGTGCTATACTGTGCTGTGCTGGTGGACTTCTCTGACACATAAAGAAAGACTTTTGGAAGGTTCACAAGGGGTTTTAGGTTGTATTAAAGTACACCAACTTGAAAGCTTAAAGTGGTTCATAGAAGGCTTAGAGGGCTCAGGTGATTTATGCAAGTCTTGTTAAAGTTTGATGAATTCCAAAGAATAAAGGTTCTTGTGTACTGGCAGGGCTAATGTGGTTCTCTAAACAGGTCTTACACAAAGCGCATTTTAGATTTAGGGTTTATTAATGTCAGGCTGCTGTATGCTTTACTAAGGGAACTCCTCATTCCTCATATAGAAAGTTAAAGGTTTAATGAATGTTTCTCTCTCCCTCCTCCAGATGAATGACATTGTAACCCAGAGCAAAGCTCTGGGGAACCTGCAGTGGTGGTACGACGAGGCCAGCACTTTGAAAAAACAGCAGCAGATACAGAGGCAGCGGCGGCGACGGAGGCGGCAAGCAAGGAGGGTTAAAACCCATCCAAGAGCCTGAGATGCAGAAAACGACCCAAGTGAACAGGCAAAAACAACAAACACAAAATGATAAAATATTTAAAGTGAAATTGTAATTTAACTGAAAAAATAATTTTATGGAGAAGTAATTCAACATGATAAAATATTCAGATTGAAACCAAACTACCGACTTACATTTTTCAGTTTTAAGAGACATTGAAAGAGAATATTTAAGATAAGATATATTTATATTTAGACACATATTTATAATAAAACAACAAGCCAGCAGCCAAAGCCAAATGGTAGTATTTTTGTATAAAGTCTAGATTTTTATTTTTTAAAAGATGTTTAATACTTGAAACAGGCCCTATCTACTGATACTAGGAGACATCTATCACTGCAGAGGAAGAATTGAAAACTAATGACATAAAACATTGAGTTTCACTTACTTTACTTTTATTTACATGTTTTATATATGTACTTTACATCTTAAGTTATGGCAGAAAATGTGTTTTTTGATGCCACTGTGACCTTGACCTTAGACCTCTTAAGTCACTCAGTTCCTCCTTTAGTCCAAGTGCATGTTTTTGCCTAATTTAATGACATCAAGCCATTTCTGAAAAATCATATTTTAATCGAGGATCATCTAAAAAGCACATTTTTTTTCCACATGTGAAATGTAATACTTACTGTAATACTAAATGAAACCTGGATGTTCTACCTATAACATGTGAAATGTGGTAAAATATCAAAAACTCCCATGTTTATTTTTAATGCAAAGGTATAACACAGGAAATCCCTAAACATGACACATGCTGGTCTGGAAAATTTCTACATGGGATATGGTTTCCAACATGAGATCAATGTGTTATACATGTGACAACTTCACATGCAGAATGATTCCTCTTGTCATCGTTCATCCATGAAATCTGCAAATCTCTGTGTTTGTCTTAAGCTGTTGTTCAGCCAAAGTGCAACTTGTTCACTTATCAAGGAACTCCACCATTGTCACCATTCAGTGTGTCTACTATATGAACTTTTGATGAGGATGATGATACTTACAGTGCAAAGTACACCAATTTAATACTGCCATGCTAAGATGTACTACAAGACATTCAGATCCAGTACTGAAGTACTTCACTCTAGACTCTACTACTGCAGTAGAAGGGCTGTTAAATATAGATTTTACTGACATATTTGTAATGTTATGTATTTATTTTGTGTTATTTAAAGTGTTTTAATTTAATTTTAATTTTATTTTGAGGAGGATGGTTGATTATTTATTATGTATTTATTGATTGGCACTTGCAACTGAATAAAACAATGCAATTAACTGTGTTTTCTGTTTATTACTGTGGATTTACAACTTTAGAAACCCCATGTTACTGATTTGTTCTAGCTTTTTAAGTTTTCTCATGTAGGGTTGAGGTTAGATTCCAGATTTCAGACACATTCACTTCACTGGATGACAAAGTGGTATACATTTCAGTGTCATCAACATATTAGTAAAGCAAATAACTAAATGACCTGTCACTGCTCAGGAATAGTGGATTTAGTTGTTTTGTTGGATTTCACCTGAATATATAAAGCTACACAATGTAACATTTTTGCATTGCAATATCAAAAAAACCTAGGTCTATTTTATATATTATGTTAGGTTTTATTTTGCCACCTGTCAAAAGGATCACATTCCCTTTAGTTGCAGCTACATCATCAAAGTAAAATAACATAATGTGAATATACACACTAAACATAATATAAATGAATCTTCAATATATTACTCAGTCTGTAAATAGCATTTCATGACATTAAAAGAACGTCCATCAGTCCATGTTATTTTTTTAGTTCTTTAGTTCTTTAGCTTCAATTGAGAAACCCCCTGATGGCAGACATTACACTTTGTACATTTAATATAAAGCAGATCCTGGCCATGACCTGCACTATCTGAGGTGATCATTACAGTGGTGTCATCTCCCTTTTTTTTTTTTTTTTTTTATCATTTTAAAAGCAAAAACAAAGTGTTCACCCTAAAAATTTAGAGGTTGAATGTGCTTTTTACTGATGTTGCAGGTCATTCCCCTACATAACAGAAGTTTGTTCATGTCAACATGTTTTTTGTCATGCCAGCCCCAAAAAGGCATTAGGAGCTTTTTCATGATGGCACTTAATGCTGGCATCTGGTAACTCTGACCTGCAAAACAGCAGCAAAATTATAGAAGTATAATAGACTGACGAAGACACAGACTCACCATCTTCAGGGTTTCAGGTGAGGTTTTAACTATGAATCAGAGAATTATAGACAGACATCTTTGTTTTCAGTGTTCATCTATGTAACCTCTGAAAGTCAAAGTAACAACCAAGAGGCAAGGACCTCAACTACTTCCCTCTTAGAAGGATCTTAAAGTGTAGTACTACTGACACCCGTTGGGATTAACTCAAAAAGCCCTTGCCTTCTCTCTAAAAATATATAATTTGTTACATTCATTCATTTTATGTGGAAAAAAAATATCTTTTCCAGACTGTAGTTGTAGTTAATAGGTTACACTCACTAAACAATAATATGATGCTTGATGAAGTTGACCATTTTACAGTAAGTAAGTGTTTAGTTCATCCATGACCCCTCGAAGATGACTCTTCTCCTCACACTCCTGCAGCCCTGACCCTTTTGTCCAAATATGGTCATTTCCAGCTCCAGAAAGTCAACATCGGGATGGCCAAGTCACAAACTACCAGCTCTAAATAACCACTCAAAAAGAAATGAAAAAGAAGTCATGGTTCCTTCATCCAATAATTCCGTGAAACAAGAAGTCAGAACAACTTTGTTTGATAAGATCCTTCACTCCACTAAAATCTACCTTCAAAAATTCCTGGGTCTCTATGAACCAATTAGAGGTCTATGTAGTTTATTAATTAACCCTTTCATGCATAGCAGTCACTACAGTGGACAGTTAATCTACAGCTGTTCTCTTGTATATTCATGGGTTTTGTTGTTTTAGTTCCATATCAGCCAACACAGTGGACGCTTATGCATCATCTCATACATTGCAATTCATGCCATTACTGTAACTTTGGTGTTCTTGATAAACCTGATCTGCACTAACATGTTTGAGTGTAAATCAATTGCTAGTTGTTATTAGACTGTAATTAACAGTTTTCTTGAACAAAAAGCATTTTTTTTTGCATATTATCTCCATGAAGTTAGTAATAACTAGTATTAGAGTATGATCAGATGTGAGAAAACATCAGAGTCGCTACATTTAAAAAAAAAAATCTTTCATAGTTTTCACACAGTATATCACTTTCTGATATTGCATTTTAAATATTTGTTTCTTTGCTTCAAAAATTAAATGCATGGTGTCTTGTTAAGTGGACATTTTTGTAACTCCATTAAAAATAGGTTCATTAAAAATGTTCAATTACATTGTTTTTTTTCATGCCTAAAGAGGAATAAAAACACTTAGGAAAAAATTCTTGACTAAGGTCCTCATAATTCATGCATCAAAGGATTAATGAATAATTTTATTACACATAGGAAACTGAAAAATCAAGTAACGATATCATAGGACAGGTTGAGGCTGCAGGAGATGGATCTTCAGAGCTTCCGGTGAGCTGTAAATGATACTGTGACTAAGCATATGCTTTTATGGACTCACTGTAAATTACCGACAGGCGTACTATATAATGTGACCAGTCTGCATTGTTTGTACTTTGCACTTCACTCTGCTGTTTTGCACTGTACTTCAGCGTCTACTGTGTATAGGTTAGGTTAGGTTGTAAATATGTGACATTATTTTATGTAGGTATTTTAAAGTTAAATTTTAGATGTATATTTTACTTATTTTTTTTTAGATTAGCCTTAGTTCTAGTCGATTTTAATGTATTCATGTATTTATTAGTTATTTATTCTATTAATATGGCTGATACAGGTCCTCAGTAACTAGTTTCGTTCTTTCTTTGTGATGGAATGACAAATAAACTCCTCTGAATCTTTGAAATAAAGCTACAAAATTGCTGTGTTCATGCATAATGAAACTAAAGTAAGTACTTGAACTCGTAATGGGACATTATTAGAAACAATAAACACTAAACTGCCCAAACTGAAGAAAACGGTAATATTTTTAAGCATATTGTCTGACTGGAGCTCAGCACCTGCGATACAAACAGACTGAGGGGTCGCGCTGCTACTTCAGACCCCCACTCTCCTCCTACAGCCCACAGCCGTGATATCACTTCCTGTTACATCACTTCTGGTAAATGACAAGTGGCCTTCTTTTACAGTAACTGGAGCCCTTACCCATAATGCACCCTGACTGCTCTGTGTGTGTGTGTGTGTGTGTGTGTGTGTGTGTGTGTGTGTGTGTGTGTGTGTGTGTGTGTGTGTAGCTGTGACTTCTAAGAACCCGCTCTGTGCTTCCCCACGGCGGCAAGAGATGCAACGCTTTGCATTTGTGTTTTTATATGTGGTCAGTAAACATTTGAGGGGACTTCACAATATGCAGCTACACCTTGCAACAGACAGATTAATTAATATCTTTAAATTAAGCATTTATCAATTAAAGTCATCTGATGTGAGTTGGTATTTTCAGCAGCGGGGTGGGAATCACACATTTTCATACAGACGTTGAGTCAAACCAAAATAATCTGCTACGTTCACAGAATGATGAAGCAAAACCTGTAATCTTTCCTTGAGTTTCTATTATGTCAAACAAAGCCATGTGTATCTTACTTTATAGAGACTTAAAAAATACTGAAAGCGGGACTCTTTTAGAATAATTCATTTAGTATTTGTTAACAGTAGCATTCAGGCTGGAAACAAACAAACCGCGCTCATACATTTGAGGCCTAGTAGTTATGTCAAACATAGGGCACGTGGTGTGTTTCTAAACTGTGATGGATGTTGACAACAAATTTTGCAAGATGATCAGGATTTATGTATGATGTTTGGATGATCATGTTACTTGTCTGCAAAATAAACTGTTCCTGCTAATGTGAAATTTGTGCTGGATTTGCTGATGTTAGCCATCTCCATTTGTGAACAAACGACCTTCTGTGTTTCCTACATCAATGACAACAGCCCACACTGGTTTCTATGTTTGCAGAGGAGACATTTTCATTACTGCTCTGCTCCTCTGCAGCTAAGACACAAACCACTGTTGGCTTAAATAATGCTAACAAACAGCTTACAACACTAAACCGTCTCCAGCGTTAACTCCCTGTAAACAGACGCAAACAAATCTCACATATTGAGGTTTTAATATGAGCTGTTAACAAGATGTGTGCACGACTGCTGAGAGGAGCACAGATGAAATGTGATAAAAGCTTTGATTCATCATAAACTAAAAATACCCTCTGAAAGTAAAGGTGGTGTGACGGATAAATTGCAATTACAAATTAGATGAGATAAATGACATGCTGGCCGATGAGTGGTTAATCCTCAATATTATTTGAATATACCCAAAGTTACAACTGAATTAGGGAAGTAATCTTTTAGCTTTGCTGCCCCCGCTGCCTGGAATACACTTCAAGTGGAGCTGAAAATGCCACAACTCATATTATTTCAAGCTTTTTGCTCCGTCTTACACACAAGACAGCTAGAGTCAAACTGTCTAACTTTTCTGTTAATACAATATTATTACTGTTTGTTTTAATTTATTGTTACTACCTGTCTATAAAACCTGTTTTCTTTCATGGCGTGTGCTGCTGACCTCTTGGCTAGGTCACCCTTCTAAAAGAGATCTTGATCACAATGGGATTCTATCTGGTTAAATAAAGGTCTAAAAAATAAATAAAACTTAAAACTATTTTTGTGGTGACCTCCAAATGATTTTATCTACATTTAACTTTTCTTAACTAATGTATCACAATTTATCATAATATTAACCTCTGAATTGTTTTTATGTATATTCAAGGGAAACTGAAAAACTGAATAAAGGTGACTTTTTCAGTAAAATATATCATCAACACAGTCTAAAAACAAGTATCTACGTCAACTGTCACTTGTCAAACTACTGGTGAATCAGTGATTCAGATTAACTGCATGTTCACTATTGAGCCTCTGAGCGTCCAAATGGGTCATATCTGATGCCGCTGAAAACCTGAGAAACTGCATTTTACCGGAATTATTTCACTGTATTAATGGGATCAGTGGCTAAAAAGTTATAAATATTTTTAGTCAGTAGATGCTGTTGGGAATCAGCAGCTGTTTAGGTCTTTGAGGATTTAATGATGAGATGATGAAAAGTGGCGCATGGTCTGGACTGTCTGGTGTAGTGAAGGTGGGGGAAGAGGGAACAGCAGTGCAGTGGTAAAGGGCACTTCGGTAGGACATTAATGGAAAATGTTTATCACACCGATAAAGTCAACTCTATCGCCCTCAACCTTCACCACCCCCACCCCCTCTGTTTCTGTGGTTGTCTCTGAGTCTCTTTCTAGATGCTGTGCTTTCAGTGTGAGTCAGCATGTTGCAGATTGCAGAAAGAGGAAACTAGTGTCTGTCTCTATGAATGCAACCTTCTGCACCTATAAGTGACATATTATATTCTGAACACATGATTCAGATCAGTAGGCCGCAAGGATAACATTGCATACTTTGACTTAGTTTGTTTCCTCCACCAAGGAGGTTATGTTTTTGCCGGCGTTGGTTTGTCTGTCTGTCTGTCTGTGTGCAAGATAACTCAAAAAGTTATGGATGGATTTGGATGAAAATTTCAGAAAATGTTGATACTGGCACAAGGAACAAATGATCAAATTTTGGTGGTGATCAGGGGTGGGGGGGTCACAGGAGCCCACTGATCTGCATTGGCGGAGGTCTGCGCTCTCCGAGTGCTTTTTTAGTTGTTACTGTTATTGACATTGCCTATTGACTGGTTGGAGTTTGCATCTTCAGCTGTGTATGTGCCGTCACAGCTGCTGATTATGATGCAGACTACTGTCCTGATGAGTCAACATTTAGCCTGTGAAATGTCTGTCTTTGTAATTTCCTGTAGATATTAATTGACAGTCTATGATTCACTGCTACATGTGTAATTTACATGTTTTGTTGTCATATTTAATTTGCTCTAAATAGAACAGCAGATGAAATGTATCTCTTCTTCTTTTACTTTCAGCTCTTCCCTTTAGGGGTTGCCACAGCGAATGAATCATCCTCCTCCATTCAACCCTATCCTCTGCATCCTCTTCTCTCAAACCAACTACCTTCATGTTCTCTTTCACTACATCCATAAATCTGGTCTTGGGTCTTCCTCTGGACCTCCTGCCTGGCAGTTCAGCCTCAGCATCCTTCTACTGATATATTCCCTATCCCTCCTCTGTACCAAGGTTATACTAGTTTTGGATTTTTCATTATACTTTAGTTTTATTTAGTTTTGACGTTTTTTTTTTCTCTAATTCAGTCAGTTTTAATTAGTTTTTAGAGCAGGTTTGCTAGTTTTTATTAGTTTTTGTGATTTTCTAAATGCTTAGTTTTAGTTTAGTTTTAGTTTCTTTATATCTTTTATCTTCTTCGCCGTCAAATTCAAATAAATCCCAGGCAGGACTCTGCTGCTTTCTCCCAACTTTAGTCTCCATGTTTCCAGGTAGAGTGGGGATGAGAAGATGACTCTAAATGACAAGTGACGAGAAGTGACAGACCGTTAAATATCATTTGGTTAGCTAAAATTGCTTGAGGGAAATAAATCAATTTTATATCAATCTGACACTGACAAAGACGAAAACTAAGGGAATTTTATCCATAATTTTTATATGTTTTGGTTACTTTTGTAAGCACACAATACAGTTTCAGTTAGTTATCATTTTTTTTCCTTTTAATTATAGTTTTTATTTATTTCAGTTAACGAAAATGTTTTTATAATTCTAGTTTTCATTATGTCGTTAGTTTTCGTTGACGATAATAACCTTGCTCTGTACATGTCCAAACGTTTCATTCTGCCCTTTTTGACTTTTTCTCCAAAACATCTAGTATCTGCTGTTCCTCTGATGTACTCATTATTGATCCGATCCAACCTGGTCACTCCCAAAGAGAACCTCAGCATCTTAACCTCTGCTACCTCCAGCTCTGCCTCCTGTCTTCTCCTCAGTGCCACTGTCTCTATGCTATACAACGTGGCTGCTCTCACCACTGTCTTGTACACCTTTCCTTTCATTCTAGTCAGCACTCTCTTATCACGCAACACAACTGACAAATTTTCTCCACCCATTCCAACCTGCTTGCACATGCTTCTTCAGCTCTTCTCCAAACTCAACATTGCTCTGGACTGTTGTCCCTAAGTACCTGAAATCCTCCATCTTTTATATCTCTGCTCCCTGTAACTTCACTGTTCCACTTTCTCATTCACACACATGTATTCTGTCTTGCTGCGACTGATCTTCATCTCTCTCCTTTCCAGAACAAACCTCCATCTCTCTAGGTTTTCCTCCACCTGCTCCCTGCTCTTGCCACAGATCACAAGGTCATCTGCAAACATCATAGTCCATAGAGAATCCTGTCTGACCTCATTTGTCAGTATGTCCATCACCATAGCAAACAAGAAGGGGCTCAGAGCTGACCCCTGATGCACTCCCACCTCCACCTTGAGCTCCTCTGTCACACCTACAGTGCACCTCACTACTGTTTTACAGCTCTTGTACATGTCCTGGACTACTCTAACATACTTCTCTGCCACTCCAGACCAAGGTTCTAATAGTTTTGGATTTTTCATTGTAGTTTAGTTTTATTTAGTTTTGACTTTTTTTTCTCTAATTCAGTTAGTTTTAATTCATTTTTACAGCAGGTTTGCTAGATTTTTTTTTTTTTTTTTTTAATTTTTTTCTAAATGCTTAGTTTTAGTTTAGTTTTAGTATTAGTTTCAGTTTTGTCGTATCTTTTATCTTCTTCATGGTTGTATTCAAATAAATCACAGACAGTACTCTGCTGCTTTCTCCCAACTTTAGTCTCCATGTTTCCAGGCAGAGTGGGGACGAGAAGACGACTCTAAATGACAAGTGACGAGAAGTGACAGACCATGAAGTGCCATATAGTGCTAGCTAAAATTGCTAGAGCAAAATAAATTGATTTCGTATCAATCCGACGTTGACAAAGATGAAAACTAAGGGAATTTTATCCATAATTTTTATATGTTTTAGTTAGTTTTGTAAGCACACAAAACAGTTTCAGTTAGTTATTGTTTTTTCTTTTAATTGTAGTTTTTATTTATTTCAGTTAATGAAAATGTTTTTTCAATTCTAGTTTTCGTCATTTTGTTAGTTTTCGTTAACGATAATAACCTTGCTCCAGACTTCCTCATACAAAACCACAGTTCCTCTAAGGGCACCCTGTCATACACTTTCTCCAGATCTACGAAGACACAATGCAACTCCTTCTGACCTTCTCTGTACTTCTCCATAAGCATCCTCAGTGCAAATACTGCATCTGTTGTACTCTCTCTGGGTACAAGACCATACTGCTGTTCACAAATGTTCACCTCTGCCCTTAGTCTAGCTTCCACTACTCTTTCCCATAGCTTCAACGTATGGCTCAACAACATCATTGCCCTGTAGTTACCAACTCTCCTGTGTTTTTAAAGATCCATTTCTCAGGCATCCACTCACTCTTTAAGACAGGGGTGTTAAACTCATTTTAGTTTAGGGGCCACATTAAGCCAAATTTGATCTGAAGTAGGCCTGACCAGTGAAATAATACTCTAATAATATACAAAAAATGTCAACTCCAAACTTTGCTCTATGTTTTAGAGTGAAAAAAGTAAAATTATGCAATGAAAATGTTTACATCTACCAACTATCCTTAAAAACAGTGTCAATAACATGAACAAACTGAAATTTCTCAAGAAAACTAAGTGCAATTTTAACAATATTATGTCTCAGTTTATCATTTATACATGTATATTACAACAGTGGATCAAAAAATATACAAATTATTTAATAAAAGGCAGAATATTGGTAAACTTGCACTTCAGACATTTCAGAATGTTCATATTTGTTCAGGTTATTCGTGTTTTTGTTAAAAGGATAGTTTGTTTTAGTGTAAATACAGTAAAATGAAATGAAAATGTTTACATTTACAAAGAGAAAAATTTGAAGTTGTGAGTGTTTATAGGTTATTATGATAGTATTTTACTGATCACTGACCACTTGATATTAAATTGGTCTGTATGTGGAACCTGAACTAAAATGATTAATCTCTTCAGTGTAATTTTTGCATTTAACAAATTCATCACCCGGGCCGGACTAGATCCTTTGACCCCCGGGCTGCATGTTTGAGACCTCTGCTCTAAGATTTTGTTGAATAATCTGGTCAAAAACTCTACTGCCACCTCTCCTAGACACTTCCATACCTCCACACGTACTTCGTCAGGACCAACTGCCTTTCTACTCTTCATCCTCTTCAATGCCCTCCTCGCTTCAGCCTTACTAATCTTTACTACTTCCGAATCTACCCCTCTTTTACTCTTTCTTCTCTTTGATTTTCCTCATTCATCAGCTCTTCAAAATATTCCTTCCATCTTCCCATCACACCTCTGGCATCTGTCAACACATTTCCATCTCTATCCTTAATGACCCTAACCTGCACATCCTTCCTATCTATTTCTCTCTGCCTTACCAACCTGTACAGATCATTCTCTCCCTCCTTACTGTCCAGCCTAACATACAAATCCTCATACACCCTTTGCCTGGCCTTTGCCACCTCTGCCTTTGTCTTACGCTGCATCTCCCTCTCTGTATACACTCTTGCACTTGCTCGGTCAACCACCAGGTGTCCTTATCTAGTTTCCTTCCACATGACACACCAAGTACTCTCCTACCTGTCTCCCTGATCACATTAGCTGTAGTTGTCCAGTCATCTGGAAGCACCTCTTGAACACCCAGAGCCTGTCTCAACTCCTCCCTGAAGACCACACAACATTCTTCCTTTTTCAGCTTCCACCATTTTGTCTTCTGCTCTGCCTTTGTCCTCTTCAGCTTCCTCACCACCAGAGTCATCCTACACACCACCATCCTGTATTGTCAGGCTGCACTCTCACCTGCCATGACTTTGCAGTCGCTGATCTCTTTCAGGTTACATCGTCTACACTAGATGTAGTCCATCTGTGTGCTCTACCTCTACTCTTATAAGTCACCTTATGTTCCTTCCTCTTCTGGAAGAACCATTTCCATCCTTTTTGCAAAGCTGACTACCATCTGCCCTTCTGCGTTCCTGTCCTGGATACCAAACCTGCCCATCACTTCCTCATCACCTCTGTTGCCTGCCTCCACGTGTCCATTGAAGTCTGCACCATTCACTACCCTCTCCGCTTTGGGAATGCTCTGTATCACTTCATCTAACTCACTCCAAAATTTGTCCTTCTCCTCTAATGCCCATCCTACCTGTGGGGCGTAACCGCTAACAACATTGAGGATCACACTTTTGATCTTGACCCTCAGGCTCATCGCTCTGTTTGACAGTCTTTTCCCCTCCAGAATATTCCTCACAAACTCCTCCTTCAAGATAACTCCTACTCCATTTATCTTCCCATCTACACCATGGTAGAACTACTTGAACCCAGCTCCTAAGCTTCTAGCCTTGCTGCCTTTCCACCTGGTCTCCTGAGCACACAGTACATCTGCCTTCCTCCTCTGCATCATGTCAACCACCTCTTTTGCTTTTCCTGTCATAGTCCCAGCGTTCAAAGTCCCTACTCTCAGTCCTAGCATCTTGCTTTGCTTCTTCTCTCTCTGTCTACGGACACACCTTCCTCCTCTAATTCTTCACCCAATGGTCCAGCTTCCACCAGTACCCTGTAGGTCAACAGCATTGATGGCGGCTGTTGTTAACCTGGTTCTCACCTGATCCGGTATGAGGTTGTTTGTTGTGATTCGCATGGTTGTACTGGCTAAAGTTTTACATGGGATGCCCATCCTGACACAACCCTCTGCATTTATCCAGGCTTGGGACCGGCTCAGTGATGATACTGGCTTGTGCCACCCTTGAGGCTGCATTAGAAAAAAAAAAAAAAAAACTTCATTAGAAACTGTTTTTGTCTTGCTGTTGATGTTATCTGTACAAAACTTTGAACAGTGCATGAAAGCACTCACAGAGATCACTATCTAACCACTGAAAGAAGATAAAACAAGGAATAGATAAAGACAGACAAACAATGTGCATTACGCAACAGCATTCACTAGTCATTGTTTGTATAGAAAGACTGTCTTCAGTCTCTGGTACCTCTGCAACCAGGGAACGTTGAGCTGGAAGAGGCAAATGAGAAGAATGAATTAAGTTTTGTAGGATTAAACACTTAATTGTGTCAAAACTCACAAGCCAAAAATGACTTAAATACAATAAATGCCTCAATTCTATGTCAAATTGAAATTTTGCACCCAAAAGATAATAGTACTTTTTGAAAATAATATTTTGGCAACAAAATAATACACACATGCACCATTTTAATTGCGCTTGGCTGTTTGCTTAGTAATCAGCAAAAACTGTAAGTGCAACACAATTAAATGTTTATGGCTAGGCATACAGATTAAAGTGGAGCATGCAACCTATGTTTAGTCACTGACAGAGAGGTGAGAGGTGAGAAGTGAAACATATTAGTTGCTTCATCAAAAGGAAAGTACAAAAATAGCCAAATGAAAACCTTTTGTAGTAAGGGATAACTATTCTTAAAATTATGGTTATTTAGGTTTTGCAATTAGTGTGGGAATTTTCAAGTTTTATATGATAAAATAATCTGCTCAAGGTTCTGCAAATTAAATTGAAATTATCTGCACCGTTGGAATTATCTGCACCATGAAAAACATTTACTTGAACTTACCTGTTTTATGCAAATATGCATGTTTTTCACATTGTTTTTTTCAGTGTATTGCTCACACTGTGTTTCAGTATTTCATTCAATTTGCTGACTGTTAAAAGAAAAAAAACCTCATGTCATAGTGGAGTTTCATTAACACATACAGAAGGAGCTCATTATCATACTAGACAGAATTTGTACTGTGGCATTTCCATGAAGTTATATGTTGTTTCCTGTTGCAAAGGAAGTTCTGAGGCAGTTCACAGCAACCACACACACACACACACACACACACACACACACGCACGCATACACACACACACACACGCACACACACACACACACGCACGCACACACACACGCACGCATGCACGCACACACACACACACACATGCACGCATACACACACACACAAACACACCTACATGCATGCACACATACACACACACACATACACACACGTGCACGCATACACACACACACACAAACACACTTACATGCACACACACATATACACACACACACACACACACAACTGAGTTATGTTTTGGATCAAACATGCTGCAAATAGAAACACACTGTGACTAGGCACCAGACAGACTCATCTTACCAGTTTTCCACAGCTTTCGGCCAGGCAGGAAAGCCCAGACTTCCCTCTCCTCCAGTTCACCTCTTCTACTTCCTCCAGAGGATTCTTAGGTGTTCCCAGGCCAGCCGAGAAATCAAATCCCTTCAGCATATCCTGGGTTCTCCCACTTGAACATGCCTGAGACATCTTTAACATTTGCCATACTTAACATTTATTACGTTGTTAAATAACTTGATGGTATTTATTTTGACACCATTAGCTGATGTGGTTTGTGTTGTCAGTTTGGGTTTCACCCCTCATTTTTGTCTAACTCAACCACCTCAACCATCTCAAAACTTCTGAATAACAAGACACAAACCATTGACTGACTGGTAGTCCACCATTTACATACGGTTAATAAAATGTTTGAGCAGGAGGTGGTAATATGGAGCAAAGGTCATAGGGTTGTACTTTTACTGTTGTTTCTCTTGGTGTGAACAAATGGATATGTATTTTCATCTTTAGGCCCCAAAGGAGATACAGCATAGTCTTTGAATCCCATGCAGTAAGTATGTACTTTGATAAAGTGGTATCTTCAAGTTAAAAATAATTCATGGACCTGCAACTGTTGAACTTTTCATGTCAGAATGCAAAACCTCTGGTGATACCTGGTGGCCAAAGTTTGCAACTACTGAGAGTGAAAGTGTGACTTATGTGAAAGCAAATGTGAGATGAATAAATATTTTAACCTTCAAAGACATTGACCTCCACCAAAGGTTAGGGGGGGGGGAATCATAATTTAACAACAACTGAACCCCTAATCCTATCCACGCTCTTTAAAAAGTCATGGGATTTCAGTGTGTCTCATTTGGAATTAATTCATTTAACAGTGAACATGATTAACATCTAAAACATGTAAATGATTTAGTCTGGGCAGCTCACCTCTGTGTCTCAAATTAGTGAAAACTTTCAGATAATAGTGTCATAAGGGTTTTGTATTGAGACAGTTTCTTAAAGTCTATATGTAACAGACTCCTGGGGGCTGGTCCAGGTAACCTCTGCACCACAGCACAAGTTTCTTTTATTGTTTAGCCTCCTTTGTTAGTCACATTAGAGCAGGGGTACAACTCTTTGAATAAGTCAGTCTTGATAAGTTAGAATAGCTCTTCTGTTTGATTGTTTTATGTTTTTGTAGATCAGAAGGGAAGTGGTTTTCAACTCTTGAATTAGAGACCTAATTTCATTATATTAATGTATTGATTTGAGAAGCATTTACTGGCCTGCTCATTCTCCATTATCCAACTTATTCTGTTGGTATTTTCTAATCACTTAAGTGTTTGGTTTGGTTTATTTGATTTTGTACTTAAATCCACCTTTTAAACACACAACTTTTGCTTGAACCTTAGTTAAAGTCCATCAGGTTTTATGTCCTTTCTCTTTCCCCTAGTACAGGGATGTCCAGTCCTGGTCCTCGAGGGCCGGTATCCTGCATGTTTTAGATGTATCTCTCTTCCAACACACCTGATTCACATGATTGTCATGGTCCATGCCGGTGGGACCGCTGACCCTCTCCACATAATCACCCATGATCTGACTCACCTGCGGAGTGTCGTGCGGCTGCAGCACATCACCAGTGAGCCTATTTAAGGCTTGGTGCTGCAGCTGCGCGACGCTGGTCCATCACATCATCTTCAAACGATCCATAACCCAGACATTTACCCACTCGGACTCTGACTCAGGTTTTTGTGTGTTTCCTTGTTTAAGTTGTTATTTATGTTAATAAATTCATTGATCTCCCTTCAGCACTGAGCATTTGAGTCCTCTCAAATGCTCTCCTTTCCACCACCTTAACAATAATAAGCCAATCATCAAGCTCTGCAGAAGCCTGATGATGACTGTCAGGTGTGCTGGAAGAAGGAAATATCTAAAACATGCAGGATACCGGCCCTCGAGGACCAGGATTGGACACCCCTGCCCTAGTAAGATGTGGCTGTGACAAATGTCTACAAACAATTCACCAAAAAAGAGGAGGTAAGAGAGAATTTGTAATTTTCACTATCTTCCTTCAAGAAATAATAATAATACATTTCCATGTGTAAAGGGCATGGTGCGAGCCCAAGCTAAACTCTGTGATCTCTGATCCCTCATCTGAACCACATTGGGTAAAGATTGCTGTGGGAAACCTTTGTCAACCTCTACATTATGGAGTTACAGGCACCAGTGTCAGCTTAAACTTCACTGAGCCAAAAGGAAACCTTCTGTTCACTCTGTGTCCAAAAGCACTGTTAACTGGGCTTGGCGGCATCTGGGATGGACCATCACTCAGTAGAAACATGGACTGTGGTTAAAGAAACGGAGAAATGGATGTTGTATGTTCAAGACCAAAAACAAAAGATCCATACAGACAAATTCATATCTTGCCTAGGGTGCCAAAATGGCTAGAACCGACTGACTATGATTGTTTGCTTGTTTGATCAGCTCTACATGACGTGAAATCATGATCGCAAATGCAAAAAAACATCAACTTTCAGGAGTACTTCCTTGGAGCACTTTTGTGTCCCCACCAATGTCAGAATCAAACCTACTCCCTTGAAGACATGTCATAGATAATTTACTCTTCACTGTTTTCAGTTTTATATTTTTACTGTCACAACCTTTTCTGATTCTGAAAATGTAGAAAAAATATGTGCTGAGATTATATTTGATGAAATATATAACATTTTAGGACTCATGTTTAAGTTTATTACCAGCGCTGGCAAAAAAACAAAAAAAAACAAAAAAAAACAATTTTAAAGCTTTTCATGAAAGGTATGACACAAAATTAAAAAAGAAAGGGTTAGGTTTAAAAAGCAACATTATAAAAAAAAAAAAAAGAGAGTGAATACATTTCGATGGTATAAAACTATGGAAGCAAATGAAAAAGCATTTTTGCTAATGCCTTTGAATTTTTTAATTTTAGATTTCAAATTGAATTTTGGTAACTATTTGCTGCGGCATGTTTTGAAAATTAAATCTCAAATGCGTTTTTCTTTTTCTTTTAATTAAGTAAAAGAATGAGCCGTCTTGAATAAGAAAATGAAAATGCAGATTGGATCATTTAATAATAATTTTATTTATGAGTCAAATAATGCAGCCATATTCTTAAAATGAAAAAGCATTTCTTCAAATGCATTTTAATTTAGATTATGGTAACTAAACGCTTCCATATAAAACACATTATGTTAAATTATACAGACAGAGACATGAGTAAACAATATATTGTGCTCATAATGTGATAAATTGGTAATGAATGTTAAATGTTTAAGGAGGTAAGTGGCTATTTATAGATTTATGATTTCATTGAAGAAAACAAAAAAGATAGAATAATAAAACAATAAAATAAAACAATTATCTTTTTTTTTTTTTTTAAAAGACAACCCATATCATTCTACTTGAAACAGACCTTTTTCAATGATGGACAGAATTTATTATCAATGAATTTAAAAGACTTTATATTATACTCTTTATGATACTGTATATGATGCTGGAAAAACACCATTACCAGCTTTAACCTTTAATGAAAGACTTATTAAAATTATTTGAATATTTTTTATTTTTATTTTTTATTTTTTTACAGAAACTGTAATAATTGTAATGGTTTTTGTCACGTCCAGCAGTCGTTGCTGTAGTGAAATATTTTAACCACACGATGGCATCACCAACATGGAAATGAACACAAGAAGTAGCTGAGAATGCACCACTATCACACTATCATCACACCCAGTTTTAGTTTTTATTCATTTATTTTTATTTTATTTGGATGAAGTGTTTGTTTTCTCCCCCAGACTGCAGCCTTTTTGTTTAATATATCACCTTCTGGTGTGAGTTCTGTTATCTCCACTATATTAAACACCAGGAAACAGCTCGTTGTGAGGTGTGAATTTGTGCTTGTTATCTGTATCCATGGATACCGTGGAAATAACCGGACTAGTCTGCAGAAAGAGGGGCCTTGGGAAGGAAGGGAGGAAGGAAAATGAACTTACCGGTGCATTAAAACAATAAACTTCCATTATGCACTTTTCCGGCTGTGATATGAATAGGGCGCTGCAAAAAATGGGCCTTTTTGGAATTCAGATTTTACTCCTCACACTTGAATTTTTTTTTTTTTTTTAGTTTTCTGAAACCTACAAAAAATTACAATATTATCATTTATTTAAAATTGTAAGTATGGCATTTAAAGATGAAACAAATTAAAGTAACAGTTGGATACTTTAGGCTTAAATGTCTGAAGTTGATCTATTACCATATTGTCATTTTTTGCAGTGTAGAGTGTAATACTCAGACTGCTGCCAAGTGCACGGTTACAGGTGGACTAACAGATGTAGGTCTTTCAGAGTTTGGTCTACAGAAGCCTTTAACAATTATATAAAGGTTTTTCTATTAATTGTTTGTTTTTTCTATTTCAATTGGCTACTTAGAATGACAAATCAGAGACTAAGGTTAAATGTGACAACTATGAGGTGAAAAAACCTGCAACTTCACACTAATAAGGTGTTGAATTACATGGTCTCAGCACATACTTTCTGCAGTTTTAAGCTTGAACATGTGCCAAATATAGGTCTTTGAATTAATGTAGTAATGTAAAATACATGTTATATTTCTTGGGGGCAGACAAAGAGAAGGAAAATCACCAAAAACACATTGGTACATTTGAACTGCAACCTTGTCCAATAACAATATATGTTTCGATTTCATGAACTGAAATATTTCTCTTTAAAATCGGACAGGGAAACACCTCACTTGGAGTCCAGTTTGAATGAATCAATAAATTAGAGAATGTCTGTAGCCAGAGGACAGAAACGTAACTCAGATTAGAAAAAGTTAAAAAAGTTAATAATAATCTCTGTATAAGCACCCATCAGTGCTTAATGGAGCACTGGGCAAAGAGAATGACCTAAAGAGGACTAGAGGAGACTAAAGCCATTGGTGGATTAAATATTACTAATGTATATTAATTTATGAAAAAGCTCTATTTAATTGACAAATGTAAAAATAAAATTATTTAAATGCTTTCAATGGTCAACCTCAATGTATTTTGTAAGTATAAACTCAGATTCTGATGACACACTTCATCATATTGGTAATAGACATTTGTCCCACTGTGTGATATCACCTTTCCTTTTCATTACAGGTGTGACAGGTGTGGACTGGTGGCAGGACAGTCAAACATGCTGTGATTATGAGGCCTTGCTGTTGGAACTGATGCAAAATGAGATCTGGCATTGTCTTGCTGAAATAACCAAAGACTTCTTGGGAAAAGTTGTCATGGTACCATAGGTCCTCTGAAACCTCTAACATACTGTATGTTTTTTCCATTGTTACTATCTACTGATGCACCCCCACACCATCACAGACGGTGGCTTTATCTTTTGCTGGTAAGAGTCAGGATGGGTCTTTTCATCTATAACATATCTAACCAAACATCAATTTTTTAATATATTCTGGTTCAGCTGACTTCATTTTTTGACCATATAACATTGCTGAACCTAGACCTGATGAACTGAATCAACCCCAGAATATGACAATGCCCACACAGGCTTGTACTCTCAACACTAGGCATGATGGGTAATCACTTCAACCGCCTCTCTTCTCACACTGATGCATCCATCACTCTGGAACAGGCTCAGTCTGGACTCATCAGACCACATGACCGTTATCCTTTGAAATACAGTCCAACCTTTATGCTCCCTATCAAACTGATAGTTGTTAAAGAAAAGAGAAGCTACTACCTACATCAGTTTGAGTTAAGGTTAGGATCACTGCAATAATTAAAACACAGTTACATCCCAGTATAAACATGGCTTCCTGATTATGACCAGCAAACACACATGAACAGAAGAACTATTCATCTTAAACACACCTGAAAACAAGAAATGAGTTTCAGTTGTGCACTATCATATGTACCTTTAGTCCTGGAAATTACAGCCCTACTGGAATTATGAGACAAAATGAAGTGATTCTAAATATTATCTTTAAAGTTAAAGACAACAATATAAATGGAGATAGAAACCACCTACATATGACGTCTTCGTTTGACAGTTTATGTGCTGTATCACATCATCCAAACAGCCTGTTGTGACTAGAATGAACATCAGAGAGGCCCTGTTTTCTACAACAGAATGAAATGAGTGGTCACTCAGAGAAAAAGAAAGGGCAGGCAGAGAAACTGTGGTGAGACAACAGAGAAGGGGTCTTCAGATGTCATGTGTGAGAGAATGTACTAATGCACAGGCTGCAGACAAAGAAACAGCCAGTTCTGTTTTTTGTTTTTTTTTAGTTTATATGTGTTATAACAAGCTGTGGAACTGGCCCTTTCTGTATCAGTTTACATAGATAAAAACTGCACATTTATAAAAGGCTGGGTATTTGGAGAAATATGTCTTTATAGCACACAGGACTGATGCACTTTGTAGTTTTGTGTCGGTAAAGGTTTAATGTATTACTTTTGCAGATGTATGTCCAGTCTGTTCAAGATTCCATAGTATAAAGACACGCCATTACCAATGATGTCACCTAAAAGTAATGAGCAGGAAGCAACTATTAACCAACCACCAGACTGTGATACTGTCAGAAAATAGGCATCATGTAGCTCAGTCACAGCATGAACACATTTTAACCCCAACCTACCCTAACCCAAACCAAACCAAACCAAACCCTAACCTACCCTACCTTACCCTAACCTAACCTAACCTAACCTAACCTAACCTAACCTAACCTAACCCTAAACCCAACCCTCCCCTGCCCTAACCTAACCTAACCCTAAACCCAACCCTCCCCTAACCTAACCTAACCTAACCTAACCTACCTTACCTTACCTTACCTTACTAAATTCTCATATTTCACATCTAAATTTGACCTTTAATATCTTGGCCTACAAAGATCCCAGACATCTGGAAATCAGATGTCAGCTCTTTGCCAGGGACTCGAATCTTGACTTGAAACCTGACTCTATTGCACAACCTGTGTATGAACTAGGTTTTAATGAAAAGTATCTCTCAAAATAGAGTGCAATCAACTCTGGACTGACACATGTTCCTATGAAGTTTCTGGATGGTAGATCTGGGGGTCCGCAATTTTCATTCCCATTCATTTCAATAAGGCAACCTTTGACTTGGAATATCTCCGGAACAAAATGTCACACAGACTTAAGAGTCTGTGGCATCTGTCATTCTAGAACTAAAATGGCCATATTTCTGGCATGAAAGCTCCGACAGTCACGAAGGTGCCACCACTGGATAGTCCACACCCAAATAGGGGAGGGTATGTAAAGCTTTCATCTCCAAAGACCTTCTGTTGCACTCCAAAATAAAAATATGTGATCCTGAAATATAACTTAGAGTCCACAAAAATCCTAAAATACATTCATTCATTCATTCATTTTCTGAACCCGCTTTATCCTCACTAGGGTCACAGGGATCGCTTAGAGCCTATCCCAGCTACTTACGCGCGAAGGCAGGCTGACATATAGAGACAATCACTCTCACATTCACACTTATGGGCTATCAGTGCATGTCTGTGGATGGTGGGAGGAAGCCGGAGTACCCGGAGAGAACCCACGCAGACACGGGGAGAACATGCAAACTCCACACAGAAAGGTCCCACCCCCATCGACTGATGTTGGTATGGAACCCAAGACCTTTTTGCTATGAGGCAAGATTGTGAGGCACTGCACCTCCGTGTCGCCCCTAAAATACAGCCTAGACTTAATTTCCCAGTATACCCCTCTCCCTTTCTTCTGGAATTTACTTTTGACTGACTCGCATTCATGAGGTGTCATTTTTGTGTATGACATATTTTACATCAACTCCATTGTTTTGAAGAGTTCTTTCTTCATCTTTATCTTTATTGATTTACCATGTCTCTTAGCTGTCTTAACACTCTCTTTTTAATTAATGTGCAGGAATATATTATGTTTTTTTGGGTGCCTATTGTCATCAGGCCGGGGACTACAGGAGGATACTAGCCATGTTGGCTAAAGCTGCCACTTTTTTTACTGTTATTGATACAGTTCAATAATTGGGATTGTCCACGATACAATAAACTAAAACTAAATCAAACTTTTTAACCTCTTTGGAAAAGATATAACAGCTCAGACCCAATTAATATTATTATTTTTAGAGTCAAATATCTTATACGACCAGCCTTTCACTAGGGGTCTTCAACTGTGACTGACCTAACCAGGGTAACTTAGCAGTGCTAACAACTGGGAAGTGTTGTTCGGGGGGTGAGTACTTGATTTACTTCTCTATGGGGGCTGGCCCCACTCACACAACAGCACATTTTACATTATACACATTGAATATTTTATATTTAAAAAAAAATCTCATTTTGAAACTCATTACATGGCTCTCTCGCTGCCTCCTGGGGGCTATGATCAACCTTCTGCCATCTATCAGCACTCACCCAAAAAGAATATATATTTTTTTTAAAAATGACAAACGGAAGTTTAAAAAATAAACTGCACAATTTCCACTCCACAAAGTATACACTTCCCATAGCACAAAGGGCACCTCAGCTCATCATACCTTGACTAACAGACATCGACCTGTGCATTGCCTTTGACTTTCCATCCCAAACCACTTAGGCTGCCAGCCTTTGTTGAGGAGAGTCATCAAGATAGTTTCCTACACCTAACCCTAACAATAACCCCACCCCTAACCCTAACCTCACTTTTTTGTAAGTTATTTTCAATACATGTAAATAATAAATAATATTATAACTTAGTATACAAAAGGGACTATTACAAAGATAAAAAAATATGTACAAGGGAAATGAATTAAAGGGTTAAACAATTATATATGGGTTTAAATTCAATATCAATTCATGGTCTTTAAAAATCTACAAACTACTAGAAAAGGAAAAAGGGGGAATTTAAATTCATTTAAACATTAAACCAAAAAGAAAAGTGGGAGGGGCAACAGAAGGGATAACGCAGCTGAGCTGTGTTGGGCACATCTTATTTTGGGGAGCCTTCTTTAGTTTGATGCTATTCAATATATTGATAAGAAATAACTTTAATTTATTTGGTTTATTTCATTTTGATTAGGGTTTTTATATAAACAAATACATGGAAAAAAAATAATTAGCTTTTTTCATAAACACATTACAGTTCAGTAGGGATTTATTTAATTTCAAACTTTAAAAACTCATGAGGATTAAATGTCCTTGATTTTATTTAAGATTGAGCATATAATAAATTAAAATAATTACTACATTAAAGATTATGGCCATGAGCGACACTCATGAGGGGGTGGACCGCTGCAGGAGGCAAGGGACTCACCCCCACTGTGAGGAAAATCAGGGGTGGTCTAGGGGCCATGGGAGAAAGGACCCTGTGCAGGCCCAGTTCCCCCTGAGGGGAGAGCAGGTAATAGACCCTTTCATAATCCCAACCCTACCCTAACCCTTTGCCTAAAGCTAACTCCTCTAACCTAGCCCCTCCCCTGAGCCCTATTCTAACCCTAACCATCCCATTCCATCCCTAACCACCATCCTCTCTGTTCTCTCCCACTGAAACCCTAACTCACAGACTTCACTCCCACAGTGGTCACCAAAACAGTGCACATTGGCATCTCCTAAAGAATAATTATCAAAATATAATTTACAACCTACTGAATTGAGGTCTCTTTTTGTATGCACTGTGAATGCACATTGCCAGGTCTCTTGTCCAGGTCCCTTTGGATTTTTCACCTGGTTTTCACCGGCTTTTATAGTATGATTTCTTACTCTTTTAAATCAACTTTTCAATTCCAGAGCCTACTATGAGCCTCAACCAGGAGATGCATATTATTGCTTTTAAGGTGATTATTATCTCCAGCTTTTAGCACAACATTTTTGAATTATTATACTATTTATCACTTCATTTTTTTGTAACAACCTACATTTTATTATTATTTTTAAAAAATATATATATTTCTTACTAATTGTCTGCCATTTTTTAATCTGTTTTAGCCTGGAGTATATGACTACTTCATGTGTTTTATCTCAACAGTGAATCCCCTGAGGGACACTTCCCAGTTTATAACCCCACAAATTTAACCCTACTGTTTTTACCTAAATTGTTAACCCCATAGTATGTTTTAGAATTTTAACAAAGTGGGTCTTGCCCAGTGGGCCTGTCTAGTGGAGCTGGTGGCTACTAAGCTCCCTGGGGTGGGGGCTGCTCTGGTTCAGTCCTGGGTCCTCTGGGGGCCTAACAGGCTGAGCTAAACTACTCAGCCTTTTTGTCATAACTATGCTTCCCACCT
The DNA here is from genome assembly GCF_902148855.1 of Sphaeramia orbicularis. NCBI lineage: Eukaryota > Metazoa > Chordata > Actinopteri > Kurtiformes > Apogonidae > Sphaeramia > Sphaeramia orbicularis. The sequence continues at coordinate 44,432,645 of NC_043968.1, read as the reverse complement.
CATCTGCTGAAACACCACACCATAATACTAGTCAGGGTAGGCCCAAGTTTGTAGGAGAGAGGAGAGGAGAATAAAGTCTAATTGACCCCTGAACCCCAACCCTAACCCAACCTTAACCCAAACCCTTATCCCACCTTTAATCCTGTTTATAGATTTAATGGCTGTTGTACCACCTCTAATTTAAAAACACAACTAAGATGCTAACGGTGGCAGCTCGTCAATAGGGTGCCCCACCTGCCTCAGCAGAAGAAGATGATAGGAATCACCTAAAATAATCTTACAAAAACATTAACCCTTTCATGCATGAATTATGAGAACCTTAATCAAGATTTTTTTTTTTTTTCCTAAGTGTTTTTATTCCTCTTTAGGCATGAAAAAAACCCAACGTGATTGGATTTTTTTTTTTTTTTATGAACCAATTTTACATGGAGTTACAAAATCATGCATTTAATTTTGGAAGCAAAGAAACATGTATCTACCGATATACTGTGTGAAAATTATGAGATAAAAACATTTTTAATGCTGCTAATTTGATGTTTTCTCACATTTCAACAATACCTGTATGGACATTATATGCAAAAAAAACAAACAAACAAAAAAAAACCAAACAAACAACAAAACTGTTAATTACAGTTTAATAACAGTTCGCTTTTTTATTTATTTATTTATTTATTTATTTTACAGTCAAACATGTAAGTGCAAATCAGGTTTATCTAGAACAGCAAATTTACAGTAATGGTGTGAATTACAGTGTTTGGGATGATGCATAAGCGTCCACTATGTTAACTGATATGGAACTAAAACAACAAAATCCATAAATATACAATAGAACAACTGTAGAATTACTGTCCACTGTAGTGACCACTGTGCATGAAAGGGTTAATATCTAAATAAGCTATACATGATACTGCCTGAGAGTACTGTGTATAATCTTCATTCAAGTGTAGTCTAAAAATGTTTTCAGTTGTGTAGTGACCTGTCAAGTCACGTGTTTCCTGTTTGGGGTGCAAAAATCTGTGCCCTAGGCTCTCCATTTACCATAATACACTTTTATTATAAATGGTGCATGCGCAGTAGACCCCCCTCCAATACAAGAGATAGGAAAGCCTTTGGGCGCAAAAAATTGCGTCCAAGCACCACCCACAGGAGTAAACCTCACATGCCCAAAAGAATCAAAATGAATACGTCGGTAACTACTATTGTGCAACAGCTGTGTAACCGGATGGCTTAATGGTTAACACAACTGTCTCCAGTGGAGGAGGTAGGGGTTGAATTTCTGGCAAGAGTGATAGTATTGTAACATTTTAACTCTCACATTGATTTTTTATTTTTTCAATGCCATGCGATCTACTCACACTAAGTTCACCCCAGGTCTAAATGGGTTGTCCGTACTATCAGTGGAAAAGACACTTGTCAGGGACATGCCTAACTTTAACAATACAGTCATGGAAAAATATACATGTTTGAAGGATAAACAGGTGAAATTTACATATAAAAAATACATGACTGAAAACATATACTGTGAATTCACAACTACAGTCTCATCTGGACCAAAATGGCACCAACAAGAAATTTCAGACTGGTTTTAAAGCACATCACAGTACTGAAACTGCTCTTTTAAAGGTTTATAATGACCTGATTTTAACAGTGGACTCTGGTAATCCAGCTGCCTTATTGCTTTTAGACCTGTCAGTAGCCTTTGACACAGTTTAACACCGCATTTTACTTTCAGTTTGGAGCCTCAGAGGTTTGGCCATGAAGTGGTTTCAGTCCCACTTATCTCAGAAGTCTTTTAGAGCACTACTAGGTCCCTTCAACTTTGAAACAGCCCCTCCATTTTGAGCCGATTTAATTTTATTTTTTGTGTGTCGCCACCGGTGTTGGTAATGTGTTACAAAGATAATGCATAACAGTAACTGATTACTTTTTGCCGTAACACAGAAGTGTAAGGCATTACTAACCAAAATTCAGTAATATTTTACTCGATACATATTGAACAGCGTTTGTGTTGAAACACACTTTTCACCCATAATTTAATTGCTCAAATGAAAAAAAAAACAAACAGCAAGACTGTGAGACCTCAAGGAATAAAAAATGCAGCAGGAAAGTTCTACTTCCTGTTGGTGTTCAGCCAATGGGTGAAGATGGCAGAAGACAGTACATTGTCCACATGGACGTATGCTCATCACTAACCCTAACCCTGCTTTCCAGAAGCTAGTTAGCATGATCCCTGTGATTCGCAATGATAAGGTAAGCTAACGTTTCTATGACTAGTTAGACTTCTTTATCAATTGCGGACTTATCTACCGGTGTCCTTGGCGCCATGCCCCTGGTTTGAACATGTAAAATGTTGAAAATAATGCAAGCGCTCCAGCTGGGATTTGAACATCGTAGACCGTAGCATTACTTACTGAGCTATCCGTCCACATGTACTTTGGAGGCACAAATGTATCTCCTATCTCTTGTATGGGGGGGGCACGCAGCATTTATGATAAGAGTCTATATGTAACTCAACCGTAATACAGGAGTCATTGTGAGACAGTAAATATTGTAAGGTAAGTAATTACTTTTAAATAACAGTAACATAATCTATAATGTATTACAGTTTGGAAGTAACTTGCACAACACTGGTTGCCAGCAGGGTCGATCCTGAGGAGTCATAACATTTCTTTCTATTGTTTTGCAGATGACCTGCTAATCTATCTTCCCCTAAAGCCTAATCCAGGTTGCATGCAGAATTTAGTCGACTGTTTGCATGTTATTTAAAACCTGGTTGGGATTAAATTTCTGAAGTTTAAATGGTGATAAAATAGATATTGTTTTATTGGGTCATCTTTTTTACTTTAGCTGCTGACAACACTGTGGGCGCCCTTGATTCTTTTCCTTGCACTTGTCTTAAAAACCTTGTTGTCTTCTTTGACAGTGCTTTTAAATTTGATAAACAGATTTCCTCTGTTGTCAAGACCATCTTTTTTCAGCTTTGTGTTCTAGTTAGTGATGCCATACCACCCTGTAGGCCAGTTTGAGCAAACTGTTCATATGTTTATCTCTTCTCAATTGGGTTACTGCAATTTGTTGTATTATGGGTTGGACCAGTCATCTATCCATCGGCTGCAGGTGGTCCAAACGGCACCAGCCTGTCTTCTGTCTGAAACCAGAAGATGGGACCACATTATTATTGTACGTTCTTAAGTGCCTAAATAGTTTGACACCCCCATACCTTTCAAAGCTTTTAACTGTGCGCATTCTGGCCAGAGAAACACAGTCCTCAAATCACCTGATTTGATAAAAATTAGTGCTGTCAAATGATTAAAATTAAAAAATTTAATAAATAGATTAATCACAGGGTTGCTGTGGATTAATTTTGATTAATTATGATTAAATGTCATTCATTTTTAATCTATATTAATATTTTGAATGAGCAAACAGACTCAAGAAAGAAGGGAATATATACGCACCGTTTGTCCCAAGCTGGACGACACGTTAGCTAAAGTACTAGAAGAATCACTGACTAGTGTATGCTTCTTGTTAATGTGGTATTTGAAGCTGGAAGTGGAAAGAAAACTCCTTCCTGAATAGTGTGGATAATACTTTATGTATTGTTCTGTCTTTGGATTTTGTCTTCATATTTCCATCCAGAGGGCCAACGTGCTTTTTAGTGTCTTCCATCTTCATGGGTTGGTTCTGCTGCCTGTCACTACCAGATCAACTGCCCATTTGCGCATGCGTGACAGTAACTCTACTTGGACAAACTGACCCAAATATATTTGCCAGAGATGTTCAGAGTCATTCTGCACTGCAGATGGGTTATTTATGTTAAAAATTTTAATCAGATTAATCATGATGGTGGATTAATCTGCGTTAATGCATTAATTTTGTCAGCCCTAATAAAAACCCATCTGAAGACTTAAGGTGACAGAGCCTTTTCTGTGGCAGATCCAAGGCTCTGGAACCCTCTGCCCCAAAAAATCGCATGTGCACAGTCCACTGAGGACTTTAAATTTCTTTTAAAGATGCACCTATTTGCAATGGCTTTTATTGCAAATGTGTGTGACTTTTATTTGTTTTATCTTCTGGTTGTGTTTTAGATGCTGTTTATCCCATTATTACCTCCGCCAAGGAGGTTATGTTTTTGCCAGGGTTTGTTTGTTTGTTTGTCTGTCTGTTTGTTTGTCTGTTTGTTTGTCTGTCCGTTAGTGTGCAACATAACTCAAAAAGTTATGGACAGATTTGGATGAAATTTTCAGGGTTTGTTGGAAATGGGATAAGGAAGAAATGATTCAATTTTGGTGGTGATCGGGGGTGGGGGGGGCCCACGGGGGGCGCCACTGATCAGCCTTGGCGGAGGTCTGCGCTCTCCGAGTGCTTCTAGTTGTATGCCTGTTTTTTATCAGTTTTAGTATATCTTATATTTATTCTTATTTTAACTAGTTTTAGCATATCTTGTATTTTTATCTACAACTTTGTACAGCACTTTGGGCACTTAGCATTGTTTTAAAAGTTCTATATAAATAAACTTGACCTTAACTATACCCTAACTCTACCCTAACCTAACCCTGCACCTGCTTTTAACTGTTTTTAATGTGTGTGGTTTCTGTTTTTTGTTTGCTGTATGTAAAGTGTCTTTGAGTTCCATGAAAAGTGCTATACAAATAAAATGTATTATTACCTCCGCCAAGGAGGTAATGTTTTTGCCAGGGTTTGTCTGTCTGTCTGTCTGTCTGTCTGTCTGTCTGTCTGTCTGTCTGGCTGTCTGTCTGTTTGTTTGTCTGTCCGTTAGTGTGCAACATAACTCAAAAAGTTATGGACAGATTTTGATGAAATTTTCAGGGTTTGTTGGAAATGGGATAAGGAAGAAATAAATAAATTTTGGTGGTGATCGGGGGTGGGGGGGCCCACGGGGGGGGCCACTGATCAGCCTTGGCGGAGGTCTGCGCTCATCCGAGTGCTTCTAGTTATTATTATTATTATTTTAATTATTATTATTATTTTTATTTGTGTTATTATTATTAACCGTAATCAATTACTTGCTGATTGAGATGATTCAGAACACAGAGCATAATTTAAATTGTTTCATATTTGATCAGTATTACATCCACTCCCTAACTTTAAGACATGTAATGATGGAAACATAACAAATCCTGGGATATTTTTAAGGTTCACTAAGATTAATAATAGCATAAATAGTGGAATTCTCCAGCATGGTGCATATGATCTAATGTATTCTTGTTCAATTCTGGATTTTTTTGATTACTTGGATTATTTCCAATATGATAGGCAGCATCATCTTTCCGACTTCTTCTTACCTGAACTATTTTAGCCACTGGGCCTACATGTAACAGGACACATTGAATGTGACAACCACACGCTGAGTATAACCAGGTCACAGGGGCGCTTTACTATAACATCAAGCAACAGATCATCACAAAACAGGATGTGGTCATTTTTTCCAGCACAGTCTCAGTCAAATTATCAATGTTTCTCATAATGTCAGATGTGGAAATTAATGGAACAAAAATGAACAATAAAATAACATGGAAAAAAAGAACAAAATTTAAGTCATAAAACTCAGCAACCAGAAAAAATCAAACTTTCATGACCAGAAGATGCTGTTTATGGGGAAAACAAACAGATGGCATTTACATTACTATCATTATATTATGTTATTATATTCTTGTTTAACAATTATATACAGTCATTATTGTGTTAATAGTTCACACAATGTACTTCCCATTTTCAGCTCAAGACCAAAAGAAGTGATTTTGTGTCTCTTTGGAACTAAAAGAAAAGAAAGAAATGATAGAAATGATGGTCAGGTTCAGAACACTGCACTGCACACTGCTATCATGGTATCAGATGTAACTGGTTGTTACTGCTGCAGCAGAGCCAACCACTGATTTTTCTGATATATAAACACAGACAAATACCTATTATATAACCTTTTAGCTGACGGAGAGTTTCCAGATGGGACCATTGAATAACTGTGTGCATATGTGTGTCTATGTGTGTCTGTGTTTATGTGTATCTACTAAACAGTGCTCACCCTTGCATTTCCCAGCACACATCATGTATCTGTGTTCAGTCTTGTTTTAAATGAGTACATCCACATGCAGCCTCAACAGTACTTCTGGTAATTAGTAAATTGAACTTCCTGTTTTAATTAGTGAAGTGGCCCTTCATTGGCACAGCCACCAGAGAAAAACCATCATCTAATCAATATCTCTTTTCTGCTCTGTATAAGTCATGCAGATGAGTTTTTAACTCTTTGTTCCTACATGTCCTCATTAATCCTTCACTTGCCGTTTACCTTCGCCTGTCCTTGGATGAATCATTTAACCTTTAACTGTAGCTAGACCGTGACCAGCATGGATCAGGACGCTACTGAAACTAAACACTTCTGCTGACGGCAGGTTTAGGTAAATACAGGCTGTACTGCTTAATGGTACACAAGCAGTACAGGTGGAGGGAAGGCAAAGCAAAAGCCAGACAATGATGTTATCACAAATACTAAAAAAGACCTGAATTTTCCTCATAAAAACTGAAAAAGTCAGAAAAGAGAACATGGGCAAAGGGAGGTAAATTACAGAGAAGTATAGTGCAAAAAAATCTGTTTCATTTTTAGAGTGCTTTCTCTAATAAAACTATTGAAACAAGTGGTGCCAGGCTCAACAAACCCTGCCCCACGCACTTATTTTGCCCATCATAAGTAAATGGGAAGATTTTAAAAATCATTAAAAAAATTTGAACTTTGACCTACCTTGCCCAAAATGTAATGACATCTGTTCTGGATCACTGGCAATCTATAAACCCAATTGGGTATGAATTGAATCAATAGTTCTGCTGCTAAGGTGTTAACAAACAAAGAAACAACAAACCAAACCAACCCCTTGCCAACCTTCGGCAGGCAAGGGGTAAACATTTGGTTAAATACAGTACATGAATTTATTTCAGCAGGTTCTGACTTTGACAAAAGATATGGTTAATATGAAGGGTAAAAACAGAAAAGAAAATGACAGTTGGTCTAGTCTTGATGAAAATCCCATCCCTCCCCCAGGTTGTCGGGATGATGTTGCAACCTCGGCGTGTTTAGTGTAATAGTGTAGCTGTGTAAGCAGAGGTTGCAGGCTTGTGCCGGGTGATGTGGGCTCCTGAGTGGAGTCATTACAGCTTCCTGCTGCTGTTTCTTTTGGCTGAAGTGCAGCTTCTCTCCCTTTGTCTGTTTACACAGCCCAGATTAACACGGCACCGCGTTTTAAATGGTGCAGACAGAGTGCGTCTGTGCATCTCAGTCTGTGTTCATTTGATTTAGGTCCATCTTTATAAAAATATGCTGCTTGTTCTTTGTGTTTGAGCACTTTGAGTAATTTTCCTGCCCAAATGTGGTCCTGAATGTGTGTAAGTGCCCTCTGTGTGTTTGTTTGTGTCGGTAAGTGTATGCGTGTATAGACTGGAGGAGATGGAGCGTAACTGAACACAAACACACACTGTGTATCTCTACACAGACCATCCAGGACACACAAGGTCACAAGTTCAGCCCCTCTTGAAGCCACTTTTTGCTGAAATAGTTTGCAACACTGTAAAATAACAAGGCTGTAGGGTAGAGGAGTTGAGCATGAAGACACCTGCTGAATTCATCAAAACATAATTTGGTTTAAATGTGTTAAATATAAGTGATTGGTAATTACAGGTGAACATGGCATGGAAAACTATTTTCAAGTACAACCTCAGTCTTATGTACAGTTATAAGACTGATTTAAAAGGAAAATGGTGAATCAGTAAAGAGTCTTGAGAATTTCTGATTAAAACCTAATCAATGGAAACTGTGCTCCTAACCCTAAATTGTTTTGTAGTGTCTCACTTCATTTGACGAGGTAAGTGTAATCTTAAAGAGGAAGTCCTCATCACATGAAATCATCTGAAACTGGTTTTTAGTAAGTGAGAGAGGTGTGTGTCAGAGAGGAAATGAAAAGAAAATCAGAACAAGATCAGTCTCAAAGTCGTATGAACAGTTTTTTTCAGGTTTTCTCATACAAAGAACAGCACAGGCTTTAACCCTTTATAGGGCACTCATAGAAATTCAACATTTCAACCTTAGTGCGTTATTGGAGGACATAACAAGACTTTATTACTTTTGTGAAATTTTCAAACTTTTTTATTTTGTAGAAAATCAAGGTCAGTGAAGTTACCATTTTTGGTTCCTTGCCCGTAAGTGGCAAAAAACAAAAAAATGTCCAAAAAGTAAATTTAAAAAATACAAGAAAAGCAAATGTAAGGTGAAAGAAACATGCATTTTAGAACATTAGAACATCACTTTTAGAACATTAGTCCAACATAAGTGCTCATCCAGACCCCTGTCCACATCCACATTCTCCCTTTGAACATCATTTCTTACATTAGTACCATTACTTCATGGTACCTAACAAAGCAGGTAAACTCACTGTTCATGCAGAAGTGGACCTTACAGACCCTGTAGACCACATTGGACCTGACATTGTTGACTCACTCTCCTCACTAGAACTATTACTGTCACTGTCTTGTAATGTACGTGGAAATTACAAAAAATAGTCACTTGCCCGATAAAGGGTTAACTAACCTCTTATTGTTTAGTAGTCTGGCCTTTACACCTACTTGCCTGTTATGCAGTTTAAAATCAACGTCATAGTGTCTGAAAAAGTGCAAGTTTCTTAAAAACATGAACTATACATACACTGAATAAATAGGGATTAGTACTCAAATTAATAGACTCCCACTCTTAGTTCTAAGCTTTAACCCTCAGCTCCAGGCAGAGTTAAATATTTAGTGTAAGAGAGAGCATGGTGACATCTGTAAGAACTGTAAATGACTCAGCTCATGTGGACACTCAAGACAATGAAATACTCAGTCCTGGTTTGGCCTGTATTACCTGATATGAAAACATGCACACAGCGGATCATTATATTTTTTCACAGTGATGAGACAGTGACTTTAAACAAATCATCACTAACTGCAAGAAGCTGAGGGTCAGTCATTTACTGCAGGTTCCTGTGGTCATACTTGAGCAAACACATACAAGACATACACACACCTCTCCTGAGCTCTAAAACTGACAAATGCAGAAAAGATGGGACATTTTCTAAAATGCACAAAAAAGTCAAATCTGTTTTTAGAATTTTTTTTGTAATATGCTTGAACCTTTTTTTATTTGTTGGCAAAACTATGAAGAAACATTGTCCCTAACACAGATAAGTGATCAGTGAACTCTGGACGAGGCATATTGTTCCAGGTTCTCCAGTGTGTATTTATGTGGCTGTTTTATGGTCCTGAGAACCTTTAAGATATAATCTGACCTTGGCCAGTAGACTTTGCTTTTATAAAGCTGTTCCTTATTACACAGGGAGGAACAAGGTGGTATGTGTCCATTGCATATTAGTAAACAGAGAATTAACAGTTCCGTATTTCTGCAGTCTTTGCAGACAAAGTGAAATCTGTCTCATGTAACACAGTGAACTATGTGGTTAATGCAGCTATCCCTACATTAGAGTGTATGTGCAGCTAATGGATGGATATCATCTTGTAAAGGCGACTTGGATTTGAAGAAACACACACACACACACACACACACACACACACACACACACAGTAACACACAGAGGTCTGTGTAGCAGTTGAGTGGCATTCCCTGCCAGTGGTAAAAGCTCTCAGTCTAATGTCCAGTATTTTGAGTGGGCTGATGTTGTATTGATGTGGCTTTGAATTATTTCTTTATGAATTAAACATGATATGAGTCTGATCTGCCAACAACAAGGACTCCAATGTTTTCAATCTGCTGACAAAGCTGCCTCTGATCTGTAGTAAAAAGTTACATTCGGACAGGGGTTTGAGTTTAGGAGGACACTTCTTCATTTGTCTTTTTTTTGTGTGTTTCTTCGTTTAGTTTTTTTAAGGTAAGTGTTTATTTGTATAGTCCACAATTTAACAACATCTGTTCAGACTGCATGACGGCGTGTACAGCTAATGATACCCTTCTATCCTTAGACCTTGGACTCAGATAAGGAATACCTCAACAGAAAAAAGAGACTGCAGGGATCCCAAGGAGGGACAGACATGCAGTAGGGTGCGTTGGAGGCCATGTTCAGACCTTTTATTGAGGCAAAAATCTCTGCATCAGGATGACCTTCATGGATCATTTTCTAGTCACTTTCTCCTCCCTCTCTATGTCCATTTATTTATTTATTTATTTAGTATCTGCAATCTGCTTTTGTTGTTTTTATATTTTGAAAATTGTGTGTTTTTTTGTTTTATATTCAAATGTGTGTGGTTCTTTTTAAATGTCTGCTTCACTTCTCTATCAATCCTGTGGATCAGAATTTCATTCTACATGACATAAGTTGAATAACAATAAAAGAATCTTGAATCTTGACCTGTACTGTTAAGTGTACTATACTCCAAACATTCAGAAGAACACACCATGAAATGCAGTGATATCCAAATGTCTCTTGACTTGTGTTTCATTGTAAACAGGCGAAATGCCACATATTTCATGTTTTGTTTGTTCATTTCATTTGTAAATATACACACATTCTTGACTTTCAGGCTGCAACACATTCAAGAACAAAGCTTTTAGGACATTTTTCACAAAATTAAGTTTTGAATAACAATGTGATGAGGCATGTGATGGTGGTGCAGAAGCAGCATCCACGGAAGGTCTAGTTCTGTGAGAGCAAAAATGGAATAGAGATCACAGTTTGTCAACAAATGCATAAGGTAATTACTGAAACATGTAAAAAGATGGGAATGGATTTGTATATTTTACACTTTACATTGCAGAGCAGAATTAAAAGATTCAAGAATTCTGAATGAGGTGATGAAACATTAAGGAATGTTCTCTTGATTTTTTCCTGTGTAATGCAAGATTAAGATAATTTATTTATTTATTTATTTATTTTTTATTATTATTATTATTATTATTATTATTATTATTATTATTATTATTATTATTATTATTATTATCAATTATCAGTTGTAGATTTAATTTAACATTTTGTCCCAATGTCTGTTGCTATGACAGTTGGTAACTACAGGTATTAAGGATTTATTATTTATTATGAATTAATGAGTGAACAGCCTTTGAACATGGGGCTTGGTTTAATGCACTGTTGAGTAGTTTAATATGACTTTATTAATTCATTCATTGTTTTTTCATGCACTTATAACACTGATTCTAAGAATTTCACAAGTTTTATAGACTTATTAGCAAATAAATCACACTTATAGAGAGTTAATTTGTGTCACTGGCAAAATGTGGTTATAACTAAAGACCATAAGTGTAAAATGAGCTGTATTTTTGCAAGAATGAAATCTGCCCAAACTTTACTTTGAATATTATATTATATTATATTATATTATATTATATATAAATACAGCCAAGTTACTACACTCAATAAGTTGTACAAAATGTAAAGTTTGTCATGATTGCGCTTAAATATAGCATTTGATGAAACAGTTTTCTCCACTGACGTATAACATCCTACAACATCAACTTATCATGCATTAAATGAATTCAGTTTACTTGTGTTTATCTCCTAATGCTTGTATTGCTACTACGGCGTCAGAACAGCCCCCCCCAGCTTCACGTCTCTCTCTCTCTCTCTCTCTCTCTCTCTCTCTCTCTCTCCGGTGCAGCTCGTGGACACCCGTGGAAGCCGCTGACAGCTCACGCGGACTCGGGTCCTTTCCAGATACCGGATCTGTAGGAGAACGTGCGCGCCGCGTGCACCTCCAGCCCTCAGACGCACTGTGGGTATTTTTGTTCTGCGCGCGGCGCTTCAGGTTGGAGGACATCGAACCTCAATAGAAGAAACGGAGACATCTTTAAAAAACAAACAAACAAACAAAAAAGTGAGTATCTTCTGTGACACAAAGGGAACAGTTAATATGTTAGAGATGTAGCTTTTATTACCTTTAATCCAGCATATGTAGGTCCGTTTGTTTGACTTTTTCTTAGTCTACATAAAGCTGGAGTTCTCCGTTATGGATAAAACTGTTAATTATCTCTTTCTCTGTAAAGTTTCTCAAATGTACAGCTTGTGTTGCTCACTAGTTGCAGAACAATTAATGTACACAAACGATACATGAGCCGAAGTGCAGGAGAGCTTTTGAAGACAGCCGTAAATGCTAAGTGTTTGTTGAGAATGGCAGGTTGCAGTCGTGTTTCTGATGGGAGGCTGGTGGAGCTCACAAACCTGCTGCACAGACACACTGCCCAGTACAAAGTGTTAATTTCCCTGTTGTGCTGTCATCCTGTGGACTGCTGTCTCTGACTATGTGCGTGTGTTACCTACAGTTAAAACAGATTGTGGGTGTTCATTTTCAGCACTGCAGTCTCTGCTATGTAAACTGTCTGTTGCTCGGAGAGAGGAGGTGGAGGAGGAGAAACTCAGAGAAATCATGTTTAAAGTGAGTGGGAGCCCACTGGTTTCTTTTCTTCTTTCTCTTCCGGGACTGCTCGTGAAAATCTAACTAGAGGCTGTGTGAGAAATGCAGCCCTTTTTCTGTAATTATCCACCAAGCGCTATAGTCCGGGTTCCCTTAAGCAAGGCATTTAACCTCATAAAAGTAGGTGCCACAGTCATGCACTTCTATTTGGCTCAAAATAGAGAAAGTGTTAAACAGAGGTGACAAAACTTGCAGCAGCATCAGCAACATTAAGACATGGTAAATGTGTGCCATTCAACATGAGTACATGGGCTCCTTTACCAAAGACACACAGAGACTGTCATATACTGGACAAAGGTTTGGCTGTATATGACCAACAAACCTCAACCATTTGGGGGTTAAACGTAGTTTGTTTGCTTTTTCAGGTTATTTTAATGATTATGTTAAGCTCTTATTTTGACAAGGGAATAAGCTTGTTTATTTCAGGAGCACACTTAAAAATAACAGGGTCATTTTAAGAAGACCTGCGACATTCTAAAAATGAAAACCTACCTTGAAGGAACATGCTAATTTCAGTCGGCAGGCGGTAGCAAGTCATGGTTTATGTCATAGTTATAAAATACAGTTTCCTGGAAGTAAAGACTGAGTCACTCCCAGCCATTTAAACAAACACATAATAGTTGTTTTTTACAGAGACCCTGACTGTCACATTTACTTCACCAGTGACCTTGTACCTAAAACACACACACCTACTGAGAGTTTATTTTAGGAGAACTAAATCAAAGCTTTGACAAATGAAAAAGTCCACTGTAAAAACTCTAATGTTGCACGTTATTTATCTACACACCACACTGCAGTAAAGAAAACATGATGACGAGCAGAAGTCAGCGATGTAGGTCAGGAGAAAGCCTTGGTTTAACTCAGTTTGACCCTGTAGCTCAACGCAGACTGGTTTATGTGTCATTCTATCTCAGTGTGTGGGTGACGGTGTAGGCCATCTGAGTTCATGGTGGGATCAAGTGTCTGTCTTAGCCACTTTGCAGTAATTTGATTGGAATACAGCGCTTTGTTAGCCACACACTGAGTGGCGACACCTGTCTGTCTGTCTGTGAATGTTGCTGAGTTTACTGTATTTGACTGAAGACGGCTCACAACAACATTCACAGAATGTACAGTTTCAATCAAAGTGCTATCAAATATCTGCTAGTCAGTAAGAGCGACAGTTTTGTGCAAGGTTTATACTAAACAAGACTTTTCCTGGACAACATTTGACATGGCATATTTTATTGACAATCAAGTAAATGTTTGCAAAGTAATTTAACAAGAATTTTGAGTTTTCATCATATTAAAAGTACAGATGTTACAGAAGCATCATATTTACCATTAACTGTTCTGTCCAAATGTACTAGGTAGATGTCAAAGTTGGATATTGTGTAAATACGCTTGATCTCATTACCATGAATGGAATAAAAGGAATCTATAATTCATTCATTCATTTATTTGTTTTGAGCAGAAGAAAAAAATAAACTTTTATGTGCACAAGGAACAAATAGCAGAGCAGATACATTAATAAATAGAGGTGATCAAGACAATATAGCACTTGCCATGTACACTAGTAATTAAATGATTTACTTTAACTTTCATATTGTGACATCAAAATATCGTCTGTGAATCGGCTGATTGTCACTAACATCAAATGGTGATTTTTGTGTTTGATGTCTAACAGATAATTGTTTGAGAATAACTTTTTTTTTTGTTTTAGAGATGCTGATTGGTTGGTGGTAACATCCGGGCTGTCGTTAGGTCAGAGCTTCTGCAACACCATGGAAAGAGAAGGTTCATTTAGGAGGTTGGAGCACACATACAGACACGTTTCTCACTTTCCCTCTCACTACAGAGAGCTTCTCTGCCACTCCAAAACCTTTCTTTTTTATGTCTCTTTTTGTTTTGGTCCTCTGACCACACACACACAAAGATGGGTGAAACTGAAAACACATACATACATACATACACTCACACACATTCTGGAATGACCTCATTCATTCTTTCATTCATGCCAACGTCCCCTCATCCTTCTTTGTTTAGTAATTAGACCCAAGCCTTTCGCTCTGAACTCTTCCTGTTGTTCCAGAGCCAAAAACAGAAAGCAGCAAACTTCCCAATTACATTGATGTTGTTAAATTCATACATAAGTGAAACACTTTAAAATTTTCCATTAAGTAAGTCAATTTCTCATGCAGTCTGTGAGCAAGATTTTCTACATAATTCATAATTAAGTAACTTCAGTGTATTTTCAGAGAGCCTTTGGAAACCCATCGTCACTCAGATGTGTGTGTCCTTGTGTCCTTGTGTGTGTGCACATGAGCCTAGAGCTCCTGTTTCTCGTTCTGACCTCTTTTTGTGGACTAAGAAGATCCAGGTTGACAGACAGATCAGCAACACACACACACCCTCTCTCTTCTTTATTCCCTCTATTCTTTTTATCTCTGTTTCCCTTTTACATTTTTTCCTCTTCAGTTCTCATGGACAATGGCTTCATATGAACAGGAAATTATAGATAATTTCAAAGCAGATGATACTACTGTGAACATTAAAAAATAAATAATTGTGGTCAGTTGGATGGGTCACCATGTGGTAACAGAGCGTATCTGTCCTGGGCCCCACACAGAGGAGAAGGAAATGAAATGTGTGTCACCTTTAAATCCTTCCCCTCCCACTTGGCAGCTCTTGAACCTCAAAGGGTTCCATTGTTCTCCTGGCACAAAAACACTCACAGGGTCACATGGCCACTGCCTGGCACCGGCTGGCAAAAGGAGACAGAGCATGAGAGGTAACATGGGAGACAGCGGAATGACACAGAAAATGTTAAGGTAGGAGATCTGTGGGAAAGGGAAGTGAAAGGAAACCGTGTGAAAGCCTGGACCCATGAGGACACAAACAGGGAGCGGTTCCCCAAAACTCCTCCAGTTAGATCCAGCTGTGGTTCAGATCCCTGGGACACACATGGAGTGGAGTTATGTGGTGTCTTTTCAGTTACTAGAGTAAGTAGGAATACACATTTTTGGTTTGACTGATCATCTCTTTCTCCTTGTGAACAGCAGATACAGCTCAACAGTGATTAAAATTACTGTATGCATGCTTCTAATTATGCATTTTAGACATCGATAATTCTGTTGGGTGGATCAGCGCTGATAGGATGTTTATAAACCCTGGCATAAGGAAAAGTTCTTAGGTGGAAATGCTGAATTATACGTTTTAAAGATTAAAATTGCTCCCATCTAGAATTCTTATTTTAACTATTGTCAATTTGATCTTCAGTTCCACATTTGCTGATTATTTACTTTTGAGTTAAAGTGATCCAGATTTATTTGTGGAGGTATTTATCACAATGATATTCCATCCAACAGCTGTCAACTTTCAAACTAGTTTCTAATGAAATGAATGAAAATTTTAGTATAGATGCAATGATCAATTTTTTATTCCAGACTTTTAAGGTACTTTACAACAATCAATTACTTATTTGATGATTGGGTTGAAGTTTGAGCAATTATTTAAGAAACTGTCTGATTCCAGATTCTTAAATTTTATTAGTTCCTGGGGAAATTCACTTTGGGGATTAGGAAGACCTTTTGTCCATTTTCTAATGTTTTATTTACTGATTAAAGTCCTAACCAACAGTTTAACCAACATTGAAATAATTATTAGTTTCAACCCTAAATTTCAATCACTGGTATGGATTGTGGATTAATCACTTATCTGCTTCTTCCTGCCTGGCCTTTAAAAGTCCACTATAGGTTTGTGATCTATCCAACTGACATGATGTATACATCAACTATGACAATCCTAAAAACAGGGTTAATCTGAGACCTAATGCTCTAACATTAACTCTATATCCAGCTATACTCCCAAATAGAGAGGGATCACAACAGTTTTACTTAATGGAAAAAAACAAACAAAAAAAAACTTTACTGTCAGCATCTCCGACTACACCCGACCTTGATAAATGCACCATAGGACCCAGTAGTATCTCCACTTAATTTAGTTTTCTAAATTATTCAGTTCTTGGGGTTAGTTTTATTTAAAGATAAAAAGATGGATTATTTTTAATATTCTGCCTTTAACTACAGAGACTGAAACAGTGTTATTTCTCCAATTTCCACTAAAGGATGAGTCAATGTGAATCCAGTCTGAGTACTTTACCCTCTGTACCCTCTTCTCCTTCAGCCTTTACTATAGATCATATCCTTTTAGGTCCGTGTACTTTTAAACAAAAAACAAAATACGAGTCGTTTTCCATTTTTCATTTATTAATATCAAAATGGAAATCCAATGACACAGACCCTTTTACAACTTCTCCATATTTCCTGTCACTTGTGTCGACTGACTTTCCCCTTCATTCTCTTTCTCAGAGAGTCTGCTCTGCTTAACAAAGAAGTATTCTACAGCAGCTTGTGTAAACATTAACAGATGTCTAATAAAAACTAACCATCCATTAATAAATACTAATTCTGTTTGCTACTGTAATCTGGAAAAATTACAGTATGCACAGTTTACAGCAGCTGCCCTCATGGTTTTATTAATTTATTTATTTATTAGGAACAGTGCATATTAATGAACATCTACAACAATTGCAGCTGTAAATATGTCAGATTGTAGCAGCAGTGCTAGTTTCCATCTGTAGTCCCTCGGCAGGTGAAAAGAAAGACAGCTGACAGAAAGGCAAAACATCATAAAAACACACAGAACAACACAGTGAGGACAATCTACTGATGGTCACAGGCTTGGTTTTCCTTTATCCAATGTTTAAGTTGTGATTTGAAGGAGGCATATAGTAAGTAAGTAAGTAAATTTTATTTATAGAGCTCTTTTCACAGACAGAGTCACAAAGTGCTTTATCAAATCAAATCAAAATCAAATCAAATTTACAGAAACCCAACAGAATCCTCCAGGAGCAAACACTTGTGACTGGTGACAGTGGTGAGGAAAAACTCCCTTTTAACAGCAGAAACCTCGAGCAGACCCAGACTCCTGAAGGATGGCCGTCTGCCTTGAGCAGTTGGGGTTAAAGAGTGAGAGTAAAGGAGGAGAAAAGAGAGAGCGATAGAGATATAGAGAGACTGAGGGAGAGGGGGGAGTTAGGGGGAGACACATGGAGTACATGTAACACTGTAAAGTATCAACTTTACATTGCGAAAAACGAATAAAACAGTACAAATAAAATACAATTAGAATACCCATAGAACACAATAAAATACCATTAAAAACAGTTTAAAAGGTAATGTAAAAGTATATGACTGTGAGTCTTATGTTGAGTGGTAAACTGTTCCAATATTCAGTTCCAGTGACTGAAAGTGTAGTTTGTCCAAAAGTAATGCACCTGTGTGGCACCTCAGAGTCTCCTCAAGCTGTTGTTGTTGCTGATCTTAAATTTCTGCTTACTTTTAAGGCTTTTAGTGTAGTCCTACATTAATAACATATCACTGACCAATAAGATGAAGATAAGTATCCAAAAGTACAGATACAAACCTTTGTTTTATTTACCATTGTGTTTGAATTACTGTACCGTCTTTAGGCTGCACTAGCATTTTGGAGGTCTCACATTTTTTATTCAAGCAGGCTACTGATTCATTCATTTCCAAACCACTTAATCCTTACGAGGGTCATTAAGGGGTCTAGGCAGGGTACACTCTGAATGTGCCTCCAGTTCATTGTAGGGCTTAACCCAACCTCAACCCACAATCAACTTCTTTACTTTAAAAGTACAAAAGTACAGCCTCTGAAATATACTTAACCCTCCAGAGTGCAGAGTTGCATTAAGAATAAAGATTATTGAAATTACATTAAATTGTAGCTTTCTTCATTTGACTTGAATTATTGACTTCACACAGTGCAGATGTTGATATAATGACCATGCTTCTTCAATGTAAACAAATTAATTAATATATAATTCAATTACAATGCAACCTAAACATGATAATGCTGCAGACTTGTACACAAGGAAATTTTCTCTATCCTGACCTCCTTAACCCATAAAGACCCAAACAGCTACTGGTGACCCAAACCATCTACTGATCTAAACTGTTTATTACCTGTTGATCCACTAATTCTATCAATACATATAAATAATTGGTGTAAAATACAGTTTGTCATCTTTTCATGGTCATCAGATATGACCCATTTGGACTTTCAGAGGCTCCATAGTTACCATGGAAACACTGTAATTTTCTACAACATTGATTCACCAGTAAAACCTATGGAGTTGGATCAATGACAGTGGATGGGCACACTTGGTTTTTGTTCAGGTACTGATATATTTTGTTTAAAAAGTCTCTTTTTCTTCAGTTTTCTCTGTTTTTGATATAATAAAACAAAACTTTAATCTGGGCTTTTATGAGCATCTACATGATCAGTAAATGAAATATAGGAAAAGACATGATTTACACTGAAAAAACACAATAAAGAGGATAATAATATAATAAATGGTGACAAATCAATTAAGAATGATTAAATTGACAGAAAAATTCATTTGGGAACTGCCAGTGAAGAAGCACTGGGTGTTTATGGGTTAAATCATAATTGACCCCTGGACTAAAGGAACATGAATAATCCTTGACACATGTCTTGACTTCGTAATGAACTGTTCTTTAGTGCTCATGGTTGCCATAAAAATACCCAAAAAGCAAAAATACAGAGGATCTAAGCCTTCTAATAATAATAATAATAATAATAATAATAATAATAATAATACATTTTATTTCTAGGCACCTTTCTTAGCACTCAAGGACACCGTAGGGTAAACATGGAGAGTATAAAACATGCAATAAAACAGAGTAAAAAGTAAAAGGCAGGTTAAAAAATTGGACAATGCAATTGTTATCACAAAGAGAAAGAGGTCCTAAACAGATGGGTTTTTGAGTTTGGATTTGAAGAGAGGGAGTGAAGTGATATTTCTGAGCTCCGGTGCAAGGAGTTCCAGAGTTGGGGAGCAGAGCAGCTGAATGCTCTGCTCCCCATGGTGGTGAAACGGGCCAAGAGAATGGTGAGGTGGAAGGAGGAGGAAGATCTGAGGGTGTGAGAGGGAGTGGCAACATGAAGGAGGTCAGACAGATATGGAGGGGGGAGGTTATGGATGGCCTTGAATGTAATGATACGTAGCATGTCTATACTGGCACAAGTATTATGTTTATGACTTAATGAACATGGGAGGGGGGGTTCTGTGATCATGCTTAGAGGGGTTGCCTGTGATGAGTGGACGTATAGGGGCTACAAAGCTAAAAGTATTTCTACGTTTCTACAGGATGTGTCTCAGCTAATGAAACACAAATCACCCAAGTCGGTATTAGTTCTCCAGTCTTACTGTCATTAAAATAGATCCTCTGTAGTCAAGTGTCCGTCTCGTGTTTCCTTTGGTTTGTTACGTCTTTAACATTGCTGTATCTGTTATGCATGACATGCACTACACAACACATGAAGTGGTATTTTCTAAGTGTTATTTTTTCCATCCATGTAGTTTACAAAACTGTGATGCAAAAGTGTTTATGAACAGAAAACAGTTGTATTTTAATAAGTCACTAGACAAAAAAATATTCAAGGGAATTACGGATACCTGAGAGATCTACTTAAATATACCAACTTCCCACCTTTGACTGTGGTGTAAAATGATGTTGATCCTCATTATTATTTCTTTGTTGGTCTTGAATTTCCAGGAGTCTGCACAATAAGTTACGGTTGGCCAGCAGCTCCTCCTCCTCCAGTCTTAATGACCTGTCACAGGCCAAGAGTCCAGCAGCAGGAGGTGGTGGGGAGAAGGTGGGGACGTCTGGGGGCCTCTCAGAGGACTGCAGCAAGGACAGAGGGACCCAGCAGAGGAGGGCGGGGGCCAACGCCACCTGGAACAGGTGGGTGTGTGACATAGAGACTAATCGTTGACACTGTTCAGACCTGACATCAGACATGTTTTTGTGATCTGATTCCAAGTGGACAGCTTAAGTCTGTGCTTAGAATGAGTTCTAAAATAATGAATGGTCTCATGTTTTTGTGTTTTTTTTTTTGGTTTTTTTTGGAATTACAGCAAAATAACAGATGACACTGAATTTATATAAATGTATACTGTTGCTAATAAAGTTGGAATAATTTAGTTTTTAGACATATTGCTCTTTTTATTCCTATTTATACACATCAATAATCAACCTTGACCCAGTGCAATGATTCCATACTGAGTCCCAGTTACACTTCATCTATCAAAATAAACAACATTGTCGTAATCATTCATGAGAAGAGATACAAATATTTTAACTTTATAGGCCTTGTCCTGAATAGGAGTTTTGCTCTGTTATTTTACTTGTGTGACTCTTATTACTGGGCGTACCAGGTACATGCACATGTATTTATGTCACCCTGTGTCTTTTTCCCTGTGAATACCACCATGAATTTCCATTACTAGAAGCTAAAGGAGTATTGTGTCCATTATTCAGACTGTGAATAGGGACATACTTGTTCACTTTCTGTCCTCAGGCTCCTTCCCTATCTCTTTATCTCCATCCATCCGTCTCTTCTTGTCATCTCATTCTGCCTCATAGAGTCTTTTCTTCCATGGCCTCACATTTTTATGGTACTTCTGTTTTCTGCGTAAAAAGCAGGAGCACTAGATTTGCTGCAGGGTAGTAGCCTCTGTAGGGTTACTTGCATATGAGCTGGATCTGAATTGACCCTAAAATACGATTATGGCCTTTCTGACCTTTTATTTTTTTATTCTTTTTTTTTTATTTTTTTTTATTTATTTATTTATTTATTTATTTATTTATTTATTTTACTGTCTTTCACTTTACGTACACTTTCTTTTTTGTTGCTTTTTTGTTGCTTTTGACCAGACTTACAAGAGGAAGCTGTTTGCTCCACTGATCTACTGGCTTAGAAACAGTGTGTGTGTTCCTACAGTATGAATGTGTTCATTGTCAGTGCTATGCAACTGTGCAAAATGAAGAGGTTTAATAGTTAACTTTACCTTCAAACAACATGCACTAAAGTGGTACACTCTAACTTGTATTGACTGCTGGATGTGTTTATGTGTGTGAGTCTTAAATATGTTGCATTTTTAATATTTAACTGGCTTTCCATCATTTAAAAGGGTTATATATAATGTTGATTTAACAGCAGGGTTAAGTCGCATATACCAGAGCACACTTACAGCTACTAAAACCACCAACAGATCAACAAGAGGTATCCACAGACTTTATCACTCTCTGAATAAAGTTCATTGTTTACACACATCTGTATTAGAGTATCATCAAATTTTCTTCTTCACACTAAAGCTCATAGTGTTTTATAATCTTCCTGTGCTACGTCAGCTGATGGTTTATATTATACTTCTGTTAGCTTAGCTGTGTTTTTAGACAGAAAACAGCCACAGTAAAACCACAAATCACCTCTGTTTAGTTTGTGTCAGTAGCTACACTAAAGATCTGTTTGGAATTATCCAAACAAGGTCTGAACTGTCACAGTTTAGTCTGAACCATGGATCAACAAATGAGAAAACTTAGTAAAGACAATAACATCACATAATAACCTTTATACCTTCATAAACTTCATAATCAAACTCAATCATGTCCCAGAAATGCTATGATTTCAGCATCAAACTCCACTCTTCATTTAGAGCTGTGTCCAGTGGTGAAAATAACAACAGGGCTTCAAACTTTTATCACTTTGTTATTTTTTTGACTCTGAAAGTTGTTTCTTAGTGGGTCTCATTCCATCTGGCCACTTACTGATGCTTTGGTCAAAGACCCCATGGTGTTAGTTTTCACCCTCTAGTAGTCATATAAATACCTTGGATCATTGAGGTGAATATATTCAGTTTATATCTCTACAGTGAGGTACATTGGCATCTTTTTTTTTTTTAATCCAACAAATTCTGTAAAGCTCTGTGAGGCAATCTTGTTGTGATATTGGGCTCTAGAATGAAGTGCATTGAAATTGAATCTTTTTCATAACTTCATAGCTCTTCATTCTAGACACTAATGATAACATTAGGTTATTTTTTTATATCAAACTGCAAGTTGATTAGGATAGATGCCAAAAGAAGAACAAAAGAAAATCTCTGAGTCTATGAGAGTTTACAATACATAATTATTTTGTCGTCCTGTAAACCTGGTAGAAAAAAGCCTCCACTAAGTGCTTCTTTTTGTATTTGTTCACAGCATCCACAACGCAGTGATATCAGTTTTCCAGAGGAAGGATTTAGGAGAAAATGAACTCTACACCTTAAATGAAGGTGTCAGGTTAGCTGTTTGTCCTTTTCTATTCCTGTCACTATTTTTTTTTTTTTTTGCATTTTTTGTGTGTTTTTTTGAATCATCTTGCTAACTCTCCAACTGAAATTGAACTGGCTTGTAATTGCAGGAGGAGACTCAGCTAAATGATAGTTTCTTACTGTGATTTTCCATCTTCTCCTGCTGAAGTGACTGATTTCTTACTCACTTGTATACACACAATGACAGCTTCAACATACTGAACTTACAGTAGTGTTTACTGAGTCCAAACATTAACACATGCCCAGTTACAGTAATTGTTGTTGCTGCTTGTGCTATTTTTGTCTGTGTACTATTCACTGAATCAGAAACACATTCAGATTGTTTAAACGAGGGAAATGACGGTTGACGTTACAGGTGTTTAATAACAGTGCAGCTGAGAAACAGGCTTTTGTTATGCTCAGAAAATATTACACATATTCACACTACACAAACATGTATTATCTGGACTCAAACTCTAGATGTGAGCTGCACAAAAAGCTCACATCAAGGAGCAACAGTGATGATTTGTGTGCACTGACAACTAAAGGTTAAGTTTCTTCCTGTAATAACAGCAACCGATTCTAATCTGTACCTATGTTAAATGTTTACGAGAGGAAAATCCTGTTGAATTGTTCAAACGCTGCTGTAGCCTTTGTTTTCAGTGTTTTTTCTCATTTCCTGCTCTTTAAACACTGCTGAGACCGTATCACTTCTGGCCCATGTCCAACATTTGGGTTAGGGTTAGGCATCACTGATATTTGTTTGTGTCAGTGTCTAAACCTTAAATGGACTCATGTGTTTTTTTTTGTTTGTTTTTTTTACAGACAGGCTGCTGAAGACGGAGCTGGGCTCTTTCTTCACTGAGTACCTGCAGAATCAGCTGCTCACTAAAGGCATGGTCATACTGAGGGACAAGATTCGCTTCTATGAAGGTACACGGAACACAAATAGTCTAAAAATGTAGAGAAAATTATGCACGCAAACACTTTCTGTCATAGATATGTAGAGCCATGAGAAAAAGAAAGTACACATTCTCTGAACTCTGGTTTAATGTGTCAGGACATAATAAAAGAAATCATTACTAGGTTCCAAAAGTAATTCAGTCTGACTGCATACAACACTACACACAACAGATTTCACCATGCGATTATTTAGGTAACAAATATTAACCGAAATGTAGAGGCATGGTGTGAAAAATATACACAATTTCTCCTTCTGTAGAAATTAAGAGGGTTAGTAGCTGAACTGTATATGAAACATTTCAACTCACAGGGTAGAATTACGTCCACACTTTAACATTGTGTCTGTGCTTGAAATAGGTCTGGACTCTACGTCCCCTCTGGAATAGGGTTAGCTATAGCTCTTGGTGGCACTGTGCACAGGATCTTAAAACAGTGCATTTACAAAATAGTGTTGCGAGAGAAGTTTTAATGGAGAATGTTTATGTGCTGAAGTTTGTTCTGGAATTAAAAGAAAATGGTACATAAACAGATGTGTGTCTTTGTCACAACTTGTCACAGTGTAGTTGCAGCATAGAGATTGTTGTTGACATGGTGAGGGGGGCATTCAGAGCATAATGCACAGATAGCGGAAGTATGAATATAACAGGATTAATTCTGTCCTTCCAGAAAGTCAGACAAATTGTAGGAAGCAACCTCTTATTCCCCCTTATGTATAATGCTAAATTTTCAGCATCTGTACCAAAACTTTCAGACAGAACAAAGGATGATGATTTAGGGCTTGGTGACAAAATGATAGAATTTGAAATCATGTGTTGATATAATTTTCCACCATTTTACTTGGAGATTAGATGATTATTTTTGTATAATTCTATATCACAATAATAATAAATTTTTCCCTTCAGAGTTTAACAAAAATTTTCCTGTGTCATGTTGTTTTACTTAATTTTACCGCTATTTTTAATGTTATATATTCAAAAACCTTTTTCATGATTATAAATATTTAATTTCTGTTTTAGTTTGTCAGATCCTGACTAAAAAAGAAAAAATTAAAACCACAAATAACTGTTGAGCTTTTTAAAAATGTTGTGATAATGATCATAATCAACTGATAATGATATGCAGTAGTGGAAAAAGGTTTTTGGACACTTAAAATTTTATGCAATTTCAACTGTTATCATAAAATATTTGCAGAAAAATTGTTATTACATTTCAAAAGATGCACCTGCATCAGACAGACACAAACAACTGCAAATCTTGACAGTTGCAACATGTCATGCACTGGATGTGTTTCATTATGTTGCGGAACCATCCAGTTTTGACCTCAGTGGAACAGAGCATGTGCAGAAGGGAACATGTGGGTTTGGAGAATGGAAAAAAACCTTGACAGAGTTCAATGGCTTGAAAGTGATTCTTAATGCAATATATCACAAATGCTGGAGTGTCCAAAAACTGTTCTCCATCTTTGTATATGATACGGTGACACATTTTTGGTCATATAGTGCACTCAGGCTGTGATTGAATGACTTCTGACCTAAAACTGTGTTTAATTTTATTGATCACCCTGATAAGTGAAGACAAGAGAGGAGAAGGGAACAAAACCACAATAATAGTTTTGCAGGATATTAGTTACATATTAAGACCTCCAAAATATTTAGGTATTTTAGATGTTATGTTTCCAAAGTAAAACATAAACATAAAAAAAAGCCTGGCTTCATCAATACTCGCAATGCTGCTAAGTCATTTTAGGGAAAAATAAATGAATGTGAGGAACTTCTATCTCAATATGACTCAGTGTAGTTGAGCCAAATAATATCTGACTAAAGTGTCAGTTGCCGAGTTAACCCAAGTTAACTATGTGGTCGACCTCTCTCTCTTCCTCACTTTTTCATTCCTGTTAGATAAACTTTTACTTGCATTGGTCACCTGTCTGAACATTCACACACCTTCTCTCAGTCAGAGTCAGAACAGCCCTTTAAGAGGTGAGAATAAGACACTGAAATTATGGTTCTCTGTGTAAAACTATGACCTTTCACTGAAGCACCGCTGGTATGAAACATATGCAACACACACCAGCTGTACAGTCATAACAGCAACCAGGCAGGAATGTCACTGTACGTCAGCAACTAAGTCAGTGTCAGAGACATGTTAGATAAGGAAAACCATTGTGATACTCACAGTGACTCACAGACACTGTTAAAATAATATGTTAACCAGAAAATGCTAAATTCAATGATCCACAAAGGGTTAAGGCCCGAGGTAATATGATGTTTGTAATGTGGGAAAGTTGACAAAATCGAATGTAATGAAATTAGTTTGAGTGTGTTAGAAAGGATACTAGTGATGTTCACTGAGGGGTGGAAGTTTTATTTTGAGCCACAGTATTGTGTTTTTAGCTACATCTCAAGATATCTGCAATCTATTCCCCCCCTAACATTTAGCAAAGAAAACAGTTGTGTACCATAATGATTCTGAGGCTAAACTGGTGCCTTAGCAATGACCAAGGAAGATCTGGTTTTAAAGAGAAAACTTTAATGTCAGAAGCAATAGAATGTTTTAGAGCCACCATCTGACTATGTAAAAAAAAAAGACTTTAGCAATTTGTCTGGTTAGATGTTGGATGTGGTTGACAAACTGGGTGAAAGTTAACGGGACACAGTATGAACTAGTTACAACCAGCTTTTTTATGACAATATTGGTGTCATCAAAGATGGGTGTTAAGGCTTCAGGAGCTGAAATCGCAGGGAAGTAAAATGCCAGATTCTGAAAATAATAAAGTTACTTATGCAGCTCTCTGCTGTTGGTTCATATAAACATAGATGAGCTGATGCAGGTTCATATCGCTATGGAGAAGCAAAGCCACTTTTCTAAGCTTCCATGGAGAATTGCATCCAGATTGAATCTGACAAAAGCTGATCAATAACCTGTAATTGTAGTCAGTCAAATTATGTTTGAAAATGCCCATAATTAGACAAAAGCCTCCATCATGGAGTAGATTTTTTTTATTTAGCTGCTGAGTAAATGTAGTCATCTCATGTTCTCTCAGACCAGTTGAATTACAATATACTGAAAAGTCATTGTGGAAGTTTTGTCAAATGTTACTAAAAATCCCTGTTACTTTAACTTTTTTTTGTATCTTAGAAATTGAATGTGAGGTGTATGTTTCAGTAAAGCTTATTGGTGAAATTACAAAAACTAGAAACAGCTTAAATGTATCATAATGCATACTGGACATTTTTGTGTAAATGTTGAAACTGTTGAAAAATAAATATTCACAAAAAAAAAGGGGGGGGGGGGTGTAAATAAATAAAATAAATGAAATGAAACAATATGAAACAAAATGAAATGAAATGAAGGAGTCCACCAGTCCACATGTGTTTTGTGGATCTGGAGAAGGCGTTCAACCGTGTCCCTCGTGGTATCCTGTGGGGGGTGCTTCGAGAGTATGGGGTCCGGGGCCTTCTGCTAAGGGCAGTCCGGTCCTTGTATGACCGAAGCAGGAGCCTGGTCCGCATTGCCGGCGGTAAGTCAGACCTGTTCCAGGTGCATGTTGGACTCCGGCAGGGCTGCCCTTTGTCACCGGTTCTGTTCATAATTTTTAAGGACAGAATTTCTAGGCGCAGCCAGGGGCCGGAGGGGGGTCTGGTTGGAGACCACAGGATTTCACCTCTGCTTTTTGCAGATGACGTTGTCCTGTTGGCTTCATCAAACCTGGACCTTCAGCGTGCCCTGGGGCAGTTTGCAGCCGAGTGTGAAGCGAGTGGGATGAGGATCAGCACCTCCAAATCCGAGGCCATGGTTCTCGACCGGAAAAAGGTGGTTTGCCCTCTCCGGGTCGGTGGAGAGTCTTTGCCCCAAGTGGAGGAGTTTAAGTATCTTGGGTCTTGTTCAGGAGTGAGGGAAGGATGGAGCGTGAGATTGACAGACAGATCTGTGCAGCGTCTGCAGTGATGCGGTCGCTGTATCGGTGGGTCGTGGGAAAGAAGGAGCTGAGCCAAGAGGCAAAGCTCTCAATTTACCGGTTAATCTCCATTCCTACTCTCACCTATGGTCATAAGCTTTGGGTCATGACCGAAAGGACAAGATCCCGGATACAAATGAGTTTCCTCCGCAGGGTGGCTGGGCGCACCCTTAGGGATAGGGTGAGGAGCTCAGTCACCAGGGAGGAGCTTGGAGTAGAGCCGCTGGTCCTCCACATCAAGAGGAACCAGCTGAGGTGGCTCAGGCATCTGTTTCTGATGCCTCCTGGACGCCTCCCTGGGAGGTGTTCCAGGCATGTCCCACCGGGAGGAGGCC
Organism: Sphaeramia orbicularis; assembly: GCF_902148855.1. NCBI lineage: Eukaryota > Metazoa > Chordata > Actinopteri > Kurtiformes > Apogonidae > Sphaeramia > Sphaeramia orbicularis. The sequence goes on along the minus strand of NC_043968.1, from coordinate 44,404,687 downwards.
TCGGGGAAGACCCAGGATACGTTGGAGAGACTATGTCTCTTGGCTGGCCTGGGAACGCCTCTGGGTCCCCCTGGAAGAGCTGGAGGAGGTGTCTGGGGAGAGGGAAGTCTGAGCATCCCTGCTTAGACTGTTACCCCCATGACCCGGCCCCGGATAAAGCGGAAGATAATGGATGGATGGATGGAAATGAAATGAAATAACCTACATCCTCTGTTTTCGGTGCTGGATGAATCTCCTGAATTTGCACCCATGCTGCTGCAGAAGCTGTTAAATAGTACACTTACCACAGCACATGAGAGAGATGTAATTAAAGAAATTAGTCTAAACTGCCACCAAGCCACTCCATACAAGAGCAATGCTTAATGAAGCAGTTAAAGTTATTGTCCCTTGGAAATAATTTCTGTCCTTACATATATTCCTATAACCATGAAGAGATACTAATATTTTCCAAAGCAGACGATAATATCTTGTTGATTTCTGCATGTCAAACAGACTATTTGCAGTAATATCTTAGTTTTTTTCTTCTCTCTTTCACTGATTGCCTTCCTTGTTGTGGGTTTTAGGTCAAAAGTTGTTGGACTCTCTGGCTGACACATGGGACTTCTTCTTCTGTGATGTTTTGTCAATGCTGCAAGCCATCTTCTATCCGGTTCAGGTATGCACTCACTATATACACTGCTGGGTATAAACATCTTGCACAGGTCTATAAGTAAAGTGTCTGTGTGTTCTTTAGGGAAAGGAGCCATCGGTGCGTCAGCTAGCCCTGCTCCACTTCAGGAATATCATCACACTCAACCTGAAACTGGACGAGGCTCTGTCTCGACCCAGAGCCAGAGTTCCTCCCTCCATCATCCAGATGCTGCTAATACTGCAGGTACTCACACATGATGGACAGACACACACGACTGATGTGGGGCAAGGGAAGTGGCTAAATGACAACAGATGGGGAGGAGAAGCGGAGACTACAGAGAGCCAAGGGAGGTTTTTTTTCTTGCAAAGGGACCTCACAGGAAGTAATCTGTGTGAACACGGAGTACAGTCGTCTTCCCATGACCGCTCAGTACCCTATGTACCCTGTCTGTGTCTGAGTGAATGTTTGTGTCAGTGTTAGTCTGTGTGAATTATCTATGTTTATGCTGTCCTTTGAGACTCCGACGTCCACAAAAGAACAGAAAATATCAGGAAGTCAATTATGAGCAGAGTAATTTAAGCTTCATTAACAAACAGTTTATTTTAACATGAGGGTTTAGAAGTGAAGCAACAGTTCAGAAGAATATGTTATTTATGGAAAAAGTGGCTTCACTGGTAACTTATCTGTTAGATTATGGAAACGTGGCAAAGATACCAGGACAAAAGATGAAAGATTAGTTGTTTCACTGTGGGTGAAAGTGCAACAACTAACCTTAAGCTTCAATTACGTGGATCACTGTGAGCCAGTCATATCAATTCCGTAACGTTACACATGTTCTCCAATGTTTATGACAGTTAGTCTTGTGGTACAAAGAGTGGACTTCTTACCTGTGATGGGAGATACTAGTGACATAAAGAAGAAAAGAGATGTGAGAAGTCAAGTGTGTTTGGTCCATGGTTCAGCTGTAGAGTTCCTGTCCCAACACCCTTAACTTTGTCTCATAAAATTATCCTTTAGTAAATGTTAAAACTGATCAGATGGCACAGTCATTTGCTGGTCTATGGATAAGATGTTACACATCATCAACTGTTTTCAAAACATAGTAATGTTGAGGACCTGAGCCACACACCCATTTGTACCAAACCATTTCAGTTCAGGGCCTTTGATACAAGACCAAGGTGTACCGAACAATACATGTAGCCTATGTGAAGAATGCAAACACTCGGGAAGCAGGGTGGCTGCAAGAAGAACCCATGTGCAGGGTTTCCCCTGTATACATATATACTGCTGACTTCTCAGTGCCGCTGCAAAAAACAACCCAAAACACTTTATTCTGAGGCTGGCGCACCGGTAAGGGGAGGGGGGGGGGGGGGGGGGGGGGGTAAACAAGACACCAGACAGTATAGCAGAGGCACAGAAGCCGGCTTGGACAAGTGTGTGAAGTTTCACTTTCAGTTTTCGGTAGTTACGGAGCGCACCCCCCAACCCCTTCACTGGTCTCTTTCACTGTACCGAAAACATACCGAAAATGTATCAAAGTGAAGACCCCTGTACCGAAAATGTACCGAACCGAAATTTTTCTGTACTGTTACACCCCTAATTGTGACTAATAAAAGTTGCAGTAAACTCGTATCAGTGTATGATGGTTTTTTATTTTGTCACTAGTTCAGTGAATAAATAACTTTCTGTTGAACATCTCAGCATTAAAGAATTTCAGTGTTTATTGATGTATAAAACAAGTTTGCTGAGTAACTGTCACTCTATCAATCATAGGTATATATGAATATTAGTTTTTCTGCATAAAATGTTTCTTAGAATGTTGACCTGTAAGCCAGTCTTCTAAACTTTGTATGCTGCCTTAACGTTAACCAGGGATTGGTGATATTTGTCAGGGAGGTAAATGCAAGAGTAAATTGCTCTCAAGTGTGATTGGATGTATGAACTGTGAGTTTGTGAGTCTGTTACTGTTTAGTGTGTGTATGCAACTTTAGACATCATTACAGTGACTCATTGGCCCCAAATCTGTGCTCCAGATCCACATCATATAGGGGGATGGTGAGGCAGCGAGACAAAGGGAGGTATAGAGAACCAAAAACAAACCGAAAAATAGATTCATTTTCCTTTTTCATATCATTATGGCCTGTTTTGGTTTGCACACCTATAGTGAATATCAAATAAGCAAAAGGCAGAGCATGAGGAAGAGAAAAAACAAGTAGCACAGATGAGATGAAAGTCGACAGGACAGAGGGAAGACAGAGGGTTGTGTGTAAAAGCAGATTTTTAGCAGAATGTTTGCAGTTTTGCTGCTGCTTGTTTCATCTGTTAGTAATTTCCCTTTAGTTCTGTGAGACGCTGTGACGCCAATTCACTGATGTTTGCTCTATTTATGTGGTGTGTTTCTGTGCTGTGGTTTTACAACAGGGGCACAATAATTCAGAGTATTGAAATTGATTGATCTTTGCTTTGTTATTTAAAGACATTGAAGTGAGGTCTGGATGCATATGCACAGTATTAAACCCCCTCAAGCTGAAGTTTGGCCTCAAGGTAATTAAGTCTTTGGAAGTAAAGTGAACTGGATCTGGATCTGAACTGTTAAAAATAATATTTGATTCCACTACCAGAAAATTGGCCAGAGGGAGTCCACACAAAGAGCCTGTATCTCATCCAAACTCAGTAGTGATGATGATGATGATGATGATGATGATGATGATGATGATGATGATGATGATGATGAGGTTCCTGTTATCTGAACGTTTATACCAGTGTCAGTCTGGGAAATTCACCTACTCGTGGTCATATCCAGGTCCTTAAAACCAGCATCTACTACAAACAGTTTTCAGTCCATTATGTTGTGAGCCGTTGTTAAAATTCAGTGAAGTGATCACAGAGCTTTTATTCCACTCACAGTAGTTGGCAGTGGTTGATAAAATCACAGAAAGCGAAGCCAAGTTCTTTCTTTTCTTTCTTTTTCTTTCCTCCGGAAATGTTTTCATGGCTTTTAAAGTTGAAATCACCGCTGGCCAACAAGCAGCGATTACAGACTCATGTTTATGTTTGTGTGTTTGTGTGTGTGTGTGTGTGTGTGTGTGTGGTGGTGTGTGTGTGTGTGTGTGTGTGTGTGTGGTGTGCTGTGTGTGTGTGTGTGTGTGTGTGTGTGTGTGTTGTGTGTGTGTGTGTGTGTGTGTGTGTGTGTGCTGCAGGGAGTCCATGAGTCTAAAGGTGTAACAGACGATTACCTTCGCCTGGAGGGTCTCATCCAGAAAGTGGTTTCTCCTTACCTGGGGACTCATGGCCTTTATTCCAGAGATGGACTGTCCAATTTACACTGCTCCTCCTGCCTATTAGGTTTGTGTCTTTCATTGTTCACTCGTTTTGTTCAAAGGTTAAAGTGCAACGTACAGGTTAACAAGCACAGATACTTAGAGTGTAGGAAAAAGATTTAGCTGAAAGTTGCTTAACATAAAAGAAAAGTAGGTCAAGGTAGCTCCTTCAACTATAACATAATTCCTCCCACTTAATTTTGACACAACTATGGTTGAATATTTTAACCATCCTAAAATAATTGCCATTTTGTGACAAAAATGACTTTTTTTGCCTAAATTATCAAAAACTCATCTTCTGGTTAAGTTTTTTATTTCCTGTAAAATCAGAAAAATGCCTTAGGCAGTTACTTTAGGAAGGTGATAATGTATAACTTCACATATTTATGACTAATGTCATGTTTTGAGTCTGCTTCCAAGGAAACAAATGATGAAAAGGAGAAAGTAATAGTGATTAAAATGGAAACTCAGTTATAAAAAGAGATGAGCAGGTGAATGAACAGCTTTAGCAAAGACTATTTTCACTGTCATAACACTGTTATTTCATTTAGAACATATTGCACACCACCAAGTATTAAAGCTAACAATACTGAAGATTTTTAATTTAAAGAAATAAGTGTTGAGTCAGCCCATATTGTAAAATGAATTGAAATGGTTGAGGCTAAGCTTTTGCCCTACTGACAATATGATAGGTGTTTGTTGTATTAATAGTTTTATGATCTGATTGTCAGTACTAACATGTAAAAAAAAAATTGGCAGCTGAGGGTGGATTTTTAAAAATTTGTGTTGTTAAAGGTTTGTTTATTCCCTGTATTATATGATGCCATTACCTGAATTTTTTGTAGCTGAAGAGATATTGGCAGAAATGTATATCTTGTGTTTTTCTTAACATCGTGCTTTCATTCAGAAATAAATTTAACCTGTAAGTTGCACTTAAAGTTTCTATGTTCCAGTTCTTATGTCTATTGCATGTTTTAGAAGTACTTAAGGTGAACTCATCTCTTGTCCTTGTAAACTCTCCAGAAAAGCGTTTGCGTTCCTGGCCGTCTAAACCTGTCAACACTGCAGTTGCCAAGAACCCAGTGGTCCGCTCCAAGAGCTACAACGTCCCCATGCTGACCCCGGTGGTGGAGTACGACGCCGACTCCTCCACTGCAGTTAGTTCAGGCATCAGACGCCATTCCGTCTCTGAGATGACGTCCTGTGTGGAGGAGAGCAGCTCTGTGGCCGAATCCAGCGCCACCACCACAAATAACACCAGTAACTCCAGTACACCCAGCCTCACCAGCCACTCCCCAACGTCCACCGCCTCTGCCACACTTTCAGGTAAAAACATAACATGCCCGCACTTGAAAACCCTCGGCCTTCAGTCCATGCCAAAGTTTCTGTACATATGGGTGGACAGACGGACGGACGGACAACAAACTGATGACAATACCCTGTGGCGAGGGCCGAGGGTGAAAACAGCAAAACATTTATAACTCACTGCGAAGATAACAGGAGACACCAAGTCTGGCAGTACAGCCAAACTGTTTCATACTATTAATTATCTCAGTAAAATATTAATTACAGCATTATTTCTTTCTTGTTGAAGGCTGATATTAGTTCTTGAGTGAAAGTTGATGAAACCAAATGGTTATTTGTTGTTTCAAATTTCTTGTACATGGAGTAACAAGACAGACTACGTAGAGGATGTAACAAGCATGTAAAAGATGGTTATTTGTGGTTTTAAACTCTTCCTCATGGTCAAAAGCATAACAAAACACTTCAGAACATCTAGAAGTAAAACACAAACAAAAAGCTCTTATGATGATGAAATATTTCCTCAGTATTAACATTTGTAATAAAAAAAAAGAAAAGAAAAAAGTAACATGAATTAAAACACTGAGAAATGTATGACAACAAAAATAATGAGTGTTTTATCTCAAAGTCTTGGGAGGAATATTATTATTACTGTTTAATATGTGCTGCAGGTCATATCTGTTGATCATGAAAGATAATACTTGTATTTTCCCTCAGTTATTTACATGTATTGATAGTAGATGACTGGATCACCAGGTATTAAACATTCAGTAGATGCTTATGGTGGTGGTGGATGTCTGGGTCTTTATGATATAAATAGTTGGATCTTTAACTGTACCTGCCGTCCTCTGTGCAGACACTGTGACCTCCAGTCAGGACCCTCAGGTCAGAGATGCCAACAGTCCTGCAGGTTCCACCCCCTCCAGCTGCAGCATCACTCCCCCCCAGCATCCTCCCAGAGCCTTCCCCCGCTGAGGACACACACTGCGCAGGCTCGCTCGTGTCGGACTCCCCGTCCTTCTCCAGAGTGTTGGCCAGGACACAAGCTCTGGGCCCAGTCCCACATCCAGTCCAGATATCATGAGGACCACATCCTGGAATCTTTAGACTCTGAACCGGAGCATGACGGCATCTTTCTGGATTTCTCAAGACGTTGTTCTGGAGGATCAACACACAGCAGCAGACAGAGTGTGGCATGACACATCTGAAACACAAATGCACAAATGAATCTACAGAAAACTTTTCAAGAAGACACAAACTATCCTGAGCCTAGACTGCATTCCTCCCATCACTGTTTGTTCTGAACAGACAAACATTTTCCTTCAAACTATCTATTTTCCTATGTGGACAAAAGGTCTAAACTCATGATTTATACAATATTTAAATTTTACACTGTTTAAGCATTTGTCTCTGAAATATCAGGGCTATTCTGTTAAGTTATAATGAACAGTGTCTTCACATACAAACTAGATTTAATCGTAACATTATATGTGAAAACGGTGGAGACCAATGAACTGAAATATAAAAAGACTATGGCTATTGATTAGCCTAAGCTGTCTCAGTCAACTTTAATTTACAATTTATAAGAAAAACTGATCAATTAAACTATTGATGCTCTTTACTGTTGGTTTGAACCCAGTATATTGTATGAACTGCTTCTTAACATATTGATTTTGACTTTGCAATTTGTCCCACACTGCATTCAAGTCTTAGTTACACCAGTCTACAAGTAGACTGGCTCAGAATAAAACTAGTAAAACTTTATCAAGTTTGAGTGACTAATAAAGTCAAAAATGCTGGTTGGTTGTAGTTTCCAAGATACAGTTTTGAGTCAAAATGTGAATTTCTGAGAATTAATGAGAGAATGGGTTTTACTCCAAAGGAATGTTAGTCTGCCAGATCTACTTCAAAACACTCTGTTTATTACAATACATTTACTTTTCAGGTTCTTTTAAAGGAAGATTTATAAATCTATTGTAAAATGTACATAAACAAATATATATATGTGTGTGTGTGTGTAATAACAATCACATACACAAGAAACATCAACTAAACAGCACTTTTCTCCTTTTTTTTGTTGTGTAATTTTTGACTCTCATAGAAGGTTTCCGGGTCATTCCATACAGAATAACTCTCTCAGATTCCCAGGAATAAAGGCCACAGATGTCTCTCATGGACAAATCCAGAATCCTCTGTCTTCTGAAACTTTGATTAATTTTTTGAATTACTCCTCTGACCCAGCATCGACAGCTGGTGAAAATATTTTAGTTTAAGTAAAACAAAGTCCAATCAGTCTGTTCATGTATTTTTATCTACAAGGCTCTGAAAAAGAAAGGAATACATGACAACTAAAGAGCTTTTCACACAAACAGCAGCTAGATTAAACACTCATGTCATTTGACCATGTTTGGACCATTATTTACATTTTGTTTTAATTACTCACAGATAGAAATACATGTTAAATGTTTAAATCAAGAAAAATGTAAGTAAGTTTCAATTTGGCAGCAAAATATGAGACCAGCTCACAAAAAAAGCTAGAAAAAATAAGGAGTAATGAAGGAGAAACAGGTAGAGGAACATTTTTACAACTAATTAGATGACTGGAAACAGGTCAGGAACATGACTGGGTATGAAAACAGCATCTTAGAGTCTGAGGTTCTACGATCTGCACAAATCTGTATCTACAATTGTTGTAACAGTTGCAGAATAATGTCCTCAGGATACAATTGTAAAGACAGTAAACTATCTCATCGTCTATGGAACATTATACGATCAGAGAGATTCTTAAAATCTGTTGAAATCTCAGTGCAAGGTGCACAGTGCTCAGTACTGGACCTAGACGACCACTGCATCACATTAGAATTATTCTGTACGTGGAATTCACTGCAGGGCTCAGGAACACTTCCAGAAATCCCTGTCAGTTCACTGTGCCCCAGTAAATGCATGGTTACAGCTCTGTCATATAAACAAGAAGCCATATGTGAACATGATCCAGAAACACCACCGTCTTCTCTTGGCCAAAGCTCGTTTAAATGCACTGAGGAAAAATGGAAAACTGTTCAATTAAACATAGATGACACCACATCTTAATAACTGATACGTTTATTATTTTATATTGTGAATAAAATATGCTCTGTGACATTTTGTAAATCATTGCATTCTGTTCTATTGACATTTACACAGTGCTCCAACTTTTTTTGGAAATGGGGTTGGAAGACAACCATAGGCTTTATGCTCACTGTGAATCTATGATCCATATGTCTACAATTTTGTGACATGTATTTACATTCTTTATCACAAATTAGATGCATATTAACGGTCTTATTTTATTCCTACAATGCAGGTCAATATTTTGCTAATTATCTCACATCGTTAGCACCCATTTTCTTCTATGCACTCACTTTCTTGTAAATGCAGACTGGATTTAACCCTTAGTATTTCTGCAGTTTAGAGTTTACTGGAGCTTCAGACATTGTTTCTTTTTTATGCATCATCAGCATCATTTGACCTCAGCGGTGTTCATGGTAAAAAGCCCACTGAAGATATGAACAAAACAATCTGTACTGATTGACAGGAAATACATTTTAAGTACAGAAAATCATTCCTTTTCACATGTTTTATTGCTGATTATTCAATCATAACCTCAGCACCCTAACAAGTACAGGTCAAAATTCTGTTTATTTCAATCCATTTAGCAGATGTCTGGATGTTCATGCCCACTCATTTTACAACCCACTAGGTGGCACCATAGTTTTCTACAAAATCTGACATTTATTCTATAACTGAAGGTGTTCAACAAAATGGAGTACACACACTAATCAGTAATGATGGTCAGTCACAGTAAAAGTATGCATTTTTATTACCATTTCCAAATATTCTATATGGCATCTTAGATACTTAATACAGCTGCAGGTACATCAACACTGAACTTGCTGTCACTAGTATGAAACAAGCGAATGAAAATACATTTTAATGTGATATTCATTGACATGAATTAAGCGTAAACCACAGTTTGCACCGACAGTGAAAAGCAGCCTGTTAACAGCTTATACATTCTGACAGAAAACGTCTGTCATCTAAACAAAACACAGGCAGTTTGATAAACAAAACTAGTCTACTGCCTTCAGAGGCAACTACATCTGTGGACTAAAGTTTGAAGAGAATGTAAATGATCACAATGATAAGCAAAGCAGGAAAGAAAATCTTTTAGCTGTGGTTTCTGGGCACCAAAAATAAATGTCTGCAGCAGAAACAATCCAAAATATTTGCAGTGCATGAAGTTGAACCAGCTCAACTTCACATGTGGCAACACTACACTAGCTTTTTACAGTTTTTTTTTTCCTCGGCCAACCACCAGGTGGGAGTTTATTTCAGGAAACAAAACCAGAGTACATTCAACAAAAATTGGATACCCTTACTAAAGGTATTACGAACTTCAACCTTCAACTTCAAAATCATCTCACACTTTGTTTTGTCTTTAATTCTACAGCTTCAGTGCGTGAATATAACACAGAACACTGACTGCACTCTCCACATACAGGTTTATGTCTCAACCTACATACATGAAACATTTTCTACTACATGAAAGATCACTACAGGTCACCAAATAACTTGAACCAGCCCTAGTTGGTCTGTTATATTCCTATTCTGATACACTGATCCCTAGGACCCCTGAAAAACCAGCTGCAGAAACCTGATATTACATCTTTGAGACCACAAAAAGAAGAAATGTTCAGGGTTTAATGGTGTTCAACACGATGCTGAAAGCCCAACCCTTGTGTATGTAATCTAATTTGTAGCCTTTTAGTACACCTGTACTGTTAGGGATCCATGACAAATCCTAATCTTTTCCATATGTAGCTGAGTTGTAACTGTAAACTGAAAAGATCTGATCTTAGAGTTGGATCACATTATGCTGTAGGTACTACTGCTACCATTACTATGGCAGGAAAAACATTCAGTCTTATTTTCATTTGGGAGGAGCTGCATACATGTATGCATTTCAAAGCGTAATCACTAAAGTCCATCTGGTTACAGACACAGATTAGCTCAGCTCATGAAATGTAACAAACAGCATCAGATCAAAGACATCTCCTTGCTTCGAGGATATTAGTCGTTGACTCCCCATGATTTAAGGTGAAGAAGGACTCAGACTTCAGCCCCTTCTGTTCCAGGGCCTCTTGAGACGGACCGGCGGGGTCCAGGTAGTGCCTGAGGAGGGAAGCAGCAGTAGAGTTTAGGTTCAGAAATGAAAGACAATAAAACACACGGTTGTACCCCTGTGTTCCTCTGCGTGTTGGAGTGTTCACTAAATACTTTTGTCTGCTGGTGATCTAACTTGACCAATGCGGGCGGGTGAGCCAGGGGCTGGATTAAGAGTCATACAGCTTCACATGAGACCTTTGTTTTGGTTTTGTTAACTGAGGATAATGGTGTCAGAGCTCTTTTTACCTCTATACCACTCTGGAAACTGCTATTCATTTGTGACTGACTTGTTTATATGCTTTATCTATAATTAAAATAAAAGATACACTGATGCTATGTGTAAGCTGTAAGTCTTTACCTCATAGGCAAGTGCAAACGTTCCCCAGTGGATGGCCACCGACCGCTTGGCCTGAATGGTCTTGGTGAATCTGAACGGCCTCCTCTGGATCCACATGCTGTCCCTGCATTACATCCCTGAAAACCAAAGCATGTTCCCGTGGTGATTCCAGGTCACTACATTTACATGCACTAAATATTATGGGTTTTTGTTGTTGTTGGTTTTTTTTTAAACTTGGAAACGCTGTCATTTTCTGCAACACTGATTCACCAGTAAAACCCCATGTAGTCAATGACACTGGCTGCAGATTGAATTAAAAGTAAGGAAAATACCTGATTTTCACTGCAAAATGTAAAATGCAGAAGAAATGTGATATATCATTTAGGAGAATTTAAATGTAGAATAAAATTTATTTGGAAGTTGTCAGTACAGAATGAAACCATTAAACAGGGTTGATTATGACATTGGAGCAAATAAAAACTTATCAATTCCTGTCCCTACTCTGTAGTAACTGTCAGAGGTGTCAAAAGTATTTCTATTCATTCCTCAGGCAGAAGTATTGATACTAGGGTTCAAAAAGACTTCTGTAGAAGTTGAAGCATCAACTCAAGATTTTTACTCAAGTAAAAGTGTAAAAGTAGTGGCTTCAAAACTACTTAAAGTATAAAAGTAAATGTGAGGGGAAAAAACGTCATCATGACAAAAGCTTAGGCGGTGCCACAGGGGCCTATAGTGCACTACCTATGTCCTCGCTGGAGTGTGACATGATTTGACTCATGTGCAGATGTGATAGGTCGTGTACAAACCAATAGGGTGAATGGTATATGTTTATACTTCTCATCCAACCACAATCAAATTCACTCTATCTGGATGGCACCATTTATTTGGACAGTTTTGTTTTTTTTTTTTAATTTGAACGATGACAAGCAGGAATGAAAACAAGCTGAAATGAAATAGGAGTAACGAGACTATTTTTAAAATGTAAGGAGTAGAAAGTACAGATAACTGCGTGAAAATGTAAGGAGTAGAAGTAAAAAGTTGGCCGAAAAATAATTACTCTAGTAAAGTATCGATAACCAAAATTTCTACTAAAGTAAGAAAAAACAAAGTATTTGTACTTCGTTCCTTGGCACCTAAGGTAAATGTTTTCTCTATGAATATTTATGAATATTTATTTATATTGGTTTGTGTGTAAATATACTCCATGAAAGTGACATCTTGTGTTTTAGCAACAGAAAACATGAATGATAATATAAAATGTGACAATACATAAAAAAAATACATACATAGTTTAAAATAGTGTTGTTTGTAATATGAGTTTCAAAAGAAAAATGTAAAATGTAAATGTTTATTGTGTTATACCTGGGCAGATATGCTCCGATTGGAATTGCTGCGAGATCAAATGGGCCAAAGCGCCGCCCAATTTCTTTGAAAGAAGCACAGTAGCCGGTATCACCAGCAAGAAGAATCGATGGTCCGGCCCCAAACAGACCAGCTGCTCCATAAGACTGAGAGATGAACAGGATGAGGGTGTGCTTATTCACTGAATCAGCTTCAAATGTCACAGATGAAATAAAACACACTACTAATGTGTTAATGACAACACCCATACTGATGTCAAATATAAAGTTCAGTCTATGTTATGTTATAATCCAAGTTATTACATCTCAAAGGTCTATGTCGAATATCATTTATATGTGAACATCAGTACACTAGAAGAGAACGCCAAAGAACGATTAAGTTACAATCTATTGACTACACTGACCTATCACTCCTGTAATACACAAACATGTCTGCATTCTGAGTCTCAATGATAATTTGCAGTAGTTACCTTGTTATCATCCAGCTCTGTGCGTTTGCTCCAGTGTTGATTTGAGGGCGTGCACACAAATGTGACATCATCGTGACCTGGGACACAGATTCTCTCTCCCACCAGTCCAGATCCTCACATTCTCACAGCCATCTTCATGAGCCAGTCCAGTCAGACCCAAGGGCACCGCACCTGTGGTGTGACACCAGTACATAACACACCCTGCACTGCAGAGAGGAGCTTTTCTACCTCCTAACACATACACTCCTTTCATCCACATACCAGCGTAGCTCCCCCCCAAAGCGTGCATTAAGGCTGGATACAGATCCAGCATCCAGGTGGTCGTAATGAGAGTGACTGATGACGACGGCGTTGATCCTGGGCAGCTGTACTTAGGCAAAAAAGAAACATGTGTAACAGAAGCAGTCAGTGTCTTATTACTGCAACAACAACATAATTAACCTCTTAAAAACGGTTGTCCCTGGTTCCAAGGACAGCCACAGTTCCATCTTTGTTGTCATGGTAATGCTGCTGACGCTCATATCAATACACACATCTATACATCCACGTACCTCGAAGAATGTCAGATAAAAACAGTTATCGGATAACAGGACCGAATCAAAACAACAAACAACACTTAAATTGGCAAAATATCGAACACAACCCCACAGTCCAAGACCAGCCTCATAATTTAATAAAACAGACCAATGAGACAAACTTTGCAGCGCTAAGCTAACACTAAGCACATCCAACAGTACAAGTATGATCCTCTACCGATAAAACTCACTGAACAAGACAAAAAAGAACAAAAATAAAGGTCAGATTATGATACAATGCTTACAATGACATTTGCTGTTTTCTGATGATAACTTGGTTTAACATGAATGAACCCTAAGCTATCAGCTACTCCACTGTTTTGTGTTAAATTGAAATGACTCCATCTGGACACAAATGGATCAGGGCTTAACAGATTTTAAAAAGTACTGAACCTGTTCCACGGTGCAGGGGGGGCCCTCGGTACCCTCTTGGGCCCCATGAACTGCAACGGTGAAGCCCTCTGGCTGAAAATGGGGTCTGTCAGAATATTGAGCCCGTCCATTTCAACCAGAAACTGTGGCGTGGCCCAGCCAGGTGACTCTCAGACCTGGACCAGTAGTCAGACAGGTCAGGGTTTTGGATGAAGTATTGGCTCCATCACCGGGAAGCTCACGTCCAAAGCCTGAGAAGAGGAAGAGCAACAGAGACACCAGCAAAAAATATTTAGACAGATCAAAGATTCTTAGCCTGAAGAGACTAGAATTTCCAGTTTTGACTTGACTATGACTGTGTGATTATACTTATTTTTTTTTTATTCCTTTAATTTTTATTGATATTTTCAACATTTCTAAACAACAATAACAAGACTGTTGGGAGTCACATATTATTAGTCCAATTCATTCTTTGCTTTTTCTGTTATTCCTTTTCTGCTTTGTCGCTGTTTCAGATTCTGAAATGAAGTCCATTTTCCCCATTTTTCTTCAAACTGTGCCTTCTTTAATCTCAGACAGTGAGTCAACTTTTCAATAATGCAGATTTCTTTGGACAATCTCCATCCCCTGTTACTGTAAGGAGGATCTACCTTGCCCCATTTCCTTTAATTGCTTTCTTGCCAGCTATCAGTAATATTTTAACCAAACACCTACCAGATGCTTCTACATTTCCCTTAATGTAATTAAAATGACAAAAATCAACTATCACGTAATTCATAGGGATGTCATATCCCAATAGTTCTTTGCTTGTATGTATATTTTCCCAAAACAAAGACAATTTATGACATTTCCAAAATATATGTGAGTGGTATGCTTCAATTACTTCGCATTCTCTCCAGCATGGTAATTCAGTATTCAAATATTTACTTTAAACGTAGGTGTGATAAAAAATTTAAAAAAAAATTAACAGATCAAATTCTTCCAGGAGAACTCGCTCCATATTCGTGAATTAGTGGATGTTTGATGTATTTTCCACAGAACTTGCCAATCAGTGTGATTATACTTTTAATAACATGGAACCACTCACATAAATAAAGAGTGAGTTTGTTACAAGGTTTAATAAAAGGACTGAAGAGAGAAGGAAAATCAAGAAGCAAGTCTCCAAATCATCCAGTGTGTTGGATTTGTCTGCCTCTAAGCTTATCGATTCTTCTCATCAGTACTGTCTTGTTTTTCTGACAGTTACCCATTGACAAAATACTGACGTCAAACTCCTCCTGGTGCAATAAAGACGCTCACAGAAGAGGGGAACAAACGGTCTAAAGCATGGCTTCACAAAAGAAAAAGGTGCCAGCAGTGCTTGTTATAATGTCTGTACAACTGTTATTTTAAGTAAGATACAAAACAACAACAACATTCTGAAACTTCTCTCTATAAAATATTGGCTTAAGTTTCAGGAACGCCATGAATTTGACATGAATGCCACTGGTTTCCAACTGCGCAGCACATTCCTGATGGAGGGTTAAAGATCCTGTGGTATAATAACCTTAGCACCATGCAGGCACACTTGGCAAACAAAGAGAATCTAAATGAAAACGAGTGGGTCACATGTGGATCACACTGCATGATTTTTTTTTTCTTCTTGTGCTGTTTCTTCTCTGACACTGAAAACATGTAAATTAAATTCTTCACACAGAAAACTGAACAGGAATCAGTAAAGACTGAGACCATTAAACAGGGTTGATTATGACATTGGTGCAAATAAAATCTTATCAATTCCTGTCCCGACTCTGTAGTAACATAAGTGTTTTATTTGAATGTTTATAGACTACAATACTGTGCAGTTTTGTGTTTAATACTGTTTACATATTTGTTGAATATTCCTATTGTACATGTATAACTACAATAACTGAGAAATACATATGTGTGGTCATGAAAGTCAGAAAAAACTTGAATATTGTTGAAGCTTTATGAGATAATGTGGACAGAAAAAAAGGATTAAGAGTCCAAGAAAGCCTCTGGGACACTCTGAAGGTGCGTAATATAACGCAAGATTATTCAAGAAAACATCCAGACAGTCAGCCCAAGAGAGCTGAAGATTTTGTGTGTGTGTGTGTTTCAATACTATGCAAGTATTTCCTACACATTTCGTGTAAGAAGTAAAGACCAAAACTCTGCAAAAACAACAAAGCTGCACTTTGCCTGAGACGTTTGCAAACACTGTACATCCATTGTATTCAACATCAGTATCAAGCCTGTACTACATAAACCACACTAGACATTTGTGTATCATTGGTATATCTTTTGGGTTTTGTGGGCATCCTCTATATCCATGATTAATTCCTACATCTATTCTAAAAGTTTTACAAAATGACAAAAACACTGTGTGTAATTTCAGGGTTAAAATATTCACCTGCCTATGAAGAATGTTAAGCCGTCACAGAATTCAGTAAAGGTTTAACTAGTAGCTGTAAATATGTCCTGAGTCGTACAGTGAT
Source organism: Sphaeramia orbicularis (assembly GCF_902148855.1). Lineage (NCBI taxonomy): Eukaryota > Metazoa > Chordata > Actinopteri > Kurtiformes > Apogonidae > Sphaeramia > Sphaeramia orbicularis. Next base: position 44,388,616 of record NC_043968.1, on the reverse strand, counting down.
GGACTATTATTTCTGAAGGAGAAGACAAGGGGAAAATTCACTCTGACAAGCTGCAGCCTTACAAGAGTGTCAGAGCATATATTAAAGGTGGATTTATCCTCAATTATATGTATTGTTTAAATGATTTCATTTAAGTCTATTACAGATTTGAGAACATATATCATTTAGTGAGCTCTGCTGAAACTTGGACTACTTGTGACTAAATTTAGGTTGTAAACATAAGTCATGCCTAAGGTGTCTAAGTTCTCATTTCACCAGGTTATCTTTCAGCCTTAGAAGTTTTTCAAATTCAACTGGACTGGTTTTGTGAGACCAAACATTTTCAAGAACAAAATCAGTCCAGTTGAACTTTATAAAACTGAGAATGCATGCCTAACATTTGGTCTTTAATAAATGCGATAACAGATAACATTGAATTTCTAATCCATTTCATGCCTTGTGCAATGAAAAAACTGGGCTGTGTTGCCAACCTCTTTAGTAGTTGGCACATTGCTGTGATTTTTGTCCAACAACAGGAACCTGAGGAGGGTTGAGTAGGACGGGAACCTCCATGTGGGCCAGGGGTTGGTCCAACGACCGTGTTTGTCCCGACAGGACTTTGTCACTTCTTCCTGCAATGAAAGTCAACATTTTCATTTCAGTCAGACCACACGTGGAACGAATTCTGCCCATCTTTATGCAACACTAAGCAGCCAACACAAATTACACGCTCATCAGCTGATACTTTAGTGGGGTGGGAGGTAAGAGGAGACAGGTCTGTGGGAGTGGGACAGTTTTACCTCCAGTCTGTAATCCAGGCGGAAACTCCTGCGGGATGAGGTGCTCCTCCTTGAAGTTTGTGGATCTTCAGTTCCACCCTCAGCTCCTCGTAGCACTTCACCATCCACCTACAAATACACAAAGTCTATAGTGATGGGCTTCAACAAGCTTTTAGCATCACCAATAACGCATCATTTCTGTCATGGTAAAAAGCAGAATATTGCAGTATTTTTTGCACATTAACGTTTACGTTCTCATGACTAATAGTAAAAGATGAAGGCATTTTGAACATCTTAGTATCAGCAATGTAACCATCAGTTTATTCGAAATAATGTTCACAAAAAAGCACATTAAGATGAAGGTTTTAGTCTGGGTCAACTTATTCTACGCCTGGGTGATTATTAGATCAGATTCAGCATTTTTTTTTTTTTATGCGTTTTTCTGTCTCGGGTTCAGAACTGCACCCTGACTGATCATACATCACTTGTAACTAGTAACAGCCTATCAACACTGAAATGAGATGAGGACATTTACTTATTTATAATCCCTCCAGTTCAGTGTGAACACTGATAATAACCTGGACTCAGATATGTGGAAGATGATGGATGAATGAAAATGATGTGTTTGACAATCCCTGTGCACCACTGTCATGTGACCCAAACATGTTTGGCCTCAGAAGTTGTCACTGTGCAAAAAACAGTACCAATTTTATGCATTTTATGTATGTAGAAGAAGCAGCCCTGTCTAGATGCATCGTTTTAAGAGCTCGACCTAGATGCTGGGGGCGGCCATGGCTCAGATGGTAGAGCTGGTCGTCCAATAACTGAAGGGTTGGCGGTTCGAATCCCGCTCTGTCCATGTGCTGTTGTGTCCTTGGGCAAGACACTTCATCCTCCTTGCCTCCAGTGCTGCTACTCACACTGGTGTATGAATGTTTGGTGGTGGTCGGGGGGGCCGTAGGTGCAGACTGGCAGCCACGCTTCTGTCAGTCTGCCCCTGGGCAGCTGTGGATACAAATGTAGTTTACCACCACCAGAGGGAGAATGTGAGAGCGAATGAATAATGGATCCTCTGTACGCGCTTTGAGTATGCATTCATAGAAAAGTACTATATAAAGCTAATCCATTATTATTATGCTATATTAAAACCATATCACATAGTGTTCAACCTATCTTACTCTGGACATAGCGCTAAACCCACACGTGCTTAACATTTATTATTTATTTTTAATTCCTGAATCACTAGGTTTTCTGAGACTTTCACAAGAAACTAAAGTTTGTTTTCTTACCTGCAAAGCCTCATTTATACATATTATCAGAGTGGATACATTTTAATTTGGGTATGTCACCAGTGTAGGTGTTTTGGACAAGAGGTTTAAAGTATTTCAGTTAAGAGTCAAGTATGTTTTTCTAAAATTTGACACCAAGATAGCAGTTCTCACTGGAATTATATTGGTTATTGGTCTCTTCCACCCCCAGAAAAAAACTAATCAGGTCAACTCATCCATTTTATATCTTCTTCCACTCAGTGGCTGACTTTCAAACAACTCCTAATTAAACATCTTGCTGTCTAATGGTGTGATAACATGTGGGCTGCTCACCTCCACCAGGCCTTTTCGCTCCTCCAGCCTGGATCTGTCTGAGGATGATGACTTCTCCATGAACACACAACTGCTCCTGTCAGAGAAAAGGACAGGGACTGGGTTATACACCCGACCCACCAACAGAGTCTCACACCTTTCACTGACCTTTCAACCCTGCTGACAGATCCACCCCAGCAGTTTGCATATAAGACAGAGATGCTGATACCAGACACACACAAAGGTTAACTGCACTTTATTCAAATCAGAGCCTCAGAGGTGACACTGAACGCAACATTCACTGCCTCATCACTGTGACAAACATATGCAACAGTAATTAAGGACTACACATTATGTGAATGTTGTTTTAAAGGAATGCCTATGTGACTTGACTTGAGGGTGTGGCTCATACAGATACACAAAGTGCACTGTTCACTGTTACTGTTATGTAATTCTTACTAGGAAGTAACAAGTGTACAGCCAACACAGCTACTTCCTTCACCTCAAACATGATGAGGTAACATTTCCTAAACTAATAAACAGCAGACCTATGGTAGAAACAGTCATTTGATGCACGTCTGTGAAATCTGAAAGTGTGTTACATATGCAGACACACCTGCATTTACAAAATGTAAACTGAGTCTGAGGACACTGCTGCCTTATCCTACCATTATCCACAATAATCACAGTGCAGCACACGCCCTCAGTAAAGATGAGTGACTCCATTTACTGTGCAATAGTCTTAGTCCACCTTTTGCAGTGTTGAAATGCACATACATATTCAATTGTCATTCTCTTTTCTTCAGATGCCACAAGAAAATACAGCGGATATGCGCACAGCCTTAAAAGACACACAAAAAACTGAACTAAATGGGTTCTAAAGATTAACGTCAGTATTTAGTGTGACCCCTGACCCCATAACAAGAAACAGCACAAACAGAAACATCTGACATGTGAATGAAACCTGGTATAAAACATCAGAAAATTAATGTAATAAATGTCATATTGTCTGAACAAAAGAGTTAAAGACATGTTAAGTACTAAGGGGGGGGTCACAATTGGTTTATAGCTCTTTTATCCCTGAAACTTTTGTTTTTACCGCTGTTCAAACTTCACTGGATCTTAATACAGACTCAGAAATGCATATGTGTGGTCATTATGTTATAGTGTTGGAGCAGGCCTTTTGCACAGTACTGATAAATGCACTCCGACCTCTCTCACATTGATTGAGATATACGATGTATGAGACTGATAAAAGGCAAATGGGCAGATTATCTCTGATGCTTAAGGTAATGCATCAGTAAAGTAATAAAACAAAAGCCATCCATCAGTGCATTGTCTCCTGTAGGGAACTCCATACATTAAAGCTACAGTGTGCTGATGATGCACTCAGCCTTATGAATGGACTGTAACTGCTCACTACACACAGACACTGGGACAACAATGGAGCTCTGTGGACCTGACCAAAACAAAGATCTGTGAGGCCAGCAAGCGGCCCTAATGTGGTCATATGCACAAGTCCACCCTGAAGTCACACATGCTCTCCTTGTCTGCACCAAAGATAGATTTATGAATGAATAATTTTATTTCAGTTGCATTCATTTATTGAACAAAAAAAAATAAAAAATAAAAAAATTCCCCTAGCAATCAGTGAGAATAAGAAAAAAGGACTAAGTAGAAGCAAAAGGAAGTCCATTTCCCTCTCTTCAGTACCAACAACACAAAAGAAATGAACATACATAAATACATACATAAACAATTACTCAATTACTCAACATTTATGTAATTTTATAGCACAATTATATTATTTTACATTAGAAGGCTTTTTAAATTTTGCCAGACTTGTGCAAATTCACTCCATAGTTTGACACCAAAAACAGAAAAAAAGTAATTTTTTACTTCAGTTCTCATTTTACATGTCTCAAAAATAAACCACCCTCTTAACGTATAATCCTCTTCGTTTCATAAAAAAAACTTCAATACAAATAGGAGGGCTTGTTTTTTTTAACTATAAAAGACACATGCACTATTTTGAACAATACAACATCTAGAAATTTCAGGGTGCAGGATCTTATAAAAAGTGAACTGATAGGCTCATAATAACCAGCTTTATTTCTTTCTGTCAATGCTCTACTGTGAGGTTTCATTATAGGTTCTAGGGTTGTTTTATACACATTTCCCCAAACTTCAACACAGTACATGGCTTGTACAGATACACAGACATTTCTTGCTCAATAAATCCTTTAGACATATTTAGACAGTTTATATATATATATATATATATATATATATATATATATATATATATATATATATATACACACATATACATATACATATATATATATATATATATATATATATATATATATATATATATATATATATTCTATAGATTATGTGATGTCTAACAGAGCATAGGATCTGTGTGATTGGATCATAACGTGATAAAACAGGTTTTCATAGAAGCACACATTAAGTATAACATGTAAGTGGATAAACTTGCTGTTATTACAATATATGTCTAAACTGGTGCCTGTGGTTCTCAGAAGTCACTACAACTTCAACTTTAATGTTTTCTGGTTTTATTTTATTATGTATAACAATGCATTAGGTTCTTTGCTGAAATATAGATCTAACGTAGCGACGCTGTAACACATTAAAACAGACTGGTTCATTTTAACATAGAGAGAGAAACAACACATTGAGACGCTGTTAGCAACAAGGCCACATATACACACACTCTCCGTGGCTCCAAAACACGCCATTAATACCAACTTACCTCCAAACTTGAGCGAATCAGATCAGCACCGGTTGTTTTCTCGGTGAGGCGACATGTTTGTTGCATTTAGTGTTCGAACGCACCGTGGGACATTATGAAGAGACTGGAGTCTGCATCACGAAAACGATATAATTCAGTCACGGCCAGCTGAGGGGGGGGGGGGCTGAAGACGCAGGGAAATGCGGTGGTGAGTTGTGTGTTTCGGAGGTGGAGTACCGGAGGAGCGTTTTATAGTCGGTACCAGCTCCGATCCTCTGACGTCCGAGCAAAAACCCTCCGGTCACGTGACCACGCGACCAGCTCTCCATCTGACTGTAGGCTGCGATTAAAAATAACCCCAAACCGACCGACATAGTAACATTACACTGGAAAATAGTAACGTAACTCAGGAAGTTTAACATGTTTAAGTGATATGCGTATTGTTGACAAAATACATCGATTTTTCATGGACATGTGACTTAGACACGCCTTAGATTAGAACCCAGGCTTCATGTAAATACTGAACCCTTAAGGATCATTTAGGCTGTGTTCATGTAAATGCTCTGGATTTTGTCAAACTCCTGTCTTTATTATTATTATTATTATTACTATTATTATTATTATTATTATTATTATTATTATTATTATTATTATTATTGTTATTATTATTAATTATTTATTTATTTATTTATTTTATTTATTTATTTTTTTTAATCTTGTTATTTCCAGCTCAGCTCCCGCAGTAAGTCTAAAATACACCTTATATAAGCAGAAGAAAAAGTCTCACTCATACTATTGAGTGCAAAAAATGTGCATTTGAAATCAAATCAATGTATTAAAAGAGCACTTTTGGGTATTTGACACTGCAAAGAATAATACATAAAAAATTAATATTGCTCCTAATCATCTCACATTTACTTTGCATATAGTACATTATATATAAATATATAATTTGCTTATTTTTATCTGTTTATGTTTTAGAACTCCCTTCTGGAAAGCCCATATTTTGTGTTTTCCGTGTATCACTAATATTGTAACCGGCTCAGGCTTGCAGACAGTGTAGGAGCTGTGTGACTTCCTACCTGGTGTTCCTCCTCTGGATGAAGGACAGTCCCACTACACTGAACGGTGCAGTGTGTTTACTTTGACACTTTGGGGTCAGTAAGAGCCGTGCGGCCTTACACAATACTGACTCCATTCTTTCTTTCTGACCATGTTTGCTGTGACTCTGTAGTAAAAGTTACCATACAGACCAGAGGACAGGACGGAACACTAAGTTGTATGCGTGTTCCGTTTAAGGGAAACTGACGGTTGGACTTCCTGCATGCATGGTGCTTTCGCAGACACTCGGAAAACAAAGAATTCACATAGTATGATCTAGTAGTCTTTCCTGTGTCTGGGTAAAATAAATATTTTAATAACTACACTGTTATCCTAAGTGTTACTGAATAATTCTGATGATTTACAATAAAAAAGACAACTACAACAGGCATTTTCTGTTTGTTTAATATAAAAGTTAAAAAAAAAAAAAACATTACACATGAGCTATTCACATACAAATGGTAAGTAAGAATGCTGAAGTAAAGATGACCAGAAAACACTCACACAGGAATTCATACTTTTTCCAAAATGGTTTCCTACAACTAAGATTGCATAAATGATAGGAAAAACAAAACACACATTCTATTGTTTTTCTGCTTCACAGCCAAATGCCAGAGATAGCAGTAAAACAGATGTATTAACCAACTGCAAATTACTTGTTTTAGTCACAGGCAATGCAGCAGTTCTGGTTTTATCATGTCCAAACATGTGACCTGTGGCTTCCTACTGAATCAGGTGTTTTGTGGATGTTTCATGCATGAGACTTGATTGTGTTAACTACATCATCAAACCTCTCACAAAAATGCACTGCTTTTGAATCACTGGTGAGGTGAAAAGATGAGTAAGAACACATGTTTTGTGGCAGTCGTATGGTCTGTATGTTTGTTTGTCTCAGTGCTCCTTGTGGTCTCCGTCCTCCTCTAGTTTCCTTATCTCTGCCTTCAGGTGGTTGATGTTCTCTCTGCTGGCTTTTAGTTTATCTTTGAGTTCTGTGATCTCCTGGCTGGTTCTCTTCTTCGCTGCTTCCATTTTCTCTTTGGTCTTCTGCTCCAGCTCACCAACTGCAGACACACATATTACATATTAATGAACACTTTAGCTTGAAAACCATACATGGCATGTGCATGGATAATGTCATGACATGCACATAAGGACATGAAAAGGACTTTGAACAGACTCAATTGTGACCCACTGGTTCATTTAAAGACAGTGGCCATGTCTCCACAAAATCACAAAACAAGATGGAAACAAAGGTTTGAAAACTAGCCAAGAAGGAAATACGAAGATTCGCTGCATGGTGTTGTCAGAGGTTGGTGTGACAGGTCTTGTTACCCACGGTTACCCATGGGTGTAATTAACAGAGCATTCTATTACTGTTCCCTCTAAAATGGCTGTGATTTCATCTTCCCATGGATGAGACGGGAATAATTAGTCTTCATGTCATTTCACAGTACCAGCCAGGTGGTCACACTCTGTCAGTAGACATGGTAGGACACAGGTGAAACATACATTGTATGAAAAAGTGTTTCCATAGTGAAGAAAAATAAGAGTTTCTTGATGGAGTCTATGAGTAAACTACTGTCTGCTGATCATCAGACTGGCAGTGCTCCCTTCACTTCTCTGTAGACAGAACACACATCAAACCAGGTTCTGTTACTGTGTTTCTGCTTAAATCAGGTATTCAACATATAAACAGCTCACTACTTCATGTTTAGAGCAGGATAAAATGAGACTGTTGGTCGGTGATGTACTTGCATGAGTCAATACTGATTTAAGAAAAGAGGTGATGACATGCACATCTAGTTGCTAAAAGGTGTGCAGGATCCCAGAAAAACAGATGAAAAAATGAGAAACTAGAAGCACTCGGAGAGCGCAGACCTCCGCCAAGGCTGATCAGTGGCCCCCCCCGTGGGCCCCCCCACCCCCGATCACCACCAAAATGTAATCATTTCTTCCTTATCCCATTTCCAACAAACCCTGAAAATTTCATCCAAATCTGTCCATAACTTTTTGAGTTATGTTGCACACTAACGATCAGTGGCCCCCCCCGTGGGCCCCCCCACCCCCGATCACCACCAAAATTTATTCATTTCTTCCTTATCCCATTTCCAACAAACCCTGAAAATTTCATCCAAATCTGTCCGTAACTTTTTGAGTTATGTTGCACACTAACGGACAGACAAACAAACAGACAGACAAACAAACAAACAAACAAACCAACCCTGGCAAAAACATAACCTCCTTGGCGGAGGTAATGATTGGCACAACCTGTGAGCTCCCAAGAAGATATTTATTGTCTGATGAAGGGCCGGTGCCTAAAACATCACTATGGTGAATAAATATCTTCTTAGGAGCTCACAGGTTGTGGGGATCTTTTCTCATTTTTTTATTCAAAACTGATTTAAGACATCAGACTGAGTTTATGACCAGCTTAGACTATAAAGTCCAGATCACAAGAGCACGTCACAACTCCACCAAAATCCTGATGATTTTATTCTGACAACAGAAGTGTGTCTATACCAGTAAAACCCCTCAGTCTTTTCGTGTGCAACTGGCATTAGTGTACTATAAAGACATTGTGCATTCCCTGGTGTAAATCACTACTTTGCATATATTCACACTGATGGTGTGGGGTTGTCAGTTCCCCTACTGACTACATACACTCTGTCTCATGCTTGTATGCTCCCAGGGTGAGTTGTCTTGATGTGGTCAACAGCTGCTGCATCATAGCTGAGGGATCCTGGAAAATCTGAGAGTTGGGAAAAAAACAACAACAAAAAAAACTTATCCTAATTCACAATCAAGCTCTTTTGACCGTTTTATCCTATCAAAGTACTGACTACATTCTTAAAAGTGATTAAATGTTAATAACATTCTGAATGAATTATATATTATTTCAGCTATAAAATGAACTTAAGCAGTATAATCATTTCTGTTCTAAACTACAGCGTGATTGCAGACGTACCATTTCATCATAAAATTCAGAGACTACAGTCTTCTTGGGCATGGCACTGGAGTCCGACTGGAACAGCTTCAGGAGGTGGTACAATGTCACCTACAAACACATGCATATAGAAAGTCATGACAGAACAGATAGATAAAGCCAGAGTCACTGATCCTGTGTGTGTGTATTCTTGTTTGTGTGTCTAGAGGCAGCCCTTACAGGTTTCTCATTGGGGTCGATAAAGAAGATCTTGATAATGATCTCAAACTCCCCCCAGCCCGTCTCTGTGATCTCGTACGGAGGCTTAGTCACCACTGAAAGGAAAAGAAAAAACAGTTGAAAAGACAGATCAGCAGTCATACATTCAATCTGTGACACAGCTTAAGGAGGGAGAAACCCCAGTATGGTCTAAGTGACCAATAGAGTGACTGGTATCAACCACTGAATATAAACGTGACTTTGTTGTAAACTCTGTAACTGTTGAACTACGTCAACTAATTAAGTCAGGTGGAGTTTAGCTCCTAAAGGCTGATTTTTCATCATGCGCACACATACTATCTTGTAGGAACTAAATAATTAATGTGTTTGCACAAGCTATTGAGAATTACCTGTTGGGAACAACATCAAAAATATCACCTGTAGCACCCAATAATGTAATAAAGCTAGTAATGTACTGACTTACCAAAAATGTAATATGTTATTACATTATTGGCCTAGTTCTGTAAAAAAAAACCAGATCCTTTGAAAATGTAATTACAGCTGCCAATAATGTATATAATATACAAACAGGACTGCATCTCGTGGGAGTAAAATACTTTTTAATAGTTTTTGTGCAGTTTTCTCATAAAAAATAGGTCTAGTGGATGGCATAGTCATCCTATTCATTCATCAAAGATGCATACTATGCAGCACTCTGTCCTTCATTATATCATAAACACTTCATGACATTATTGATAAGTTACTATGTTATTGACTTTATAACATTTAAACTGGGCAAAATTAGTATGATATTGGCTGTTACTACATTATTGGCCATTATTTCTTTAGTGGTGACTTCAGGGCCTCCATAAAGTCAAAATAAATACATAATTTAACAAATATGCTTCAAATAACACGGAATTCCAAGGAATTAGCTTAATCAATAACAATCAGCATTTATTGAGCTCTTACTTTTTCAGTCAATAATTCTGTTTGACAAAACTATAAATCACCAGGAACTGTTAGTGCCAACTTCTGTCAATGCAGGTAACTTGTAAATTGTCATATGAGCCTAGGCATCTATGTTTGCTTCAGATGCAGACTTTTAATGTCATATAAATAACATCAGTGTGACTCACCTCTCAGTGGATTACCATAGCTCTCATGTAACTTAAACTGGATCTTCTTCACATAAGCAGACATGTCCTGGAAGAACAATGTCATGTATTTGTTAGACAAGTTCATCTATATAGTTTTGTGAGGGTGTAATTGTAAAACTTTATAAATGCTCAACCTGATAAGTTTTAAACAATATAGAATTTTGCCCTTTAGGACCTATGTTTGGATGTGTTTCTAACCTCATTTCTGTAAGGCTTCACGTAGACGGACCACTGGTGAGTGTGTCCATCCTCCTCTCTCTTCTTTCCAAAGTACCGTGCAACATTTCCAAACACAATTGGTTTCACAATAGTAACACCCTGAAGACAACACACACAATCACATTAGTTATGTAACATTACTAAATATACATAAAAACCAGATCTAATATACAAGCTGCAGGAGTGTGTAGCAGCGGTACCTTAACTCTCCCCCCGGAATCTGGACCAAATTCAGTCATCTTTTTGAACATAGTACAGAGAAAAGACAGTGGAGTTAACCGTATACACTGTAAAGCACTCTTCTTGCTCCTTAGTGTAATTCTTGACCTGTTAACACTGCCATTTATGCGTTAAATCGTGCTTCATATCGACAGCACCCGGTTTCAAACTACCAGCTAAACAAGAACCGGAAGTGATGAGTGTAACGTGCTTGATCGTCCGTAATGAGTCGCGTGTTGCAGACACAAAGGTTCCGCCTCCTGAATAAGAGCTACATGGTATTAGCTGTGTGTAGTGCTTTACACTGTTCATTTACTGTCATATTCACACTCCAGTGCTGGTAAACTACGTTTGTAGCCACAGCTGCCCTGGTGCAGACTGATGGAAGCGGACCAAATGGCCCTTCTGACCACCACCGAAGGTAGGTGGACTGTCTTGCCCAAGGACACAAAGGCATATGACTAGGATAGGGCGGGATTCGAACCGACAACCCTTCGGTTATTAGATGACTGGCTCTACCTCCGTTCCGCTGCCACATATTATTTTATTTACATTATTTCTCGTCTTCGTCATCGGAGGGTGACGAATATGCACCAACGGGCCCTTTCTGCTGTCCATTCACTTAGCACTGATCAGTGCCAGTCACACATTTAATACAATGACAAATATTGTATTATTTTAGATATAGCTATTGTTTTGCACTTTATTCTTGGTTCCGCGTCTCCTGCAACAATAATATCCAATGCTGGCACTTATCAAGTATTTCTGATTCTTCTGATTTCAGTTTCTCAGATTAAAAAGTCTGAAATGTACCTCAAATTCATGAAGATCTGGATTCTGGAAAATGCCCTCATGCAATTATACTTAGAAAAAAACCTGAAATTTGTAAAATAAAAAAATAAAAAAAACACATTACCAATATGTTCGTTTTTTTTGTTTTGCAAAATAATTAAACAATGTGACGTGCACTAAACTGATTCATCTGACACGCTAGAGTCCTGTTGTGATCAAATTAGTTTGACCAGAAAAGGTCAGTACCTTTCATAAATGTAATTTCAATCAGTTTCGTTCTGTACAAACAAGGCGTGTATTTTCCTTAAAGGTTGAGGGCTCTTTGCATTCAACTTCCACTGGAAGTAGCTTTGATTTTTTTCTTGACTCCTGAATATTCAACTTAATATTTTTGACTACTTGACTTACATCAGATTCAAAACAAAAGACAAAAATTACTTGACAAAATTTTATTTAAGGCAGTGACGACAGGTTTATTTTTCACTGAAAAGACTCAACTATTTCCAACTCTGTACACCTATAAAACTCATCACTCAGATTTACTAAAAAGGCAATTTCATTTAATTGCTGGTGAAATCAATGTGTTTTTCATTATACTTCACAATAAGGCATAGCTGTAACTATTTACATATGCATATTTTAAAATAAACTGTCAACTAAAACACACTGGGAACATCAAGTTATATTGTATTGGCCTGACTTGATGGCCCTGATTGCCGTATCCTCTGGACCGGTTCTTCGGTTTCTGTGCAGTGAATGTAGACCTGCAAACACTTACCTTCACCACTGTGGAGAGAAATCAGCACAAAACTACAAACTAAACTAAACTCACAATTCATCTGTTCAGGCAGTCGACATCTCAACTGTGAACGTTTAGTTTTCTAATTAAATGTAAGAAAGGTCAAAAATGTCTAAGAGTACACCATGTCAGACTCACTGTGTTAGTCAAGTATGGTTTATACACACATTTGCAGTCCAAGGAGGAAAACCCAGTCAAAATCATCCAAATTTGTACATGTTTTGAAGGAATCGTCTCAGAAAACTTATGCTACGCAATATGCTTCATCCATATTTTCTTACATTGTTCATATATATCAAAACTATTTACAGTTGTTTTTGTTTTTTTTAAAGGTAGCCATACTTAAAACAGATGCTGGTGGGAACAATTAACATTTGTCAATATAAAAACCTCCAAGTATACTGATAGAACATAGACACATTGTTGGGGGTTAAACATGTGGATGTTGATACAGACCTGTTTTAGTAAGACAGGGTGATTTCAGTGGCAGTTACAATGGATGAACTACATGAATTTCTTGCCATACCAACACCTTGAGCAGTTAAATATAAAGGACTTATTAGCTTTATGGTGAAAGACAAAACATCTGAACAAATTTATGATCTTCCATTAAACAGAATAAACAGAATTTTCATATATGAACCAGGCAACAGTTGTAGACAAATGTGTTGTTTAACCTGCATTTGTGTGATTTTGCCTTGTTAAATTCATACAATGTGAGCTTCCCATCTCATGGTAGCTTTTACAGTGTTTCCAGACTGAATTTACTTTTTTTTTTTTTTTAGTAAACAGAACACAGTGTCCATTATACTTATTCCTTTAAATTCATTTGACCAAGGAAAAACATGCACAATTCTTCATACCAGTTTTAAAAACCTACAAACACTAGGTGTATGTCGACAGCCTATAACATGAACAAAAGTAGGAAATAAAGTGTAGTACGGCACATGACAATGTAAGTGTAGTAAAAGTTCAGTTTTTACCAGTGAGCTGCTTTGATCATTCATGCTGGTTTTCACAAGTTGACAATTTCAAACAAGAAAAAAATATAGCAAATGGCACAAAAGAATGGGGGGTATCAGTAGGAAATGTTTCATTGATATGTAAACTAAGAGTGGATTAAAATCAATGTGGGCCAACTTAATTCACATACACAAAACATAACATTTCAGAAACAGCTTGGTTTGGAAATGTTTTTGGCGATGTACAACAAGAAACCACTTAATGAACACTAATTTTGAGGTTTTGTGTGCAGTTGGAAATGGTCCCAACAGCTGCACGTTTTTTGTTCAGCATCTATGTTTGCATCAATCAGCCAGGGCACTTTACAAATTATTACACTCAACTCTTGTCTTATTTTTTACCTTCTGTGTTACAGAAAAGTACCAAGTAACACAGCTGTGCTTTGTAAAACAAAGCCACCTGCCAATGCAGCTAAAAAGTGTCACTTAAAAGTAGACAAATTCAATATGAAAACATTTTATAGACCAAAATTCACATTTAATATAAATGACACAAACATGTAGAGGAATTCACCAAATGCAAGTGTACCTCAGTGAACATTTTTTATTACAACACCATCTAGTTTTTAATCAAAAGCAGAGAAACATTTACAAACATACTAACCATGAACAAATAAGAATGGGGGGGAGGGGGGGACACACCAAACATGTACCCTATAAAAACTAATCTCTAAACTGAATGTACACAGTACAGCGAGCCGAGGGAAAATAAAATAAAAAAAAAAACTTAAGGATGCAATGTTTGTGTCATCTGTTTGGAGGCGGTGGGGGCTGTTCCTGTTTTTCAAAAAAGCATCACATTTACTCAACTTCATATCAAATAAAACATCATAAAAATAACAGAGCTGTTTTGGAAAGTTTTTTTCTTTCATCTTTAGTTACCATGAGTATATGTTTGGATAACATAGCCTTACACAGGTCGGGGTCTTCCATCCACTGCTCTTAAGTCAGGCAGACAAGATGAAGAAACAGAGAAGGATGGGTGGAGAAGGAGAGGAGAGATGGAGGGGAGGAAGAGATGCTAATCCTGTCCGGTCATGCAGGGTGGGGAGGCTGTGGCCAATGTAGTCGTTCCTCCTTTTGCTTCCTTCCATCTTTGATCCTCGTTAGCTGAAAGGTGTCAAAATGAAGGGTGGAGTTTGGTTTCGAGGCAGCCCAACAGTCAACACTTTCCCCCCTCACCAATAAACCTCTACACTACACATACACAGTGGCCGCCAGGGCTGGGAACAATCCATCACAGGGCCAGAGGCTGGACCACGCAGCGGCACACATATTAGGGGATAAAAAATCTCTAAAAAAATTATACTCAAATGACTGGATGCTGACTGTTAACACTTCACTGACTGTGTACTGTCCCCAACCCTAGCAGACACACATATCATGCAAACATTAACAGGATATATGATAATCAAGAGTGAAATCTGGCAGTTTGTACACACAAAAAACATTTCACTTTAAGTGGACTAAATTTTTTTTTCACTACAGAGGCTGAAACCCAGACCTATAGTAACATCTGCCAACGATGCCAACATGACGTTACATTCAATAACAGAGTTTAAACATTTATTTTTGGTGCAGATTTTTCAACAAACCCAAATTTGTGGATGGGTGACTGATGCTTACAATTGTATAAAAGTTATGTCTAGGAACGTTTATTTACCCCCAACATCATGGCCTTAAAATGCATCTTTTTTTAATAATGCAAGTTTTCCCAACATGCGCCATTAATCTTAGAGCCCCAGAAACCATTCAATAATAACCTGTCAATACTATATTGTAACTAAAATTACTGATCACTGGAGGAGGAAACTAGAACCTGTTACTAATGGAATGGAGCTGCGTCTTCTGTCTTTATGTTGTAAGTTTTAACTGTTGAGTTTTAGTGTATTTTCACATTTAAAGATTACCTGCCATTTCCAAAGAAAAAAGGTATGTATCTGACTCAGCAGGTGGAATTTAGCCCTATGTGTGCAGTTGTGGCTTCAAAAATCCTCCGAGTGTATGTAATGTCAATGTGATTTTAGATGAGACTCTTTTGTCTGACACCCATGCTGAATGGATTGCAACACATTCTACTTCTTATCGAAGGGGAACAAGTGCAGCATCTGATCTACACATTGACTGGAAAGAAAACACCAACTTTCAACAGGCACTATCAATTTTCTACCAATAATGGGGAACTGAAAGTGTTTTCCATTAATATTAAGAATGACAACAATTAAGCTTTGATAACAAGTTTGGCTCTGGATGAGACTACAGCTGAATTATCATCTGCTCTGAAAGACTCAGAGGAACTGTTTCAAATGAACATAAAGGCCTACATAGTTTGAGGATTCAATTGCATTAATTCAAACTGTGAAAAAGATTCTTTACATGGAGCATGGTGAACACAGAACACTTTAGTCAAATAGTAAAACAGAACTAAGATGCATGCATTAATATCTTTAGGGTCTACAACCTGAATTTCCAATTTAGTCCTATAATTACGTTAAAATATTAAACCCACTTTCATTCAGAGACTGGTTACTTACACTATGTGCATTTTAGTTCATACAGTTCAAAATAAACAGTTTCAAACATTACATTATGTAGCAGTGTCAAACAGTACAACATTGAAATAATGAAACAGGACAGCCAAACCGGGGTCAAACAGTCCCTTACCTGCTTACACTACTAACTTCAACCTGCTACTAAACTCAACATGAAACAATACTTCATGTGATCCATGACATATCAAAGTTCTATTTTACAAAACATGATCAGATATCATTGTCCTGATCCTTCCACTGACTTTGAAAAGACTGGCTGACTTCAGTATTTCAGAAATGCTAAGCTCATAGAGCCCTGAGTCTGGATGATTTTATCTTTTATGATCAGAAAGGAGATTTGCTGCAAGTTGTAGCTTAAACTTTGTTAATGCGAATGGCAAAGACAAAATAACTGAAAGCTGTGCTTCTTACTTTACAATAAAATATTTTATAAAAGTTACTCATTATCATTATCTTGTTAATAGAACTGAACCACAGTTTGACCCTGGTTTGACATGAGAAGATACTGTTCTTCAAAAGACAAAGTCTGCAAACCCCAGCGCACATACACCTACAGACAGACTGGAGAAGTGTGTTTAAGTAATTTACCCTATACAAACACTGTGCACCCCCTGCAGCTACATGATAAGACAAAATGACTGTGCACAAAACACCATCAAGAATAAGAGCAGTTGAGGGCTCAGGTCTCTGCTACATCCCTGACTTAAACTAGAAGACAAACGAGTGAAGGCAAAGGTGTATTCTGCACATGGAAACATGGAACTGGACATGATTGGCCTTATTACCCACTTTCTTTTTTGTCATTTCATTCAAGGGCAATAAATTTAATTAAAAACACTCTTTATGCAACAACTACCTTTAGCCAAAAGTTGATCGTGTCCACTGGGGTCTCTTTTAAAACACATTGCACTACTGCTTCCATGTTGTTAAAAAATATGTAATATTGGTTTGAAGGCCCATTTATAATGCATTTTCTGACATTACATCTGACATGTAAAATGTGGGAGATTTCATTCTCCTGGTTTAGTAAAAGAGGCTCCTGGTGGACACCAAATCCAACTTCTGTCAAAAATGTTCAGGTAGGGAAAACTAGGAATAAAGCGAAGACCATAGCAGGCACTAACAGCTACAGCTTAGTATATTTCCACACCACTCACTTCACATGATACTAGGACAGCTAAATGACATTCATTTGGTTTGGGCTGTTTTCAGAGTACAGCAACTCCATAGCAAAGCTGCCCCAGATAATATACCTCAGTATGAGGCAATGTTACAGACAGAGAAGTAACATTTTAAATGTGAAAAAACATTACTTGCTAAATGCATCAAATGTAATTGGTGCTCTCTGAGCCCAACCAAGGCTTAAGCCTCAATTAAAATTACAAGAAATATTATTTGGGATAATGAAGTGCTGTACAGAGATGCTGAAGGGTCAATATGACCTAAAATGCCAGTACCTGAGCTAAGTGGACTGGTTTAAAAACACCACAATACATCTTAGGGATTTAGCAGGAACACATGAGAGCGACACACATAATGTTTAACCCCAATATGTCAACAACAGTCCAAGTACCTGACATAATTTAGTATGTCAAAACTCAAGTGATGCAATGGAGGAAAAGCATCTTCACACAAAGACTATAAACATGATTTATGAGCCCAACACCAAGGATCCATAACAAACACCAGCAAGCTTTTACCTACAAGGCATTTCTGTAAATCCATGTAAGAGACAATTGAAAATGTATACAAGTGTCAAGTTATTTCCTGCTAAATTATCTACAACTCATCCTCAGCTTAGCATATTCGCACATTCAAAAACCAGAACAAACACATGACGCTCTCACAAGAACGATAAGTGCAGATATGAAAAAAATAAATAAAATGTGGCATTGTTGGACATGTTTCAACAGATTTTTTTTTACCAATTTTGGTCAGACACCTCAAATTGAAAATGAAATGGTGGCCTGGTAACAAGCACAAAACCATGGAAAATATCTGTTTTGCCTTCAAATATTATTCTGTTTGTTATATATGATTTAGTTATACCAATGGAACAGTAACATCATTCATTAATTTTAACTGTGATGCAATACTGAAAATGTACAGACCAAAAGCAGTATAGTTTCTTCATTACGACTGATCAGTTATGTTGTTGTAAATCTAACATCCAGGTTCACAATACAATTGATCAAATGACATCGGCATGATTCATTTTTCTACTTCACCTCAGCGCCTTAAACCAAGGTGTTTGACAGCACAGTGAGAAACACTATGCTACAAAACATTATGAAAATACACAAATTCAGGATATATTGACATGCAAATGTAGCACAAGACTTCACAAGTCATATTGACATTGAATATTAACAGATACACACCTTCTAGTAACAACATCAAATATGAATGATATACATGTTCCAAATTTTTTTGATGGTAAAGGGCGTATGTACACAACATCACCGAAGGGGATATCATTACATGTTGCTATTCTCACAACTTAATACTGTTATTTGTTTAAAATACAGTCGAATCAGAACAAAAACACCACACTGAGTGCTGTACCAATGTTATGGAATACCTTTGCGCATCTGAAACCTACCAGTCAGTCAAATAACTATGTCATCTCAAAAGTCACAATTACCAATAATCCATACACTCATATACACACCACAAAGATACTCAACTTTTGGTCTACTGGTCATAGCTGCTGGTAAATCACATCTTTCATTTTCTACAAACCAATTGAACATCTACCCTTGAATAAAAACATCTACATAGGTGATATTCACTGTCAATACAGGAGAAAATGAAAATTATGGTGGTACATCAGATTGCTTGTTTACAACACCACCTTCTATTTCAATATAATCTGGTTAGTGTGATTTCATGAGCAGTTGATAATGTTGATAATTTACCAGCATCGTCGGACTACAGACCAAAAGTAACAACGAATCTAGGGTGCTCCATATCCTGTACCCTTTTTCCATTTCCTGTTGTTCCCTTACTCAGAGAGAGCAATTTACACACAATAAAACAGTATTGATAGAACTCTTAAAATGCACAAGCATTGTGAAAACATGTGTAAACATTGTGAAAACAAGTGTGTATTACATACATACCTTCTCAGACAGTTCACAATAACACAAAATCATAAGATTTTCTGTGTTAAAAGATCAGACTTACCTTACACCTACCTGAAACCAACGAAGTTAGTTTTTCCTTTTTTCTTGCTGACCTCTCCTCTCCTCAAATTTATGGAAGGACATTGCAGTCCACACTGTTACTACACTGTACATTAGTACAGCCTTTTAGATTGTGACATAATGTAACTCGTCATACGGCCATCTCAAAATACCTGTGTAGACTAAAATAATGTGGGTACAGGGAGGCTTTTCTGTACCATTAGGTTGTGACTCAAATCTTTGATTCATTTAAGAAGAGAGAAGGTGAGCAATCAAAGAGGATTTCTTAAGGCTCATAAAAGGAATGTTCCTCCGTTGTCATGATGATAAACCTCAAACAGTTGGGCTTTGTCCTGGTTACATAAAATCAGTGGTGAGGACACTTATAAAACAAATTGACTGTAAAGTTGTACCCACCTCCCCAGTCCTCTAGCGGTGTCGGTACTCTCGCTCCCTCTCTCTCTCCCGGTCTCTGTCCCGGTCCCTCTCACGATGCCGGTCCCGCTCACGGCTGCGTTCTCGGTAATAGTCCTCGTGCCGATCACGACTACGAGACTTGTGACGCCTGCTCTTTTCCCTCGACCGGCTATGGTCACGCTCTCTGGAACGCTCTCGCCTAATAACAACAAAAGAAGTGTCATTGACAGCCAATAATACTCTTAAAACCAAAACCATGATTTGAAAGATCTCTGTCACTGTAAGCTGTACTGCAGATATCAATGTTGCTGGCCAGATTTAACAAACTTTTTTTTCTTATTTTGTCCAAGTTATAAAAAGTTCAGTGTGAAATATTTGGTGACATTTAGAGGTGAGAGTGCAGATTGCTGCTGAGGGGCTATATATGTCAACTAGTCTAAACTCAAGTCTTACCTGGATGCAGAGCCGTAACTTTTTGACTCAATGCCGTGGAGACAGTCCTGTAGTGAACTGATGAGGACCTTACAACGGTCGTCAGCTGAGACTTTAGACTGTTTAATGAGACTAATGGCTGTCACCAAGGTTTCTATAGCACTGCCATAGTCAGCTAAAAACAAAGAAAGAACAAAGTATTGAACTTTACTTTGTGTTGGGTCCCATTTTTACATGACTGTAGGTTATGCAACCTATTGTGCTGTAGTGTTTTACCTGCACTGGCGTCAGACACTGCTCTTGATATGGCACTGGAGGAGATGGCTCTATTTCTGTTCATGATCTCCTCAAACTCTGCCTCACTCAGTGGGGTCCGTGACGCCTCCATCTCCCTATACACAAACACACATCACAAATAATGTTATATCATTTATCTGTAGGGTAGGTGTGACCACAACTAGTGTCAGTGCATCACCATCACAAAACCTGTTATACTGCCATTTGGATAATTTGTTCCATGTCCACTACCCATCCTTACCGGCCTCCAGGACCGTAGTCCCCTCTCTCATAGGGTGGTGGCCGTCCGTACGGGTCATTTGGTCCAGGAGGCCCTCTGCTGTCGTTGGGGGGCATGTTGTTGTTGCCAGGTGGAGGAAAGAAGGCAGGGTTGACATGTGGGGCTGGTGGTGGTCCACCTGGTGGGGGACCTTGCATGTGAGGAGGTGGAGCCAAAGCCATGGGAGGACCAATAGGGCCAGGGGGACGGGGAGGGAATGGTCCTGGAGGTGGAGGGCCCTGTTGAGGGGGGGGGGGACCAGGGGGTGGGCCGTAACCTGGAGGAGGGGGGCCAGGGGGTAGGGGCCCCAGTGGAGGCTGACCAAATTGACCATGGAAGAGAACAGGGGGAGGGGGTCGATCGCCACGATTTGGGGGACCAGCAAGTGGAGGGGGAAGGCCCTGGCCAGGAGGTGGAGGTCCTGGAGGGCCAGGAGGGCCAGGTGGACCTGGAGGGGGACGTGGAGGACCCTGCATCCCACCTAAACGAGAAAATACAGGAAGAAGCAGAAAGGCAAGACATTAAGTAAACCCTTCCATCTTGTGTTTTGACAAGTCAGTACAAATCAGTATAACCCCTTTCATTTAAGAAATGTCTTCAAACACATAAAATGATCAATTTATGATTTAGGATTTTACCATCTTATATTTCCCCTTCATATAGAAATGTTGTTAGGTGATAAAGACACCTGAAAGCAGTGACAGTGACAAACTAAAAAAAGTCTCAACTGAGCTTTGTTGTTGGTGATGGTGCGCATTTTACAAGATATTGTTTTGCCATAAATCATAAAAAACCAATGGTTCTACAAATCAGTATGGTATTTACTAAGAGATTATTGACAATGTTTCATCTAATATACTAGCAGCCTCTCAAATGAAGTCCTTCAAGTGAACCAGCCACAAAGTGATTGGTGAGATGTAAAAGTTGAAAGGCAAAAGATACAAAATGGTTAAAAAAAAAAAAAGACAAGCAGGCAACTGTCTCCTACTGTGTAATTTAATAAAGAGCACCCAAATCAAGATTTTGTTAGAGTTTAATGATGTCAATAGCTTGCCAAGTGTACAGCTTCTTGAAGCAAATTGTTCCCAAAATGTTGGAAAGTGTCACTGAAGGGCTATTGATTCATATGAACATGAAATGGTACAAAAAAATTATTGTGAGAGTAGGAGGACATGGAGGACTCACGTCCTGTCCCCTCAAATTAAAGTTTCCAAAGGTAGGGAAAGGGAAAATGAGCTGCACAACAACGGGAGACTTAAGTCTTAAGTTTCACTATCACTTTGTATGGTCATATGGTATGTGCGTATTCATTGTGGGGTACATACAGCACAGAATGCACCCCCCCCCCAATTCCACAATCTCTCTGCTTTGTTGGATCATTGATACGTTCTAATCCTTCATGATCTAATATCGTCATATCACACATCCCTAATTTCAGAGCAGTATAACTAGACAAAGAAAAACTGTAAATTGACTATGCAGTCGTACTGCTAAACACAAGCATGCCTTCAAGGTGTGGGAGACTTTCATGACCAATTTTTCATCAAATCTGTAAAACCTCAGTCATAGCCTAAGTATCACGAATCTGTAAGTCTTTCTGTGATTACTCACCTGAATCTCTTGCATCAAGGTGTACAATTTCGAAGTGCCAGCCACCATAAACAAACTGTGTTTACAAACAGAGCTAGGAGGTAACTCGAGCATCTTCAGAATTTTGTCACGATGTGCATTGTGGGAAGCGAAGGCTCGCACCACCGCCTGAAAGTGGCAGCGCAACCATATGATATATGGATGACACAAAAACGACACAGAAACGGCTGAAACACGGAAACAGCTGAAGAAATATGCATAGAAGGAAGGGAGCTCCTGCCGTTTCCGCCTCATGTCTGCAGCAGCTGCCGCTGCCAGGTGGCTGTGCGAGCTTCCCTTTCCCACAATGCATGTCACGACAAAATTCTGAAGATGCCCAAGCGACCTCTCGGCTCTGTTTGTAAACACATGGTTTGTTTATGGTGGATGGCACTTCGAAATTGTTCACCATGATGCAAGACATTCAGGTGAATAATCACAGAAAGACTTACTGATTTGTGATAGTTAGACTATGACTGAGGTTTTACAGATTTGATGAAAAATTGGTCACGAAAATCTCCCGCACCTTTAAGCTGCTTAAACAACATCAGAAAGCTGAGATTCTGAGCTTTCTGGCTCGGTCTCAAAGTTTCCCAAAAGCCATATTCCTGTCCATACAAACATCAAAAAGGGGGACAGAAACAACGAAGACAGCTAGTTAGGACAGAAAAAGATGTGCTCCTGCCAAAGATGCATACCATGGATGAGTGCTGTGCAATGTGGAACTGTACTATGAGTAGAAAGGAACTGTTTCAGAGTCTTTCACACAGGCTAAAAAATGCCTGGAAATAACAAAAGGTTTCATTGTGGATATTTACATTTGTTTGATAATTAAAATGCTAAAAACTTTCCTCTTCTTTACTAAAACACACTGCTTTAAGCATTTATTATCTATAATAATGATAACTAATGGCCAGATATTGAAAGTTAAGTTCTTCCTGAAAAAAAAAGTGCAAAAGAAATGGCAAAAAACACATTTCCTGACACTTTCATTGCAAAGAAAACATGAAGACATCTAGGCAGCCTGTTATAACAGCAGTCTTAAAAGGGTTAAAAACATGTATTTTACGATATGGGGATATCTTTTAAACAGCTGGTCTGAACATTAATCCACCATCCCATAAATGTCTAGAGGTAAGAATTATGACTGTCATGTTAGTAACTGAAACAAGAGACTGTTTAATATCCTTCTTAATATCTCTCTATTTTATGTGAACTATACTTTTTTAAAATATATTTTTGCAATGATGCAAGATAAAAACTGTTTAATTATTATCACTGTCACCAGATTCTGCATTTTTATTTATCTTTCAGCACAATGGATGCATTTCTAAAGGCATATATTCTTGTTTCCAAACTAACCTGGAAAGTGTGGTGGAGGCCCTCCAGGCCCAACAGGACCAGGGAACCGGTCTCCAGGGCCCGGTGGTCCAGGGAACCTGCCTCTGCCTCGCCCCCCCATTGGGAAACCTCCACGGGGTCCAGCACCGGGGGGACCAGCTTTACCCTCCCCAGACATCTGGCCTGACTGTGTACCTGTACAACCGATAAAAATGATATGGCACATAGTCTGTTATTTTTCATGGCTGAACTCTCTGCCCTCATTCAACATTGTGAGGCTATCAAATGTGCACTACTTACTTTTGCGTGACTGCATCTCAAACTGGCTGAGTGACTGTTTATTACACGGCGTGACGATGGGATTTTGACCGTGCAGCTCCCTCTTTGACAGCAGCTCCATTAACTTCCTGGATGAAGAATCAGAGCCCACACACACCAGAGCAAACCTGGTACACATAATTACCAGATCAGGCTCTAAGTCAGTACATTAAAGACATGTTTTACCCGCCAATTATCATGACTTTTAAGTATCTTAATATATTGTGGAGTGCATCTCAGTAGCATTCAAGTCTTGCCAAACCCACTCTCAAATATCATTCACTCTCAAATATAATTATTTATAACATGTAGACATATCCCTTGCTTTCATAACAATCATTTGCCTGATTTGTCACATTTTAACCTAATAAATACCCATAACACACAGACAGTACAAGTGCTCACCCTTTTGACTGTCCATTAGCTCTGTTTTCAAAGAACTTGATTTCCAGCACATCTGAGATGCCTATTGACCTGATGGCTTCTGTCAGGTCCTCATCTGTTGTCCACTGCACAAAACAAGACCTCATCAGCTTAAGCACTGATTTGATCACCTCGTTTATATACATACATTCATTTGTACATCTACATTTGCAGATACAAGGAAATCTTGTTTGATAACATCAAATCACAGAAAGTAATGAATAGCAGGTTTTCCCAATATTAAAGTAGCACATGCAAGCAGATTGATCAAAATCTCATTCATACCCATGTGAGGTTTCCAATGTATAGGGCAATTCTTTTGCCTGTGTAGGTATACACTACGTTGGGTGGAGCACTTTTCCCTCCCTCTGAACCACCTGGCGCAGGCAGTGTGTCCAGGTAGTCGCGGTCTTCTGGAGCATCGCCATTATTGGCCGATGGGGATATTACATCATCATACAGGTCGATCTGCTCATGGACTGGGTAGTCAGCTTCCTGTTAAACATGATAACAATGGGTCTATCAAGAACTATATCAACATGTTCACACCTATACTAACATTAAAAAATACTGAATATACTGATTTATTCCTTTGAGTTGGCTGTATGTTTTTTAATAAGACAATCTTAGCAATCTGATGATTTGCTAAAGAAGTTAAATTTCCTCAACTATAAAGCGTGGTAAGAGCAGTCTCTTTAGATGCTCTCTCAATATAGATTTTACAGTTCTTATATGATCATGATGCTGCTCCTACTTCTTATAACAGACATGTAAATAATGTGCTAATAATGCTTCCTTTTCATCTGAACAGATAAAACTACAAAGCAAAGAAGAAATGTGAAAAAAATGGAGCAAAATGTTGCGCATGTTCCCTTAAGAGGACAAAAATGCACGGCTGAGTCTCGTAAGGACACTTCTTTTAAAAAAGTCCCTCACTCAATTTTCCGTCATTAAAAGCATGGGGTTACGATGGAACAAAGCGAAAGAATCCCCTTTTTCGTTGATAAGGTTGTATTTTATCATATCCAACAGAATAAGTCATAGAAAAAAGATGTGAGACTTCGCGAACATAAAGCAGAGACTCACTGGAGACAATGGGTCAACTTCACAAACTGTGTTAGGGTTCCATTGATAGCAGAGACAATGATCCCAACATGAACAACCAACATTGCCAAAGAAAACTCAAGAAACTTGGTCCCATTATAGACTCTTACGTCCTTTAGTCCTACAGGAAAGGGGCGTGTATTAAAAAAAACATCAGTCGGCCCTTACCGTTCACCTACCAGGCTAACACTGAAGTGCTACTCATTTGTAAAGCTTTCTCATTTTAAACATGACGCAGCTAATACTAACCCAGACTACATTTAAACATCATTTCGTCGTTAAATAGTACTGTGTACACTGGCATGAATATAAAAAGCCAAATACAAACATTTCTATTATGCTACAGATTAGCCGTGTAGCTAACAGAGGTACGTTTGTTTGGTTCGCTCACGCGCCACAGGCGGCCATGCCAGGCCCGAAGCCCTGGCGGTAACTACGAGCCAAACAATGAAAGGGCCTGCTCTTCGCATGCACCCCACAGAATGAAGAGTAAATTCTCTGCTAAATCAGGTAATACGCTCAGCAGAATCCGAGTTAAATATCAACAAAATCACAGATGCAACACTCGGGGTATATGAGCCTGCAGCATCGTGACAGGCGGCCTGTACGCGAAACAAACCCCGACAACAGCAGAGCATTTTACTGTCCTATTACAGTATCCACCACGCACTGTAGACATTTGCACGAAATATCAACACGAGTCCAAGTGTGGAAAATTAGTTTTTAATACCTGGTTGAATTCCTCCTCTACGTCGGCGTAGATGTCGATGTGATCCACACCGTCCGCCATTTTCCTCTGACCCGCTGCTCACTCCGCCCGGCGGTGAACGGCACAAACAATGACACGGAGCGGATACCCAGCGCCCCCAGCGGCCAGCAGTGGTCATTACAACAGACCGACAACATCTGTTCACTGTCACATGTGCTCTGTACTGCAAAAACATTAAAGTATTGGACCATTCTACTTTAAAATACGTTTCTGCCATTGTTCTTGTACTTTATCTACCTTTGAATGAACGTCAGACAACTTCCAGCCTCTTTCATTTGGGATGCTCTCATTTTCAATTTGTTACAGGACTCTAAGATAGTAGCTTATTCACCTTTTGACGGTTTTTTAAGTGATCACACTTTAAGTTTGTTGCTTTTTCAGATTAGTTGAGTATTGGACTGAATATTCAGCTCTTATGGATAATACCACACAGTCTAATCTAAAGGCTTGAGGTCTGCAGTCTGTTGTCTTGATTTATTCCTTGAATCAGCATCTTGACATACAGCTATTTAATTGTCATGTTTCTCATTTGCAAATAGACTATGTCAAGTTAAAACCAAACCGGACTGTAGGAATGAATGGTTAATAATAATTTCAGAGCGGAAAAATATTCCATTTAGTTGTTTTTGATTAGTTTATTACCTCCGCCAAGGAAGTTATGTTTTTGTCGGCATTGGTTTGTCTGTCTGTCTGTCTGTCTGTTTGTTTGTGTGCAAAATAACTCAAAAAGTTATGGACGGATTTGGATGAAAATTTCAAGAAATGTTGATACCGGCACAAGGAACAAATGATGACATTTTGGTGGTGATCGGGGGTGGGGTGGGGGGCAGTGATCTGCCTTGGCGGAGGTCTGCGCTCTACGAGTGCTTCTAGTTCTTCACATGCATTGGTCTTGGAGAACCCAGAATGGCATTACACTTAAATCTGAATTCATAGCAGAGAACCTGGATTCAGTGGGAACTGTGGTGGAAAAATGCACACTGAGGACAATCCAAGTCATCCTCCTCAGCACATTCTAAGAAACCAGAGAAGCAGCTGCGGTGGATGACTCACCTGTTGTAATAGAAAACTCATCCTGCTCCTGTCTGACTTTTTGGTACCTTGGTGTGATGACTGATCCACTGATGTTTACTGTACCTATTTAATTAAAAAAAAAAAAAAAAAAAAAAAAAAAAAAATATATATATATATATATATATATATATATATATATATATATATATATATATATATATATATATATATTCTTGAGCTAATGAAAAATGATGTTTCCTTTGGGAATAGATAAAGTTGATCTGCAGCAGCACTAAAATGTAGTTTTAATTTTATACCATATAGTTTCTAAAACATAAACATTAGCATTATTCTCATTTCTTTTCACTGTTTATTAGAATTAAATGTTATTGCTGAAAGAAAACTGTCAAGCCCACTTTTGAACATTGTTCCACTTCCTGTCCTGTTGTTGCTTTCATTTCATTAAGTATGTGTGGATTATGACATTGGATGCATTCAAAAATACATGTCCTTGAGATAGATAAATGCTATCAAAAATTCATGAGTAATTCTGTGATTCTGCTGTCTCTGTCTATCTGTGCAAACCAAACTGCCAGTAAAACAAAAGGACACAAATCATGTAAATAACTTTAATTTACTTATTACAAATCATGGTTTCAAAATCAACATGTAGTGGATAGTCTTTGACCATACAATATATGGAATATTGCATGGAAATTATAGAGTGAAAATTAATGAAATTGTTCTCACAATCTCAGCAAGACAAAAGCCTTGAACAAAATGAAGCAAACCCACTCACAAAACGTATCTGAGTCTATTACATTAACAGGCAAAAATCTCAGGCAATATTGTCATCAAAGTTCAGTAACTGTGATCACATGCTTTTTGAGATGTTTCTGTGAAACCTTTAAAAAGGTATACTGTACCTCATACCCCAAGCTCTGAGCAAAACAGTATATTAAACATACCAGCAAATGTATAGAAAAATACCATATACTATTAGATTTACACTGTTAATTTACACTGATATTACATGTATTAACATGTCATGTTTCAGAATTAGGCAATTACACATTACAGCTTTCTTTCTTATGACTGTTTTTCTCTCAGCACTTCTATGATACTTCAATTATAAGATCTATTTTTTATTCAAAATAATCATATTTGCAGATCATGAAGCTTGAAAAATAAAGCCTCAGACATATGTCCGAATTCCAGGTTGCAGAAAATATATCAAAATAAAAGACAAGTGAATGAGGTGACGCGATGGTGCAGTGGTTAGCACTATTGCCTCACAGCAAGAAGGCTTTGATTCCAGCGCTGACCACTGTGGGCTGTTCTGTGTGGAGTTGGCATGTTCTCCCTGTGTCGGTGTGGGTTCTCTCCAGGTACTCAAGCTTCCTCCCACCATCCAAAGACAAGCACCTTAATAGGTTATTGGTCAGTCTACATCACCCATAGGTGTAAATGTGTCATGGAATGATTCTTTGTCTGTATATGTCATCCTGTAATGAACGAGCGACACATTCAAGGTGAACCCTGCCTTCGCCCATAGGAGGGGCTCTGGCACACCCATGACCCTCATGAGGACTAAGTGGCACAGAAAATTGCTTTTATTATTGTAAAACTGTAATGATGTGACTGTATCATTGCCGTCTTGGCCAAGTCTTCCTTGTAAAAGAGATCCCCCATCTCAGTGGGACCAACTTGGTTAAATAAGGGTTAAATAAAAAAAAACAAACTGATGGATGGAAGATGAGAATGTAACATTAGTGTTTTGGCAAGTATTAAACTTTTGAGGACTACAAACGATGTTCATAAAACATATAGAAGCAATTTGCAAATTGAGAAGTGTCAGTAAAAAACAGCTGAATGTGTAAAGTATGTTGATTACCCTGTGGAATTACAGTGGAACCTCTAGGTTCCTCAGTGATAAACCCAGATGGACATCATTACATAATACAGTATGTACACATACATAGAAAGACACACGTGATAAAGCCAAAAAGGCAGACAGACAATAAAAAAACTGCCACAGAAGCAATTATGGGGGACATAATGTAAAAACTTAAAAAAGAAAGCAGCTTACAAATTTCATGACCCTCTCAAATCAAAGCTGTTTTGATTGTTTGATTATTATTCTGCCTCAACAGCTGTATAAAACAACACACTCAACACCTTCTTCCTGTGGCTGTTACCATCCAACATATAGAAAAGGGTATTTTTTTTAGTTTGTAGATGAAAAGATCATGATAAAAAGCATTTGTTGTGTGCGTGTGGAGATTTGCACATTTCCAGTGGTGTAAATATAAAATGCATGTATGTCAGCAGGATTCATTATAGTGAGAAATGAGATACATGTTTGTGCCCTTTTATCAATGAGTGTCATAAATATCAACATCTCTTCAGTTCCTTTGTTTCTGTGATGCTAAATACGTGTAGAGAAATAAACTATTGGAAACGTATCCATGGCAACAGCCCATTAGAGTTCTTTGTAGTTTTCCGTTCAGATGTAATCATTTCATCGAGTTAAGCAACAAATGGCCATCGACCACTCAAAAGATCTCTCAAGAGTGACAAGGATTTGTGGTTGCAATGAGCGAAAGTGCAAAAAAAGTCTTAAAAAATCTAGTCATGGCATCCAGTGTTCTGACAGATTTCAGGTTTAGAATAAAATCTGTTGTCGGCACTGTTGTCCATCATCAGGAGATAAGTGCCAAAGAGGACAGACACAACATGAAGAGTGATGTAGAGAGCAATATAGAAGAAGCTCCTCCACAGTCGTCGGCATTCTCCTACAGGAACAAAACACAATGTAATTTCACTTTTATGTACCATTTACACCAACAAGTCATGATCAGGCTAAAGATAATGGCAAATACACTCACCGGCCACTTTATTAGGTACACCTTTTCATCTGCTTATAAACTCAAATATCTAATAGGGCAATCTTATGGCAGAAACTCCTGTATTTAGGCTGTCAAGATGATCCACTGAAGTTTACACTGAGCATCAGAATGTAGAAATAAGGCCCTTTAAATGTGACATGGTTGTTAGTGACAGACAGCTTGATCTAAATATTTCACAAACTGCTGACCTACTGGGATTTTCACACTCAACAGTCTCAAGGGTTTACAGTTTAATGGTCAGAAACAGAGAAAATGATTTTACAACGATTTCACCAGATCTCAAATCAATGGAGCATGTTTTGGATGTGGTGAGACTGGAGATTCGCATCATGGATGTACAAATCCGCAGCAAATTTGTGATGCTGCCAAGTCAATATGGACCAAAACCTCTGAGAAATCATAACAACACCATGATGAATCTATGCCATGAAGAATTAAGGCAAAAGAGGTCCAACCCAGAACTTGTAAGGTGTACCAAATTAAGTAGCCATTGAGTGTACAAGAACTACTGCTAATGACACCAGCACACTCCCACCACTTAAACAGTAATTAAACCCCAGAACAAGAGCAGTAAGAGTGAAGAAGGATGCTGGAATAGCATCAGGAAGCTGACCTGTTGGTGATAAGCATGGCAGGACTCCGGACGCCGCCGAATCTTCTGTGACCTCATCCTGTCACACTTCACTGAGGCGTTATGTGCACTGGAGTTAAGAAGCATCAGGGATCAACAGCCTCTCTTACATCCTCAGGTATTTATAACAGTGTTTTGCACTGCAGAGTACTGTACTAAAGTCTACTTCCCCTTTGGCTTCGTTGTTTTTGCAGGGTTGTAAATAGTACACATATTATTTACCTATGTCTATATTAAGTAACAAGAAAACATAGAAAAATGTGCACTATATACATCCAAAAAAATCTGAACTAAATGACTTCTACACACTGCAAAAGTCAGAATTTAGAGTGACCTCTATTCCCATAACAAAAGTCACCCAAACAAGAACAAATGTTTGACATGTTGAATTAAACCTGGTGTAAAACACCAGAAGATTAGAGCAGCAAATGTTATATTGTCTGCATAAAACAGCTAAAAACATGTTAATGCTAAGGGAGGTCACGCTAAAGTCTTGACACTGCAGAAATATTTTTAGATTTTTAAAAAATAATTTTTATAACACATTTCCTGTATATTCTGGTTGAATGTTGATTCAGAGACAGAAATGCATATGTGTGGTCATTATAACTTGGTAAAATCCTAATGGTGGCCTTTACCTTTTGCTCAGTCTGGTATCAGTATGTATACTTTTCAAGCTGGATTACTGTTTGAGTGCAAAAAGCTCCAAAAGCAGTAATTTCACTTGCGGGTGCACTTTGTTTGCTATTTGTGCATAATTATTATACTTTTTACTAGGATACCAGTACAAGAAATGAATGTGTTTATCCACAGACTTGTCCCCATCAAAGTAAACACACTGTGATGTATACTTTAGCTTCACCATTAAGATAAGATGCTCTTGTTATATGGACTCAAACACTGCATGAACAACATGAGTTTCCTGTCCTTGTATGACAAAGGATATATTTGACTTCTTTGGGCTCCATAGTGATGGGTGAGTATTGTCTGGAGCAGTCACAGTCGGCCTGCACCACCAACATCAGCAGGTTGCTGTCTGGTATCTGCTGCACAACAAACATCCTGACACATACAATTGAACACAGACACATAAAAAGTGTGTAAATAAAACATGCATAGAAACAAATTATATACAAAGAAACTCATAATATAAGACACTAATGGTTTGACCACTAGGTGTCACTGAGAGTCATGGACACCATATAGTGTGAGGGTCTAAATTTATATTTGACCACCATAATAATTCAAATACATACAATTACAAAACAAGCATCATAAGTATCGTATGAGTGTTCCGTTTTCATGTAGTAGTGTGATAGCGGTTGTAGTGTGTTATACCTCTTTCATCCTCATGAGGGTGTTCACACTCAACCTGTGATCAGAGATCTGCTGAGAATATATAAACTATATCCCTTCCTTTCTTTCTCTCTCTATCTCTTTCTCACACTGCTGTTTTGTCCTCCGCCTGCTTTTGCCTCCCACTGTTATTTCCATCTCTGTTTCTATCACCCACTCTGGTTTTCATTTACCTCCGTTAATACTTCCTCTCAGTTTCCCAGTCTCCATATGCCTCTCACCCTGCGTAGCTTGATCTAATTCTGTCCCTTTCTACTTATTTTCCGTTTCCTGATACTCTTGAATAAACATGGCCTTCTCTCAGTATGCAGAGCAGAGCAAAGCCGTAGAAAATGGATTCTGGAAGGACAATTTAATAGGACTGGTCTATGGCTTATAGAGGACCGTGCTGAAGATTTGTGTGTGTGTGTGTGTGTGTGTGTGTGTGTGTGTGTGTGCGTGTAAGTGTGAATGAGGGTGTGTGTGAAGTGCTTACTTCTGGCAGCGTCCACACTTAATAATGCTGTTGGTTTCTTTGACTGACGGCTCGTAAACGAAGCTTGGGTACTCTGTGTCACATGGCTGCAGGATGTCCCCTTTTTTCTTATGAACTGAAGCTAATATAGAGATAAATTAGAATCTTGTCATGACACTCACTGACAAGCTGAAAGTCAGAGAAAGGAGACTCGGGTCTCTGTTTCATACATTTCTTGTGAGTCTCTTATGATCACACTGTAGTTTGCTGTACACTTCAAAAATATGTACAGGAAAAATGGTCATTTCAATACTAGATAGACAATTACTAATACAAAAAAAGAAGGAAAAAGAAGCAGTTATTGATGTATGTCTTTTTACATCTCCTTCCTTGTCTCAGTATTTCCATAGACAATTCTTGTTTAAAGAACTCGTTTCTGCTCACAAACACTACAGTTCATTTATTCTGAAGTGTACTACAAACACTACAATAAACATTAAACAAAAGCAAAATCATAATATTGTTAATCCTCTTCAAAACACATACTCACACACACTGAAAGATGGCTTGGCTGAATGAAGCGATGGTGTTGAAATGGAGTACGAGGAAGAATGGATGATGGAAGTGGAGTAATGGTGGTAAATTCATGAGTGATGGAAAGACAGTGGAAAACAATGGAAAATGAAAAGTGAAATGTCTAGAGGAGCTTCAGACAGGTGTGTTACTGCTAATGTACACTGTATACATGCAACGCACAGGCAAAGAGTTCATCCTTACAGTGATGTTTTCCCCTTTTATTGTTTTCAGAAATGGAATCATTTTCCACATTATACTGTGGAAAAAAATTAGTAAAGGATAGTAGTAAAAATTTAAACTATATAATGTAAAATAAATGACTGCATAAACATTGTCCCTCTTCGAGTCAGTATTTACTAGAGGCACCTTTGGCTGTATTCACATCACTGAGTCCATGTGAATAAGTCTCAGTCAGACTTGCATATTTGGACACTACAATTATTCTGCATTCTTTGCAAAACTGCTCAGCCTCTGTCACATTACAGTGGGATTGGGTGTGAACAGCCTTTGTCAAGTCCAACCACAAATTCCCTGCTGGATTCAGGTCTGAGCTCCAGAACATTCTCTTCGCTGTCTCTACACCATTTCTGTTGTTGTCTTGCTTCAAAATAAATCTTCTCCCAAGTCGGAGCTCTCTTGGAGACTGAATCAGATTGTCCTCCAGGATTTCCCCACATTTTTCTGTATTGATTTTATCCTCTATGTTGACAGTCCTTCCAGGACCTGCTGCTGAGAAGCATCCTCACAGCTTGATGCTGCCAACACCATGTTTCACAGTTTGTGGTGATGTGCAGTCTTTGGTGTCTGCCAAACATAGTGTCTAGTCTGATTGCCAGAAAGCTCCATTTTGGTCTCATCAGACCAAAGAACCTCCTTCCAGTTGACCTTGGTGTCTCCCACATGCCTTTGGGTGAACTCTGGATGAGATTTCTTCAGTAATGGCTTCCTGTTTGCCACACTGCTATAAAGCTCTGACCAGTGAAGAGCCAGTATGCACTCTCTCCCATCTCAGCTGTTGAATCTCTTGGCTCCTTCAGTGTAGTCATAGGTGTCATGGTGATGGCCTCTCTCACTAGTCTCTTTCTTCATGGTCAGGATGTCCTTCTGTAGGCAGATTTATACATGTGCCATATTCCTTCCATTTCTAAATGATGGATTTAACTGAAGGTGTTCAGTCACTCTTCTGTCCATACTTTTCAATAACCATTTTTTTAGCAGTGCTTGGGGTGTTCTTTAGTTTTCATAGTGTAGTTTTAACCAGGAATAATCATTTACATCATCATTTACCATTTACATTAACCATTTACTTTACCACATTATACTCCAATCACTCTAGACACATACACAATATTTAGGTAATCATGTGTATTATATTATATATTTTTGATGAATTTATTTTACTTTTTAGAAATGTGTTTCCACTTTAACATAAAAGGACATTGTTTTTTGTAAATTCTTGTCAAAAAAGCCTAATTCAATTGACCACAATTCCATAAAAACAATAAAAGGGGAAAACATCAAAAGAGGTGAGTACTTTTTATAAGCACTATAACTGAACACATCAGGTTAGTGTGAGCTCACCGTCAGCAAAATGTTCAGTGTGCCAGAGGCCACAGATATTAAACTCCAGGAGAAACCTGATGAGGGAGTGAGGTGAGGAGAGTGGACAGAGAGAAGGAGTCAATTAGGCAACCATCATTATACACTAAAGCAGATTGCAAACAGATTGCGTGCTGCTTTCAAAAACTGGGCCAGGTCCCAAAGTTGTGTCCAGGGAATATTAAAATGGGTACACGAGTTATTCAGCAGTAATTGGGAGCTTTAGTTGTGTTTTTTCTTAAGTGCATCTTCTATTTTTTTTATGAAGGCACTGGCCATCTCATGTTGATTTATCCACATTCATTTACTGCATTTATGTTGTCTTAACCAAAGTTACTGTAATTTTCTCATCATCAATCTGGGGCTTGTACTTGTTTTTTGATAACATTAGTAACTACTATTTCTGACATACTTATTATGATGCTAATGGTAGAGCAGTAAAAACACATTAGAAACATATGAGTTATGGATAATAGTGATGCATAGTCACAAATGCTAACAAAATTCTCCATTATTAGGGAGTGGAACAAAAACTGCAACAGTCACTTCTGGTTTCCAATGGCAACACTTACAGTAGGAAGTTGGAAAGGAACCACTTGAGGGTGGAAGCCAAACCGTAGAATGGCTAAAAAGGCAAACAGATAGATTAGATACACAGACGGATGGATGGACGGACAGACGGACAGACAGACAGACAGACAGACAGATAGATAGCTAGATAGATAGATAGATAGATAGATAGATAGATAGATAGATAGATAGATAGATAGATACATAGATACATACATACATACATACATACATACATACATACATACATACATAGGGTTTGCTGTACATACACTGAAAAGTGGTCGGGCACTGCTGACAGAGTGTGAGTTCATCTTACACATGGCCTGGTAGTCGAACAAGGACACCCTAAGGAAACACACAGAAAAGCACAAAAGCTTGTGGTGTTTTTTTCTTGTGGCTGTAATCCACTGACTTTTATCGATATGTGCACTCCCTCCAGACTATACACATAAATATGCTGAATATAAGCCTCATACCCCAATCCATAACTTCAAATATATATTTGCAATGGTTATCCTTGCTGTATTCCTCTTCTACATACTGTTGGAAATGTGTTTGGTTCTTTGCAGGTAAATAGAGAATTGCAAATGCACATTCTCATATAGTATGCTAACATACACACAAACACTCAAGTTCATGCATGCACAAAACCAGTTATATAATATCCTGTATCAAATGAAGCATGATGAAATCTTTTAACTGTTTAAAAATAGCACATCACTCATGAGGTTTTAAACATAAAAGTGGTAAATTCAGAGCAGCCAAAGAGGCTCAAAGGAAAGCTAGGGGGAAAACAAGGAAAGTCAGAGTTATCTACCCTCAGCACGTAGAGAGTACAACACAGCGCAGAGCCCATACAGCCAGATAGCAATACTAACAAAGCTTCTGAGCCGTTCTTAATGATAGCGAAGAATGCCCTCCAGCACATGCGTTTTCATAAGCATACTAATGCATGCACATGGCAAACCAAAATAAAAAAGGAGAGTATTTGGATGCAATGATAAGCAATTACCACGTTTTTTAGTGATGCATCCATGAAAAATATCATGCAATCCCATTCACAGACCAGATTTAAATGGATAGTGTTCTGAATAAATGATTTCAAGTTATATTGCAATGTTGAATAAGCTTGAGCTCTTGCAATGTCTGTCAGTTCTTAGATACAGACACATATCGGGCTTGTTGATTAGTAAATGATGCAGTAAATGAAGCCAGGATTTACCTTTTGAACATGCCCATCCTGATCAGTGTGGTCATCACTGATCCATCAATCTCACCAAAAAACCTTCCTGCCTGTTAATGGAGGGAAAGAACAATTAAATGGTTGAACATATGGTATGGGTTTTGATATGGGTACTATTGTTATGAAATGGACAGAGTTTATTTTTGTTTTTGATATGTGTATTACTGCTACGAAAGGAACATAGTTTATTTTGATGTGAAATGCTGTTGTGAAATGGACAGAGTCTATCCTTGATATGTATAGCATTTTTGTGTTTTGTACTTAGTCAGAATTTAGTCTGTTATGTATAGGATTTGTTGAGTTACTTATGGGTTTTGACATGGGAATTTAGGGTAGGTAGAAGGATGGGGTAAGGGGGCGGAAAATTATAAGTTAAACTTCACCCCGTTCCTTTTCGAATGCTTTCCTTTTGTTTTCTATAAATATTTTTGTTGTTTGGTTTTAATCTTATTTTTGAAATAAATAAGCAAATAAAATTCACGTTGTCGTAAAATAACACTAAGTGATATTCATTTTGTTTATCTTTCTTCATTAATTTCCTCTCTTCTGTCCTCTTTCATCATAAAACCAGTTTTATGATAGTTTTCATCATAAAACTATTGAACTCCACTTAGCTGCTGAGCACGTCTGCTTCTGTATATTTTATTAGTATTAGTAGTATTTTAGCAGCATAATTTGCAATAATGTTTCCCCTCTCTATGCACTTGGTAAAGATACACCATTACAAATAATCTTAAACATATTCTTACTTTTTAATACACTCTTAAACTTTTAAAACAACTAGAGGTTGAATATGAGTCTGTGCTTTCAGGAGGTTTTTCTATGGATTTTTGTTGTATAAAAATGGGTTATGACTGGTCTATTTCGATGCACATTTGCCTCCAAGGAAAATACACCTAATAATACAATGCATTTAAAGATCTGATTTACATTCATGCTCCAGACCCCTACGGTGATGTGTAACTGAATAAATATAGACAAAAATACCACTGGTCACGGTAAATGATCACAGCTACAGTGTCGCTGTGTATATTTTGTTGTGTTGCATAATTATTGTCCTTTGCGCTTATGTATTTGTTATGACTGATGAGTACATTTTGCTTCAGCATCATCAACAGATAAGTTGTGGTTTTGGACACAGTGACAAACAAAAACTGATTGCTGAGAGGATGTAGTGGTTACAAATAAAGGTATACAGACTGTCCAAAATCAAATCTAAAACTGGGCGTGCATTCATGTGTCTGTGTCTGTGTTTGTGTGGAAGTAAACTTGCATCATTGCGTCGTTTAGAAATGAGGACAAAGCCATTATTGTCAATCACATAGCACTCAATATCCTGCAGTGAAAGAAAGAGACAGGGAGAAACACATGATTTGGCTAAGAAGAGACTTCCTGAAATATACAACACAAAATTAACAATGAACAACATAACTGTTACAGATCATTTCAAATAAAACCTACAGAAGTCAATTTACTTACATGGCTACAATGCTGAATATACAACATTTACCATTTTGAAGCAAAGTCAAAGATTCATGCAAGCCTTGCAGTGCATACTGTATAGTTTATCAGACAAACACCATCATACACTCACATAGCTGTCACAGCGTAAAGGACAAATCCCCTCGACATCTGAGCACTGAAACACACAGACAGACACAAAGAGGCAACAATTTTCAGTGACAGATAAAGGTGAAGGGGTATTATGTGTGTGTGTCTCTGGATACATGTTTGTGTATGTAAGGAAACAATCTGTCTCTACTGAGGTGTTATGTTGGTGTGTTTGTGTCAATATCAACGGGTGCACGTGTACTTGTTCTTGTGAGAAAATATGCCCGTGTTAATAAGAAGGTGTCCGTTTGTGTGCAGTATGTCATGTCTACCCATCATGTGCTTGTGAACGTCTTATTTGCAGGTTTGTGCTCGCTTAATTGCACGTCTATGACTGTGTATGTGTGTACTGTATAATCTGTTTAGCTGGAGTGTGAAGCTGACTTCACAAGGCTCAGCAGGTGTTGAAGCTGTTAAATTTGGTTCAGGACAAAAAGTAGAGTGATGTTTAGCAAAAAAGAGAAGAGGAGAGAAATTATGCATACTTACATCTGTGTCATTTGGCTGCAAAGATAAGAAGGAACAAAGACAGAGCATGAAAATAAGATACAAATAAGTTCAGTTAATGATGTACAAGACTGTCTAGATCGTCTACGTCCTGACTTTGCATGAAAACCCATTTGTTTAAAATTCTAGTTTACCCAGATTTTTGCACAAATCTTTCACATCAATGAATATTTTTAAAAAAGGCATGGGGAGAAAAAAGCTGCAGGATTTGTTTGCTATAAATCCGAACCTGCACTTCCATTCCTTTAATAGTTCAATCCCTCTGTCCACAGGCTGATCACGTGTCAAAATGTCAATAGCTTTCTTCATGACTTTACAGTCACATCTTATGTCAACACTATGTGTGGAGTGGACTCTATGGACAATATATCTTTGAAATCATGGTCAGGCTATTTAGAGCGTGTCGAAGTGTGAATGAGACAATCTATCATCCTTTTCGATCCTATTACAGCAAAGTGTCAGTCTTTCTCTTTGCTTCCCATCACTAGCCTCTGAAATATACGGCAATCCATTCGAGCTGACAGAAATGATGATCTTCCCCCATATGATGCCGGAAAACAGCTCAGTCTGACGAGGGGTTGAATTTGTGGAAGACTAATTTCTGTTTCCTATTATTAGCGTGTAACAAGTTTAAAGCTCAAACCAATGAACAGAGGTAGAAATATTGCTCTGGGGAAATGGTGAATTAAAAATAAAACTGTAAATTTATTCTTTACAGCACACTGTCTTGGACCTCTTTATGTTACTTATTTACGGCATAAAAACGTAATATCCTGTGTACCGCCTGTCAGTAACAATTCTGTAGCTATGGGAAGAATTATTAGGCTTACCAGCATTTTTTTCCCTGTGGATATTCAACATATCAACCCTTAAATACAGATAATTTTCTTTGGAATTCATCAAAGTGGTTAAAGACTTCATAATACGGATGGTCTAGTCTGATAATAGTAAACATTCAATACATTATAGTTCCATAAAATATAACACTTATAAAAAAAACACAATTAGGAACATAGGAATATTTCTAAATTTCACAATAGACCCAAAAAATTCTACAATGCCATTATCATGCCCATTAGGTAGACAAAAGGTTGATTAAAAAAAAAAAGGCAATTTGAAGCTCATCCAAAGGAAGAGAAATATGTGATGAAGTGAAGATGGACAATTCGGGGCTTGATGAGGAGAACTCACTGCTTAGAAACTGAGAGTCAGTGAAATAAGTGCTCATTAAAACCAGCAGAAAACTCATTTCAACACCATGTAACAGTGGGTTTGAAATTATTCTTTCCCTAAAACATCACGAACCAAGTTTCTAAATTTGAGCAGCTTCTCACCGTGGTAAGAGGCTGTTCCTCTAGATCCTGTGCTGGTAAATGTGTCTCATCTGTGGAGCTCCAAGAGGAGTTAGTGTGTTGCTGAGAATATCAATTATCACTCCTTATCGTCCCCTAAACCTCTGTTGAACCTCAGTTTCTCATCTCCCCTGATTGCCTGCTCACACAGATCTCACAAACACAATGAATTTCAGGATCAAGCACATTTTTCACGTCTTTAATTCAAGACAGTGTTTGCAGGGGCGACCTGACAATCGAGCGGTTAGCGGTTAAATCTTTGGTTCGCGATTGTATTCTCATCTGGCTGAACCACATTTGTCCATGTCATTTTTGGTATTCTCTGTCTTATGTATTGTGATGGCAAAATTATATTACTTGAGTAACTGTCAAAACCATATCACTCACGCAATTCCTATCTGACCCAAAATGGCAAAAAAAAATTGTTTCCGTGATTGTGGAATACTAATGACTAAAGACTGCATAAATGATGCAGATTTTCATTTGATACACAGCATAAATGTCTTAGGGGAAAAACCAGTGCAACTAAAAGTGTGTGCAAGTATATATTGTTAATAAACATGGAATTATGCAGAAAGGAAGTAGAAACAGATGAGTGTTGGTCATGAGATGAAGACAATGCCCCAATAAATCTATCATCTTTTGGGTCCCATTACAACCACCTCAAAGCCTCTCACTGCATCCATCAGACAAAAGGATCGTGAGAGACATATGGGGCCTCATACCCAAGAAGTCACACTGTGTATTTTAATGTGATGTTTAACCACTGATTTAGGTGGGAATAAAACCTGTCAGTGGAGCAGAGCTATGAGATTCACACATAGCCATTTTCTTCCAACATCCGTTTCTCTTTCACTGCCTCTCACTTTTTTTTGCACAACATTTTCAACATCATTGACGAGAGCAGACAGACAGCAGACTTACGTGATGCTGGAACATTTTCCTATTAACATTCTGACTGTTTCCCATTAGATGGCAGCTCATGCCTTATTCCTCACCTTGGTAATTCATAATTCATCTGCTAATAACACTGTATTTTAAGGTAGCCAGCCTTAGCCATGAGGCTTCCCTTACATTTGTAACTCTTCTACTGAGATTTAAGATCATTTCTCTCACACAGATCAGGATGTAGTAATGACTGCACCTCTTAATCACAACTGAAATTTGTCCAATCAACAGGACAAATCCTATCAAAAACTTAATGTTTAGTAGTAATTTCTCTTGGATTTCTTCCTGGCATTTATCATTACCAGTGCAAAAACATTAAGTCCAGTGCTTGTAACACATTTTCTAGATGAGAAGAGATTTGTAAAGATTTAAGTGGAATTTAAAATTAAGATGATTATATAATTTAATGTGTTAACACTTACACTATAACCATATTGTGTCTGACACCACAGTGCTGATGCCGTGTGTGTGGTTTTATGTAGGTAGTTAATGCTGACACGTGACTATTATTGGATTTCTTTCTGATCATATGTTTCATTCAACATTTACAGTAACGCACCTTATCTTCATCCCAGAGGAAATGAATACTTAAAATAGAAACGGTAACTATTTCATGCACACGCGCAAATCTATGCGTG
Source organism: Sphaeramia orbicularis (assembly GCF_902148855.1). Taxonomy (NCBI): domain Eukaryota; kingdom Metazoa; phylum Chordata; class Actinopteri; order Kurtiformes; family Apogonidae; genus Sphaeramia; species Sphaeramia orbicularis. The sequence goes on along the minus strand of NC_043968.1, from coordinate 44,346,926 downwards.
TGCATATATATGTGCAGAGACGCACACAAATCCAATGACATAAGGAAGGGTAACAGTGAGAACATGACAAGAAGATAAGGTGATTATGTAATCTATCTGTGGAGAAGAGGGAGTTGGGAAGGAGGGAGAGAATGCAGGAAATGAGAAAAGGATGCAGGAAGGGAAGGAGGGAGGAAACGAGAGTACTGAGAATGAGAAGGGAAGAGAAAAACATGAGGCAGAAGCAGAGTCAAAAACACATACAGAGTAAATGAGATGAGAATGACGTACTATACACTAAACATAAATATAACAGATAACAAGGCTACAGAAAAATTATGCTAATGACTTTCTAGTTGACGAACATGGAAGTAATAACACATTTGCACAGATGGCCGTGCATATGGTCCTTGTCAACATGACACATAAACATCAACAGACACATTAACATATACAGAATGCACACTCTCATTACTTCACACCTCCACAAACACACCGACACATGTGGGAGCTGCCAAGCCTCGATGTGATAACTATCCATCATTTAATGGCTAACCAGCAGCCTTAATGCTCTTTTAACTGCTGTCATTTACCGCCATGAGGGCAGAAGAGTGGAGCTGCCATATTATACCATATCAAACCTCTGTTAAAGTAAATGTGTAAATGCAAAATTAAAACGGGTTTCACTCGAGTAAAATGCTTTCTTGAAGATGTGGAGAATCTGGAGGACAATTCTTCACCTGAACTACTATTGATTAAATTCTGTAAGCAGAACTTAAAATTCCCACTGAAAATGTTTCTAATATTGACATTCAGTCTTTCAGAGGAATGTTGGAGACAGGGTAAGTAGTACTTTAATGGTGGGGGCAGCAGTACGGAAAACAATACATTAAGCTTTAAATTACACAAAGTGTAAATGGTATAATTGCAAACTAATGGAGCAGAAAAGAGAGCTATAATCATCCTTGACTTCTTGTCATGCAATAATAAATAGTGTGAGAATGGTCTGGTGGTTTAAAGAGATAATACCAAATACAGGACTGGTTATATTTCTACAATAATGATAATTATTATAAACTCATTCACCATTGGTCCTACAATTATCCTGTTTGATTCAGTGAAAATTAAAAATAAATCCCAGAAAACAGAAGAAAGCTGACTTGGAATTAAGTCAAGTAATCATGCAGTATTTACAGGATATTATTCCAATGCCAGATGAACATCCTGAAATGTCAGTGAAAGGGGAAAAAAGGTCTGAACCTAACTAAAGTTCTCTTATTTTTCCGTGAGGTCTGCATGATGCATCATTTTGTCAGCTCAATACAACTTTCAATACTAAAGATCTAGGGCCGAATCTACTAAGATCCCAATTTGCATGTAGTAATTTGCTTGTGCGATCTAGAATTTTGCGTGTGGGGTGTGACCACGGTTTGTGGGTGATTTACCAAGATTGCTTGCGCAAATTACAACAGGTGCAAAGGCTTGGAGACCGTCCTATTTAAATGAGGGTTTTGTGTGCACTACTGGAGAAAATACACTGTAAAAACTGCTCTGGGATACACCAGCATTAATGGAAACAGTGCAATGAATGATCCATACACATGTAATGTATATGTGTGTAATGTAACATTGGAGTTTTGTCATAGAAGGTATTGACTCATTCATGCATTCATTTATTTTTAATTTTAAAGGTGTGTGTGTGTGTGTGTGTGTGTGTGTGTGTGTGTGTGTGTGTGTGTGTGTGTGCGCGCAGGGGGGGTAGTTGGATTGAATGACTGTCATGTGCACATAATTTTGCCACACTGTAGCCGAATGTCGGTGCGTATTTTTAATCATGATCATCAGGTGCCGTAAAGTGTGTGTGTGGTGGTGGTGGGGGGCGCACATAAGTCTCATTTATTTTTCTTCCTTCACTCCAAAAATGTTCACACGAGGGTGAAAAATGCATCTCTGCATCTCGTTTCATCATTTCTTTGTCTCCTAACCGCAGCCATGTGGGTGCAATTACCCATTCAAACCGTTTGCACCTCCTTTTGAGAGGTGTTAAATGTAGACGCAGTTTCTATGAGCAAAATTGCTTTCGGGTTTATAAATCACTCTGCGTGTGCTAAATTAATATATTTATATTTTCTCCTCTCAGCACACGCACAACTGCATGTAAACACCCCATATTGCATATTCATTCTGGCAAATGCACGAACTGAATCAGACGCGCTATTTTGTACCTTTGAAAGACGCAACCCTTATTGCACACTGTTGGTAAATCAGTTTGTACATTTTTTTGCATGTGCAATGAGTTTGCACACGTTTTAATACACGCAAACCTTTGATAGATCTGGCCCTTATTTGCTACAAAGGTTGAAAAACGGTTGAACTATTTATCATAATATCTAGTAGAAATGTGATGGACTTAACAAAACTCTTCACATTATGATGACATTCTTACCTGAGCTGTGATAGCCCAGAATCTGGACTCCATCAACTCCAAAGTCATCTGGACACCAGTAGCTGCAGGGAGACGGAGAAAAAGGTCAATTGATACTGTAAAATCAACCGTGAGCAGAGTCAAATTAAGAAGGAATAAGAGAGGAAACAGAAGTAGATGAGAAATACAAGTGTAATGAAAAAGAGGAAGAAGATGGCACCTTACTCTTCAAGAGGAAGCACTCTGTCACACTTCTATTAGACCTATGAGAAGGGCTTTCATTTTCAGAGTACCTCTCTAAAACTGGTCATCAACAGAAAACATATTAAGGCATCCGGTAACTGTCATGGCAACAGAGAAAATAATGTACGCCACCTGCGACTACTCAGCACCTTTCCTACATTCAATCATTTTCTAAAATGCTTTGCCTACTTGCCTACTCGATTCTAGTGGCTGTGAAGCTTGTATGAGTTTTAAATTCATATGCAGAGAGCAAGGGATCATTTATGCACAGGAAAGATGAATAATTTCACAAAACCACAATGTAACTTGGTTTTCATTGATAGATGGTTCACAGTCCATGTTTATAAAAACATTTCAAGGGTCAATGAAATGATTAGTTTTTCTGACGTGAACAGTAACACACTGTACTGTGGAGGGATGATAGCTGTGATATTGCCACAGGACCACTATAGTAATACAGTAAGTCAGTGATCCTGAAAAAGCATAGACAGACTGCAGTGATAATAGTTTCAGTTTAAGGAGCCGTGGCGATTCCTTTAGAAGTAAAGGTAGTAGCAGTGATAGAGGACCTGCTTATAATAAGTGAAAAGCATACTTTAATTCCAGCAGTTTAAAAGAAAGAACATTAATGAGGCGTTTAATGTCCCAGAGTGTGAGAGAAAATTTCCCTCTTGCATCCTGGGGATGAAGGAGTAAAAAAGGACCTGCTGTACAGATCAGCTCTGCCTTCAGAGCTCAACTTATGAAAATCCTTTTACAGTAACTGGCCTTCTGAGCCCCAGTACTGCTGTGTGAACTGACTATTCTTAGATAGTAGACGTGTGTTTGGGTGTGTGCACACGCAAGCGTGCGTCCGACCTCTGCCTACAGCATAACACTCTCAGTCACAGAATATTAAGCCTAGAATTAGTGTGTGTTTCTACATGTTTCATGTACACAAACACACACACAGTGGCAGATTGATGCTTGTGTCAGCTTAGGGATGTATGTCTGTCAGCATTTCAGTCAGCTTCGTGGCTAAAAGGGACTGTAATTGCATAATTTCTCACACACATGCACACATACTGTATACACACACTGTGAGGGAAGATATGACACTTCATATTAGCATCAAAGACTCAGCGTTTTTTTCCCTATGTGCTTTGTACAACCACTTAGGGAAAGCATCCGCACTGCTCACAACACAAAACACATAGCACACATAAAAACACACACTGTGCACAAATGGACCTTATGTTGGTGCATTTTAGTTTTTTTTTTGTTAAATCATTAAGTTAGATTTAGAGAATCATACCAATGCAAGCCTAATATCATTATATCCCTCATATTTCCACAAGCTCCTATGAAGAAGACTGAAGTGTGTCTAGTGAGAGCTACAACAAAATGCCATTGTGTGTTTTAATGAACTCTCTTCTTCTTCCCAAATGAAATATTTTCAAAGTATTAGCTTCATATTTACTTTCACTTTAAGTTGTACACTCATTGTCAAGCCTCCGTTATTAGTTTTTAACAGCTACACTATATATTACATAACTTGTAACTTCATTTTCTGTAAGGAATAAAACTTAAGACCTCCCCAATTCAATAAACAGAGGTCCTGTGATTATGTGATTCAAATCTCTGTGATTTGGAGTTATTTGTAACATTTTTGGTTTGATCCATGCAATTATTTAGCCTTTTTAGAAGTTAAGGACTATGGAAGCTGAGCTGGTGACTTTAAATGAAAGTTAATTCAAGAGTTTTCTGGGAGCAAATTCACGCAGATCGTATCATGACACATTACTTTATGACACACTACTTTGACCCATTCAGCATTCTGAAACAGTAATGTAAATTCTTAAGAAGAGCAAACCTATTAATAGTAAGCCTTGATACTAGATCTGGGGTATAATGTCAGTAAATGTGAGAAAAAAAATTGCTTATCCTGTGTGAATGTACAGCATGAGACATCGAAGTGGAGATTTCATTTCTACATACAATAGTCCTATGCAGGTAGGGCTCAACAGAAAAAAAAAAAAAAAAGATTATTGTTAAGGTCAAAATGATCAGTGTGAAATACAAAGAAGCAACTTTCAGCATAACTCAGTTATCTATGCTTATAAAATGCTAGTGGTTAATGAATTACAGATTATTGAGCGCAAGAGCTTTACCCCATTTAAATTTGGGGTAGGACAATACAAGCTTGGCTTCTTCCTACTCCATTTTGGATATAAAGTGTTGTTACAGAGCCACAATGAAATAGTTGTACACTGTGTGACTCTTTTTTTTGGCTAACTTATTCCCTTCAATATTCTGGAGTGTTCCATTTAATTGGGTAATTTCTTTTTGCATTTTGTTTATAGTTTATTCCTACTTACGTTCAAAGTAACGTTTACATCATCAAAAGGAAAAGAAGAAAACCACATAAGAAGAAAGAAGAAAAGACTCTGATGTGTTCTATGACCTTTATTCAGCCCTATTTTCATGGGACTAGTATTACCTATGGGCCTCTGGAAATTTGTACTGATTGTGGGAGATGTCTGTGAGCTTAATCCCATGTACCAAAAACTCCACAGCAAACTGCTTTGTATCAGAAAACACAGGTCCTGAGATAATATAAGTCCTGTACAAATGTACAGCTCTGTGATTTGAAGGGATGTGCAACATTTTTTGGTTCTGCTGCATATTTATCGAGCCTGTTTCCTGAAGGAGGGCTATGGAAGCTGTGCTGTTGATGAAATGTTCTGGGTGAAAATTCAGGAGGCTCATGTCACATATAACATGGACATTCACTGAAAGAGCAAACTAAAATCCTTCAGAAAATTGACATCTCAAAAAATGGATGACATGTATGACAGCTACAGGAAGGAACATTTTTCTGTCCTTCAGCTGTTATCGATACGTGGTGAGGCTTTCCTTGACATCGGAACTGGGGAATAATGTTACTAAATTCAAGTAAAAAATAGACTGTTCATCCTGTGTGAATGTACTGTATAAAACACAGATGCATGGGCCCCCCGGGAATTCGGAAACTCCCAGAGGTCCCCTGCATCCACAGGTGATACTAGTCCACTGAGTGCAGAGTGTGTGTTTCAGTGTGTAATGTTTCATCTCAGGCTCTCAGGAGAGGTCACTTTGTCCCTGCAGTTTGTCTCCTCCTCCCTCAAACCTGCAGCTTGTCTCCACAAATAACAGTTCACCTGCCACTAGGGATGGAAATCAGTGGCTCAGTTCCTTGGAGTCATTAATCATCACAACAAATGCATCACATGTCATTTCCTTATTTTGGTTCAGAAGCGTACGGTTGTATTTCACCAGTAAAGACGACACTAGGACCATTTGCAACATTTGCAGAGCTTCCATTTCGACAAAGGGGGAAATATCTCCAATCTGCACAAACATTTAAGCACAGCATCCAATTAAACTGCACCAATGTAATGTCTGTAATTGGCTGCTTAATGAAGGGAGCAGTGACTCTGTAAGCAGAGTATACAGCAAGGTGTCCTCTGTCACAGTAACATTAAACTCCACCAGGTTCTATCGATTCTGTTAATGTTAGTGTCATTTCACTGTGTTAACCTGCTTTCAATATTGTTTATGAATAATCTCACTGTCCTATAATTACATTTAGGTGATGATGAGGCTCAGAGGCTGCAGCAGGTAGCTCTCACACTCCTTTAGCAATACCTTACCTACTCTTTTTGTTCAAATCACATGCAAAATGTTAGCGCATACCTGACATTAAAGAATTAATGCAAACAAAGCCATTAGTACAATAGTTTATTCCCTAACCTAATGACAATCGATTAGAGAATTGATAGGGAATCGAACCAACAAGTGATATTGATAATGGAACTGGAATAGCTAAATTCTTATCAATTCCCATCCCCACCTGCCACACTCCTGTTTCCCATCCCCTTATTAGCCTTTGTGTATTTACCTGCCACTATCTCTCTTTCCAATTTGTTTCATGTCACCTTGTCAGACTCTGCAGCCAGCTGACACCACCAGACCTATTGTTAAGGGACCCAGCCAGCCTGCAGACCTTCACCTTTTGCCAGCAGGCATCTTCTGCTCTGCTCCTGACCTGTTCTTGGTTCATCTGCTGTCCTGTTCTGCCAGACTAGTGTCCATGTGTCCAGGCTTCTGCATGGACCCCAAAGATAGCTCCAAAGACTCATGAACACGATTTTTGGTAAGCCTCATTCTGTCAGTCCATAAAAGACCCCATTGCAGCATACATTATGGATTACACCCAGTCTCTGGAAAAATTCAGTCCATAATCAGCCGGTAATTAGTCAAATACACAGAGAAGTTTGTTCAGCTGATTGGAGAGTTGTTTATCTGATCATACAGCTCCAAAAACCTGGAGTTCTTGTGTGATAATTCCAGCAGCATATTTTCACATATTGGATGGTATTTCATGATGGAAGAAGTGATAATACCATTTTAGAAGTCAAAATAAAAACAGTCCATGAGAGTTCAGTTTACACACTATCAATATCGTGATATTCTACTTGTAACTTCTTTTTACTTGGAATTACCCAGAATCATCCATCTCAAGAAAAATGTGTGTGCTCTCCTCAATGGTGCTGCTGACCTTGAAGTCTTCTCCCTCCACCATAATCTCAGATAAAGTGTTAAAAGGCCATTACAGAGGGCAGCACTAATCTGCCTTTTCCCTCTCTGGGTTGGAGACGGTTTGGCCAAATCTAATTAAAGCCATCACACTGATCCGTGTGAGAATGTGAAAGTGCCCTTCAATACACACTTTTTCCTTAATAAGTGTGTGCAGCAGAAAGCACTTCCCAGTGTGCAGTCTGTTTGCATAAAGACTTGTACACAGAAATGTGCATAACCTTATGAGCATGTGAGTGGAAAAACTGTATGTGCATATGATCTTGAAGCTTCAGCCTGGAGCTGGTGCATGTGTATATATCTTACACACTTATACTCAGTCTAAGTTGCAATTAGTACAAGCTGCCAATCCAGTGGAGTACGCTTTCAACAGGAAATGAATTCACGAAGAAATAAATAAAAAATGTAAGCAACCAAAGAGCCAGACTTAATTGGTTATTACACTAACGAGATGGAAAGATGCAAACAGTGAATGGCAGAATAAAGAATGTGAAAAAGAAAAATAGAACAAGGATAAACAGACTCAGCATTTCATTACACTGTTACTGCATCAATCCAGTATCTTTTATACTGTAATTTAAAAAACAAAAACAGTCACTCTATTGATCTGTCTATCAATAGATAGACTCTGCAATACGAGGTCGCAGCTGCATGACATGCTCTCACATTGTTTTGCATAGTTTAACCCTTAAAGACCCAAACAGTGACTGGCAACAAACATAACATGCAGCACACTTTTAACACCCCTTGGCTAAATATAGTGTAAGATTCTGTTGAAATTATACTGCCCTATAATTTAGATTAGACTGTCTTTGTGTAAAACTTATTACATACATATTTATATTTGAAAGTACTCAGATATTATAACTGCACAGGGCAACTTGACCTTGAAAAAGTAGGTCAAGTACACAACTGTTTTCAACAGGCTTCTGCTCCATGCCAGGATGCATCCACAGTAGGGCTTTAGTAACTTCAGATTTTTTCAGATTGACTTATTTGTCAACAGTCGAAGTCGAGTCAACTAGTCGTATGATGATGTCATCACAATGACAGCGGAGGAACAACACAGATACACAGCCGTTCAACAATGAGCAACTTATACTAATGTTCACTGTAACATTAACACTGTACAGTAAAGAGCAGAATAAAAAACTAGCAAGACACAAGCATCAACAGTCCTTCTCAGACATTTAACCAAACTAAACAGAGGTTAACACCAGGGATTTTCTTTTAAATTTAAATGAACAACATAAAGTGGGAAAAGGTTAAGACAGCGGCAGCTAAGACGCACAGCATGTTTGAGAAAAGAGCGTATTGTCTTCAAGAAATAAATTAAAAGAATAATCCAAACACACTGGCTGTCCAAATTATTATTCAACAGTGGTCATACTTGCATGGTTCACAGAATATTACTTAGATGATAGTTTTGCTAGATCACAGTCACCTTAGTAATCCTACTCTGAGTCATCGTCTTCCTTCAGTCTTGGCCTTGTGCTAGTGATGCGCGGGTTGTTGTTTTTTTTTTTCAGCCTACTTTTGTGGAATTATTTGACCTGGGTCCACTGATCCGCACATCATTACCTTGCGCTCCATGTTTTCTTGTAGAAAGATGAGAGTATCGACATGCGCTGAACGACGGCTTGCGCACTGTTGGGTGATGGAAGGGAGAGAGAGAAAATAACACACGACTAGTCGACTCCTCCAAAGTAACGTTGACTTGTGCCACAGACGTCGATGCGTCGACAAACTGGCTTTTCTGTTAATGCCCTAATCCACAGTATAATTTTGGTGCCGATATCTCAATGCATTCTTCAGATAATGCAATTATATGTCGTTGAATGGACGGACAGATAGACAGACAAATGGACGGACAGACGACAAAATGATTACAATACCCCTCGGCTGAGGGGCAAAAACCATCTACTAATTTAAATAGTTTAATACCTGTTGATCCACTAATCCTATCAATACATGTAAATAATTGGTGTAAAATGCAGTTTGTCATCTTTTCATAGTCATCACATATGACCCATTTGGATGTTCAGAGGCTCTGTAGTGAACGTGGAAACACCTTCATCTTCTACAACATTGATTCACCAGTTAAACCCATGGAGTTGGATCAATGACAGTGGATGAACACGGTTTATGTTCAGTTAATGATATATTTGACTGAAAAAGTGGCTTTTTCTTCAGTTTTCTCTGTTTCTCATGATCAGTAAATTAAATGTAGGAAAATAGCTGATTTTCACTCAAAAAACACAAAATACCGAAGATAATATTACAATAAATTGTAATAAATTGCCTTAGAAAGGTAGAATATGGAGAATAATTCATTTGGGAACTGACACAAAAGTAACACTGGGTTCTTATGGGTTAATATGTCTGCACTCTAAAAACTGGACTGAGTGAATTAATACTGGGTCAATAAGTAAATGCAACATGTACTTAATAATGCATAGTATTCATTTTTTATGAGTGGTCTGTACTGTTTATATAAGTCCAGTGAACTATGAGAGGTGCTACTGAATGGCAACTAATGTCAGAAAACAGAGTTAAATTTCTTGTAAAATTAGTATTATTAAAATGTCCTTAAATTCTTAAATTCTAAGTAAACCTAATTTTACCAAGTGCTTAAGTAGCTCAAGTGATTATTATTATTACTAATTATTTTTGTACACATCCTGCTTTCTTTTTAGGAAACCATGATACACTGTTGCCCATAAAGTTGGAATAAAATGTTTTTCCTCTTCTCATGAAGTTACTGTGATACTGTGTTTTATTCTTGATAGTGTAACTGGAACTCAGTATGTAATCATTGAGCCTGGTCAAAGGTGATTACTGATGTGTATAAATAGGAATAAAAAGAGGAATGTATATGAAAATAACATTACTCCAACTTAAAATTTTGCCTTGAAATATCAATATAGTTAACTAGAAGCACTCGGAGAGCACAGACCTCCGCCAAGGCTGATCAGTGCCCCCCCCCCCCCGTGGGCCCCCCCACCCCCGATCACCACCAAAATTTAATCATTTCTTCCTTATCCCATTTCCAACAAACCCTGAAAATTTCATCCAAATCTGTCCATAACTTTTTGAGTTATGTTGCACACTAACGATCAGTGGCCCCCCCTCGTGGGCCCCCCCACCCCCGATCACCACCAAAATTTATCATTTCTTCCTCATCCCATTTCCAACAAACCCTGAAAATTTCATCCAAATCTGTCCATAACTTTTTGAGTTATGTTGCACACTAACGGACAGACAAACAAACAAACAAACCCTGGCAAAAACATAACCTCCTTGGTGGAGGTAAATATTTATGTTGCATTACATACATGAATATTAATACATTTAAATTACACATATTTCTTAGATTTTGTTACGATAACTTTTTAAAGTAACCAATGGCCATATTTCTTACAGTGTGTGTCTGCTGAGGCAGTGCAGGAGGTCAGGTTGTGTTAAATGACCAGTGAGCAGAGCTGTTCATAGCTCCCTGAGCAAAACCCTGGAGTCAAGGCTAAATATAAGGGAGCACACACACACAAATACAGAGTCAATAAATTACACTGGCACAATGGCTAAGTGTTTGGGCACAGAGGGGACTGAAAATAAGGCCACCAGTGAGGAGGCTGTTACCTTGATTTCCGTTTCTTTTTTCACACATGCAGACACATGAATGTGCATACACACATCAGGCATCAGCATACTTTTTTAAAGGGACGTATAAAGCAGAAGTAACACCCACAAAACATGGAGTAAAGAGAGAGAGAGAGAGCAAAGACACATAGATGCATAAAAAAAGAGAAAGACGGTGGCCTGAAGGACGGACACAAACACACAGAAAGGTCATCAACAGGCACAGACAGTGTAATAAAAGAAGCAGATTAATTGATATAATGGAGTCATGCGGCACAGGTGGAGAGAGAATGATGAAGGGATGAAGAGGGACAAGAGAGAGGACAGGAAAAGGATAAGACGAAAGCCAGAGAGGATGAAAGAGGATGAATGGATTTTTAATAATGTTATGAGTTGGAAACCCTTTTCATTTCAACCAAGCGTGGCTATTAATAATAGAGTGAGCTAGATCAAATGGTTGTACATGAGTGTGTGTGTGTGCATGCACGTCTCTCATTGTTTCCTAATTCTATGTGTTGATCTTTGACTTGTCTCATTGTTTCATGAACACAAACAGCAAAATGAATGACTTTATAAATACTTAAGTATAATAGAAAACATCTGTATTTACCTGGTATTTCCAAAGGTCATATTATCTTCATTTTGGTGCCATTAAATTGTTTCATGTGGGTGTATAGTGGATTTAGAATAACTATGGACAACAAAATTACTGTTTGAGCAAATGTCAGACATCATGTTTCTTTTTTTTATTTATCTGTTTCCTCTGTTTTCTTGTACAGGCAGAATGTTGCACAACTACAAAGATACTTTAAAAACACCAATCATACAGACAAAGACACAAACAGATATTATCACTTTCTCACTTAGAATTAGTGATTTTTTTCTCCATTTCTTACTCACAAACACAAAAGCACATAATTATAGTTTTCATCTGCAAATGTCAAACAATCATCAGGGAAAAATGATGGGGAATGAAACAAACTGTTAAACTCTTTTTGATGTATTTTCCATATTCCTATCCAGTCCTTCATTCTCTTTTCTTTAACACTTTCACAGTCTAACTCTTTTCTTTTCTTCTTTTTCTTTTCTTAGTCTTACTGTCAGTCCTAAAGGTACACATTATTTAATCTGAATCTATCTAATGCATATTATTGATTCTTTATAACTGTTATGGAGCTCATTTGCAGTATTTAAATTATGACTGTATCCACTGAATTTCTTCAGAAGCAAATGAAAAGACAGTTTTACTGTGTAATAAGTAAGTAAAGCTTTAATAAGCAAGAAGCAAGAACATAAATCTTATAAAGTCCAGCTATTTGAACGTATGCTTTTTAAAAATAACAGTGTGGGAAATTTTAAATGCTGCAAAAAGCTTCTATTGATAAAAATACAAATGTAAATAAGTGTACTGAAACAGATTTAATGAATTATTATGTGCGTTTGCATGCGTGGACCAACTGCGGGAGACTGAATGAATACAAGAAACAAGAACCACATGATACATAATATGGAAAATGCACCAAAACACTGTAGTGTACATAGAGTTGCAGAAACAAATGTTAGACAAAGCCTTGGCAAACCATGAAAGAATTATAAACAACATTATGTCATCCTGAACAGTGATTCAGTTTGGTTCAGGACAAAAGACGGAGACAACTTTACGTTTTTTGTCAAAACACCTAAATCTTCACGTAGTGCGTAACTCTATTAAATACTACATCTAAGGGGAAAACCTTCAAACCACAATGATAGTGATAATGATGGAGAATCGCTCTGAATATTCACAGAACAGTAGTGCACAGAAATAAGCTTAAATTAACATTTTTTGGAGGAAATTCTTTTAAAAATTGGGAAAAAAGTTATTATACAATTGGACAGAAATACACCTACTGAGATATTGTAGCATATTTTTCTATGTAGATAGTGTTCCTATTGCCTATCTTGCGCTTCATTTCAGCTAAATGAGACTCAGCAGCATGTACTGTAGTACAATGAGCTTGAGGCTCACTAACAAATACTGCCATGCTACTTGTTCTCTAAACTCTGCAAGAGTGCAGTGAAGTATTGTGCCAGAAGAGAAAATGATTGCAAAATAACAAACATACTGTATGTATTTGATTAATTTGGATTTTGTTTAATTACCTTGCATGGTAGATGTTTTATTGTCTGGCTGGCTTGACACGGATAAGCAAGCCAACACTGAAACTGTCCAACTATTGTCCTGCTTTCTGTTGGTTTTGTGGTTATATTTAAAGTTATATTTAAACTTCTCTTTTTGTCCTGTAAACAGAGCAGAAACCAATACTTATTCTACACTCTAAAATCTAAATATGGAGATCTTTTATTTGATTCATATGATTAAGCCACACATTTTTCATGCTTTTTTAAAGGTTAAAAACACTGTTGAGTACCAAAACTGCTGTTAATGTGTGCGGTTTCCGAAAACAGCAGTGCTGTGTTCACCATAGCCTCCCAAGCAGATCCCATGACTTTCTGAAGGAGTCTTTAATAAACTGATGTTGCCAGGCAACAAACACTGTTCCAGCCAGTAAAGGAGTTATGGTGAATTCTGGGCGACTCCTCTTCAGAGAAAAAAAGTTCAGCAACAGTGAATTATAATGATCGATTTGAATAGAAAATCCTTGATGTCTGAGTACACACGTGCCCACACACAAACACCTAAACACAAACTGCACTCAACGAAGCCATTCAAACTTACCAAAACACAAAAACAGCAACACACTCTCAGGAAAACACCTCCCATCTGTCCTAAACTCCCCAGTTATTACAACGAGTGCACCATTAAATCTGACCTTCAGCCGTACACTTTTCAAAGTCATGCTGGAGTAGTTTTTTTGTGACAATTTCAGCGTAGAGACAAGGATGCACACACACCCACACCTCTGTACTGAAGCGCAGTAACCTCAGAGGAGTCGCCACAGGCTGCACTGACATCACGTTACCAAAGCAACAGGCAGAGAGCTGGGATTGGGTGAAGGGATGATGACTCAACCTCCCTTCCTCATCCTCTTCCTCTCTCTCACCATAATGTTGCTCTCCTCCTCTCTCTCTAGAAGTGTCTCTCACTTTCTCATGCGCAAGTTTTGAGCATCAAGGGATTCAGAGAGAGGTGAACGCATGGGCGGAGCCTGGAGGTATTTTTCAACTGGAAATGTAGAAATGATGCAAAGTGTTGGCCTGGACTAAGTCCATTATGCTTTCAGTTTGTAAATTATCACACAATACAATGCAATTCATAAACACGGGGCATGCACACACAGAATGAAGTTATGTGTTTATGCTAAACAACCAAGAAACTACCAAACACTTGAAACACTACATCATAAATACTTGACATAAACGGTAGCCTCATTCGTCATCCATGTTCGACTGTTCTGAGGTGAGGTTGCGACAGAGTGTAAAACGGGTGGCCTGCTTTATAAAAATGGAAATAAATGCTGTTGACATAAGCAAGGACCTTCTAAGTCAGCAGAGCCTACCTACCTGAAGTTAACCTAGTTTTACAAGCTTCTTGAGCAGGCCTGTTGGAGGCACGCTCACTAAATCATTCATAGTGGAGAGACAGGGAGAAACATGTTCCCATGTGTGCGCGAAAGAAACAGAATGAGAGAGTGATGTAAACTGCTGTGCTTTTTCTCCTGCTCTCAGTGTTTACATGGTGGTGTGTGCACTTAACGGGTCAGTGTCGTCACATATTAAATGACACATTTAAGCTCATATTCCTTCGTCTTTTATAATGTTTAAGTAAAATTGTGTTGTGTGTATGTTTGTGACATTGCACCCCCGTCATTGCTTGATTAGTGCATTTTACTCGCTTTAGCATGTTTAATACAGTGTTTGTTTTGGTGCAAGGATATTTGCTAAAAATATCTCTTTATACTGACAATGCTGTCAAATTACAAAAATGACAAAAAAGCCAAAAAAGAACAACAAATTGTCCTGAGTTCTCTTGGTTATTCATTGCAATCCTTCCTTTTTTATTTCCTTTGTTGAATCTTAAATGTCCCTCTCTTCTCCCTCTGCCTTCTCTCTCTAAAAAGACAGATGGTGTTCGCCCACCTCTCCATTTTCTCAACTACCCCTCTTCTTCTTTTTGCTTTTCTCTCTCCTTTTTGTATTTTACCATCAGTACTTGTGTTGTTCTCTCGCTCCCACTCTTTCACCCTTCCTGTACCTTTCACTTCCTGCTTGATTCCGCTCCCTCACTTGTCTCCTGTCTGCTTCGTACCACTATCTTTCGCTCCTCTAGGAAATCCCTCTCGACCATCTGTCTGGCTGTGATGAATTCAGAGCCTTTCAGAACAAATCAACTTGGCCAAATTAATGAGACTCTCCAAGGGGATAAACTTTGTGTAAGTGTGTGTGTGTGTGTGTGTGTGTGTGTGTGTGTGTGCGTGTGTGTGTGTGTGTGTGTGTGTGAGAGAGAGAGGGAGAGAGAGGGAGAGAGAGGGAGAGAGAGGGAGAGAGAGGGAGAGAGAGGGAGTGGGAGAGAGTATGCACCTAAAATACTTCATAATCCGTTGAATGTAGCACTTAATTTGTTCTGCAGTGACAGATAGCGTGTTACAGAGACACACAGCAGACAAAGCTGGCACACATTACATTTCCTAATGCTCATAGGTCGGAACCCCAGATGTACCTGTTTGTCGTCCTCCTCACAAGTCAACTGCTGGGGTGAAAAACTGTACTCACTTTTTACAGAATTTCCCCCTAAGATATGAGCCATTGAAATAATTTAAAGTTTATTCTAAGTAGGGCTGGGGAATCTTGGAATCTTAGATCATGCTCAGTCTTAATTTGGCATATCATCTACTTTTCAGAGGGATTGCACAGAATATGTCAATAATTTTTTTTTTTTTTTTATAAAAGTCATGTCAAAGCGTTTATACTCAGCTAACATTTGTTTTAAAAGGCCAGTTTAGCAGTGAAATCATGGTATTTTATGGAGAGTATTGTTTATAGACACTAACCTACAGGCATACATTGTTAATGTCACCAGCAGAGGTTGCTAAGTTAATGGAAAATAACAATACTTTAGTGTCTGTCTGCACTAAAATGTTTAGCTTTAATTCGCATTAGTGGTTTTGCTGCTATTGAAGAAATGGTGATGCAGAATTACTGCCAGTCTGGGAATGAGTCTGATACACACAGATGTTAGTTGTCGTTATATTTTATTATTATTATATAACTCCTATGAGACAACTTAGTCCACCATAATCTAGGTAATTAATCAAAATGGAAAATGTCAGATAGTGTTTACTTCATCTAGATATTGTGAGTACTGCAATAATGCTGGTCCAAAGTGATGCAAAAATGCATAGTTTCTAATCTGGTAACACCAATAAAAAGCCATCACACACAGTTTAAGCCTCAGGACACAAAGGGAAACTACATGAAAACTAGTTTGGTTGTAACCTGCCTGCATTTGATAAGAGGTAAGAAAATTGTGACCCAGATCATGGATCGTGATTTTAGTTCAAAATATCATCCCATGATTTTTTGGCCGGACCACCCAGTCCTTGTTCAAAGGTTAATGTAATGTTTTGCCAGATGCTATTGACATGACATAATTGACATGCGCCAGCAGTGACGCAACAACAAATACAGTAACGGTAAAAAATACAGGATAGAAAAAGGCTTCAAACATCAACAAAGTATGTACAAAATACACAAAACAAATATTGAAAATATCCCCAGCAAATGTTTGATAAGAAAGGAAATACATTCCAAACATGGAGTTTCAAAAACAGGCATCATCATTGGGGCATTATCCATAAATTAGAACTTCCTTCTTCTGAATCTGAGCAAGGATCTGACTACCAGTGAAACAGTACTCAAGAGCAGTCTTGGTGTGGAGATCAATGTGAAAACTAGTTTCTTGACTGTATTTTACTGTATTAGCGCGAATGTACCCTGGTAGGTAACTTTTGGACATCAGTTTTCTATACATTACCAGAAGCCTTTCATCACCGAATGGAGCCCAATCCCTTGACTGGTATTTTTGGCATTGCTCCAGATTTGGATCTCCCTAAAGCCATACTCAACTTCCTGGCTTTTGCTTCTTTATTAGCTCAACGAGCTATTTCACTTAAGTGGAGGGATCCAGCTCCTCCCTCCTATTTTTGTTGGCTCAGGGACATGATGTCCTGCATGAGTCTAGAGAAGATCAGATACATTATTCAGAGATCAGAGAATAAATTTTTACAAAATACGGCATCCCTTCTTGGTATTTTATGAGAAACCTACAATAATAATCTCTGAATAGACCCCCCCTTTTTTTTCTCCTTTTTTTTTCCTTTCTCTTTTTTCTATTGTCTTGTTTCTTTGTTATTGTTCATTTATACTGGACCGATTTATACTTCCTAAACATGGTTGTTAATTTTTTTTTTTTTATAATTTTCATTCTGTCCTTCCACAATTTTTTTAAGTGGTTGTGTGTGTTTGTCCATGTTTGGGCAGAGTTATGTGTTGCATCTTGGGTGGATGTTCAGAAAATCTAAAATTATCTTCCTATACAGTGACTGCCTTATTCATGTTCTGTTACCAATTAAAAGACCTTTGAAAGAATACATTTAATGCAGTACAGACTGCAAACTGCTTCACAGACAAGAAAGAAAGCCAGAATACTAGACATATAATATAGAAGAGGAATAAAAGGACAAAAGCAAATGGAATACAGTATGTAATTCACCGAGAGCCTAACCGGAAAAAATATGTTTCAAGACATGAATTAAACGATGACTGATTTCTAATGGAGCAATTCTCATTGGCCATATTGACCGAAGAGCCATAAAACTGTCTGGTCAATATGAGGCTGATTCACAGACGATAAAGAAAACGCTGATGTATGAGAACAGAGATACCAGTGACTCCTGGGATAGACCCATGGCCATACGCAATCTTCCCTCCACATTATGTGTGTGTGTGCACTTGTGCATGTGTGTAAAGATGGATAGTGCCTTGAAGACACTTGCTCTATGTAGGAACTAGCCGTTGTAGCGCTAAACGTGCCTGGCCAGACCTGGTGTTAATATAAAGACTAGAGCCAATTCATCTTCACTGACACTCACCCAATAGCACAGTAAATTACAGAGAAAGGGAGGGGTGAGGGGACAAAAGAGATAGGAGAAAATAAGGGATAGAAGACGGGAGAGAGAATGGATATAAGAAAACTTAAAGGGAGCATATTTTGGTAAACCCACTTATATTAGTCTTTGGTACATTATTTGTGTATTTGGACCCTAATAGTTGAAAAAGTTTGAATTTGAACCCTCCAGGTGCTGCAAAGCTATCTTTATACTCATTGTGGCAAAAATTGAGTGGATTTCTACAACCTGTTTTAATTTCTGCTAATTTGTTATGTCTATAACTAGTTACGTCACAACATTTGCACATATAAGGTCAAGACTTCGGACAAACATTTCTCTGAGTATGCCATAATTGTTTGTCAGCAGTAGCAGTTGTAGTCCATACTGAAAATATGTCCAAACTTCGAGCCAATCACCTAAAATGTTCAGTTGTTGGTTGAACGGAACGGACCAGCACAGCCAACAACCTGGAGGGGGTGGGGGGTGGAGTGGCTCATGTGCATTTAAAGGGCCAGTGCTCAAAACCACCTTTCTGGTGTCATTACTCAGAAATAGGGTTGAAGATGGACCTGTGGAGT
Organism: Sphaeramia orbicularis; assembly: GCF_902148855.1. Taxonomy (NCBI): domain Eukaryota; kingdom Metazoa; phylum Chordata; class Actinopteri; order Kurtiformes; family Apogonidae; genus Sphaeramia; species Sphaeramia orbicularis. The sequence goes on along the minus strand of NC_043968.1, from coordinate 44,328,336 downwards.
TGAATTAATGAAGAATTCAGACCAAGCATAGCAGTTACAGTTTATGTAGGCCACAGGGAAATGTTTTAAAATGCATAATTCCATTTAAAAAAAAGCAAACTATCACTCATTTAAGGAAAGAAAATAAGGATGCTGGAGAAAGAATTGAGAAAATGGGCACCTACATAGTTCTCACAGGAACTTTCATTGAACCAAGTAAAATGATTTCAAAGTCTTCAGTAACCACCAAGAAAATACATTAATCAATACTCCTATGACAAAAGTATGAATGTAACTGATAGAAAAATGCTGGGTGGCCCATTTGATCCTCTAGTCAGAAAGGTTAAAAAATACTTTCTTTGCTCTAAACCACTGTCAGAAATCATTTTTCATGACATGTTTTTCCTGCATCATTGATGGAACAGCCCCGGCCATAAAAGTTGCATTGGCAGGAACTGTTGGCACTTACAATGGATCCTTATGCCAGAAAGTCTGTTTGCCAGACACACAAACAGCCCAAAAAAGTGGACACATCCCTTGGAGGATCAAATAAATCAAGCTCACCTCACGTTCTTATCTGGTGTTAAAAACTGCTTCCCTCTCAATCAGATCCAGATCTCAAAGGGGGCTGCCTGAAAAGCAGGGCTGGGAACAGTGCATGTTTACAGAATCAAAGATACTTCTTTAAACTCTGCTTTTCACATCATTTGTACATTTTAACATCTTGTGCTTAATTGAGACTTTTTCTTTATGACACTGCAACTATTAAGTTCTGTAATATACTAGATAGTATTTGCTATGCCAAGGTACAGAGTAAAATCCAGTAGTAACTTTAGTGTGAATAACTAAGACTTTAAAAAGTAGTGAATTTTATATCCATATTATAACATAGGGGGTAGGTTATATAATTACTGATGGTTATAGAAATTAGCCTCCAAAGGAACAAGTAAGAACCATGATTAAGAAAGGATTTGGTGCCAGTTTTTTTCATCCTTTTCATCTGTCAGACAATTAATTTAGAGTTCATATCATGAACAACTGTCACAGCTAAGACAAGTCACCAAAAACAAAGCCAAGTATTTTAGCACAGCAAGTGTCTTAGCTTTGTCCATAGGAAATCAATGGCTCATTCCAGTGCAAAGCAACTCTGGTGCCAACCATCTGAGCCAAAGGTAAAGCCTTAGGAGTTTGTCTGAAAAAATTACCAAATGCACAGGTGAAACTGAACCATCTGATATTAAATTAATTTGTCATTGGTATGGTAAGAGCCTTTAAAATAATATTTATAAATAATACCAAGTGCCAACCGTGACAAAGTGTTCTTGAACCTGGCATTAAATTCTGAACAGCTGAACAGATACACAGTGTGGCCAACAACGGCCACTGACCCCTTTGCACAGGAGGGGAGGGGCTCAAGTAATTAGAGAGCTAATTACCCCTCTGAGATCATACACACAGTGGCACTGTCACTGCAGTTATAAAACCAGAAACTACCCTATGTCAAAATGTACGTTAACAATAAAAGCAGGACAACAGCAAAGTGAAAATCAATGTAAAAAGGCACATTGCACTTCCATTTCTTTTCTAGGAATTTTAGCCAGCCATAGTTCATATATAACTACCGACGTGTGTCCTGAATAACCAGCACTGGCAGGAGCTGCTGGCAGCTAAAATAGATTTCTGATTGCCATGAAGTACATTTTAGAGCGATGAAGCCAACTCAGCACCCACAGATGGACAGGAAACAGACACGTTTTATGTTCATGTTGTATTTCTGAGTTTGGAAGATGACCGGTCTACTGTTTTAACTGGCCTGAACAAAAATCTATTCATTCATTCATTCATTTTCTGAACCCGCTTTATCCTCACTAGGGTCACGGGGGTCGCTTGGAGCCTATCCCAGCTACATAGGGGCGAAGGCGGGGTATACCCTGGACAAGTCGCCAGTTCATCGCAGGGCTGACATATAGAGACAAACAATCACTCTCACATTCACACCTATGGGCAATTTAGATTAACCAATTAACCTATCAGTGCATGTCTTTGGATGGTGGGAGGAAGCCGGAGTACCCGGAGAGAACCCACGCAGACACAGGGAGAACATGCAAACTCCACACAGAAAGGTCCCACCCCCTGTCGACTGGTGTTGGAATCGAACCCAGGACCTTCTTGTGCTAACCACTGCACCACCGTGTCGCCCAGTGGGGCGACACAAAAATCTAAAGCTGGATAAAACTAAGCCAAGTGCATAGGTACAAGCTGCTGACAGATGAGGGATTGCTTGTATACCTTTATTATCTATACTTGTAACAACAAGCTATTGGCCAGAACAAACAAATTACTCAGTGGCTGTAGTGAAGGCTGTCTGTGTGTTTAGTGGTAAGAGGAGCACCACTGTAGGTGCTACGCACAGGAGGGTAAAGCAGGGGCCATTCAGTTGGCTAGAACCTGCAACCTCACCACTAGATGTCATTAGATTCTACACACCTTTAACAACATGTCCTCATTTCCCAATGGAGGAAGAGGTTAATTGCCAGTTCCAATACAGTATTTCTATAGGATGACTGTTAGTGCCCCTACAGGACTTTGTGCTTAACGGTATTTCTTCCTCAAAATGGTGCCATGTTGACATAAATTGTTGTTTACCTTGCTCTGAAAAAATGAAACACAAAGCATGAGATGTGAAACACCTAAAAAAAGATTTATTCTATAAAAAGAACTAATGTTAGCAAGTAGCAAACTGTTTTTTTCTGTCATTAATGTAAGAACTGTAGCTTCCTCTACTTTTTATCATCACATTTAAAAGTGGTAGAATGACAACTGGATGTGTTAGAGGAATGAACACATGGGGACCCAGAAACAGTAAATTATGTCATGTCTGAACAAGCAGATTGACATTGATAGACTGGCCTTGTTTGGTTTTGTCACTTGTGTGTACAGTTTGGGAAATGGGTAGGTTTCTCAGATGACATATGGAACTGTTTTCAGCAGGAAAACACTTTAACCCATAATATCTAACTGAATTTCTGCTGACTAGCTCTGAGACACATTTTGGACTGCCGGCTGAGGTATTTGTTAAATATGTGCTCAAATGTTTTTAGTTCTACATGAGTCAGAGAGTTTATTTGTTGAAAGTTGAGCCTTAATTGGTAAAAGACTGACAATGTCAATAATACAACAATATTACTGTCAATCCTAATGAATGAGATAGGATGACAGACTTGACAGCGATTAATGTTTTGCTCAAGGACACATTAGAAGAGTTTATATCAGAGCTGTTTGATTAGTAGACATCTTACTAATAAAAGTGATGCATATTTTAAAAAAAAACAAAAAAAAAAAACACGATACAAGTCTGTAAAAAGACAGTTACAGTTCCAAACACCTGGATCATGACTGCTTTTCTTGTAAATGCAGGTGCTCTGAGACAGAGGCAAAAAGATGCTTGGTTTTGGTTTGCTTCAAAACAACTACTGTCTCATTTAGGAAATGCCAACAACGCCAAATGATTCACATGCTCATTAACAACACAATGCGCGTGTGTGTCTCAGCTATGATTCAGTACATGTAAGGAAGCAGCCAAGTAATTACACGCTGTGTGCAAACAAGCACACCGTTCCCCCAACAGTTCCTATCCACCCTTCTCACCCCATCACACCCCCACCTTCCCTCTGTCTGCCTTGCAAATTGTCAGACTTTCAAGGCAACAGTTTTAAGTCTAAGTCTTGTCATTTAGAAGGACATTGCACTGGCTTTCATTAACACCCTGGAGAGTTCCTCTCAACGTAGCCAAAATATAGCCAAAACGAGCCTATTGCCAACCCTAAACCAACTCTGCCCCTAAATGTGGACAGGTTTTTGCTCCCATGACATGAGACGAGTAAGTTTACACATACGGAGCCGTATGCACAAACATACTCCACACATGCAAAGCCAGCCGTTACGAGAGCTGCCACAGGGGATAGAATAAAAATGAAAGCCAAGCAAGGGAGACGGGAGGAGGGAAAAAAAAAAAGAGGGAGGAGAAAAGCCCATGTGGCAGAGGGAAACTCTCATCTTTAGTGAAATCAGCTGATTCCCCCTCCCTCCTTCACTGCTACGGCATTCTTTCTAACCTCTCTCCATTTCTCCATCTCTGTCTTCTGCCTCCCTCTTTCTCTTCCTCCCCTCCTACCTTTATCCTTTTTCGACCAACCTTCTCTCTATTTCTCTTGCCGCCTCCCACTCTCTCTCTCTCTCTCTCTCTCTCTCTCGCTCGCTCTTCTTGCCCTCCCCTCCCTCTCCGCTCTCTCTCAGCCTTCACTCTTTTGTATTATCACTCTCCCTGTATTCCACCTCCCTCATCCTCTCTCTGTCACAGTGGGAGAGCTGCAGGCAGACAGAGGCAGCATACACTAATGTTACTATATTTGACAAGACACACACACACACATATTCTCCTGCCACATGCACAACTGCACACACATATAGGAAGAAAAAGGGAGGTGGGGGTAACAAACACACAAACACACAGTCCTCCGGAAAGACAGCCCTCAAGTGTACTACATGCATGGATAAACACACACACTCTGACGCGTGCTGAGTGCAGGAATCACAAACATAGCGACACACAGAAGGGATAGCGCGTGACGCCAGCAACCTAACGCTGTTCTCTCTCTCTCTCTCTCTCTCTCTCTCTCAGACACAGACACACTTCGTCTCTCTTTTCACACACACCTCTCAGACACACACGGCAGTGAGCAGGACGGCGCTGGACGTATCATTCATATAGGGAATAGATCCGAAGAAAAGGATTAACTATCTCCATCCCTCTCCCTCTAAGGACCTTATCCTCTCTTGCATCCTCTTGTGTCTCTAAGCCTCTCTTCACCTCGTTTTTTTTCCACAATCCCTCATTTTTTTCCACACAATCCCTCCTTTTTCACAATTCATTGGTGGGTTGAAGAGAAGCAGGGGGATTGTCTCTAAACAGAAGGAAGGATTATGCTCACATTATTCATTTAACCAGGATCTTGAATGTATGGATTTCTTTAACTAAGGGGAGTCAGTTTTTGTATTTCTAATTGTTCTGTGAGATTTTTTTTAAAATATATATATATATATATATATATATATATATATTGGGGGTATTTTTGAGGAAATGGCTAAAGGCAGAAAGCTGTGAGGCTGGTGCTGTCGGAGATATCTTGAAAGGTAAGTCTGTTTGTGATGTTAGTTCTCTTTTCCACACTTGTGTACACAGAAACACTGCTCCCCATTTGGTTTTACGACTGGAATTAAAGACGCACTATGACACAAAGTAAACTGCAGAGTGAGACAGGCTTACCTTTATTTTCCACAAACAAATGGGCATTTGAGAAGGGGCCAAAGGTGTACGCTGAGCAGAGATGGATGGTGAAAATTTTAGCCCTTAACCTGTTTCCTGGAAACACACCACATGCACATTCACAGGATTTTTGGGCTGTGGTTTTGGGACAAAGCGTGCAGGGGTGGGCACTGGGAGAAGCCAACAGCATCAGTAGTTTATTTAGACATAAGTATGGGCGTATGATTGATTCATGTGGGGGTCAGTTTGACAACTGGCATTTTTGTTACATAGTCACTGAGGATGCATACAGAGAGAAATAAAGAAGGCTATCACTCTTATATGAGAAAATACCCATCTACCTTACAGAGTATGTCAAATGAATGCTACTTAAAACTATCCACCATGTCAATTTCTGATCAAAACTCTAATTCTATAATACTACATGTACCACCCACTGATACTGTCAATGTCTGTTTAAGCCAGTGGAAATTCTGGCATTCCCTGGTTGCTTGAGCATAATATTTTCATGCTACATTAACAAACATACATTAGAACTAAAAAATCACTAATCACTTTTAAATGTGACTATGCTCAGGAAATGTTTAATTTTGTAATGGACTGTAAAAGGTTTTTCACAATTCAACACGTGTCATTTATGTCCAATTTTGTCCACTCCACCAAAAAATTACTGTTCAGGACAGTGTGGAGCAGTTCATCAGTAATATACTCATATGACTAAGACTATATTCCACATGCATCATTGGGTTAATATTAACCTAATGATCATATATAAGACTGTCTTCTGCAGCAACTTTACTCCTCATGGACAAAACAATAACCAACAACCAGAACCTGCCTGAAGGTGCATGTTAATATTTATACAGAACTTATACCTATTAGAGTAATGCCAGTTTTTTATCATTTTAAATTTTTAATCAATTTACAGTAAAACTCTCCATTATCTTCATTAGCGTTTTGATTTTTTCTGTGTAGCCATATGTTGCAAAACACACCTAAACTTAACCTTATTTACCAATGTCAGAGGGTTATTATATGATGATTTGGAAAGTGTCAGCCTCTGCTCTGAAGCCTCTTGTGCCTTTCTACATCAACTGATTTCTTACATAAGCCAGAAGAAAATAATGGTTAGTAAGTGGCTAAATCATTAGTTTAACAGTTTTAGATGACAGATCTCACAAAATGATTCCATATATCATTTAGAACACATGATATCACTGACAAGAAGTAAAAATAAATCACTCGTGTGACATTTTGGCAAAACTAACTGATTCTTAATTGTTTGCTTCTTGGCTGCCTCTATTTTTTATATTTATTTTTTAAAATAACAAAAACTGATTCAGAGCAGCATATGACTGCCAGATGACCCGCACTCCATGGATGTTTATCTGTCCTGTTTGTTTGTTTGACATACACGCTCTCACACCGTGTGTTTATGTAGGCTTCAGTGTTTCTACATATGTGCATGCATGTGTAAGTGTATCCGTGCATATTTTTGCACCATGTGTCTGTCAACACTTATATGGTTGCATCTGTCAAACCATCAGCATGTGTTTAGGTGTGGATAGTTTTTCATGTATGTGTGCTGGATACCCCTAATGTCTACCCTCTGCTGTATAAGAAAGCCATTAAAAATTGATTTAGGGAGCTTGACTGCCTCTTTTTGCCTTTGTTAGCAACCTGCACTGTTACGCAGACACACACTTACAAATGCACATATGTAAACACAGGACACACACCAGGTGCGCAACGAGATCTTTTTTTTGTTTTTGAGTCATTATCCTCCCCTTTCCTCTATTGCAGAATGTGGCTTCATGTATTTCATAGATGCAGCAAACAAGGTGTGAATTAACCACCACATGGACACCTGCTAGTACTTTTCTATTTGTATCGGAGTGCAAAGACAGTAGAACTGAAGGTGAATGACTTGGCTATTTCCAGTTGTGATGTAACTCACTGAAAACAAAACAACATCAAAAATGCACAGATGCACAGATACACTCATGTCTCGCACTATGAAGTCTTACCATCAAAACTGAGGACCAGCTAAAATGGAGCCTCAAGCACAGACACTTAATAAAAACATACATAATAAATATGTATCTTAGCTACACAAATAAACCCAGACACACACTCCTGCCTTTATGCTTGGATGGTCATCTTATTCACAGGATGAATATCAATTTGGGAGAAAATTGGGGGGGGGGGATCCAGACATATTGATTAAAAACTATTAGTCAAGCTAAGTGGGCCTGTCATAAAAGAAATGGAAAACGGGATAAACTAGGCAAATCAGACAAGGACATGCATACATTTACACGTTCACACACACATGTTCCAAGCGGAATCTCTTCTCGTCCAATGAAGCATCTCAGAATTATTATACTGGTGATGAATCCAATACTTATCAGAGACCTAACACATCCCTAAGACTTTGTGCTGTGCATTACATGGTTGTGGTATATTAATTAAATAGCCAAATTAATTGTGTCTGCATGGATTTATAGTCTTACTTAAGGGAAGCAACAACTGAAAAGCTTGCACTAGAAATGGCTTTTCTTGTTGACAGAGTAAATACAAGAGAACTGAGCCTTACAATAAACATACTGTATCCCTGAAGCAATCACGTTTGCATTCATTCGATGATTGATGTTACTCTTACATCAACACCAAGATACTTTATCTTGATATGTCACTGTCCGTTTCCACCTCTGCCAGCATCAGAAACATCTAAGAGAAAACATAAACAGCCTGAGTGGACCAATCACAGCTGGTAATCTCAGTGTGTTTTCTCAGGCTCACATGTGTGGTTAAAATTTCAAATGCACATCATACTGCTGCATGAAACCTCTGCAACACCCTGCAGATTGTAAATCCAGCTTAAGAGTGGACAGGAATTAGTGAAATAAAGAGCATGAAAAAAGAAGAGATGAGAAGAGTGAGAAGAGGGGGAGAGGAGTGGAACCCAGAGAAGGGCAGGAGGAACTTGACTCCTTAACATGGAGGCCACTTTGACATACAAGTATTTACACTTGTGTGCACGAATGTGTGCATGAATGCATGCGTAGATTTGGGCTCCCCGGTGTCCAGGTCAAACTGGTAAAAAAAGCTCTCTGAGAATAGCTTGACAGACAGTCTTGCCACCACACCAGCCATTTAACATGATGGGAACTGATGGGCAAACACTAACATGTGGCAGCAGAGGTGACCTTTTGCTTCATCTGAAATTTATCATTTCAAAAACCAGTTTTTGATATGTTACTTTGTTCATTTCTCACTGAATGTTAAGTATGCCTTCCAGTTTTCAGTCAAAACTAGAAAAAACAACTGGGAACTGGAAAACACCGCTGTGAGTAAAACAAACAACAATCAACAAAAAAACAATAATCAATCTGTCAGAATTAAGCTCAATGACTCAGGAGGCATTATTTTACCTTCTGCTTAGAAAGTAACACACTAAAGTGCTTCCTTCTAGAAATACACAGAATAAGCATACACACAGCCATGAATCATGTGATAAATATTCAACACAGGTAAAAGGCTGAAGTAGGAATTAATGATCAACTTCACATTTTGGTAAAACCGGCATATTGGAATGACCAGTTTGAACAAAATTTTAAAAAGTGTTTGTCTCAGGATGTGAAGAATGCATTAGCAAAGCATAAAATATATAAAAATGCTTAATAAATAATAAAACAGTACAGACATGAGATAAACTGTCCACTTGAATGACTACTATAAATCCACACCTCTGCAAACTGAAAACCAGGTATAGACTGAAATATGAAGCGAAGAAAAGTATCTCCCCAAATTCTTTGAGTTCTTTCCATCTCTCTTCTCTGCTTCTGAATCTTTCAAATGAAGCTCACATGCTCATTTGAAAAGAACAACTCAAATTTCCCAGAAGAGCTCAGCTAATGTGACTTTAATCACATGCAGGAAATCCATCTGCTGAATATCCTCGCTACATGCCTCTGTTTCTTTGTCAAGGAGAGAAAGAGGAACAGCGAGGGAAAGATAGGAGAGACGGGAAGCAGTACTAAATATTAAAAGATGAAGGTCACAAGAAAGAGAAAAGATGGAAAGACAGATGAAGAATGTCAGAGAGGAGGAGGAGGCGAGTAAGAGACTACAAAGAGACACATTATATAGAGGCAGTGTAAAGAAGAAAGGGAGAGCTGAGAGATCAGACAAAAGCTTTACATTTCCCTCAGTGTCTGGCAGGTACTAATAGCAATAATGATAATACAAATAGCACCACTGGAGTACACATATACACACTTGACATACAGCAAAACACTCAGTAGGTTGTGGAGGAGAATTTTAATGTCCTCCTTGTTTACCCATTGCACTTATTTTTACCTCCCCTCCCCTTCTGGCATTTCCTGCCTCGCCTATATTTACCATTTATACTTTCATCACTGTCATTTTCTATTCACCTCCTTTACTCATCCCCACCCTGCTCTTTATTATTTAATTCCCTCTCCTTTCCTTTCCTTTCCTTTCCTTTCCTTTCCTTTCCTTTCCTTTCCTTTCCTTTCCTTTCCTTTCCTTTCCTTTCCTTTCTTTTCCTTTCCTTTCTTTTCCTTTCCTTTCCTTTCCTTTCCTTTCCAATTACTTCATGGATGAACACTTCCTGACAGTGAGCAGATTTATGAGGGTTACTTTACAAAAACACTGTTTTCAGCTGAATCCATCCAACTGGCATTGAGCTTGTCTCTATGTTCCACCATCCATCTTTTTCATCTCACACATGCATTTCTCTTTCTCCTTATTTGCTTTAATAGACATATTATTGAGAGCTTCAGGTGCAAATTTACATAATCACCGCACGTGAATACCAAATGAGTGCAAACACTCTCCTTTAACTACATTCAACTTATGGCAAAATCAGCCATGTTAGAAAAGCCTCCTTGGTTTCCCCCGAAAAAACAGCTAACCATTGAATATCATTTTAATCTGATTAGTGCAATATTTCACACTCTGTTGATTGGGTTTTGATGAGAAATGTCGAATATAGCTTATAGTTAAACGGCTTGATGGGAACACAGTGTTAGATGTCACTGGAGGAGGACGTTACATTTTTACAATAATTTCCACAATTGCACCATTTCAGGTTTTGCACATTTATGGAATCACACACCAGGCAAAGTTTCATACACTGTTTCTGTTAAGCTCATGGTGGCACAAGATTCAACTTTTTTTTTTTATTAGTTTGGTGGTGACTTTCTCATCCTCTGCAATCTATGATTGCTCTCTCCATTCCAGTTTCTGTCTTCCCTATTCTCTCCCTCTATCTAAGTGTCAGTCTCAGTGCCAGACAGTAGCAGTAGGGGGTCTGTCTGTGGGAAAGGCAAACTGGTTGTGTAAACTGCCAAAAACACACATTTAATATTTATGCCTATGAAATACCAGGGGGCTATTTGTAATGCCTGCACACTCATTCAACACACATACAATGCACATAATCATAATTAAACAGACATTTTAATGTGTGTGCATTCACACAAACAACTGGTGTGTGGATTTACACATCTATGGATCTATCTACTGATGTATGTGTCCACCTGTCTGTCTATTCATGTTACTTGTCTTTTTCTGTCTCTTCAGGTGTGTTGGTGAAGCTTTCTGCAGTCACTGCCCCAGTGGAGGCTGCAGACATGGCGGCTTGACAGCCAAACAGCCCCGCCCCTCTGACAGAGGAAGGCTGCAGAGCTTTGTGTCATGCCCCCCCACATCCACCCCCCTGGGGGCACTGGCCTGCCCCCAACCAGCTCCACCACCCACAACCCAGCCAGACACGGTGGGTTAACTAGACAAGACTATAAATGTATACATGTGAGAGATAAGAAAAACTGACAGAAAGAGAAGAAATGTACTATTCTATTCCTTCTCAACTGTGGTCTGTTTTATTTATTGTACTTCTAACTACACATGAAAGTAGGACCACTGTCTTGTTTTGACAGCTGCTGATGTTAGCATGCCCAGCATGCTTGCGCACATGCACGCAAACCAACACCGGGGATAAGGGCACTGAACATACTGTGGCCGTGTGCCAAATCCGCCTGTGAAATGCCACATTACTTTATGTATTAATACAACCAGCAGTCTGAGTGGGGAGAGAATGATACGATGGAGGAGAGACCTGTAGGTGGTCTGTCTTTCTTGCCATTTCTTTTCTGCCTATTGTGCTTTTTTTACCCTTTGTTTCCCCTCTTCTTCTTTCCTCTCACATTCTTTTATTCCTTTTTTCCTTCATCTAATTGTATTTCTTTTTGTCACATTTTATGATACCTGTGCTCTTTCCTGCTCCATTCACCCTATTTCATGCTATACATACATTCAGTCAAAACGAAAATCCATCTGAGATCGGGTGGCATAGCAACAGACAGCTGTTTGCATTGCACAATAGAGTGGACAGATCATGCTCTGTAAGAGATTCCAGACACTTCTTCAGGCTTTTCTCTGCTTGTATGTTTCTTGTGTTGCACATCTAATAAGATAAGAATTATTTCCACACAAACATACTCTGGGCTTTTCTGCAGGAAATAAACAACAGAGGCTGTGAGAATGGGGATCTCTGTTTTACTGTTGGAGAAGAATTATTTTTCCAGAGGTGTCTGGCAAAAACGCCCCCACAAACTGCTCTGTAACACAGGGGACACTAAATAACAGAGCAACACTATCTGTCAGAACCTCCACACACCCACATAGCACCTTTATGTCGATACTTCCCTCTGTGCTGCTCAGCATCCCTCTGTCTACATCTCATCACCTCATACATCTTCTTGTCTCTCTTCACATGTCCTCCACTTGTTCTCGTATATCAATCTGTGTATTAAATTCCTTTCAATTGTATTTTATTGTGTGTCACTTCCTCCTCCTCTTAATGTATTTCATTAAGCCTTTTCCATTAGGACTGCTGATGAAGGCTTTTAGTTATATGAAGTCATGAAAAATGTTCAGTCATCAAAAATGGCATCGTCAGGCTTTTCCTTTGGCAGCAATGGAATTACAATTTTGCCAAAAATTTTTCATTCATATCATATCCTTTTACAACCTGTCTCACAAATTATGTCCAAAGTTGAAAAAAAATCAATGCTGAGCTCAAGCAAGAAGCTTGCTAATTAAGTAAATTTCTTTTATTGTTTCACATAAGAATTTTATAATCAGCAAACACTCCTATGTTTATATGCAAATATAAAAGACAAATGCTCCCAGTTGTGGTTAAATAGGAGGAAGGAAGTTACTGATAAAAATATACATGTTATGAAGACTCAAACATGAATATGTCAATAAAAGCATAAAAAGAGTACAAAGTACGGGTGGAGGAAAAAGCAACATACTCTGTAAGTAACACAAAGAATAAGACTGTTGAAGTGGGAAAGGATGGAAACAGTGGGGAGTAGAGGGGAGGAGGAAGGGAGATGGGAGATCAAAGAGGCGTAGTGAAAGAGGGAAGACTGTGAGGAAAAGACAGGATGAAGGAGGAGAGATGAGAAGAGAGAGGTCTATGAGCGACACAAAGACCATATGGTGCCTCCAGGCCCCCACGAGCCCAGCAGACTGTTTCATCTGACACAACACACACACTCAAACACACAAACAGGCATACATTTATTCCTTTTTAAGCACACATAAACACACCCTGAAGCTTATCTGATCGCACTCTGTGAGCATGTGAGTTAATGCACCTTGATGCAGTCCCAAACAAAGCAGATTAACTGACCACATAACTTCTAATCATTAGAGGGACAGAGAAAGTATGGAGAGAGTGAAAGTGGTGAGGATTTGGCTTTGAATGGAGCTATAATACACCGTCTGACATTAAAACATTTGGTTTGGAGTGGAGCCATGTTAGAGTTGTTGTTGCTTTATGCTTAGAATGCTGCCGCAAGGGACTATGGAAGTCACCAAACTGGCTTTAACGTAGGGAAAACTATCATCTTGTCTGTTGCCTGCAGCAACGACCAAGTCATCCTGATGACTGGACTTGTTCCCTGTTAAAAGGCTAGTTTCATTTTACTACTAAGGTGTGAGAGTCAGTGGATGGTTAGTAGCTCGTGGCACTTTTCAACCCGGCAGGACTGTTAGGTTTGGCATGTAGCCACAGCAGTGTAACAAAGTGTATGTATGGGTTTGGAGTCGAGCCTGATCCCTTCACATAGTGTTAAATGAGACTTGGAGTTAAACAGAAACTGGAATGACAGCTTGTTGGCAAACTGTCCAAAGCATCTGTCTAATTGAAGAGTGTAATCAATAGCTATTCTAATGTATATTAACATTATTTTAAGAACCAAAGCAACAATAAAGGTTTTTTCATTGAGGGCATCACACAATGTCATCTTTAATTTTTGACTATAATGTAGCACAATCAACACAGGCAGCAGTAGCTTAGACGCAATATTTTTTATTATATGGTACATAATCTACTTGAGACAACCATCTGCTGCCAGGGCACAGTGACGTTGACCCTTGACCTCCTTACAAGTGGTGACTTGTAATGTTGATGCCCTATAAATAAAAGCATTATTTTTTTAATGGAAATTTTATTCCAGCACATGAATGAGTCAGGAATTATATAGTGTTGAAGTGACCCTGAGATAATTTATGTTATTAATCATGCATGAAGCAACCTGTGTTGACATGCCTGCAGGCACAGCACACCGGGTTTATTCTCTTCTGACAGTCATCAGATGCAGATACACAGAAATTTTGGCTAGATGAGGCGTCCAAATACAAGGTACCACAACATTGGCAAGAAACAGCCTAAATCTGGATAATCCTCTGCACCACTCCAGTTCAGCCCCCACTGATACTGATACAGTGTCACACTCATAGCAAGCCCAGTGTGGGTCCAACGTGAGACTGAAGCATGATCATACATTTCTGACAGAAAATAGTGCTGCATTCACCAAGTAATCATAGCAAATGGTTCATAATAGTCCTGGATGCTATTTCAGATATGCTCCATCTGTCTTAGTGGACACTCCATGAAGCCCTGAAAAGGCTATCTAATTAGTCAGATAAGAGATCTCAAGCATTGTACAAGTAATTTCAATAGTCAGATCAAAAGTATCACTTCTCTTTTATCTCTCTGTCTATTTCTGCCAATCTGTAAATGCATATAAGCATCCATCAGGCAGACACTATAAAGCCATCTCCAGCCACACAACCAGGTTTAAGAACAGTTTCTATCCCAGAGCTGTGGCTGCTCTGAACCAAATCTAATAAACACGGACACTTTACAATTTAATTGCACTCTGTTGCTATGTAAATAATAACGGAACCCATACTCAGGACGTTGCACAACTCACTTTACTTAAAAAGACTTGTAGTCATTACTGTCACCTGTACATCCTGCATATTTTGATACTGGATTCACTTGTGTGTGTGTGTGTGTGTTTGTGTGCGCACGTGTATGTGCGCGTGTCTTTTTTGCTTGACTGTTTTTATACTTATATTTTTTATTCTTGACTGTTTTTTTTTTTAATAATTTTTTTTGCATTTTACTTTGAGCACCTTACAGAACATAAAACCAAATGTTGTTGCACTATACAATGGTATTTTGCAATGACAATAAAACTTATTTCTATTCTATTCTATTCTATTCTATTCTATTCTATTCTATTCTATTCTACAATAATCTAACATTCCTTTCAGTGTCTACTTTCAAAATAAAACACAATAATACAATAAAATAAACAGTAAGACATAAAAGGTTACAATAAAAGTCCATAGTGTAAAATGTAGTGACAACTAATTGTGAAGTTCTAGGTTATATTGTTTAGCCTCGCTTCCCCTGACTGATGGTGGCCATTAAAAACACACACAAACACACATTAATGCCAGCGTTTGTTTTAGCTGTCTGGCTTTTTGGTTAAGAGGATATTAACTCTGCTCCACAAAATAGTAGGAAACAATAATGGACCTCTATGCTGGAGCCACCTGCCATAAAATGTAAAAAGGAAAGGAGGAACATGGTAATGCAACATGTTGACTCTGTGATATGCAACCTGCCCTGTAATGTAATGTAAATACAATGATTTATATTTCCAGGTGATCGTTTACTATTTAAAACAATAGTCATTAAAGGCTCTTATGTCTTTGTAAATGTTCCACACTGGACCTTTAATGCATTTAATTTAAGGAGCATTAACAAATGTACATTAAGGTAAATAATGCATAAATTAATACCAAAGTCAACACAGTACTATTAGTAAAAGATTTCTAGACACATTAGTTAACTGCTAAATAACGGTTACTTCCAGCTTTATGCCATAAGGGTAAAGCTTAACAATTAAAAACACATAAAAATAACATTAAAACATCCCAATGACTGCAGCATGTTTGCATATATCTGTGTGGATACATGCACACGCTTTGGATCAATACCATCTGTCTATCCGTCCTCCTGAAGACAGAGTGGGCATGCGATCTGTCACAGATCCAAGGCAGAGTCTATTCTATTCCAGTCACACTGATGCGGATGTGACATCACAAGCCAAGTGTTCATTTTGTCTCCAAATTCTGAATAAATTCAGCCTTGGATTGAGGCCCAGCTGAGTGGTCAGTACAAAGCAATGCAATCCATCAAAGAAATTATGTTTCAGTGAAATGTGCAGATGATCTAGTGGAAATATCCAAACTGATAATGTGTTTTTATCACCTTTTTCCTCTTTGCTCCTATCGCTTTATCACTTCTTCTCTTAGTCTTACCTGTCAGTCTCTCTAATTAATAGCCTCTATCACAAGAAACAATGTCACCACATGTCATGCTCTGCTGTGGGCCACACTGTTGTGTGTATGTGTCACTACAAATTGATACAGATAGCATATATTAGAGAATCAGCCTACCCATTACCCATTCATCCCTTCAAGTCAAAATAATGATTTTGTCTAACTGATGCAGAATTCATCACAGAAGAAATGCACACAGGGGACAGAAAACAGGAACAGGGTAGATGGAAGAAAATCAGATGGAAACAGATGGTAAACAGAGAGGAAAGACAGAGAAAACTAAAAACAGATAAAACTGGATGTAGGTCCACATTGGGACAGAGGAAATAATTTAAGAAAATCTAGATTGTGGCTCCAGTCTGCTGTTTTCTTTTCCTCCCTTCTCTCTCCATTACACTGTCAGCAGTAGTTCACCCTAAACCTATACACTGTGTTCCTGCTTATCCACAACCTCTCAATGTGCTGATGCGTGAGTGTGTGTGGACAGTGACTTCTTGTGTGTGAGTAAGCAGTTACACAGTTGTACCAGAAAGTAAGAATGAAAGGATGTGTATGTGAGAGGAGATAAAGCAGGCTAAATGATGGGATGTGAGGAAAATGAACCACAAACTTCTCCATGTGCCTCCTCTCTTCTCTTTAACATCATCTACACTTGGTTGCTACGGTAACAGTATTAGGTTGCCAGTGTTGAAACTATGTGGTGGTACTGCTGGGACCTTGATATTGTAAGTGTTTGCCTCTTATACTAAGAAAGAAATGGCCTTATGCAAGAACATTTTGTACTCATTGTGAAGTCTCTTAGTTTTTTTAGTATGATGGGTTTATATAAAGTTACCATGTCAGGTTTAGCAACTACATCAGAAAATTATGAAAAAATAAGGTGAATCCTACGTGCGCCACCACCTGTGTCAAACAGAAAAAAGGGTTTCACATTCATACAATCATTATTAAAAAGCTTACACCGTAACTATATATTAATACTATAATTATATTATATATTGTTGGACTTCCCATTCCTGTTCATTCTAAATATTTTTTTTTATCATGATTAAAATGTTCAGTCAATTGATGTCAATAACTGTCACAGTAAATGTTCATTCAATATTTAATTCAAGTTTAAAGGTTGATTTTTCTTCCTGATTGAGAACTGAAGAAAACAAGTGGTTACTTGTGGTTTAATATTTATTATTCATGGTTAGAATGTGGCAGACATTTCAGAAATCTGGAGGTACAGTCAAACAATTATTATGATAAAAAAGAAGCAAATAAAAATACAGTTGAGTAAAACAAACAGAAGCCTTTTGTAAGTGCAGCTGTCATTGTAAACAAAACTAACCTTAAAGAAAGACCTTAAAGAAATTGCACTTAGGGCTGGAGAATATACATTATTAATTTGATTTATTGGGGTTATGCTGGCTGAAAAATGTGAAAAATTAGATAATTCTTCTGGAGATTCTTCTTCTTTTTTCATGTTTTTCATTTGTTTCTTGTTGTATATGGCATATAGTTTCAGTACAGAAAGAGTATTTTGGAACTGAGTTTTGTCTTCAGTTCATGTTGCTAGAAAATGCTTAATGAAAATCAGAAATCATGTATAACACATAAAAAATGATATGCCCTAAATCAAGGTGATATCATGCAGCTCTTGTCATAGTGATATATATTGCAATAAAAACTTACGGTATTTGTTGTTATCGTTTTGCAGCCCAACCCTCTGAATTCAGTGCATCCCATTACTCTTGTCCATATAGTGCAGATTAGAACACAGCAAACTAATTACACATGATTCCTACAACGGGTCTGGGCTCTTAAATGATGTATGTACCTGAGGAAAACTTCTAAATACTACAAAAAATGGTGAATGTGGCAAATAAATCATTTGTATGTGAGCAAATGTGTTGGTATGAATGGCTCATGAGGCCCAGTGTTGACTGTACAGTTAAGTGGTTCGATCTATACTGGGATGGGAGACATTTAAGCACACAATATTCAGTGTTGAATGCACACATACAGGCAATTACACACACCGACTGGCCATTTTCCATCTGCCAACTAAATGAGATCTCGGGTTACGGAGGAGATCAAACATGTAACAGCCCTTAACAAATTACACTGACGCCATTTACTGAAGAAAACATGTAAAGAAGTTTTTGGAGATTTATACGTATAAATACAGTTTTGTTTTTTTTTTAGTGTTTCGACTCCTCATGGATGTCTCTCTCTTCTCATAGTCTATGTTATGTCAATCAGTGATGGCTATTTGCATGTCTATCGTGTATTCTGTTGCTTTTATAAACACCATCCTCATTTTAATCAAATCAGACTGGCGTCCTGCAGCCAAAATGTAGCTGTGCCATGCATATAAAACACAAAATCAAAACAGAGGAAACAGAAGAAAAAAACACTGAAAAATAGAGAAATAAAATCCAAGGTGATGTCTCAAAATTATCACATTAAAACCCACTAAAACAACTACAACAGAAGAATATGTTATTGAAATCAAGACTGAATGATGCTACTGAAGACAATGAGTATTTCATTTTAATGTAATGCTGTATATGTGATGTAGGAGGCACTGGCACTTAAATTTAACCTGTGCATGGTAGGTTTTTAGAGTCTCGCACCACGTGAAATACTAAACAGCACTTGAAGGACAGCTGGATGTCCTCGTAATGAGATAGCACTGAGTTTTTGGCTTGCATGGAAAACAGCACGGACGCTGGTAACAAGCGACTGGGCTCAGTAACAGAGGTGCCTCCGGTAATGACATCATAGCTGGCTCCAATGTCACGCAGGGGCCTCTGGATATAAACTTACAGACAGCTGAGGCCCTAGGGTTATTAAGCAGCGTTGCCTAGGGGACAGTGTCAAACATCAGTGTCACTTGATACCAGAAATTAGTGTCATGTAGTTTAGGTTTTGTCTCTTTAAAATCTAGACGTGTGTGTGTTGTTTATGAGTCAGTGTCAAAATAATACTATAATCCTTAAATTCTACACAGAGGAAAGAACAAAGAAAGAAGCTTCGACAAATAAAGCTCGTGCAGACGTTTCTGTCATCAATTAATTATATTTTAAAAAAGCCTGAGTAAATAAACACAATGGCAAAAACTAGACATGTATATATTACTGCAGAAAAACCCAGACAGAAAGAAATTGTTTTATATTTCTGTGTTAAAATTCATAAAGCCAGCTGATCATAAATAATGCTAAATGTTAGACTGGCTAGACTGTGCATATTTCACATCTGTCACTTCCGACTAAGAAGCAGTGTTGAAGTTCAGCTAGAAAATAATACTCCAACAGTTGCCACAGAATTCCTGTTTCAATCAAACAGAAACATCATGTTGCATTGTAACAACTTGCATTAGTTTATTTCCTTTCACCGAGAGCACTGCCAGAATACATTTGTCCAAAATGTCAGTGGGTATTCTTATAAAAGATTCAAAATGAAGTCTGTTTGGATTGAATGAAACTGCAGAACCATATAAACTTATTTGGTCTGAACCTCCCTATCTCCCCCTGACTATGGCTGAACATTTTCCTTCTGGTTTGGCTGTGCGGAGCGCTACTGCAGAGCGGATTTGGAGCAGCTAAAATAAGCCAAAACAACAACTACCTCCTCCACGGGAGCAGCTAAAACCACTCATAAATGTTGGAAGATAGGCTTCAGCTCTGGTGGAGGGAGGAGGGGCAGTTATAATGTACAGTAACAGAAGGAGTAGAGAGGAGAGGGGTGGTGAGGGGGCGAAAGGAAAGGAACATTGGAGTAAAGGGAGGAGAGGGGAGGAAGGGATATGGACTGTAAATTAAAATACGATATTACATGAGGGGAAAGAAGCTAAATAAACACCATTTCTCTATTCCCATTTCTCCACACACTCTCTCTCTCTCTCTCTCTCTCTCTCTCAGTTGTATAACGGTGCTTCTACCGCTTCTCGAAAATAAACTGTACCTTTTTAAACAGCTACAACCTGTTATGATAAATCAAAGCCACGATGCAGAAAAATCCCTCTAGATTCCCACTGAGCAGCTGCAGACAAACATGTGCCTTCTCAAGCATTTAAGCAAGACAGCACAGGAGGCTTCAGGATACTTCAAAATCTGCCCTTTCATCCATTTATGAAATGAAGTTAACTTTCCCAGAGATTAGGATTATACTGTAGGATGGAGCGCAGAGGATCACAGAAACAGGAACGCTGCAGAGGTCTAATCTTTCTTATGAGGACAAAGAGACAAAATGGGACACTGTCCTGCTAGAGGGAGGTCGAGCTCTGTCTGACAGGTAAAAATTATGTTGGAGAAAATGTTATTTCTGCACCTTGTATTCTCAGAATCATACAATATAGTTTGTAGAGGTTAGAACAAAAAAAGTTTGCACTAAGGTTTTGTAGTTGTAACCTTCTAAGACCTAAACAGCCACCGGCAAACAAAAGTATTTGCTGACCTAAAATGTTTAATAACTTGTGAACTACTACTCCTATCAATACATATAAATAATTTAGGCAAAATGCAGTTTCATGGTCATTTGGACGTTCAGAGGCACCATAGTGAATGTGGAAACACCGTCATCTTCTGCAACACTGGTTCACCAATAAAGCCCAAGTATTGTAACTAATGTCAGTGGTCGTAGACACTTGTTTTTATGTTCAGTTAATAATATATTTTACTGAGATAATTGCTTTTCTTGTGTTTTGATGTAATAGCATATGAATTTTCTCTGAGCTTTAATGAACATCTACAAGATGAATTAAATAAAAGAAAATACTAGATTTTTATGAAAAATATTACAATGAATGGCGAAAAATCAGTAAAGAAATGTTAAATGTATAGGTAAATTAATTTGGAAGTCACCAGTTCTAGGTCTTTAGGGGTTACATTAAATCAAGCTCTTTTGGAAGAGCTGTTTAATTAAAGTAATATAGGTTAACTGGCGCATTGACTCGTGGGGAATCAGGGGTTCTAGATTCTCTGATACAGCTCATTCCTTTACTTTCTCAGCAAATTCCATTGGCATTTTCAGTTGAATAACCTCTCACCTGGCATGTCTGTTTCTGCACATGAAAGTTGACACCATGGCAACATGGCCCTATTGTTTATCTGTTGCTAGGTAACCCACTTCAATGATGATTCAATGATTATGGGCATAGCAACGTGATTGTAAGGCTATTGTATTCCAAAATGACTAATATCTCTCAAAATATTGGTCCTATCAACTTGCCATTTTTGCTAGTCTCTTCTTTGACCAAAAATAAATCAGTATGCCAAAATGCAGCATGCACCTCTTTCCGGATTTTGTGTGATGCCCGAGACACCCACACACAGAGTCCACTTCCCTTTTATAATATAAATTGGTTAGTCTAAATTGCCCGTAGGTCTGAATGTGAAAGTGATTAGTTGTTCGTCTCTGTATGTCAGCCCTGAGATGAACTGGCAATACATTCAGGGTGTGCCCCACCTTCGCCCATAGGTAGCTGAGATAGGCTCCAGCCCCCCCGCGACCCTCTCGCAAGAACAAAGCGGTTCAGAAGATGAATGAATGAATGTAAAATTTGACATTTTCTTCATTTTCTGCTTTTATGTAGATGACTGCAGAAATTGCTAATACTAACAAATTCAGTTTTTTACATTGTTCTAACAAACTAAATAATGTGATGAATGATGTTGCTCAAACCTACTTTTACAAAATAATGTATATGATTATAACTTTGGATAGAACTGTAGTAAGGTTAAAGACGATGAAGATACCACTAGACAGGGTTAACCATGTTTTACTGCATAGTTATGGATCAGAAACCAATTTCATGCACAAACAAACAAGCAGCAGCAACAAGTATCTGACCAGAACTCATGGTTCATGGCAGATATGTGTGTTATTCCAGACTCCTGCAAACATTCCAGTGGAGGCTCACAAAAACAAAGACATGGGTACTTCCTTTGGGATCACTGGTCCTACATGAAGTACACATCTCTACAAACAGAAAAACCTCAGAAAATTTGCAGGATTTACAGAAAACATCTGGAAATGCCAGAAAAGAAGCAGCTCAGTCTATTTGATTATTATAGAAATAAATGTAGAAGGTAAACTGCAATCACAATACTGATCAGAAAAGTAACTACATCATTGTTACTTTGCATTCTGAACACACCACTTATCATTACCTCCACCAGGAGGTATTGTGATTGCTTTGCTTTGTGTGTTTGCGTCTTTGTTTGTTTGTTTGTTAGCAAGATAACTCAAAAAGTTATGGACGGATTTTCATGAAATTTTCAGGAAATGTTGATACTGGCACAAGGACGGAAGAAATGATTACATTTTGGTGGTGATTGGGGGGGGGCAGATCTGTCTTGGCGGAGGTCTGCGCTTTTCTTGTTTATTAATACTTTGTCAAAAGCTCATTGCTAAGTCATGAAACTGTATGTTCAATGCTATCTATTTATGACTAGCTAAAAAGGAAAATAAATGCTATTTGTTTCTGAAAGCATCCAGTCACCTCTGCAGCCTTAAAAACCTTAAATTTCCCAGATTGTGGCTTCAGAAGACAACAATGATGGCCCGATGACAGGTGCTGACTGTATCATTTCATACTCATGATGCAATTCTTGTTGTTTATGTATATATGTTGTTGACTGGCCAATAAAGGGCTATTTCACATAGTTTCATCACATTTGACAGACAGCCAGTATGTGTGGGGCAAGGAAACACACTCTTGATTATCAGAGAGAGGAATGAAAGTAAACTCAGTGAAAAACAGATGGACTAACAGAGAGAAAATACAACAACAGAGACCGGGTGAGAGAGTGTGACAAAAGGCAATAACACACTGAGAAGTAGATGCTAATAATATGCAGATGATGCAATCTGCTGAAGAAGCAAAGCGCCATGTCAGGAAGTAAAAAGTGCTGTGTCTCTGTCTGGAGTTTAGACTCAGTAGTTTTCTTAATATCACGCCTTGTTGGTGCTTAACACACACATATACGCACAAATACGCAAAGCACATGCCCACACACACACAAATACACAGGGAGGTAAAGCATAAGTCGTGCTGATAAGCTATTGGATGGAAACAAAGTCAACCACTGTAACGAGACACTGAGGGAATACAGAGCGGTGCACAGAGACTTGAATTGAAAGCGAATGAGAAAGATAAGGAGACAGAAGAGTGTGTGACAGAAACACAAGGGAGACAGGGAGAGACAGATCGAAGGAAAGACAGGCAGACAAAACCAAATAAAACTGAAACAATGAATGAAGAGGTTTCAGTTGATTGATGCAAATGACTGAAGAAAGGAAGTGAAAGGTGGAGAAAAAATGCTATCTAGGAACAGAAAAACGAGTAAAACTTGAAAGAGAATGCATGAAGAATGTTATGAACAGAGAAAGAAAGAAAGGTCATGAGTGAAAATGATGAAATGATTGTAGTCCTTTGTTAAAGAAAAACCAAATAAAAAACAGAATAAAGAGGGAATTCGACTGATGAGTTTCAATAGATGAATGATAGACATGAGAGACAGACAGACAGACACACATAGAAACACAAAAAAAATCACACAATTTTTTTTAATGTTGAAATGACATTGTGGCTCTAGACCTTGAAATAAGAGATTCATGGACACATAGACTAATAAGAAATATCAGGCTCTGCGATGATCTTATGACAGTATATGATATGAATTCCCAGCATTTTTCAGTTTTCTTCAACCAAATCTTGTTATAGTTTGACAAAGGCGGCACAGACACACAGGGGCAGAGTCAGATCCTGTGCAGGTTTTTACACTTTAAACTATCATGAAAACATCAGCCGTCTGGTAGAAATGGAAATTTCTTGTGTAATGCCAGCATTTAAATAGCACATCAGAACCGCCTCTGGCACTGGATATTTCCTTAGGACTGCACGGCTGTTATCTCCATTTCTCTGTTTTTCCTACTCTCTCACAGCCCCTTTTTGTATTTTTCACTGATACTGGTCATTTCTTACAAAGTTTCTACCTTCTATTTATTTGTATTTTTGCTCCGTGTGAGACATTTACTGAGTAACAGACAAACTGAATAACTCTGGTCTGTATCTCTTCTTTTTTCAGTCTTCCTCTGTGTCTTCTGCCTCCTAGCGGCCCTGCTGCCACCAGCCTCCTCCTGTCCTGCTCCATGTCTGTGCTCCTCAGATGGCCTCGTGGTGGACTGCGGGGGTCGGGGTCTCTCTTCACTGCCGCCCCTGCACCTCCTCCCTCAGGGGAGCCGCTCACTCCTGCTGGCTAACAACAAGCTTGCCTCACTAGGAGCCTCTGCCTTCGCTAACCT
This sequence comes from Sphaeramia orbicularis, assembly GCF_902148855.1. Classification (NCBI taxonomy): domain Eukaryota; kingdom Metazoa; phylum Chordata; class Actinopteri; order Kurtiformes; family Apogonidae; genus Sphaeramia; species Sphaeramia orbicularis. The sequence goes on along the minus strand of NC_043968.1, from coordinate 44,303,993 downwards.
GTCCTCTCTGGAGGTCGGCACTGATCCACTCTTATTTTTTTTATCAGTGAAACACTTCCTCATCTTGTATTGAACGTGTATTAGGTTGTTTTTAAGCTCCTGTTCACTGTGCCATGTGCAACTTTCTCTGCACTGACTTCGTCCACTGAATTTTCCACAGGATAGAGTGATACTGTACAGAGAGTTGCAAAATATAGCCAAACTGCCAAACTTCAATCACAGCAGCAAAGGATAGGATAGTTACAGTACAAAAGACCAAAAAGTCTGTTTAAGTATAGGACTCAGGTAGATACAAATCACTGCTTTTAACCTAAATAGAGATATAAGACCTCACATGTGATTTACTATATTCCATTAGTTTAAATTCACTCGATTGTGTAGCAACATCTTAAAGAAAATATCCAAGTCCATTTCCTTATTAAGCTGAAAATGCAATTCCACTGTGCTGATCATCAATCTACCATAATGTTGCAAAGCAGTTGTAAAGCCTGTCTGCTTATTATAGGAGTGATCTGTGACTTTTATTACGCTTGATTAGATCCTCTGAAAAACACTGTGTACTAAAAGTATAAATTGAGTGTGACTTTTTACAGCATTAGACCTATTCTGTAAGATTACTCCAGGACTAATGCATTAAAGTTTTACATTTACATTTTTATTTCGAGTCGTTCTCACCAGGCGCGGTAGCTAAGCGTCTTACTGTGAATGAGTGAGTAAAATACTGAGAGATGTGGGATTGTAAATGTTGCTTTTGTGTTTTAGGAGCTGGACCTCTCCAATAACTACTTGGATAATTTACCAGGGGGCTTATTCAGAGACATGTCCAATCTGACTAGACTAACTCTGCACAACAATTCACTAACAGTGATGGACAGAGAGCTTTTTCAGGTGGGTTTTCTGCAGATCACATAAACACTATGCTGTAGCGTATTCTGAATCAAACTCAGAACAGAGCACAGGTCACAAATAGGATAAACAAAAAAGGTCTAATCATAGCGATGTGTCATCCAGAAAGATTTGATTAAACTGCTTATAAACTATTCCTTATTAAAATGCAAGAAGAATTCTTGTCTGTCCTGTCTGTCTATGAGATATTTCATCAGGTAATATTTATGAGAGAGGCCAGGTTGTAGTGCGTCAGCTCATCTGCAAGGTTTTAAAGGGAATACAGCCAACTTGAGTGAGATATGACTGGGCTTCCATCCAAGTGATAAATCAGTTATAGAACATTTGCTGAACACTTTGATCCACTTTAATCTGAACCACAGTGGTCTGTAGGATGAGCTTGTGTCACGACATCACTTAATAAGGTTAGTCCACAAAGTGTTAGCTTTGTGACTTGGCAATACTGAGAGAAGCTAATAATAGTATCATCATGGGTTTTGGGGAAAGTGGCTGCACTGTATGCACACAGGCAACTAAAAAAAACACTGGGGCTGATGTTTCTACAGGGCTTGGGGGGCCTCCAGAGTCTCGATCTGTCCTTGAATGGTCTTTCCTCTGTTCCGCTGGGTCTACTGGATGAGCTGCAGAGCCTCAGGTAAACACGCATCTTCTATTCTTTCACACTGACATGATTTAGCCACTGGATTTTTTTATGGACTCTGAGAGAAATTCCAAGGATCTTAAAGAATCACCAACAGAGATGGAATTTCAGTTTAAAAATTAAAAAGTATCAGTATATCTTATATGTTAATATTAATGAAAAATGCATCCAGTAAACCCTGTGTATTGACAAAACAGCTTAAGTCATCAACATCAGAGTCTAGCTTAGATATTCATTGAGACACATTTTAAAATATCAGGACTTTATGAGTTTTCCTGTGGCATGTTTCACAATAAAATCTTCATTAATAAATGAGGTAGGTCTGTCTGCTCAATGGCCTGTAGCTTTCTCACACCCACACATAGACATGAGCGAAAACAATACTCAAACACATCAAAATTGCTGTTAACCTGAATTTGTGTTTACCATTTCACACATTGTAATTATTTCTATATTAGGTGGCTGTCTCTGGCAGGTAACAGACTTCATGGTTTGGAGAGGGCAGCTTTCGAGCCCCTAGCCAACCTACAACATCTGGAACTGGGACAAAATCCCTGGGAATGTGACTGTAACTTGCGTGATTTCAAGCACTGGATGGAATGGCTACTGTACAGAGGTAAACATCTGATTCATGTTAAGATAGATGTGACTATGTGTTATAATAGAATCAATGTGAGTACATACACATTATGACTGCATTCAATGTAAGTTTCTGTGTACTTGGTTTGCATCCACGTGTCTTTGTGGGCTGTTAGTACATCAGATAACCACAGCTGCTCTATTCTATTCACTCTCTTCATGTGTAAAAATCTACATTCACCTCGGCGCCTCGGGCCTCAGCTGCCCCGCTAATGAAGCATCTCTCCTCTTTTCTACTCTGCTCTCCTCCCTACTTCATTCTGCTTTCTTCTGCTTTGCTGAGCTCTCAGACCCCTCCACTCAGCTCAGTTCAGTACACTGCTGTCTGGTTTAGACAGGGGTAACACAGCAGACATGATAATCTAATCATCATCAGAGTGCCCGGGAAAATCTTAGGCATATTAGAGATCTCTAATAGAGAGATATGAATGAGATACTGCATACAATAGTGGTACATGAAAGCAGCAGTTGAAAAGGTAGATGATACATGGTAGACAATATAGAAATTAAGACAAAGTAATAAGCATGTGTGTGAAGAAAAATGCTGACAGCAGCCTGTGTTTGACTTCTGTTGTCTTTGTCGATTCAAGCACACACAGCTGAGCTATTTGAAGATATTTGGGGAAGAGCGAGAAGTCTGTTTGCAAAGGGGAGTCTTCTGTCACATGCTGAGATAAAAGCATCCACAGGCTAAATACCACTTTGTTCATTCTGTCTTTCTATTACCCTCCGCCTTTATCTCATTGTTTCTGTCGCTTAACGCATCTGAGGGCACAGATCTATGGCTTTCTAACACACAACCTCAAGACGGTACTATGTGTGGAAACAAATGCAGCATGTGATGATAACAAAGTAGATCCCCCACCCTCTTGCAGCCTGTGGGAATTAGTGACTCAGATATTTCTCTCTTCTGCGCACACACACACACACACACACACACACATACACACACACACACACACACATACACACACACTACAGCCCTGCTGAAGCAGGCATGTCATCTCATGAATTATAGAAGGGCTTAGTTGAGGCTATCTCCAACTTAGTGTAAGGGCACAGCAAACTCTGTATGTGTGTGTGTTAAGTGATGTATGACTCATCCCAGTGTTGGCACAACCACCCCCCTCTATGTCTTTTCTGCTCTCTCAGTTAATTGGTAGAACTTAACAGGCATAAGGCATTTTATAAATGACCTCTCTCTGTCCTCCTGTCTCTGCACCTCTGTCCGTCTCTGTCAGGAGGAAAGGTGGATGCAGTGGAGTGCACGCTACCGAAGGATCTGCGTGGGCGAGACATCCGCGGGGTTCCAGTGGAAATGTTCAACTACTGCCTCCAACTTGAAGATGAGAATGGAGGAGGTGAGGGTTCCCGTTCCGGACAAGGAGGCATTCCTCCTTGCAGCAGAAACGCTCTAAACCCCAGTGGGGCAACACCAATTTCTGACAAAAGTGGCAACAATGATGATTCCTCTTCAAACACTGGAGGAGGAGGCGGTGGAGGTGGGGAGCCTCAGTCAGACTGTGTTCGAGCCCGTTACCGGCCTGTAAGCGTGCGGCGTGCCATCGGCACAGTGGTGATTGCTGGCGTGGTGTGTGGAATTGTTTGTATTATGATGGTTGCCGCCGCAGCGTACGGCTGTATCTATGCGTCACTGATGGCCAAGTATCAAAGAGAGCTGAAGAAGAGGCAGCCGCTGATGGGAGATGGAGAGGCAGACGGGGAGGATAGGGAGGAGAAACAGATCTCCTCTGTGGCCTAGAGCAGTGCTGGGACAGGGGAGGGTTGGCATGTCAGAGTGAAGGTTACAAGGGGGAAACATTAAAAGGGCTCAAAGAGGAGAGAGATGGAAGAGCTTTTTTATAATGCACACAGACAGTTAGGTATCTCTCACTCTGATTCTCAGACTGGCACCTTTTCCCCACTTTTTTACTCTTCCCCTTTTGTCCTCCTACTATTCTCAATCTTCCCCCTACTCCCTCACACACATATCTTATCTGTTCCCTTATTTTCTCTTCCATTTGGAACCACTCTCAGTGCAGTATGCTACCAGTCATCCCTCCAACTCGCCTACCAACCACCTACTGCTGCTGTTGGCTGCTGCTGAAATTACCATTTTATTGGCTGAGAGAAAAATAATTTGGTACTCTCTCTTTAGTAAGAAACATATCATTTTAGCTGTAACAAGACACTCAAACTGTAAGGGAAACTAGATTGAATTTTCAGGGATTTACAGTACATATGGTGTCAAATGGACCAATGCTCAAAGTGATATTTACTGCAGTGCTCGGCACTTGTTACGTTTGCATCTCTGTCTCCTCCTCAACCTCTCCAAAGCCTGTGGTCCTCTCAAAATCCAGGACCCCAAACCAGGACCCTTCAGCTTCCTCTGTCCTAAATCTCTTCCTATGTTCCCTTGGACCTTCAGCTCCCCAGTAAACAACCAGTACTGAGAAGCATTAAAGAAGTGTGCATAACTCAGTCTGATGTGTTGATGAGAACTCAAACACACACAAGTCTCCTGTTTTCTGGATCATCCTGGGACTACTCGGATTCCTGAAGTGTGACAGACTGGGGCTGGGTAATTCAACAAATGATCGCATCAATCAACTGAATGGAATACAAACTGTTCAACAGGAAGGAAATGATCTGTATTTGTCATTTTTGCTCAGAAACAGCGCTTGATCACTTGATCCTTGTTATGTCTTTGTCAGTTTCTGGACAGATTACAAGATTCTTATTGTGGAAAAGTAGCAAAATAATTTTTCTAGTATTACTTGGACTTTGAGGCTCAAGAAGGTCTTCACAAGGGTTTTAATACAGATGTTGAGATTTAAAGGACCACAGACTTTGCATTAAAGGTACAATTCTTTGTTAAGAGCTCATTTTAAGACTGGCTTCACCCTCATTCAGGTGAATGTTTGCTACTACTATGGCATGTAAAAAAAATCTCAGAGAGCCCTAATTCCTAGTAAGGACTACTAAAATTCATCTAAGGACTACAAACTTCAGACTCCTGCACTTTATTTCCCTCATCAGATACTGTCTAACCACCCTCTCTATGTTCCCTTCCTTCTTTTTCTTTCTAAGACAGACAATTTGCCCAGAGGGATTATAATGAACAAGGGATTAAACTAAAAGACGCTGCTATTTTTCCCCAGAGTTCTACTCTATCTCATCCCTGTATCTTGTTTTCCATCTTTCCATCCAGTGCTATTTATGGAGTGTTTTTCACACGCCCTTAAAGACTACTGTCTCATTTCATTCTTTCCATCAGTTCCTTATCCTGTATTTCTCCTGAAAAGTCTCCAATATGCAATGGAAGTTGTGTCACTGTAACATTAAAAAAATGGTAAAATCCTTCTGTTGTCAAATGTAATTATCTGTAATCATGACTTTATGGTTTTGGTTGTGCATTAGCTCAGTGCATTCACATCCAAAGATAGTTTGTTTGCATTACTTTGCATTGATGTAAATCTTTATTTATTCTTTTAAAATATTAATGTGATGTTTTAACTTTATGATTTGCTGAATTTAAGCACATTTGAGTGTCCTGTGCTTTCAGATGTCTAAAAAAAATCAGGCTTTCATTGCATATTGATCTAATAGTAAAACTATTTGCCCTCTGAATTATAAATTGGCTGGAAATAAACTTATATTAATAGTGTGTTCTCTTATACCTGAGTATGATACAGATATATATTATTAGTCATTAATATGGTGTGTTGGCCCAGAGATCCCAAAAATGTTTTTTGATGTAACTGTTTTACTGTTTTCTGTATCAATTCACAAAGTATGTCTTCTGTTGTGTTTATAACCTCTGTGTTGGTTTGTTTTCAGTATATTCGTAATGTTTGTTTATTTATGTAATGTTCTTGTTGATTTATTTGTGTTCAGTAGTTGATAGTGTTTCTGCAAGAGGCATAGAGAGAGTTTAGCCAGAGTGTGTTAAAAAGGTGACATTTTGCTGCCCTATTTCTGAAATTTATCAGGCTGAGATTACTAAGCAAAGAATCTGGCGACATGTAGCCTTTCTGCTTTCACAGACTTTTCCTGTAATGACCTTTATCACCCATGAATGACTTCATTTTGCAACTCATACGAAATATTACAACATGTTAACATTTCTGGAGAAATATATTACCCATACATTTTCATTACAACATATTTTATTTGGTTATTAGAGGAAGACACTTACAGCTACATTTAAGCGCTGAAAATGTCTTGGTACAAACTTTTCTATCACACTGACCTTCATGTCCTGGCCTCTTTCCGTAATTATAACCATTTTTTCTTGCATCAATATAACACTCAACTGCAATTTATATAAGTCTGGACAGGATGTATAAAAAACATGATGACAAGCATGATTATTAGATTCTCCTGTCCAGGATTGGTTTTGTCGAGGTGCAACAATTACAACCTTACTAATAGACAGAGAGGATGAGCATGTAAATTAATTCTATATAGGTCGGATTAACAGTCGGCATCTTAATGGTACATTGAATTTAGTTGATTCTGAAAGACAAGAATAAACACTGCATGAACTTCACACAGAGACTGTGGTGCAGCAACAAAATAGGTAATGGCTAAACTCTGTCTATACATCAGGAAACACTGTCCTCTGACGCCTGGTCTCCAGATAATGTGCCGTTGGTAGCTAAGTATCTTAGCTAGCTGAACCTGTTCCTATAGCCTGTGCGTGTAAAGAAAAATAAATTATAGTTTGTTACGTAAAACTGCAGCAGCCATGATGACTGAGGGCCTTACAGATACACTGCCCAGAAACCTATGGTGTGTTGTGTTAAAATGATGATCGTGATTATGATAATGCTGATATGACGATGAAGAAGCATTTCCTGGTAAATATGCATTGACTTCAATAAAAACATATCACCCTTATTTCAAGTTTAAATACAGACCTTTTACAATGTTTGACAGACTGCAACAATAACTACTAGTGCAGCTACATTTGTTGACAAGTAATTCCAGCTTTTGTATGATAGAATTTTTGCAGGAAAGAAGTGTATATTAGGATGAAATAGAGATCCTGAAAATATGATCAAAGAAGAGATGCGTCATGATAGTAGCTTGCATTGTAGGTAAGAACACCTAAAGTCTAGACCAGATACACTGCGGAGCATTATGGGACACAGGTTTTTTCCATAGTTACATAAGAAAAGGATTGAAATGTTATTACGTGGCCAAACAAGTTGCTTTTCTTCCCATAAAACTGAAATAATCATCTTAAAACGTCTACTCACAAAGAGAGACAGCACTATAGTATTGTTAGTCCCACTGTGTTATACTGCAAAATTGATAATCCTCTATTTGGTTTTGTTTTTTGATTTTGCTTTTACAAATTAACTCTTTGCAGTTGACGGTTTCCAGATATTATACAGAAGAACTGGCTGATATCTCCTTCAGACAGAAACAGCTTTGTCTATAAAAATCTCTAGATATTAGTTGCATTTGAGGCAGCAACTTTTACATCAAACCATAGTGATAATGGTGACAAATCAGACACAGGTGCTGTCAGAGACCTCCCCATAGCTGTGATCTTAACTAGCCAGGAAATAAAATACAGAGTCCCCTTTGTCAAAGACTGAGACGAAACCACAAAACTTCAGTTGATTCTGAGAAGAGACCGAGACCCTCAACACCGCTCAAATACACCCCTACTAATAACAGCAACATCTTTCTTTTAATTCCTCCTCACAACCCTTTTCTTTTCCTCATCTGCTTTCTCCTTCCCTTCTCCTTCTCTGTCACATTTTCTTTTCACCTTCTTTTCTCTCCTCCCAGAACCTCTTTATCCTTTACTCTGTGTCTCCTTGTGTTTGACCTCCTCTCTTTTCTGTTCTCCTTCATTTTTCATCCTCATTTCCTTCTAAGTCATTCCTTCATTTAAAATAGCTTCTATCCTGTCTTCCCATCCCCCTCTTTCTTTGTTATTCTGTCTTTTATGTACCTTCTTATTTCTCTTTCTGCTTCTCTCTTTCTCTCTGCTTCTCTGTCATCAGGGGGAATTAGGTTTATGTACATGCAGCCTGTCGGTTCTGCTACTGAGATATACTAATCCACCGCTGAGCCTTAGAACAGTATAAACACAGTGTTTTTGCCGTCACTGGTGACTGATTTTGGATCAGCCTCTCAAATACAGAACCTCAACACCAAGTAAAATCTGATGTCCTTAAAACAGCTTGAAAGCTAAACACAAGGCTGAGCTGAGACAAATAGGAAAAAGGCTGTTCAGATACACAGTGACACCCAATGGTCACACATAAAATTACATCTATCTAGCCAGCTGTTAGCCATGCAAGTATGAGCTATTTTTATGAAAATCTTGAATTAAAATGTGTGCAGGAGCTTTATATCTACTGTGTATGCTACGTACATGTACAATGGGTCAATGAGTCTTTTCTGGAATGGTAATTTTTAATTTTCAACATATGGCAATATGTTTTTTGCTGGAATCAATACCAAATAAGCATGTTTACAATACATAGTGGTGGCCAAAATTATTAGAACACTTGGCATATTTAAGAGGTTTCATCTGTTTTTTTTGTTTGTTTGTTTGTTTGTTTAATTGGCCATTAAAATACCCATAAAACAAAGGAAATATCTACAAAATCATCATTACGCTCTATGAACCATCATAAGGAGATTTAGGTCATTTTCCTCACAAAAACCAAGCTATTTCACTGCCAAAGTCACACAATCTTGCTCCTTCACAGAAAAATAATAATTCCTTGTTTGATCATTAACAGGTGTGATCAGGGTTAAACTGATGCAGCTGTGTGATTCTGTTGAATGTACAAGGCCTATCCTGTTCATTAAGTACATATTACAGTTAAAAGTGGCTAAAAACAGACTCACTTCATCTGATATTTGTTGTGCTCAGAACAACCATCTGCATATTTCATGAACATTATGAAATTAAATCATAATTTGGAGGCAAAAAAAGGTCAATATGTTCAGGTGTTCTAATAATTTTGGCCACCACTATATGTGTAGAATATGATTAGTTAACTGACATATCAATGTAGCTGCAAAACATTTCATTTATAGTGCTATATTGTGACACATTTTACCTCCATCAACAAACTTCAGCTCTTGTGACCTGGATATTCCACTCAGCCATATCGCAGTTTCACTATTATTTCTATTAATTGTTCAGCCATAATGTACAAGTACATGTACAGGGTTCCTACAGGTTTCTACAAGTTATATTTAAGACTTTTTAAGACCTTTTTAAGACTACTTAGAACAGAATTTAATGCCTATTTCACGGCCATACTGGCAAAAATTCATGACTCATAGAATTAAGGAAAATGTATATTTACTCCGGTGCCTTGATTCCCACCATTCTGAGCCATTTCTCACTGGGGGCTGTAAAATTACCGATAACTGTTTCCTAATGTCAATAGAAATTGTTTGGTTAGAACAGACGGAACTCAGTTGACAAACGTTAGTTCCTTTGCAGTTTGGACATTTAACAAACACATTTAAACACAACACAGAGAACAAGTTTATGGCAACATAACTTAAGATGTACCATATCAAATTTAATACCTTTTAAAGACTTTTTTTAAAGTATTAAAAGTACAGTTGTAAATTCGAGACTTTTAAAACTTTTTAAGACCCCACAGGAACCCTGATGTAGGTGTTTAAATCTGCAAATTGCTACAACATAAAATATCCAACATGCCGTAGATCTGAGCAAAGTGACACCATTTTAGCACGACTGTTAAGAGGACATCCATCAACTGAAAGACAAGGTCAAGTATGTCAGCTGCTGAAATGATCCTGCACAAGACAGTGGGATGGTATCTGCTGCACTTCTGAGCTTATTCCTATTTTAGTCAAAAGCCCATATGTTTAAATTTCTAACTTAAAAACTATATACTCACAAGTACAGTCAATCTGTACTGTATAGATTCAACCAGGTAGCTGTTGAAAATTTGATCCACTCTGTGTTCAGGAGGTAAATTCTGACTCTTTCCAAGAAACTCTGTCCTTTAAAAAATAATAGCAGAAGAAAAAACACGAAAGCAGAGGATAAAGTGAACAAATGACTTGAAAGAAAAAGGCGAGTATTAAGGTAAAAAGAAAAACCGTAAAAGAAGTGAGAAGAAACAGGTCTGACAGCTTAAGATACGGGAGGCTACGAAACAGAGCTGTATGTGAGGGTTTAAGAGGACAAAGAAGAGTATCAGAGGGTGAAACAAAGTGGGTGTGTATGCATAATGGAAGTACCGGCAACAGTGTCTATAAAACATTGATAAATCTCTCAGTTTTTTCTCAGTGTTTTTGTTAAAAGGAAGCAGCTGCTTTGTTTGACATCTAATGACGCAGAAACACTTGTAAATCTATGACCTCTGACCTCAAATTGTTATTCATTAACATAAAAATTCAACAACAGGCCTACAGGCTATATAAAAACATGATATTTTACCTCACTACACATAACTGTATATAATATATGCAGGATTTACGGTGTTGGCAATAATCATCCAATCTTTGTGATTTTCTGTAGAAATTCCCTGCAAAATGACCCTCTAATATTCTATTCTGTGTTTCTACATTGTTTTCAACATCAAATATTCCTAATTTATATGTTTCATGTTACTCAAAAAAATTGGGTTTGTTCTTATTAATTTAAATGCAGTTTACTTTTTTGCTAAATTTGTGAAGCTGACATTTAATTTTTGCCTCATACTAGCAAGAAAAGCCTGATGGCTCTATTTTCACATTTATGAAAATAAAATAATGTATTATTATATTTTATATTTTTACTGTTTTGTTACAGTGGCCCAAAGCTGTAGATACAATACTGAAGTCCTACTTTCCACAAAATGATGTTTTAGATGTGACATTTACTTTGTATCTGATTAGTGTATCGTTCATAGTTTAGTGAATGTTCTAAAGATGAGCTAAAGTACATGAACATGTTTTGAAATGAAGAGCGGTGCAGAAGGGGAGCAAACCCGTAAGAATGAGAATTTAAGAAAGAGACAGAAACACATTGATTTTGAGGTCTCTCTCACTGCTACTTGCTCTCCCTGTTTTCCATTTCCAAATATAACATGATTTTCACACCTGAGACCATTTCTATGAAAGCTGTGAAGTACAGATAAGCCTTTGTGTTTATGTGTGTATGCATATACATAGTGTTTTTCTGTCCATCTGTCAGAGTAATGAAACACTGGGCAGGTGTACACACACACACACACACACACACACAGATGCACACATAGTCCCCAGATGCGGTGAGTCAGGTCTCACTCAGATAACCGATCAGTGTGTCACTGAAAGATTGGCTTACGAGGACACAGTGACACACATCAGTCTGAGCACTTTGAACTGAAACAAAGCCTTTTAAACACATTGGACATACACATCAGAGACATTCCTCAGAAAAGGGACCAGATAAATGTCAGAATCACAAGTGCAGCAACTAAATAGCAAGAGACAAGTCACTATGGACACAAAAACTGCATATTGCTCTCAACATCAATGACTGTAAGATAGTCCAACAGCAGGTCACCATAGAGAGCTGTCAATATTTCATTGACAAAACGTTAGGCACTGGGTAATAGGACAGAAACTTAATAAGCAATCAGACCATTCACCAATTAAACAGTATGTGTAGAAAGAAAGGGTTGCCAAGAGAAAAGGAAATTTAGAGACAGACATGACAAAAACATGGCAAGGTATGTATAAGGGGAAAAAGAAGATAACTATAAAAATAGAGAGAAAGGAAGCAAAGTACAGCAACATGCATGTGAGAAAGAGTGTGAGTATTTATAAATATATATAAACTGTGTTCTTACCTCCAGCAATGGCAGTTTTCTTTCCCACTGTCACAGTGACAGCAGTGGTTGCTATCACTATCCTCCCTGCTGGAAGAACACCATACATACAATTATAAAAATATAATAGTTAATTCATAGCTCAAGATATAAATGCATGCATGAATGTCAAGAAATGCAAACTTTACTAACACAGATACATGCATGAATGTTTTCCATCAGCGCACAATCAGGAAAAGGAAACTACTGTCAGGAAAACTATGTCTTTCTCTGTACACTTGATTTGCAGGTCTGTGAACACTGACAGTGATAGTGACAGCTGAAATGTTAGAACAGATACACGAAAATGTGTTTGACAATATGTGGGTGACAGACTGACTTGGATTATAGTAGGTAATGTTTATTAAAGCCATGAATTCATCTTCTGTTTGTCTATTCACACTCTACATGCCGGCTGATGCCAACTGTCAACAAGCCACAGATTCTAGCCAGATGAACATTTTAAGTGTTATGTAACACAGATTACACGAGCTAACCAACACTCACAGCAGCAGGACTATGAGTGTGTACACAAAGTGCCTCTATGTGTTTCACACTTATATTGTCACTGTTGACATTTCTTAGTCAAAGTGCTGCACGCCGGCGTGACACACACAGACCCAGCTCTGTACTTTAAATGTCAGTGGGATATAACAGTTTTTCTTCCTTTTCAGATGACTTTCTAAGAGAGCAGAGGAGGTTCCCATACTTTATTCACATGCTCATGCAGTGAAAAAGAGAGGAAGATCAGTAGAAAGGACAAAAAAAGACATAGACAGTAGACACTGACAAAAGAAACTGACTGAGAAAGACCTGAGACAAGAAGGACAAGATGGACAGAGAAGACCACAGAGACAATCATGCTTAAATCATGCTTCAACTGAGAAATGACAAACAAATAGAGGAGGCATGCCAAGTATCTGACAGTTTTCCTCTACCCTCCTCCTCATCCTCCTCATTCTCCTCATCCTCCTCTGTCTCCCTTCGTTTTCTCCCTCCCTCCTCCGCTTCGTGTTCCACCTCCTCTGCACTCAAGGTGGCGCTATAGTCAGCCTCATAGTCTCTGAATATATCTGAACACAACAAACTATTTCACACCATCATTCTAATACACACTGTATGGCTAATTTGTATAAAAAGAACAACTGAGGGTGTTATACATTTAATTAGAGTCAATGCAAAAAAAAATATAGGCACATATCTAAACGATTTTAAGGAAATAGAGAAGTAACCTATTACATATGTCCAGCAGAACAAATTCAACGATGGGCTTTTTGTAATATTAGTATTTGACATCGTAACACTGTAACATTGACAGATTAGTAACCAAAACAAATATCAATCATAAATGAAACATATATTGAGAAACTGTGACAGTAAAAACTATAGAATCAGACAATGCAGTAAAGAGAATGAGCAGATGGCCAAAGAAATGACACTGGAGTTGGATATGGCTGAGAAAATTTGAAAATAACACAGAGAAAAGGTGTTTAGTGTATTGTATATGTGTATCATTGAGACTGTGTGTGCTTAAAAAGGTAAGTCCTCTACCTCTAGTCTCCTGTCTAGGCATGTAGTACAGAAACTGTCCAGCCGGGTACTCAGCTGCTCTGCGGTACCACACTGGGAAATGATCCAAGGTGAACATATTCTCCTTGTCTGCGGAGGTCAGGAAAGACCTGGGGAGAGATAAAAATAATAAGTGTAAAGAAAAACCCAGTACCAAAAACTGGTAAGAGCAAAAAAAATAACCGCATAAAAAGGTAACAAAGTAATGTGACAGTAGAAAGAGAAGTAATAACAGAATTTAAAAATATAGTGGAATGAAAAGCATTAAAGTCCAAATGAATGTAGGAGTAATATGAAAAAAGAAGGCATGAGTATGAAAAGAGGTGAACCATTATAAAATGAACTATCAGGGGACAAAACACTTAACATCTGCTCATTTATCTCCACCAATGATGTAGAATCAAAGAAGCTGAAATAGTCAGGAATTACTGAGTACACACTTTGGAGATGAGAGATACATTTATCTGGTCAGATAAAGAAAGAGACAGAGGACTTTGTAACACTTAGAAAACTGCCTAGATGATTGCAGCAAGCTTGTGAGAACAGAGATTAGCCATTAAAGGGGACTGATGATTCTACAGTAGTGGAAAAAATTATTAGACCATCAATAGTCATCAAAAACAATGGTTACGCAATCAAGTACTAACTCCTGTGTGTGTATCATATGACTAAAACAGATAGAAAAGAAAACATGGAATGCCTAAAACCACTGTTTTTGGCAGTACAATGCCATAGATATTGATGTAAGAACTTACGTGATTTTGGTTATTATCAAGAAAACATGGAAAATGGCTAGATATCAGCTCTTAAATTAAACTCTTATGAGCTATTTTTGTTATTATCATTATATTTGTCCAAACAAATGTACCTTTAGTTGTACCAGGCATTAAAATTAACTAGAAATTGAAGAAAACAAGGGTGGTCTAATAATTTTTTCCACGACTGTACTTTGGAATGCACTTCCAAAAGCCTCAATAGTACTACAATCATAAATCCACCACTGATCCAAATTAGGTGATGACATGGGAGTGTCTCTCATCAGTAGGTCAAATACTGTAAATATACCTATCACTAAATAACACATCAGTCCTGTGGAAATCAGAGTAGCACGAGCACATCAGTAATGCAAATTACTAAAGATGACAGAAGGAGATGTGTGGGTGAAATGTCTGTGTATCACCCTTGTTTGGGAGACTTATTCCATTTTCAGTCTAAACTCATAACAGATAAGAACAGTTCAGGGAGAAATCACACCATAATCATTCTGTATATAACACATTGTAGTTATGAAGATGATAAAGTGTTATTTAACATTAAACAAACAGACTCAATTCAAACTGTGAAACACATAAGTGTAAATAATACTGACTGTATTATAAAGTAAAATTTAACATGTTATCTCTTTAGGACTGTAGTTAGTGTTCTCAAGCATCACTTGACACAGCTGTTCTTTTGTTCACCACCAGAGGGCGACTTACACCTTCTAATCTACAGGTGTCAAACATACAGCCCAAGGGCCAAAACTGGCCTGCCTAAGGGTCCACTCCGGCCCACCGGATGGGTTTGTGAAATACAAAATTTACACTGATTATATTAACAATCAATGGTGTCAAAATAATTTTAGTTCAGGGGTCACGTACAGACCAATATGAATTAAAGTGGGTCAGACCAGTAAAATAATAACAAAATAACCTATAAATAATAAATACAGTGTTGTCTTTATTTTAGTGTAAAATGCTAAAATTCCTTGAAAATCTTTACATTTACAGACTATCCATTTACCAAAAATGTGAATAACCTAAACAAATATGGACAACCTGAAATGTCTTGAGTGTAACTGTAATTTTACCAATATTCTGCCTGTTACAAAGTGTTGTGGTGGATTTTCATGAAATTTTCATGAAATTTTGATACTGGCACAAGGAAGAAATAATTAAATTTTGGTGGTGATTGGGGATGGGGTGGTGGTGGGGGCACTGATCTGCCTTGGCGGTGGTCTGCGCTCTCCAAGTGCTTTTCTTGTTTGTAGATGTAAACACTTTCATTATGTAATTTAACTTTTTTCACTTACTACTGTACTGGCCAAGTTGAGATCATACTAAAAGGACTTTGACACCTGTTCTAGTTGATTGGTTATAGCAATCACTCTTTGGGTAAATGATAATGAGACAGGTTTTTGTTTTGAGTATTTCATAGAGTGATGCTCAGTGTTTAGAGTCCTCACCTGCCAACTCTTTTCTCAATACCAGTGTACCTCTGAAATCTCATCAAGCCTGAACGGGTCCCCAAGAATGCTGTTTCAATCCCCTCGTCCATACTGAAAATGACAGAGATATGAAACACTGATGGTTAAGGGGAGGAGAAAAAAAGAGAATATTCATAGAAAGGAAAATCAAGAAGAACCATGTCTGTTAATATTCACCCAGATGTGTTGAGCATAATGGCAGTCCAATAAGCTTCTATAGGAGCTGTGACCACAGCGTCAAATAGAGTCTGCTGCAACAACTGTACATCACCTGTAGAGGAAAAACAGGAAAAGTCTTACATCCTATCTAAAGGTGTTATTTTACACTGGTTTCTGTTGTTTACATTGTGATGATCATACAGTAAAAATAAACAAGGTGTTTTGACAGAACATGAATAAATTGTCTGCTTACACTCGAGGTCAGGCTCTTTGCCGGTGAGGTATCGCACCACAGCCTGTAGCTGGGTCAGTTTTCGATGAGCTGGATCAATGTCTGTCTCACAGTAAGTCCTGCAGGTAGACACATAGATAAAAATAAATGTAGACATAAAGGCTAAAGAGGGACAAGGAGTTTGAACCCTTTAACATGTATATTAAGCTAAGTTTACTCACCATTCACTGGCTATGGTAAGATCTGGAGCAAGTAAATCATGAAGGCCTGACGGAAATAAAACAAAAAAAGAAAAAAAAGAGAATGAGGAAGAGGAAGAGAAGCACAACAAGAGAAACAAGTAGAAAGTAGAAAAAGACTTACCCTCCTCAACAGAGACATTTCCTAAGAAGATATACTGTCCGTATCCTCTCGACAACACTATACCCAGACTGTAAATACACAAGAAAAAATCATTTTAACAGAGTGTAAAGATAATGCTAGCAGGCTACCGTTTTTAGACTGTTAGTTGCATCGTGTTCCTATTACATAACATTTCAAACTTTCAGATCTCTCCAGCTACTTGAAAATCCCACCTAAATACATGAGAGGCGCATTGGAGAAACATCACATTAGAAACAATGAGAAAAAGCTCCTGCATTGTCTTGTTTACAATATACTGGTCTATCAGGTAACCTATAGATGGTCCTAAAATCTCAACAAGTTGAGCTTTTTCCTATTGTTTTCAAGTGACGTGTGTACATTGGGACAAAAAGTGGCATGTTTACATACAGTACAATATATACCAGACTGTCATACATCAACTATTACAGAGGCAAAGAAATATTTTCATCTGGGGTTAACTTATCCTTTTTCAGCAATAGTTGAAGTTACACACATCGAAATCAACAACACTATTATTTACAAATGATTACCTTCACATCATTAAACTGCTGGATATTGAGTTTTTGCCACAGACACTTCTGACTGAGGATTTTTCACAAAGGAAAGAAGAACTGTGCAAACCTGAATGGTGTTTCATTGATGACTGTGTAGAAGTAGTCATTCTTCAGAAACATCACTCTCCTCTAAGGCAGAGAAACAATGTAATTTAAAATGCAGAAAGACATACAGACATAAATTACGAAATCAATTAAATTACATTGCGATCAATATTTCTCCTTTTCAGGAAACAACAAAGATAGACAATAGAAGAGAATATTTAAAGAAGGGACAGCTAAAAGACAAAGTGCAAGTTACAGAAGGAAAAAAAATCACTGGTGGTTATGATAAATAACCTTTAACAAAAAAGCTCTTACCCCCTTATCGACTGAAGTCCTCACATCTAAGGACATGGTTCCAGTTTCTCCTTTAACCATAGCCGTCCTCAGCTACAACATAAACATCACGTCAGGACACATAGTACTCAACGTTTATCTTAACATATTATAGTTCCATTCACACATAGCAAACCTCGCTTCTATGCCAAAACACTGAAAAAGACAGAAATATGTGTCACTTACCATCTCCTCAGTGTCCTCCCATTCAACTTCTGACAGATCAACACTATTGTAGTTGGGTTTTGGCTTCAGTTTCTTGCCCTCTTTATACTGTCACATGATCAAACAAACAACAAAACAAGTCTTAGGCACCTTATCAAACTTCAGTATACTTTGGTAATTGCATAAAGCACCAAAGAGAGGTCATAACGTTACAAGTAATTCAATAAATAAGACAATCACTATCAGTACCAGGGGTCGCAGGTCAGGGTGAGACAAGATGTAGCCGTTGTTGGTGATGAGGTAGGCATAACCATGGACACCAAGCTGAAAAGACAGAGACGGTAGTATTTAAGTACAGTACTTTATAGTATAGTTAGTCTTCAGGTAATATATTACATACAATTTACCTTGTATCTTGGAGCTAATCTCATGAGTTCTCTCAGTGCCACATCTGTTCCTACGACGCCCAGCAGAATCCCATGAGACAGCTACAGAAAAACACAGGTTTAGAGTCAGAAAAGAAAGACAGATATACTGAATTTTGATGACTTGAGAATATCATTACTGTCTTTACAATTGTCTCTTTAAAGTTTAATTTGTGAGCTTTTTGGACATAGCAGTGAAATGCAGACTGTAAACATCTGCATATTGTATATATCCATTATATCTCCTAGATCCTCTTGAATCACTCTAGATTTTTCATTCTAAAACTTTAAAATCAGATGTAAAACAGGAGGAAATGCATTGAAGAAGGTCACATCAGGAACACCTATTATACAGTGTTTCATTGAAAAGGTGATATAAATGAATACTTACGGTCTCTTTCTTCTTGCTGAACACAGGCATGGCTACTGACGTCATCAATAGGAGGCTTTGGGCCTGAGTGTTGAACAGCTGATGCAAACAAAAAGTTATTCTTGTTTTTGTTCACAAACTAAAGTACCCACAAAGTTATGAACAAACAAGCACAAACCTATTGATTGTAGTGAATTCCTGCTAAGCAAAGGTGGATAATAAAGTGAAATGATATGGTTTGCAAGATGATGTTGCATATCTAGAACTATCTACATCAATCTAACATCTTATAAAATAAGACCTAAAATAAGTGTAAAGAATTTGTTTCTGCAAATCAACAACAAATAAAAGACATCATTTAGTGATCAGTTTGAAACTAAACGAGGAAAAGCTATGCAAAGACTGAGCTCATGTTCATTCTATGTTCAGCATTTGAAGCACAGGTGGAAAACTAGACTAATTAGAAAATATAACAACATACTGGCATTTATCAAGTTCAGTGAAACATTTCAAATACAATCTGTTTTACTTTACTCAAAAAAAGTGTAGCACATTGCAGTTAAAGCTGTGAGCGTTTTTACCTCCATTGTGTTTGGAAACTGAAGGTGAAGGTGGAAGCAAGCAAACACAACAAGAAGCATGAAATGGCAGTGGAAGAGATATGGAAGATAATGAGAAGCAGTCAGAAGCAGACGTTTTACTGGAAAAGGTCAAATATCATCAACATTTTATCTTTGGTTTCTGGATGAGCAGGGTTTTTCCTGGACTGTTGTTTAGAAGTAGAGAAAGCACTATTTATCTGCTGCTCTGCTGCTTTTAGATTCTAACTGCAGCACAACAGAGACAGGCACAGAGATAGAAAATGACTTTCATTCTTTTTACTGACAGCAATATGAATTCTGAACATCTCTGTTGAAAAACCTGTATAATAGACTGTGATGATCAAAAACAATAGCACATTTTACTACAGGTCTTGCTGGTGACTGATTAATTGATTTAGCATGACAGACAGTACATATACAAAACAATGTCCAGCAAGCAGAGTTAATAAGAGAAAAGCGGACTGACCACACTGTCCATATAGGCCTCTGTCCAGATGATGTCATGATCATGATTGATGACCATTGGCCGACTGAGAACATGGAGATACTCCATGACGTTTTCCTGGACATCAGCCAGTGTGGAGATGTGTGTATAGTAGCCTAAAGAACAAAAATATACTTAAATAAGCAAACAATGTATCATAAATTTCACAGATGAAAACCAAAGGCTCACATGTTTAATGTTTCTGCTCCGGCACTCCTGGGTATTACATTTAGAGCAGTACTCTAATTTATCAGACATCAGAAAACCTTGCAGTCAAAAAAAAAAAGAAAAAAACACATGCTGTTTTTAATGACTGCCACCAGCACAAATGTGCTTTTACTGTTGGCTTGAGGTTTAAGGTTTATGGCATTTCTACAAGTGGGAGACAATGACGTCAATGCGATGCCTGCAGTGAAGCTGCTCAGTGACAACAGCCCGCTGAACCACTGCCAGGTAGTAATATCTGAATCTGTGTAACCTTTTTTCTCTTCTGTAACATCTTGAGTGCTGCTGAGGATATTATAAATGAGATTTCCTTATTCTACTAAAAATAAAGCTGGGAGGAACAAAACAGCCATAAGCATGTTTGTCTGTCTGTGACAAATATTTTGTTGTTGGCAGAAACAATTTCCATTATACACAACAGAAGGGAGTGCACCTGTTAGCCTTTAAGCACATACACACAGATACGATATTTTTGGCTGAAGCTGTGTTTACAGTATAGCTTTCCTGATAATCAGGTATTTAGTCAGGGTTTTTTGATGGGGCCAGAGTGGGATAAAGTCATTATTTTCAGTTCTGAACTGCTGCGTGACCCTATGTAAATCACAAGAGGGCAGCAGCTGATACCCAGCAGCACCTGAGACACCACAAACAGCCAACAGAGGATAAACATATAAGAGAGAATATTAGGTTATGTTGACTCTGAGTGATTGACTTACTAACTTATCCTCATCATAAGTCTTGACACTTGATCACAAACTAGCAACTTTTATATCAAGTATCTTTGACCTTACCCTTGTTGTTACAGGCAATCCATTTCACATTTTCAGCAAATGTCATCTCTCGTCCAATCAAATACGTGAACACTCGTACCTGGTGAGACAACATTGTAAAACACAAATGGTAGATGTAAAAAACCCCACAATCTACACACTTTGCAATAATTTAAGAAAAGTGAAGGTGCTTTTGTGAGGCTTTTACTGCCTCACTGTTTGCATGCTTGCACATCCATTTCTTTAATTCTGTGCTTGTGTGCCATACCCGTCGCTCTGGCCAGTTAAACTCTTCAAAGACATCCTGGAAGTCTTCCATGGCTCCGTCTGTTATCAGCATGATTGCTTGGTTGCACAGGCTTCCCTGGCCCATTGCTGTAGCCTAAAAACACATTTTACTCACACTTGTAAATTTTTGTAAAGAAATAAACTATTTAAACTTCTCTGTTATGTTCAGGGACCAACCTCATTAAGGACCTTGAAAGATTCCTTCATTGCCTTTTTCACTTTGCCCTCTCCTTTGACATGAAGCTCTTCAACCAAAAGCTTGAAATGCTAAAGAGACACACATATAAATTAACAAACAGAAATCTTGAAGCAGTGGTTAAATACAGTTGAAACTGATGTCTAGAAAGATACAGAGATTTGAGGGAGTGAAGGAGAGAAAACAAAGGATTATCCCTGGTACTTAGTAATTATGGCCAAGTCACTTCAACGCCAGGGGGCAACAGGATTAATCAATATGCAGACAAATACACACACAACACAAAGAGATGCTCTACTAAGATGCTGTAATAAACAGCCATGCTGTTCTGGGATCCATTATTGTGCTGACAGAATACAGACAAAGTGTTCACAGGGATCTTAACAGAGTTTTATCCGACAGATCATCAGAAAACAGAAGCAGAAACATAACTGCAAATTACTGTTGCGCATTGTCTAAACTGATGAACACTGTAGATTATACTCAGATGTGTAAAAATATGTACCGATCCAAAACCCTAGTTTACTTTCCTCTTTTCAAGAACCCTGTATTTACCCAAACAAGTCAAATATCTGACTAAAAGGGGTGTTTAACAATCTAAACTAGGCTAATTCATTCTGAGCACAGTGGGAGATAACACGTAACAAGTCTTATATAAGTCTAACAACTGAAGATGTGTCTATGTCTGTTGCTACACGAGTGTCAAGTGTGTCAGTGAACATCTGTAAACCCATTCTGCCACTTCGGGCTTTCAACCAATCAAATCCCTCACTGAGACGTCACATGGCTGACTTAAAATTGTCGGCGGCCAGTGACCTCACCTGATCTGCAATGATGTGAAGGGGAGTGAAAGTAGGGCATACATCCAACACATAAACACACACAAACACACACTGTGGAGGCTGAGCAGGTGTTTGGTGATGAAAAAAAGATAGAGATGAGAAGAAGAACAGGAAGAAAGATGCAATCAAATGATGAGATATTAACCGTGTTGAGCAAGTACAAAAGGAAGAGAAATGACAAAAATGAAACAGGATAGATAGAAGGTGATGAATCACAGAGAACACACATTTCTACCCATGAACTTGAAGCAGTTCTGAGGATTTCAACAAGAAAACCTTGAATGAACAAGCTGATACATTGTTAACACATTTGCTGTGATGTTGAACTCATGAACTGTGAGGTGATGACAACATAATCTTTGTCTTTAGAGGATTAGAGAAATAACAGCTTACGATTTATAGGTTAACAGAGGTAAAGTGCATTAATTAGCTCCGTGATACCTCTCTGTTATCCAGATCAGCTTGGACCAGTGTGCCCTTGAAACAAGGCTCCACGTAGCGAACATAGTCACTGTACTACAAAGACAAAAAAAAACACAATCAATTAATTTATTATTATTTATCATCCTAGTCACTCAGTCATTCAACCATTCATCCTTAACATTAAAACAGCGTAACACACAGGACTACTTTGACTATTTGCTGACCATTTTTTGTTGCTTTATCAAAAGTAAGTGAATATTAATACAATATATATATATTTTATAAAATATTAGCTGTAAAACATGTATGTGATGTGATGTGATGTATGTGACAGGTATGTTTCACTTTTCATGTCATTCACATTTGCCATTTTTATAAATTCTGTGTTAATATTGTGTATTATTACAAGTTTGTATTTTAGATGTATTGTTCGGAAGTTGTGCAGCTGTCAATGTACAACTTTTTGTGTCTATTGTATTGTGTGCATCTACTTTGTCATTAATTTGCAAGTCAGTCATTCTTAAAAGGAAAACGCAACTCACAGTTGAATTCACTGACTACATTATTTCAGTTATATTGGTCCTACAACATTTCTGAACTGCTTCACTTTTTGCAAAAACTTCATAGACCTCTGGAGTGAAGGGCTTTCAATTAGGATTTGAAGGGATTTTGATACAGTTATATATTTGCATCAAACTTTGGATTAAAAAAATATGTATAGAAAGAATTTTTTTTTTTCTCAGGTGGTATTTTCCCCATGTCTGCATGGGTTCTCTTCAGGTACTCCTGCATCCCACTGTCCAAAGACATGGCCTTTTTCATGGGTAGGTTAACTGGTCAGTCTAAATCACCCATAACTCTGAATGTGAGAGTGAATGGTAGTTGATCTGTATATGTCAGCCCTGTAATGAACTGTGGATATATGTCCACAGTGTACCCTGCGTCCACCAGTCGGTAGCTGGGATATGTTTCAGCATCCCCATCACCCTCTCATTGGTTCAATAGTTCAGAAACTCAAAAAATGAATGAATGTTTTTTCCTCTTTTAACATCAAAATGAAGCACAGGTTTTCATTGAATGCATGGTCACTCCAGTGAGTGCAGCTTTAAATTCTGTGTAAAAAAGAGCTTAAGGGCACCGGATTTGGAAGAGGCGTATGATTACACACGCAGTAATACCAGGATAAACCATGCTTATTACAATGATTTGTAGTTGTAGGGCTGCACAGCCAAAATCCTGAAAAACCTAAAAACAAAATGAATTCTGAAGCTTCCATGTTACTCTCGAAAGCAAATGCTCAGTGTCAGCTTAACAGTGGATATGTGTTTTGAATGTTTGCCTAAACACGTATGACCTTTCCATGTGTTTGCTCCACTTCCAGACAGTACCTGTGTGTCTGTTTGCGTTAGTGTGTCAGGGTGTTAATCTCTTCCTCACGCTTGGCTGGACTTAAACACACTATGAGGAGTCTTAGAGAGCTCACGTGTGTCTGTGTTGCGTGTGCTTCTGTGTTTTGTGTGTTGGTACTTACAGCTATGATGTTAACAAAGTCATTTTCTCCCAGTGTGTCCAGAATTGTGTTGATGGTGTGTTTAGCTATAGTCAGCCTCAGCCCCTTCATACTGCCACTGACATCCACCACTATTATCACATCTTTAGGAGAAGTGGCTGCTTGGATGTACCTAAAGAGAGACAGAGACACATTAGGGAGAATATCATGCTGTTTATTTGTTAAAACATAATATAATGTGCAGTAAGTCAGACATTTTATTTAGAGTTTAGACTTATTGTTACCCAGTGGCCAGACGTAATAAACAGAGGCCAGGTCTTATCCTTTTATTTGTTCCTCTGACCTTGTATCCACTCTTCCCTTCATCTGCTTAGTATCATCCTCTGATTTTCTAAGCTCATTAACATAAATTAGATTTCCCTAACTGCTACTATGATCGGCAACTTTCCAGATCTTTACTGTCTTTGTTTCTTTACTGTCTTTGTTTCTGTCTTCCCAGATACAGTATGTTCTGTCTGAGCAGTCAGATTACCTGGAACTTAATTCACTTAACTGAATTATTCTGAAGTTCTCCTACGTAGGTGATTAGTTGCAGAATCCTATCTCTAGTGCTGTATATGATAAAAGGTTACAAAGCTGCAGAGAAGAAAACAGGTTCAGTTATTTAGTATTGCTCTGCACTCCATACTGTATTATATTTATTCTTGGTGTCATTCACAAGAATTGCTTCACTTCAAGGTGGCTTCTTCAGGTTAATAAAGGTTTACTCTCTTTATTTTCCACGTACGAAAATTCAGTCTCTGCGTTTTATCCATTCTAGTGCATTCAGCATCTAGTATTAGCATTTAGCACATTATGAGCACCGAGCTGCCATTGAAAACTCCAATTTTAATATTAATGAGAGGAGCCATGACATATGAATACTGCAGCTGCTTTAAACCTTCTAGGAGCTGTATAGCTAGGGGTCCCTCTTATATTGATTGCAGAGCCTACTTACATGGCTTCTTAGTCGGTGCAAAGGTGCCATGCATAGATAATCATGGATTAGAGTCCATGATGATCCACGATAGTCACTAAATAACCATCTAAAGGTGTCCAACAGCAACCAAAGAATGATGGAGTCTGAGCCATCAGCATATGCCTAATGTCCAAAGAAGCACGATACTGTCCACACAAATGTAAGTGGAACCACAGTTAATAAAGAATTGCTGAGAAAGTTGAGTGAAGGTAAATAGACTTACCAGTTTCTGTTTCTACAATCAAAGGTAACCACACCATTCTCATCTGGAATCCACTGGATTCCTAGAAAGACAGATAAACAGTGAGACTCAGGGAAAACTGCAGTCAGATGGTGAAAGTCAGCTTGACTCATCCAACAGATGAATGGTTGAACTAATGGATGCATGGATGGATGGTGACAGACTGTCAAATGAAGGAGTGATGGATGAGGTTGCAGATGAGTAAAAACAAGCTCTGTTGTGAATCCTCTGCTAATTACTCCCTTCTTTAACACACACATTGCTTTTTGCACACATAAAATGGACTGAATTTCACAACAACACACTGTTTCAACTGTCATTTCCCTTTTATTTTTTCACTGTTGGCACAGTGTTTAGACAACATGAACAGAACTGTAGATAAACATTTAGCTAAACAAGCCAAACTGGATACTTGCACAGCAACTGACGGTGCAAGAGACTGTCTGTCAAACACAATGAGTCAGTCTCAGCAAGAATATGTCTGCTCAGGAATTGTCTTCTCTCTCTCTGTGTGTGTGTGTGTGTGTGTGTGTGTGTGTGTGTGTGTGCTCTACCCATGGGTGCTTCAGTTTTGGGGTACCCATAGGTAGATCCAGCATTTGAGGATTAAAAACCGATGGGAGCTAGTATTAGACTCACGTTAAAGTTAGTGTTAGGGGCTAGAAACTGCATTATGTCAGTGAGTGTCCTGTACCTGGGTACAGCCTGAAGAAGCCTGTAGAGCTGCCAAAGTATTGCCAAGTCAGGGTTGGATCTTTCTGGAAGTTATCAATGAAGACATCATTCAGAGCCTCAGACATATAAGCTCCATTCAGAATGTCTGGATCTACAGAAACAGAAGAATGGAATATATTTACCAGTGGCATTAAATGACAAACCCGTCCACTTCCACTTGTATTCAGATTTGTAACATGTGCTGATGTCATTTGTATGAGTATGTGTGTGTACCTCTGTTGTAGACATTGGTAGGAACTTGAATGTTACTCTGTTGTGTGTTGACTGGCAGTTTATTGAAGTGTTCATTTTCCTCCAGTGTGAATTCTCCACCCAGCGGCACAGGATTCCCATCCTCATCCACCGTATTGATCAGCATGGAATTATAATAGTCAAACTGGACAAGACAGACCACATATTTCTTTATCTACCTGCAATATAATAATATCTTCTTATTAATATTGTTTCCTACCTCTGAATGAGTGGAGCTACTGAATCAGGGTTTTATACACACAAAACCCTGATCTGATTCAGATTGAATAATAAGGCGCACAAGCCACTTTGGGCAGTGCCCAGTTAAAACTAATATCAGTGCGGACAGCAACAAAACTACTGAAATGGCTTCTCCAAAATCTAATGATTTTGTTCATTTTTTGTCTGCTTTACCACATCTAAATTTTTAGACAGGGTTGCAGAAGTAATAATCTTGTGAATTTATATATTCATTAATAAGTGCAACATTTTGGTGTTCCAGCCATGTGGCAGGTTTTCAGGAAAATGATGCAACTCAGACTGCTCAAGCCCTCTTATAGGGAAAACACTGTTTGTTTTAGTTTTAATAACAAAGACAAAACTACAGAATTTCAGAAAGTAAAAAGTCTGTAACGCACAGTATGAATGAAGTAAATTTTTCTGGAATAATCAGTTATTACATACAAATATTACCAGTGCATTTTCCTGCAAATAACTTTTTTTTCATTCAATAGTTTAACGTATCACAGCAGGAGAAGATAAAATGTCAATAATGCCTGGTTGATTTTTATAGCTGTGGAACATTTTAACAGGTAAAATTTGTTCAATGTACAATCTGGTTTTCTTTTTAATATTACTAAAGTATAGTCAGGGAGTAGGGAGTATCACCACTGTAACATTTAAAAAAATATAACCTTCTTAACCTTGAAAACTACCTCTTTTACTCAGATGTATGCCTGATGCTTAAAATTATTCATGGGCTTGCTCCCCTTGGAGTGTGCCTGAACTCACCTGACAGTGGTGTGCAGGTCAGAATCAGAGTATCCTCTAGAAGCGACTGGGTTCCAAAGTTTAAGAGAATAACTTTAGGGAAATCAGCGTTTTCTGTAAAAGTGGTGGGGAAGTGGAATTCCCTTCCCAGTGATATCAGAGAGTCTGACAGCTTTGCACTGTTTAAAAAATGAGTTAAACTTTGGCTAAAATCAACACAAAACTGGAACCATAATTAGGTGCCTTAGCTCATTTATTTTTGCACTAATGAATTGCACTGAGGGCTGGATCTGTTTAAAGACGCTGCTATAACTAAAGTAGGGCCTTTTAATATTTTTAATACTATTTATATTCAATATCTATGCTTTGTACAGATTATATTTTTTAGACTACATTGTCATTATTGTATTTAAAGCTTTATATTATATTGCTGTATTTGTATCCATGCTTCATTTTTAAAATTATCTGTCAACTGTTTTATGTAATGTCTTGTTTTTATATTCTGTATTCTGTGTTTTCTGTTTACCTGCCTGGGGACTTCAGATGTAAATTAGCTCTTAGCTAACTGTGACTGCACAATGTCCCTGTCAAATAAACAATAACATGAAATAAAAATGATCACATACCTCCAGTGTTTCATTGTACATGTGGTAAAAATCAGCCTCCTCTGCAGCTTCAGCTAACCGCTGTGAGAAAATACAACACATGAAATTAGAATGACAACACATTTCACATGTTGATACTTAAAATGAAAGAATGAATTCCTAAAATATCTATATCTACTGTACATAAAATAAACTATGTTTTAATTATCATGCTTTAAAACCAACTAATGTGCGCATATTGAACCAACTATGGAAAAAAACACAATAAATGCTCACAATGATGCGGCAGCTCTATGGAGTAAGTGGTTAAATGCGTCTATGTATCGTATGGGTTTGCTTTTACACAATGTTTTGTTACCTTGACAGATTTCATCTTCCTCCCAAGCATCTCCTCCATCTCTTCAGCAAACTTTTTTACTAGTTCCATTCCATCCACCTCCTCTATCTTCACCACACCCTCAATGTCCTTGTATTTCTTTATAACAGAAAGAGTCTATTAGTAATGGATAAAGGCACTGCAATAAGAACATTATTTTTACTGCCACCTGATACCATTATTATTATTGCTACACTTAGAGACATCTGTCTTCCCATTGAAAAAACCTTGTAAAATCCTGTGTGCAGTACAGATGGGGGTCAAGCTCCAGCCTCATCCCCTCCCCAGGGCTCCCTCCCCTTCCTCTGTCTGTCTTTTTCTCTTTAATCTCCAATATGACAAGTAATGCCACAATGAACCCATGGAGCCACACAGAGGGTTTCAGGAAACAACACCACACCCTTTATATAATGATTTACAAGAAGCATGTGCAAAAATGGTTTTATAAAACTTAACATATCCTGAATTCAATATTCACTGTTTTTGCATCAGAATAACAGGTAAAACCAGGTCTAAACATATTACATTTTATGTAAATCAGACAATATATGAATGAATAGAAACAAACTAAAAGGCTTCTTTATGTAGATGGTAATCAACATTGGTGAGTTTAATTGGATTTTATTCCTTTATTGTATTGTGTTTCTCCTATAAAAGTATACTCATGACCTTACAAGTAAATTTACAGTAGTTACAGTCAAGCCACCCTTAGCTAATGAGTATAATACCTAATTCTTCTTTACTAAAATACAACAAGAAAATAAAGGGGAGTATCATGCAAAGACATTAAAAACTCACAAAAAATATGAACTGCACAGCTTTTGCAGAAAAAAGTCGGTAATTGTTGTGATCTCTGTTCCCATGACAAAAAGTTGCAGAAACAATAAAAAAAACATTGGATGTGTTGAATGAAACCTGGGGCAAAACACTGGAAGATTAGTGCAGTAAATGTCATCATGTCTCCACAGAAGAGTTCAAGACATGTTAAGCACAAAAGAAGGTCACATTAAATAATGGAAACTTTTTTTTTAATCCTAATTTTTAAAAAATCTTGTTTTTAATGCTGTTCTCTATTGCAGTTGTATCTTGTGAAAAAGACTGAGAAATGCATATGTATCATTATGTACTTGCCTGAGGTCTAAAACCTTAGTACAGTATTCTATATATGTATGCAAATTTCTGGAATGGATGTCTTGAAATTGAAAAAACCCAAATTAATTAACAACTATAATAATAATAATAATAATAACAATAATAATAATAATGATAATAATAATTATTATTATCATTATTATTATTATTGTTGTTGTTGTTGTTGTTGTTGTTACTATTATTATTATTACTATTATTAATTAAATTATAAAGCCAATTGATAGTGGCTTGTTTCTATTACTTTGCATTTAACTCAAGGCAGCTGAAAACATGCTACATATTGTTGATGCCAAGTTCTTACATTTCCAATTACAGAGGGAGAAAGCCAGACTCAATTAGACGGACAGGAGACAAAGGGATATAAAATGAGTTTACAGATGATAAACAGTTCTCTCATAGCCTACTGCAAATCATTGTAAAAAATAAATAAATAAATAAAATAAAACTGCAATTCTGGCCTTTTATGAGGTCCTCAAATACAAACCCAGACACTCAGTATCCTGCTGGTTTACTCAGGCATGAATAAATGGTCACAAAATGTTCCACAGATAACAAGAGAGGCATCGATTAGACAGAGTGGGTGATTAATGGCTTCTTGTAACTGGATGTTACTCAAACACCGCTCGCCAAATCAAAAGATAAAATCGCTATCTAAGATACAGTCATCCATCTACTAAACAAATATTATACAACTGACAGAAATGGCATACTACTATAAGAGGTATATGATTTACTGTAGGTGCCATGAAACCAGGCAGTAAGTAGGTGCATGTCTCTGTGGATAAACTGCATGTGTATGTGAAAATAACTGTGTGTGTGTGTGTGTGTGTGTGTGTGTGTGTGCGTGTGTGTGTGTGTGTGTGTGTGTGTGTGTGCATGAGTGCATGCGTGTGTGTGTGCAGCAGATGGTGAACAGGCCTGCTAGGGTTTCTACAGGGTGGCACGCAGGGTAAGACAGCAAATTCTAATTACTAACAGACCTACCCACACACACAAATACTGAGGGTATTTCACGCAAAAATGAAAAGGATCCCTTTAAATGCATAAAATTCCCTCAGGCTTTATCAGGTCTACCAGTCTTTACCCGTCTGGTTTAAAGTCTGTCACATAAAATCAGCACAATAGAAAATATCTATTATCTACTATATCTGAGAAAAGTTTCAAAAGTATAATGTGTTCATTTTTGTATGCAAGTGTCTAGGTGTATTTATGTGGTTCAGAGGTAAGTGTGTCATGAGATTGGTCTTTGGGCCATGTGCAGATGTTGTACAGCTAATGTATGCCAGTGTGTCGTGTTCCTATTGGTTGATGCAGCAGCGTGGCATTGGCCATGACGACAGCTTACTGGATATATAATACAGTTTGTTAGATTAAATATTCAGCTTCATCCTTTCATTTGATATTACCTTCAGTTAACACATCTAAATGTTAAAGACCCTTTTTTCCTCAGTGCCATCAGACTGTACAACACTTTAGGCAAGTTCTGCTTTGTTTTGAATTATTATGAACAACTCTACTTATGACCATGATTATTCTACAGGTAATGTAACTTGGTTTTATTTAATTAAATTTTATTTTATTACAGCCAAACAACAACTGACTTTCTCTTGGGGGTTTAATTAAAATGAATCACAATCCCAATATCAATCAAACTGCAGATGTAAAAACAAAAGTACTTGATATGCTGAACTCTAAATGCCATTCACTGGCAAATGACATTCCCTCATAACCCCAGAAGAACCACAGCATTGTGTTTACTCTGATCTATCTATGTGTGACCCAAGTAACTCATGGATGTATTCAACAATCTTTCTGAAATTTATACTGACTGAGTGAAAATCCAGATCTCTTTGGATTTTGGTGCATTTAGCTTCAGAAGTAAGAACATAGCATGCAAAAAATTGCCAAGGGAAAGTGAGACCACTACAGTGTTAATACAGTTCTGTGTTCATTCTCAAAATCATAACAAACATACAATAGGTACATGCACTTGAAGACATTAATACTACATTACTACATTATACTGAATTTCCAACAATATTAAAATTCAGAGTCTATAATTTGTGTCCTACTATGGTCTGTTTTATGTGGTTACCTATCAGTGGTGCCATATCAAAGTTATTATAACAACATTACAACACAAACTTCTTCAATAAATGGAGTTACAGGGTCTAAAATGGGAAATAATGACAACCAGTACAAATATAGTCATTAACATATTTGATGGAAAACATACATTGGGAAAATATTTTTTCATCTCCATTTAGAGTTGGATTTAGATTGATCTCATACATGGATGAATAAGATATAAATTGTCTGAGTCTATTCTATCAACAGTGTAGTATGTGTTTGGGTGAGTGGAGAATGAAATGCAAAAGCCTAAATAAAATAAACTACATCAAAAGAGAAAGACTTCCTACAGCTTATCTAAACCAGGAACATCCAACTCAGGTGTCAGTCATCAGGTCACAACTTCCTGTTTTGTAAATGAGGTAAAGACAGATCCACACAAGGCAGCCCAAACAGGAAGTGCAGTCCAAACTGTCAGTGTTTATATTTGATATATAGGCATTTATGGATCTGTGTATAGCCTCACCTTTTGTAGCAGTTTGGCTCCAGAGTATCTGGCAGACAAGGCAGTTAGTTCTTTACCAAATGACACAGCCCATTGCTGCACCCTGCAAACAGAGGAAACATGACATGACAATCATGACAAATTAAACTTACAATAAAGTAAGTCTCCCCATAGAAACTTGTGTGTGCTCATTCACAAAACAGAATATATTATGAAAAATAAAGATAACCAATCACTACTGTTATGCTTGAAAAAATGCCAGGAAAAAAAAAAAAAATTACAACACAGTACTACTCTTGTCTTTCACCATCATGCCAGGGCTGATTACAAAGCCTCTTTTGAAGGTCACTATGCAACCATGCTGCCAATCAAGTTAAGAGGTTATGTTGCCTTCACCAAAAACAGATTAAAACAGATTACAGTAAAGGTGACAGTAACAGCTGACAGTCTGTAAGGTCAAGAGGTCATTTGGTACTTAGAATACTGTAACTCTATAGATCCTCCAAGTGAATGCAACTGGGGCAAAGTAGTAGAGGCTAGAACACGAACAGGATGTAACAGATGGTTCAACCTGAGGGAAGTCAGCCAGCTCGCTGCTAGGCACCAGGCAGGGTTGTCACGGTCTATCCTGAAAGCCTCAGGCCTGGAAGCAGACTAGTATTGTGTTGACTTGTTGATATACTCATTCTAAATTTTTAAATCAGTGCCCATTAAAAAATACAGACTGATTACTTACAATGGTAGTTAACAAAAGGAAGTACTGTGCGTATTAAAAGTGCTTTTTTCTCCGTGCTTCAAAACATGTTCATTTCTGGAAGTGATTGTCATCATTATTTCATCACAGCACCAAACGTTGACACTCGTGAGAAATGAGAAATCACCAGACTATTGACCCTTCACCAAAAAATAAGCCTGTCTGGAAACTACTAATATATGAAATGCGTTCATCCAAAATAAAGTATCAGTACTGCTGTGACTGAATAATATAGACCAGACAGAGTCTGATGAAAACAAACTGTGAGTAGTGGGCAGGGTATGGCGCAGCTCCTCATATGCACAATCACAAAACATACTGTATGAGCTTTGACTGTCCTTTGTATTTTTGTTGTTTGACGTATCTGTGTAACTTTCCCTTAGAGACAAAACATTTGACTCTTTGCCCTGGAATGCCTCAGTCATGCCCTTGCCATAACTTCTTGGCCAGAGGACTCCCGCTGCCAAGTCTGTCCCCAGCAGAGTGAAGCACTTAGGGCTCAGTGACCTGTGTCAGCCTCGCGAACTCTGTAGTCCCTAACGCTTTAATCTCCTTCAGTCACACCAGCACGCCAAGGGGCATCACGTGCTCTGTGATGGGTCAGTGTAAAGATATAAACACATAAAATTCACTCCTGCTCTTGTCCTAGAATGGCACAGTATTCTACTGCTTCCACTACAACATGCACACATACACAAACAAACATAGCCTGCCTAAAAAAAGTCCCTACCTGGACTTAACTTAAAAAAACAGGTGAGATCCTTCTATTGGATAATTACTGCAGTGATTAATATGTTCCAACTGCCAACAAATTATTCAACCCAAACTGATGCAGTGAGTACTTTCTCGTTTCTTAAATAACCATTGGTTTCCTAGAGAGCAACAAGATTCAACCATGTTTCAATGGAAAATGGTCATGTGGTTTGATGATTGACCCTGTTCCATAGTGATGGATGCGTCATTGTGCGACGAGATGATGTTACTCCCCATCATGCCTAGTGAACACCACATAAACCTGTGGAGGCAGTGTTATGATCGGGGGTTGCTTCAATTAGTCATACCTAGGTTCAGTAGCGTTGTATGTCCAAAATAATTCCGAAAATAAAAGTGGGACATAGCATAAGCTCAGTGAAATGATACAACAGTAAATACACACCATTATTAAAGCTAAGGGCAATACAACAAAATACTAGACTTTTGGATTTTCTCAGGCTGTGTATTAGGTATGTCTAAGTGAAAGCAATAAAGAATGGGTCATTCTAAGTCTACAAGTGTTCTGAAGTATTTTTTCAGAGAATTTAAAGAGCAGTTACTGTATTGTGATATGATATGTGATATTACCATGATGTGTATCACATGCATTCTGTCAGAGGATTTTGGTTGGATCACCCACCACAAGCACATACAATAACAGGACTCAATCAGGCCAAGTGTGGAGGTAGCACTGGTGTAGTCCAGGGTATACAGCGGTATACGGCGTATACCTACTTATTTTTCAGTCAGTATTACGTATACCTATTTCTAAATCCCCCTAATGCGCACCATTCAGTAGTATCTGCGAGCAAAACTGCCCATGTTTTCCCCTAGGATGGTGACACTATGACCCACCCTACTCTGCCTCTAACTGGCTAGTACTCGCTGCCTTCACTGATTAGATTGGTTAACTTTAGGCATGAGGACTGATGAGCCAATCAGAGGCAGAGTACGGCAGGTCATGCTGAGGAAAATATTGCTAATTTAGCGCTGGCAACCTCTGGAACCTGACTGGACACCTCAGGTCCAAGTGCCACCCCAGCTGATTGACAGGTCAGTGCACGTCTTATTGAAAGATTATTGGAAATGCAAACGAGAAAGGCACAGTAAACGTCTCTCAAATGAGTGACACATATTGAGAGAACCTACTTTCATGAAATACATAATTCTAGGTAAGTTTTAAGGTGGCTTCCAAATGAGTCACTGTTTTAAACTACTGACCATCTGATTGCACATTTAGAGGAGAAGAGATTTTGTCACCAATAGTTAAACTGTGTGAGTAGGCTAACGTTATCCTATGTTTGTCTCATGTTGAATACATTTATATTCATACAGTTGCTTGTGAGACCAGTAATACCTACAAACTGCTCCTGATCAAGTCATAATAATTTCATTATATTGAGCAAAGACTACTGATGGATTTTTGGGTAAACTAAGTGAAGTAGTCTGACATGTCACTGTTTCTAAAACAGCGTTTTTCTGGACCACTTAAAAAAAACAAAAAAGGCAAAAATTTCAAGTATAGTTAAGGGACCACTACACCACTGGGAGGTAGAATGACAGAATATTTTCTATTTGTCTCACACATCCACAAACCACACACACAAACAGTTAATAGGTTTTGTGGACTGACAACACTGCATCGATCTGTTAGTGTTTTTAGTCAGCAGGGGGTTTGAAAACTATTCAGGCAAAAGAGCTTCGTCTGGATTCTGGACAGCACACAAACGCTGCGTTTCATTTCTAAAGATAATATCCCGCTGAAAAAACAGACCACCTAACTTACAAAGTGTTGGTGTGAAATTAAAACACATTATGAGTTATTTTAGGTCTTGAAAATATCTCTGTGTTGTGTAGTTTTTTTCTGATTAGGATTTGTATAATTATTACTAACAATATGAGTTTTGGTTAAGCATGTTGAGCATTAAAACGTCTTTGTTTTTAAACCGTTTTGTTTGTAAAACGTGCTCACTTTTTACAATTGTGATAGCCTAGTCTTGCATAAGTTTGACCCGTATTAATCAGTGTACCTCTTAGTTTTATGAAAATGTTCATTAAGCATAATGTAAGCCAGATTAAGAAGTCATCCTTTACATAATGACATGAGAGCACCAATAAACAGAAAGGCTTAGCACAATTTGGCACTTGCTGTTGCTATACCCCACAGGTTCCCAGATGGCCCATATGTGTAAGTGTGGAGAAATCAGCCAAAATAGACAGGACAATATTGACTCATCTATGCAACGTGTGGCTTCAATAGGGATAACGCTGCATGTAGACCTGCTGGAGTGTCATGTTTTTCTAATACTTTAGTGGCACACTAGGTTGGTGGTCATCCCTTATGTAAATTACAGAAATATATTAAACAGTAAATGCAGAATAGTTGGTGATTTTTGACTTTTTAAGAACTGACACAGAAAAATCATAGTATTAAGGAGTATGTTCTGAGAGCTGAAAGATGCTGCATGTGGGATACATGAAAGCCTTAAAATTGTATTGTTCTGTCCTCAGTATCATACTTAATAATTACTGTTGTATCTGACATTAGTACAAGGACATTTTCTTAATCTATGTGGACAGTAATGATAGTGATGTTTAAGGCAAGGCAGGTTTATTTATATAGCACATTTCATGTACAAGACAATTCAAAGTGCTTTACATAAAACATTAAAAGCAATACAGCGGGGTGCAGGAGAAGCAATAAAAAGAGGCATGAAAAGAAAAAGAAAAAAAAAATGTCAGGAGACTTTATGAGACTAAATCCATGTCATGGTGTCACTTTTGGTACTCACGTTTCTGGTGGGATCTTCATCTGACCATCAACCATCAGGCACAGGGAGCTGTGGAGGATAATCCACATCAGCATCATCAGCCTCCCTGTGTGCGGCCCACTTTTGTCTGATTTACTGGCATTCCCAGTGTTTTCCCTGCTCCAGCGGTTCATCCCTGCAGCTGCTCCGATCTGCATCAGTCCAGCGATTGCTGCATGCTGCCTCCAAGAGAAAAGGATGAAATTAGGACAGTGCAAAGTGAGATTATAAGTGTTCAGGTCACAGTGGGAATACACAGAGGGAGAGGTGCTGAAGGTGCAATGAAGGAGTTGATGACTCTTGTGTCACTCCATGATGAGTGTGTTAAAAAGCCTGCAATATTACAGCTTGGATAACTCAGACAAAAAAATGCATGAACGAAGCCTAAGTGGAGATTTGTTCTCAACAAAACAAACATTTTTCTTTTGTTAGTTGTGATGTGCTGTACAGTGATTCAGTTAAAATACTGAGTCTTTGCCCATGTTGTTTTTTTGTTTTTTTTTACCTTTCACTCATGTATTAGTTGATCTACTGCAAAAACATGTGAGTTTGTTCATTGTTACACCTCTGCCAACACTGCTTCTCTTGGCAGTTGCTGCAACAGCATCATTACAATAACTACAAACATGATGCGAGTTTATAATATTTGCTATTAAAAATGTTATACAAAATATGTAATGAAAAGCTTCACATGTTCAAGAGAGAAAAACAAGACAGCAATGATGTGAGGGTTGACTAACTGGGT
Organism: Sphaeramia orbicularis; assembly: GCF_902148855.1. NCBI lineage: Eukaryota > Metazoa > Chordata > Actinopteri > Kurtiformes > Apogonidae > Sphaeramia > Sphaeramia orbicularis. Next base: position 44,267,148 of record NC_043968.1, on the reverse strand, counting down.
CAATATATAATTGAGGGACTTTTGAAGTCCATGGGATATATCTTGATTACATCTTTATTAAAAGTTTCAAAAATAATAATAATAATAATAATAATGTTTTTTATGTTAATTACGATCATGTCCTTAAAAGATCCACAATTATTTAATTATGGAAACAATCACTTCATAAATACTTAATAAATGACTAGATATATTAAAATGTTAACTAAATAAGCGTCCAAATGTATTCCTTGGGGTCAATTTGATCCCATTCCGCTGCCTTCATCTATGAAATGTGGATGTGTAAGGTAGCAGAATAGTTATCACAACCACTTTCTAATTATCTTAACAATAATAAAATAAGCTTATTCAAAAATTGTTTTGATTGTGTTCTTTTTATTAAGTTGAGATAATCCTGACAGATATTTCTTTTTTGGTAATATTTCAAAATTTAATATGGAAAATAAAAAAAATTGTATCTGTGTCTAAGAAAACTCTTTCATCTAAGTTACCCATTACAAAAACACCACTCAAGGAAGTATGTTAATTCCAAATCACATAACCTGCTCCACATGATGTCATTTCCTCCTGAAGAAAACACTGGCAAGACTCCAAGATATGTTCTTTCTCCTCTTTCTGAGTTATTTGATATAAAGTAGTGTGTGAGTCAAGTGTGGATTTATCACACTCTTATGGCAAGTGTTACTACAATATCTTTATAAATAACAATTTTAATGTTACTCCCTCAATGTCCCTCAATTATATACTGACCCAATTCATACTGTTTGTAGTTAAAAAATGCCTCATTCTCAAGCTCATTCTTCCAAAATCTAGAAGATTGTCTGTGAAAGTTAAATGCTGAAATTACCTGATATCATCAATGACAACACATCTGATTTAGCTTTGGGCAAAAGGCTCTTTAGCTTTTAACACATAACTTAAACAAAAATAAAGATACTTCTTGAAAAACTTGCCTGGTAAAATAGATTTCACAAAAATACAGATGACCAATCCAGAGTTTTCTAAGGATGTCAGTGAGTGGCTTAAAATATGAAATGATTCATAGTAAACCATATAGCAGCGTGAAGCTTCCTTTGGAAAAGTAAAGGATCCATAAAGTTTAGTGTTAGCATCCAGTGACAGAGAAACATAGTCATGCTAAAAGCGGTCATGGATTTAAAAACTTTATTTGGCGTATTCTTCTGCTGAGAACCCACAGTCTTTAAGTGGAAAGACTTAAGTAGAAAGCTACTTTCCTGCTAGACAAAAGATTGAAAAAAATTCCACGTAGAGCCAAGGAACATAGGAAGCCAATTTAAAAGAAAGATGAGAGGCAGCTTAAAAGTAGGTTGTAGGAAGATTAAAATACTTCCCCGAAGTCTTCAAAACAGCATGACACCACAGATCACTCCAATAACTCTCTCTGTCATGCTGTCAAAAGCTTCAAACCATTTCCTTGAGACATGAGTCTAGAGAGCAAGGTCAATAAGTGACTGATGATGAATTAAAAGTGTCTGGTTGATGACTGGATGTCAGCTTCGCTTGTTACGGCAGTTTACAAGAGTGTCTAGAAAGCTCTTGTCTCCTGTGTCAAAGGTCACTTCTGCACACCAGGAATCACAACAAAATCTCGCCATATTCTTACACCTCCTTCTCCAAGCCGCTTAAACCTGTTCCCACTCGTTCCATTGTCCACTTCTCTCCTCCACGCTTCCTCTTCTGGGCATGAAAGAAGCGTCGGGGAAAATGATGTGACGGTACTTCCTGATGAACCCTCAGTCCTTATTATTGGGCAGAGCGGTATTCCAGGCAGGACACAGACACATATTCCCACAAAAAATCAGCTGCATCAGAGTTTTTGTGCCATCCCTTCTGCTGACCTCACGTCCTGTGGGATCCAAACCAAAATCCTGCAGCACCACGAGAGGAATACGCCAACTGTATCTAGAGTGAGATGGATGGAGTGATGGATAGAGGGATAGTGGGACTTCCTCTCTCCAGTGTATCTCTTCCTGCTCTCCAGCACCAGTTTATACTATAATCCAGGCAGGATTAAACCCCTCCTCCCTCCATTCCTTTTTTCTCTCCATCCATCTCTCTCACTGCCCTTCTCTCACTCACATCAACACAAACACTATGTCTCTCTACCTCCCTCTCTTGTCCTTATCTTGTCTGTAATGCTCTTTGACCCACTGCTGTTGCAGCCCTGCTTTTACTTTTTGAATTTCCTCTCTATTTGTGTTACTCTCTCCCTCCATCACCCTTTCCGTGTTTCATCATTCAAAGCTATTTTCCCACTTGTCTCCTCTTCATCTTTCTTCAACCTTGTCTTTCTTCCACTTCTCTCATTTTCTGCTTCATCTTTTTCATTTTAAACGTCCATTCAATTCAGTCTCTTGTCATCTTAACAATCAAGGTTGTGTAGTTTTTTGCACAGGCAAAAAATATATACATTTGGGACTCCCTGATGACAAAGGACCTGGGCCACTATCAAAAATAGGCTCCTCTCCTGCATTTTTTTTTTTTTTTTTTTTTTTGCCTTTTTCCTCTCTATGCATTTATCTACTAGAGCAGAAAAAATATAAGTTAAAAAACAGTAAAGATGAAAAGGGAAGACATGGGGAATTGAAATGAGAGAGGAAGACTTTGTACCTGAAGGAAGAGTAAAGATTCATGGAGGAGCACACGTTTAGACTGTCACAGCCAGGCCTATAATATACACTGACTGAGACATCTAGTGGACTGTTACTGCCTGACACACACCTTTACACACAAACACACATTACAAATACAGAAATCTATCCATCACACATTACAAACACAGAAATCTATCTATTACTGTGCATTGGAAAATATCAGAAAAATATTCAGTTTTCACAAGTCTGACTATTTTTATATGACCACCCTATACACAGATATGCTGAGATTAACAGCAGTGTACGCAATGTTAAAATAAGGTTTTGTATCTGCATTGCATGGCCTGTTACAGTAGAATACTTGCATGAAATTGCACTTCAAATCATAACAACAGTAAAACAGACATAAAGTTAAATGAAGTCTGAACCTTGAACAGGATGTCTGCTGCTGGGACCATTGCACTGTATTTCACTAACCACCAGGAAAACACAGTCAGACATATGCACAACACTACAATAAATGAGCTGTTTAATGCTATTCTGGAAACAATAATGCAGTTAAACAATCTGGAACACGCACACAGAGCTATAATATCGGAAAAATCACAGAAAGCCAGCAGATTAATAGCATTTACAGATAACAGAACGGTTTTGGCACGCACACACAAACACAGACATTTGTGTATGTTTTACATATGTATATCCTTGTACACACACACCAGCAGAGTGTAACAGCTGTAGGTCTCCCCCTCCCCCACTGACCCAGATCACTAATGATGGGGATGAACTATGATGAAGTCCCTCCCTCTCTGAGGCACAGACGAACTCTTCAGACTGTCCTGGTATGAAAAGGAAATAATGCTACGTATAATGTGAATGCCTCTGGAATAAAAGTTCTATCAGCCTTAGAACTTTAAAAATGCACTGTTAAAATGAATCAAAGTAAGACAATTTTTTACCGATAACATTTTGTAAATCTAAAGCATTGAAAAATAAAGAGGGAATAGAGAATTATATAATATACAGACAATATAGCAAAGGTGCTTGAACACACCGTTATCATTCTGAATAGATCTGCAGTCTGAAGATGCTCGAACACTAGCTCTGAACAGCCAGCTGCTGAAAATATGAATCTGTATTTATTTGTACATCACTGGGTGAGCTCTTTCATGAAAGATGGCAAAAGTACAGATTTCCCAATGACGAATTTGCAAAATAGATTTAATTCTTTTTTTTTAAGGTGCAATATTTCCAAAAAAAAACAAGCTTTTTTACTCAGAGTATGGGGGCAGGTTTCTCTCACTTTGGCATGTCACCATATTTAACTTTCATCACCAGATACTGAAATGCTGAAATACCAAGAAAAACTCACCTTCGCCTCTGCAGAACTGAATCAGGTTCCAGCTGCGTGGGTTAGTGTTTGGACTGAACAGCTCCAAAGTGTGAATGCAGAAAAGTGAAAACCTATAAGAATATAATAAATACTCAGTCCTGATTTATAATTTCTTGGACTTCCAGTTCAGTTTGGTTGACTTCAAAAAAGCCTTCTTGTGAAAAAACAGTGGAGTAAAAGTGGTTTGGATGTACTGCACTAAATAAAGACCCCGCCTCTGTGGCCGGGAACGGACACACATACACAAACACCAGATATCATTGATTAGTCTAAGTCAGGGCAAACAGTCAGCCTTACTTTTAGCTCCATCAGCTAAACCAGTGGTCTGGAACATCCTAGAGTCTAAGAAACGAACGTATGCATGTGTGTCATTCCTACAAATGAGGTCCTTCCATACTGTACGTAGAATATGGAGGTTTTAAAGAACTGGTGGTTATTCTCAACTTCTTTTCTTCAATATTATTAGTTTCTAGATAGTTTTTTGGCATCAGTTGCTCTTAAGGTATATGCTAGTTGTTATCAAAATGAAATACATTTTATTTCTTAATTAATTCCAAGCACTTGATCAGTCACATTTGCACACAAAGAAACCTATGATGCATAATGAGTGATGTTTCCTCTGCATTTCAGTTACTGTGTCATGGTTTTCCTAAAGTTTAAGTGTTTATGTGCTCTAATGGCTCACATGGATACAATGATGAAGCCTATATTTTACGTGTTGATCCAATAGGTCAAAGAAACACAAAACCAAATCTGTGCATTGGTGAATCCTGCGCAAAAACACTTATCTAGAGAGAGAGAAAAAAAACAAAATACTAGCCTAACTGCTCAGCCTGATATGGCATGTTTTCTCGGCCGAGTTGTACATAAACCCTTGAGTGCAGCATCCCTGTGTGATGGTATAAATGTAAATTGTTGTGTTGCCCCTGAAATGTTAAAAAGTACACATGACATTAGTGTTGGCTTGGCAGAGGAAGCAGGAAGGAAAAGGACAGAAGGAGTGGCAGCCAAATTCCCCCTGTCAGAAGAAGAAATAATAGGAGGGAAGCAGACTAATGAGCCTCTGTTGACTTCACCAGCTGTTATTAAGGAGCCATTAACATCTCTAAGGACAACAGCCCTGATTATTTGTCCACTAAAAGACTGATAACGGACATTGTAACATATGAGCATTGATAATCAGAAAGTGATTTATTGCCTCATTAAGAGAAATATTTGGCTCTCCCTCCAACATTTAGATGCATCTTGGATGTTAATGGCACTTAAGAATTACATACTGAGTAAAATAACCAATTTTTATTTCTTGACATGTTTTCCTTTACCAGTAGCTGACACTTGAAACCTGGCAAATTTAGTCAAACAACAAACTACTGAAAATTTGAACTCAATATATTGTTCCATTTCAAAAGCATTTCCCCAAAACGTAACTATTTTCCTTCCACTATGGACTGAAAGCAACTCTTGTAAAGCAAAAGATTCATCTTTTTCCTCCAGTTTTTGTGTCTAAACTCTCTGCTACTGTCTAACAACCAGTATCATGAAGAAATTAAACATAATGTTTGCTGACTGGTTCTATCAGTGTGTATCAACAGTTACAGTGCCGCCATTTCGGACTGATGGCGGTTGTCAAAAATGTGTCACTTTCCCCTTTTCACCACTATTCTCTTCAATTTAATACCCCATTGACGAACATCTTGTTTTAAAATGGTTGTATGAAAGGGAACCTGGGTAATGAGTTAACCTAATTCCTGAAACTGTCACAGTTAGTGGCAAAGTTTCTGGTAGTGGAGCATTTAGCATCAGTATTGGGTACTAGCAGCTAGCGATACCATTGATGCTAAAAAGATGTACTTGAAGTTAGCTTATGGCTAGTTTATTTTCTGAATGGATTAATAGCCCAAAATACTAATGTAAAATAAGTTGTTTTTCTACTTGAATACGTTAGAGCTTAACTGTAGGTAAAAGTTTACCAGTTCATTCCTCTTCATGCTAGGTGAAAACTCCCATCTTCTCAGCTAAACTTGAGAGCTAAAAACAGGAACACATACATTGGAAAATTACCGTGGACACGTAAATTACTTGGGCAGGGGTTTTCAGGATCTCTTGACTATTGGTCACTATTCACAGTGTAACACTAGTAACACTATTAATTGATTGTACCTTTTTTTTTTTTTTTTTTTTCAGTTTTCACAATCGCTAAGAGACTAAGAGACAGTTTTTCCAAGCTGCACCCCTTTTCTCTAAAACACAAAACCAAGAATCCAAACTACATTCACAAAATCTGTCATCCTTTTTGCAAAACCAAACAACTGCCTCAAAATTATTTTACCTGCACACAAAAGCAAACCATGCTTTCAGATCTCACACACACAGCCAGTCAACATGTTTGTAGACGCTACAGAGCAGTTATTACACACTACACAGCAAAATGGAAAACACTGCATCCAGTGTATGCACAACATAATGTTTATGACATATTGTAAATACATTTAGCATTTCTTAAATGGCCAAAGAAAAGTGTAATTGAAAAGCATATTATTGTAAAACACTTAAATCTTTTACATCTTCAAACCAAATTGATGAGATTCATTCTGCCTCAGCATCTTGTCTTTGTGTAGCATCTGGCCAGAGGACTTCATCCACATCACAGGCAGTGCTGCTCCTTTCCAGGCAATGGGGAAAACCCCTCTGGTGTGTCCCATCCAGCCTTGACAACACTCCACACTTCTGTCACCACAGACCATCTCCATTGCTTCTAAAAGATTTTCCCTGGTATATGGGTTTGGGTCATAGACCCTCTGCCACCATGCAGAAAAACATTCTCCTATTGGGTTCAGGAAAAGGGCTGCGTGGAGGAAGGCACACATTTATGAAACTCTGGCTGATACTGAACCACTTCCGTATTTGACATCTCCATGAAAGTAGACTTTGTCCCAAACCACAACATAGACAGAATCCTCTACCTTCCAGGTTACCATTCATTGTTGGCGTCCAGTGCACTCTGAACTAATATCATGTGCAGTTGGTTTGATCACAACAGTTGAAACAGCTGTGTTCAATTTTGAGTTGTGTCTACTTGATGACAACTGCTATTTTTGTGTTTAACGTTTGCCTCCTGTGTTCACCATTTTGCAGGTCATGTGCATCAGTGAGAAATTTGTTTTAGAGAGTGAGAATGTGTTGAGTTGTGAAAAACGTGCTACAGGTGTGTGAACTGTGTCTATGTGAATCAGCTTAAGGTTGTGCCAAAAGAGTGATTGATTTGAAAAATGAGTTTGCACTACTGAGTGCTTGAGTCAGAGAATGGAGTTAAGTGTTTTAGCGATTCAGAAAAATTCTAATACACAAAAGATGGGGTAGGACATATATATCACAGACATATGTATAAAGTGTATGCAAAGAGCAGACAGACATGATAAGGTTATGGCCTGACTGTAAAGCAAACACAGGTCACCAGACTTTGGACAAAGAACGGACAAAGACTGTCTTAAAATCCAAATCCAAATGCATGTTTACAAGAAAACTCAATTTAGTATTACAGGAATACAGTGGATCGCTTGTGTCTTGAGGACTACCTCCCCTATCCTGGATTCACAAATGGTGATATCTAAATAAATGAATGAATGAATGAATGAATACAAACTCTGAGGTCATTCAGGCCTGGATAACTGCATTTGTCAAAACAAAACACATACACAAAAATTCATAGGTAAATAAATGGTCCAAGGAAGCTCTTTGAGTCTTAATATTAACCATTAATGACAAATTATTTGATCAGAGCTGACAAACCTGCAGTCAGTGTCGGGTCACTTTCCAGATCTTGTAAAATAACTGCTGCATGTTCCATGTATTTGAGAGAACGCATCATGTGTAATAACATGCAGAATCTCATCACAACAAAATGGAAACAACAGGAGTTTAAAAAACATTTATTTCCAATTAAAATGTATTCCAGTTTCCTTAATAACAACACATTCCTGATAAAAATGGAAAAGAAACTGTAAAACTGTCTCAGCTGTGAACATTCCAATGTCTGATTTTACAAAAAGATCATGGATGACCAGAAAAAACAGAAACTGACACGTTTGATATGTTGAAGAATTAACTCTTATTTATGTTGTACCTGTACATTAAATTGTTATGTCACATGCTGGTTATTTGTACTATTAGAACAATATATTTGCTTCTTGAGTACAAAATAGAAAAAAAATATATATATATTGTTTTTGGCTGCTGTTTTAGTGTACCTTCTGGTAGCTACTGAGTTTAACTCTTGAGCTTAGTGACGAGCCCTGATCCAGACTAAATATATTTTAGAGACAGAAGCTTCCCTGCATTGCACAGGAAGTTGGATTATGGTGATAAACTTTATGAAATGTCTTTTGTAGAGTACATATAGTGTAAACAGTATGTTGGACATGCATTTTCTGTGATGTTTTACAGCTATGCTGCATTGTGGCTTTGAAAAACCCTGTTTGTCATGTTGACATCCCTGTCTTTATCTTCTTGTTTATTTAACCAAGCGATAGTTTACTTATGTGGATTTATCACTAAACAATTTACATAAATCAGACAAGTCACTTTAAGTCAACTATTAGATCAATACACTTCTTTATAATACAAAAAATATCGTCTTTTTTTTCTTTGTTTTCCAAGCCCAATTGTATGAATACAAAGACACAACTCAAAATTTTCAATAATTCGAAGAGAGAAAGAATTTGAACATTAAAAGGTTATGTTTTCTGTGATTGATGAAATACATTTCATAAACGGAAACAAAAATGTGAGAGAAAACACAGATAAGCCACTGAACAAGCTCTCTGTGAGGTAGTGCAGTTTGACGATGTCCCATACTTTCCTTTTATCTTCAAGTCAGATTGATACGAAGTCATTTTGAATGTCTCCTAAGCATTGGTGCTTCTTAAATGTGGACTGAGCAGCTATCAGTTAGCAAATTTAGCTTTAAAAAAGTAAATAATAATTCATGTGGTTGGTAACAATACTGTTTTTACTTAACTATGAAAAGAATGTAGATATAATCCCCAAAGCAAAAAAAAATCTAAATGATGAGGTACCATTTATATTATTGTTGCAAAAGCATTTTGTTGGTAAAAACTAAAATACACTCTACTTTCTTTGCTACATAAACAAATAAGAAATTAATTTAAATCAGCCTTGACAACATTTAAAGAACTTTCCAAATGTACAGAAAAAACTTCTTTACATTTCATATAATTTTAGAAGTGGAGTCAGTTTCAAATCAGTCTGAGAATGTCCTTCAGCACTCCATCTTGAGCTGGTGATGATGTGAATGAGTAAACGGATAATTAAAACAAAAAGACTTAGCTACACTTGAAGAACAAAAGTGCATGTTCCTACTAAATTCAAATCCTTAATTCAAAACTTAATTCGTTTTCATTAAGATTGTACAGGGGCAGGAGCTATGGTTTCCCCTCCACTGCATAAACCAGACTGTTTTGTCACATTTGTGTGAAAAATGACTGTAAGATATGGGACTACACAGGGAGGACAAGTGCTTCCCATGAATCAAAGGATTAAAATGTTTTCAATTCCTGAAACAAAAATAAAGACATTTACAAATTGTCAGAACTGCCCGCTTATCATGAATAATTTCAGGTAAGGATTAAGTGGCTGTGGTGCAAAAGAGACACAAAACATTTGCCACTGTCTTTGCATTGGAAAGGGAAGTGGTGCATCCATATTAGGTGTAGGAATGAGACTCGCTGGGGTGGACAGGGTGTATGTATAGACAAAGGGTGTGAAGAGTCATCAGTACTTGCTGCAGGAGTCGTTAGCAAAGCGGCTGATGTAGGCTTCATAGATGGTGTCCAGGAATGAACTGTCAGTCTGAAACACAGAGGGAGAGAACATCATACATCACGTTAATGATACTTGGGCAAACTGAGCTGTTTGTCCATTCTAAGTCAAGTAAGTTTTATTCAATATCGTATACACACAGGCAAGCAGTTCTGGGAGACTGTACTGAGGCACAGACGTACAACCACATTGTTAACTTACTAATGCTTACTGTGTTTACAATCCTATGTTTAACAAGTAAGTATGTTCCTTTGTAAATATAAAGTATTGTTTACTTGTCTTGACTGTTTACATACTGTGACTGATATTCAATTTTCTCATTACAAGAAACACTTGCATAAATGTGTTCTGTACACTGACAGCTTATTCATATCCTCATTCTGTAAAGCACACAGTGAGGGAACAGACATATTGTGTTTCTGGTAACACGATTTTACCTGGATCAGATGCAGCAGTGTGGCTTGAAGCTGGCTTCTGGACAGAACTCTGACCTCCTCCTTCAGCGGGGCTCTGGGCAGGTTCGAGGAGACATGGCCAAGCTCCTGGACACCCGACGTCCCAGCACCGGACTTTGCCTTAGTGAACACACTGGGAGAAAGGAGCATAGTAGGGGCAACAGTGGCTGGAATCCGCTGGGGGGAGATGACCTGGACAGACATAGTTATTATTACTTTCCTTGTATAAACAATCAAGTAACTTACTCCACAAAAACATTCTTCTAACAACAGTTATGTGTTTTGTAAACTCTCAATTTATGATCTATAGAATTCTGAAGGTACATACCTGTATTACCACCAGTTACATTTCTTTTGAAACATTTTTACAATATTTTCATATTTACGAGGGACATTTTTATATCTTGTCTAGAAAACTTGGTAAAATAAAAAAGTTCTCACCTGAAACTGCAGTGCAGCCTTTTGACCTGCTGTGGTGGCTGTCTGGTTTGGGACTGAGCCTGTAACTTCACTTTGAGTAGGCCCCAAAAATCGAGGGGCCAGTCCAGGACAGAGCCTAGGGGGGTCGTGGGAAGCAAGACTTTGCTCCTGCTGGACTAGCTGGAGTTTCTGAAGGAGTTCATGGGGAGATACCACACCTGGCATCTGAGATGAGACACCTGACAAAAAAAATGACCGATCCCGTGAGGAATAATATTGGAATGGCATCATCACACAGATTTTTGGCATTTTGATGAAGACATGTTTTGTTTCTGACATTGTACAGAGCCATTAAATATTATTGAAGTAAAACTTAGATAAATGAATACAAAAAAAAAAAAAGATTTTTGTCAGACCTTGTGAGGGGTGGAGACATTTCTCATTGGTTACCTGAGCTGGCAGCATACCTGGGAAATACATCACTTTTACACACTTACCTTTTATGTTTGCTATTATACATATATATTGTATTGCCTATTGTATTATTTAGCACTTATTTATAATTATTATTGACTGAAAAGCATCTGTGGCTTAGTCAGTGCTTGCACACTATTCATCCCATATCATTATGTCCCACCTGTTCCCTGTGTGGCTGAAGCTAACTGACTGTTGTGCTGGGCTTCAGATTGAGGCAGGTTGAACATCAGCAGCTGGGTTTGTTGCGAGTGGGAACATGACGCAGAATCCACCATTAATGGCTGAGAAGGGACAGAACAGCACGGAGGAGGAGCAGAGGAGGGAGGAGGTGGCTGGGTTTGTAAAAGTCTCCTGATTGGGTCATGTTGAATCTGCTGCTGCGGCTGATGGTGGTGGTGATGATGATGTTGATGCTGCTGCTGCTGATGATGGTAAAGATGGTGATGATGGTGGTGATGCTCCAGAGGCATCCCATTGTCGCAGAGCCTGTTCTCCGGGGATTCAGAAACAGTCTGAAGCACCCTCCGACCCCTCTCTGTCCCTGCATGAGCTTCTGGATGCCGGGCAGTGCTGAGTCTGGTTCTGCTGCTGGGCTGTGGGACTCACAAGGACACCTCCAACAACAGCTGCACTATCTTCCCCAACATTCTGTCCACCAAGTATGGCCCGGAGACCTGCATCTGAACACCCAGATATAGATACATTCCCTTCCTTGGAATTCTCAGTTCGCCCAGAGCAAAGTGTGTCATCGTATATGAGTGTGCGGGCTACAGGCGGCCGAGTGACTTTCCTGTTGATGGCACCATGCCATGCACAGCTGTAGGAGAAACAGGGTCAGGCTTGGATGAGTGGGTGTTTAGGTTGAGAGCCAAAAAGAGTGGCCAGAGAGAGAGACTTGGTCTCAGCACCCTCAGTCTCCTGGATAGAACAAACAGGCAGAAGAGCAGGTAAGGAGAGCAGACAAACAAATGAATTTACTAAAGGGGCATAAAGTTGAAAGGAATGGATATGATTAAATTAAAAATCAGATTGTAAATTCGCCATGGCCCTTGTCCTTCTTGTTACTGGTTATTAACTCTTTATTTCAACTTTAGTGGATCCCTTGCTCCTTGATCTCTCACTGTAGATTAGCCACCTGTATTTAGAATTTTAATCATCAAAATTCTCCTTTAAGATAAAAAAAAAAAAAGGAGCTGTGTTCATTACAGGACAAATGGATTGTGTGTGTTACCTGAGTGTTTGGTTTAACAGGTATTGGCTTGATCAAATTAGGGTTTCCATAAAGAACACTGCTGCCACCAAACTCCTTTGGCTCAGATGTAGACTTTTCCTACAAAAACGGAAAAGTGAGATGTGAGGCAAAAAGTTAGACCGAACAAAAGAGCAAAAAGCCACAAATAGGAAAGCAGTAAAGGAAATTACTTCTTTTACTGAAGACCATCCAAAGTGTTAATGTATCAGTGTGATGGTTTAGATGTTTTCTGTCTAAAAGAAATGTTATCCTTACCTTATCATACTCGCTGCGTGCTTTGGTCAGCATCTGTATGATGTCTACTGACTTCGCTTCATTTCCTCCTCCTCCTCCTCCTCCCTCCTCCTCCTCCTCCTCCTCCTCCTCCTCCTCCTCCGCCCGGGGACAGCCATCCACCTTGAGACTGAGCCAGAGCCTGCTCCTGCTGGGTCAGACTACACAGCACAGAGAAGACAGAGTCAGAATATGAACTGATTCCTAAAGTGAGTCTCTTCAGAAATGTCTTTAGATTGCACTGAAATGGTGAAGAGTTACATTTTAGATGATATAAACTGACAAACCATCTATATATCTTTAGATGAGGTTATTCTCTGTAAAATGCCAGTGTCATTCATCAGTGAAACCTTTAGAGACTGGCCATTAATCCTTAGTGCTGAGCCATTAACACACAAATAGTCTGCAATGTAAAAACTAATGATGCCATTATCAGGTAGAAATGACACATCTACAGTACATACTGTATTTTATCATGGTTGTCATGGCTACAAATTTTTAAGAGACAAAAACAATCAACAAAAACTGGCGAAGAATTTTCATATCTCTAGACACTAAAAGTATCTGCAAACCCTCATAGCGTCATCCTGCCTCCATTTGTTGGTTTTGGACATAAAAGGTTTTCTACCCACAGCAACAATACGACAAGTCAGCTAATTCAGACTGAACCATAACTCACTCATGACATTTTGGCTTATTAAAAGTAATTTGAGACTTTGTTTTCTTTAAGTGCTAAGTGTTTTTGTGTAGTCTAAGTACTTACAACTTCGTCCTCTGCGCAATGCGTTGACAGTCTTCCTTATCATAGAACCAAATGCCATGGATAACCACTGGCACAAGAGGGAAAAGAGAGAAGAAGAGAGCTCTTGAACATGTTTCATAAAGTAATATGGAGCAAAGGTCTTTTTCTAGAGTAATGATCAATCTGACATTTCCAAATGAAGTTAGCTGGTGAAATACAAACAGCACCCATTTACTTTTCAGATGCAGCAGACAACAATATGAGCCTGCTGACCTGTTGTACTCTTACAATCAAATGACTGTACAACAACAAAGTAGTTTCATTTTGTGACATCAGTGCAGGCATGTCCCACATGTAAACGGTTTATTATTAGCCCTGTTGTGTCTATAACCAGGATTTAAAATGAGTCATTTCCCAGCCAGGCCACTGGGAAAAGAAGCCAGCAGTGCCATTATAATGTGAAACATGGGCCCCAGGGGTCTCCTGAACTACATAAACATGGTTAACAAGAAGGCAAGAAAAAAACACTACCAGTAATTCATCACTGGATTAGTCAGCAGTATGTAATAGGTTCTTACAATACATTACTCACTTTATTATTACCATATGCACAAAGTCTTGATAGCATATGTAATGAGAGTTTTATTTGCTTAATTATTTAGTTCCAGTAATTATGGGAGAGTTGTAAACTAAACTGTGACAACAGGGCCAGCCCTAAAAATAAATACATGGAAACTTGACTATATGTTTTTCTCTACATTTCTCATTTTTTCTTTTTTTTTTTGATTATATTATTTCTTTTTTTTACTTAAATAAATCACAGCCTTATATCAAAAGTATTATTAGTATATGACAGAATTATTTATATCAGTAACTATGTTTTGTTTCATTTTTTTGTGTCTATGTGCTTTGTAAATGTAAAAATTGTAATCCTTTAATATTGGGAACGGACCCCAAGGAGAATAGTCTGTGCTTTGGTAAAGACTAATGGGGATTCTTAAATAAAGAAATTCAAGTCAAAGAACAGGCAGAGGCATTTAGTCTGTGCCAGATTACAATGCATGGACACTTCAGGCCTCTTTCTAGTCACATCTGAAAAGTTAAAGGTTCAGTGTCTAAGACTTAGAGGCTTTTAGGAGAATCTAATAAGACAAATGGAATATAATATTCACAATTATGATTTAATTAGTGTATAATCACACAAAAATGAGAATCATTATGCTTTCATTACATTATAATGAGCTATTTATATCTACAGAGTTAGCAGATTGCTTGTCACATAGTCAGTAAAACAACAAAAATCTTCTTTCTTCCATTTTATAGCAGGTTAGAAGAGGTGTTATGGGGTGTTCCAGTCAATTAGTATGTATGAGTGTGGATTACAATTATAATTCCTTTGACTAAAAAGCGCAGAACAGATACACTGGTTGTAATGGAGGACTGATTTTTGCAGCCACTGTAGTTGAGGAAGGCAGGTATTCAGTTTGTTGCAGTGTGAAACTTAATGGCTAAATGTCACTAAATATCACACAATGAAAGTATAAAGTCTGATTCCAGGCTCTGAACATACAAAAAGCTACAAGGAGATCATCTTACGCCTTTACACACACTTCCAAAAATTGACCTCAATATATGATAAGACCAGTCCCACAAAAAGAAAGTGCTACATACATGGGATG
This sequence comes from Sphaeramia orbicularis, assembly GCF_902148855.1. NCBI lineage: Eukaryota > Metazoa > Chordata > Actinopteri > Kurtiformes > Apogonidae > Sphaeramia > Sphaeramia orbicularis. The sequence continues at coordinate 44,252,004 of NC_043968.1, read as the reverse complement.
ACATGAGAAGATAGACCAGAGTGGGGTTTACTGTACACTGTGGACTGTGTCAGTATACACAGCCCCATCAAAAACATACACACACAAGCAAACATGCACAAAAATATGCACACTCTTGGCTAGTGTGTTGTCAGTATGGATGAGGGGGACAGCCAGAGGGAGAGGCAGGGGCTCGCAAACGCACACATACTCAGAGAGTTCAGTTGAGCCTGGGAAAATGAGTCCAGGACCAAAAAAGTAACAGCAGTGGGAGTCTGTCTGGTGGAGTCAGAGCCACTTAGTGCTCAGAGAAAGAGACAGTTTGACAGAGACGGAGAGACAGACGGACAAAGTCAGAGAGCTGGAAAATTGGGAAAATGAGCAAGATGGATATGAAATAGGAGGAAGAGAAATGTGTTAGAGACGAGAGTATCAACAACTCCATTTGCAGAATAACGGCTAGTTCCGAGAGCTCTTTACCAGTCTGGAAACAGAGACTTAGTCAGTGAATGAAAAATGATAGACTGAAGTGAGATGACGAAAAAAAAAAAAAGACAGTTGGACAAGAACATGTGACCTTACAGTGTCAGAGATAGAAGGAGAAAATGAAAAATGACATGGACATCATAACAAAAGGTTTGCAAGGTGTGTTAAATAAAGGACAACTTTTCAGGACAAAGTTTCAGTTGTCCCGACCTGCCAAAAGTCCTGAGACAGAAGACACTTAGGAAGAGAGAGAGAGAGAGAGAGAAAGAGAGAGTGGGAGGACCACAACCAGTAGCGCCAACAAAGACGTGACCCTGTCCACAAGGTTAAGCTTTCAAAGTGTATGTTGAGGAGGAAACGAGACTCCGACAGCTGAGACTGAAAGGGAGAACAAGCAAACTGGACCAGGGACTCAAATCAAACACCGCATGGGAACGGAGAAGCATCAAATCCGGTGACAGCCTTTTCTTTTCAGCTCACCAAAGGGGAACTTCAGAGATAAGCAATTTAATGAGGATTCAAAGTGATCAAAGCTGTATGACTACGACAAACCAGCCAAACTGAAAGCACTGAAGCACGTGAGACATCCTCTGGAATGCTTACAGGACTCCATATTTTTAGTTACACCTAATTTATATGCCTGTGTTTGACGTATAGTTGCGTGGTTTTGGTTGCAACCCAAACTATGCAACTGGGACTTGTCCACTCAAAGAATACTTTTAATGTTTTGTTTACTTTTAGTAGAACCAAGACCTATTTGTAAGCAGCTCTGTCCACCAAGATGGATTATGTGTGCTGTCCTGCAGTTTGTGATCAGTTTGTGGAGGGCGCTCTCTGCATTAGTCATGAGAGACAGTGTTGATATTCTTTTAGCTTGTATTTATTTTTCTGGATAATTGTCAGAGGTAGGTGCTCTTAAAGTTAACATCATCCCTGCTTGGAATAATCGTTGTCCGAGAAGAACCATCTACTACCTTTGTTTGTAGAAATGGAATGATTGGCTTTCAATGAGCGATAAACATTTTTATTCCCAGCCCCTGAAGCTCTTACACAAGACACAGTCAGGCCTAAGGGTACATACATCTGAGATCTTATCAAGTACCATTCTGAGGCATTACTACAATTGTGGTGACTGCTCTGTGTCTGCTGCTCGACTCAACTGCTGGGTTGTTGAGTACTGAAGAAACGTCTCATTACCACTGGCATTACATTTACTGAAGCTTTTTACCTAATAAGGAATTACAGGGGCATCACTTCAAAACACTAATCTTAAAAACGATAACTTTCAAAGTTCTAGAGACACTCAGAGGGACCAGAGGAGCCATGCTGAGAGGCCTGTTTCACAGGAAACCGAAACATGAGAGACTGGAGGAAGAACCTGAGGTCAGATTTAAAGGCTCATTGGTGTCAGAAAGAGACCTGGGATACACCTATGTTCGACCTGGAGGTAAGGCTGTCCACATAATTACAATTAGTAGTCACAAAAATGACCTAGTAGGAACTTTGTCTAAGGATTTTTATTACTGAATTTATTCTACATTTGAAAACCACCTCTTACCTTGAAGAAAAGCTTAAATTAAGAACAAATAAGGCATAAATTCTATCAAATATAACAGACATTGAATTTTTTCCACAAACACAATTTCATTGTATTTTATTACCTCCGCCAAGGAACAGCGGAGGTTATGTTTTCATCAGGGTTTGTCTGTTTGTTTGTCTGTTAGCAAGATAACTGAAAAAGTTATGGATGGATTTTGATGACATTTTCATGAAATGCTGATACTGGCACAAGGAACAAATGATTACAATTTGGTGGTGACCGCGGGGGGCTGATCTGCCTTGGCAGAGGTCTGCGCTCTCTGAGTGCTTTTCTAGTATTAAATATATTATAGAAGTATTTTTAGAGAAGTAAAATTAGGCATGTAATTGTTTTGTTTGTTAGCATAATACTTATAGCTCATTCAAATTCAGTGGCAGCAGCCCAAGAGCAAAACACTACAACTCTCATGATTAAGGCAATCACTCCACGTGAAGATAAGGGGTACCCGAAATGCTGCTAGGAATGGGTGGCGCTTAAGAGAAGGAATGTAAAAAGCGTCCTATTGGTGCCTCTACACTGGGACTTCTGCCAGAGGAATAATGACTTGCTTGAGCTAAATTTCTCTTCCATAAATCTTGCCTGGTTCTGTGGTGTATCTCTACCATTTATTTTTATCACCGAATACCACTTTGTGCCAACTGCCATTCCAGGAAGTTACGGGAGCACAGAGCGACATGTTTGTTGAGTGATAAGATTCCACGACCCCTCTTCACAGAGGTCACTACACAGAGGGACTGGCAGCATTGCCAGCAGCTAGGGGCCAGACTTTCAGCTTAGTCAGATGATAACCACTTAAAAAATAAAAAACATGTCTGATATACATTTTTCTGGAAATGATCTCATGTTCTCTGGTAACTGGTCAATATCACCTTACTAAGGGAGCACTTGGGAGATTTGACATTTTGATCTCACCAATAGTATCTACAGCACAGCTCTACAGGTAATATGTACACCCTCTTCTGTGGGTTTGTTATGTATCTTCATGTTAGAACATTATTTCAAGGTTCTCAAATCAAAGTACATTTAATCCGCAGCTATTGAGCAAATAGCTGTCAACAGTGAAGCTACCAACTTGAACAGGATGTTCTCATGTCACCGTGAAGACAGTGACACTGAGATAAATGGCGCATTTACCTTTTTGACAGTACAAATATTGCAAATTTTTATCCAGTATTATGTTTGCCACATTAACATCTGAGTTAATCGTGGTTGTACTCCACACATAAATTAATCAAAATTGCAATGTCAGCCAGATCAACAATATAAACTCAAAAGGCTAAAATGTAAAGGTTTTTGGTGATGTTTTGGATGCAGTGCCATAGAGTGAGTGAACTGAGCAAAAATGCTTAATGAAAGTACCTACAGTTTTACTTCTGGACCAATTGATAGACCAAAAATGCAACAAATAAATGAGAACCGAAAGCATATACTTCTCCCCATATATGGTCATCTTCAATCAGTTTAATCAGTCAGCACCACTCACCATTAAGTTTGGACTCAAAGCAATGCGCTTTCAAACTCATAAACCCTGCCAACATTTTGTTTTATCAGATGGTAGTTATAACATGAGTTGTGATTACAGATTTAATGTGTTTTGAAATTCTTTCCTTCACAGTACAAGTGAGTTAACTGTTTACTTGCAGTTTTCCCCCATTTGTTCCCTATTATGATGCTGACACAAGCACACATCATCGTCTCCCAGGTGAAACATGATGTACAAAGGTGTTAAAGAGGTCAGTGAGAAAGGTCTTACAGAGCCCTCAGGATGTTTTCTAATGACAGTGTTGTATAAATGTCAAAAAGACAAATGAAGCACTATAGTCAGGGGATCAAAGCAGGCGTGAGGAGTCTGCCGGTATCTAAACACAGCATTCCACCTGCCTTTTACTGAGCCTGATGGAGAGGGTGAGGCCACAGCAGAGAGGGAGGTATGTGTGTGTCAGCGGTTCCTGAGTGACTGTGTGCGTATTTATATTATCACTGACTGTTGTGGTGTATCTAATCTCTGCTGCCTGGTTTTGTAGTGCTGTCAAACTCTTGTCCCGCAGGCAGTGTGCGTCTGTGTCTCTGTGTGTAAACCAGATGTGGGTCTCACAGGGTGTCAGGCTGATACAGTGGACACCAAATACCTCTGCTCCTTATATGGCACTACTGGTTCACCCTGGCTATCTACGTAAGCCTCTCATATGTGATCATTCCACTACTGTGTATGATTCACCTCGGGTCAGTTCTGAGGTGAAGTGTACACGATCTATTATGGACTCCAATGTAAATAGATCTGCAATGCAAGCACAAAGTGTGTGTCTTCAAATTTTGATCAAAAAGTACAAACTTATAGATGTAAATAAACCAAAAAAATCAGCAGAAATAGGACAAATTGTTATTGTCAGCAGAAGTTAGCACCAATAGTGGCTGATGGCTAATATTAAGGAAATGAATTGCTCAAAAGATAATAATCACTCCCACTAAGATGTTTTTGTGGTTCGTTGGACATTCAGTTCCATTTTTATGGATTAATTGCTTTAAGTTTGATATTCACTGAATCAGATTTATATGTTTAGGTGTTTATTACTTTGTAATTAATGTTCAATTTACCCATGACCACATTTTTAATGAAGTGAAAGGCAGTAAATTTCAGACATGCATAATGTATTTTCAGAAATAAGGGTTGATAAAACCTATTGGCAACCAGCTTTTTCCTCCGCCAAAGTATTACTATATGCTTTCAAAAATCCACAGCAAGGTGAGCTACCAATGATTCCTCTGATCTGCTGTGATATACTGCAAATATGTTTGCACCATTCTTACACTGAGCAACAATCTCTCATCTCCCATGCACAAAACACCTTAATTTTCAAAATGAACTCAGAGTGTGTTTTAAATTTAATATAATTAAGTACTTCTGAAATAAAAATGTTTTGTATTGGTAAAGCATAGTTAATTATTTGCACGTTTTTCCATGTGTCATTCTCCTTACATCGTGCATTGCGGTACAGCAAAAAAGGGTCCTGGAGTTGGAAGTCTAAGTCTTTGGTGATTGGTTCAGTCAGGTTCTCCATACTGAGTCGGTTCATAATGGTAAAACCATGTCTGGGAGATGCCAGCCTACAACACACAGAGAGCACAGGACAGGAATTCATGTGAGACATTTGAACTTTCAGATAAGGAAAAAGTCTTAGTTGTAAATATTATTGCATTGTTTGAGCAAATAGCTAAATATTAACTACAATACAGAAAATTTGAATTATTAATGAAAAACTTGTAGTGTGAAAATATAAATAAAATATAATGAATTTGCAAACGTGCAATGTTAATTTTATTAGTGTGCAGAATTGTGTCTTCTGCTTCACTGACTGAGAAAATGGTGAAATCATAATATTATGTTATGTTATAAACAGGCTGTAATGAGAGGTTGGCCTTCAGAAGTTGACTCCGAAATGCGCAGTACTTGTCATTGGTATTTTTACTGCGCAATGTCTTCTGCAAAATCACCTTTACCTTGTGTAGATAAAAAGCGTGCCTTCCACCTCTGTCTTTTCCTAAAGAACAAAAATGAACAGATAATTAATCGCTGATTATTAACTTTCAACACAAATAATGTCAGTAAAATATGCCCGCTTTTTCATCGCAACTCATTTTATTATGACGTGTGTTTGTGGCTAGGGGCAATTTTAATCTCTTAATCTTTTTTTTTCTTGCGGCACACTGTTCCAGAAATTCAGAGAGTACCGAAATAAAAGGTTACTTTTTAAAATAAATTCACAATTTGGGCCGTAAGATGCAGCTGTCAAATCTGTGCTGGAACTTCAGACATGCTAAATCACCGACAAAGCGCGCCTCGCAGAGTATGACGAAGCTAAGCTACGTTAGCACCTGATTTTATCCGAAGTTCAGTCTTACCCACTCATTTGCCCTGTTGTTGTAAGTGTACAGAGCGACTTGGCTGGCCACGTCCACAATGTTATTGATGTACGGGTCTTGTCGCTGCAGAGCAGCCAGACTTATGTCCAGTCCTTTAGCAGCCAGGCAGCTGCTGCTCCCCGCTGAAGTCGCTGTCATTGTTCCCTATGGAGAAGTTAGCTCGCTACCTAGCTTAAACGGCTAACTACTCACAGGAAAGCGAAATTTAAAAAATAAATCTCCACCAGAAAAAACAGACACCAGAATCGGTTACTTGACAGTAGCCCGTCTTTACAAATAAGACGGCTAAAAGTTGAATCTATAAAAGTTATCGCGCTCTAACTGTCCTGAGTGAGTTTGTCAACGGCCATGTTTAACTACAGTGTAAACAACCAGACCTGAGCAGTGGAGCACGAGGAGCTCATTAATCAGCCTTATCAATCAACTCAGAGCCATCGAACAGCAGGACGGGTCTCTACCACTGCGTTCATGTAAATACACGCAAACTAAGATTTGGACACAAGAGAGATTTTAGAATAAAGTGTCATTACATGAATACTTGTGGTTATTATTTTTTTTTTTTAATCGAGGATGGTTTGTTGGTTGTTTAACCCTTTCAAACAATTATTTTAAAAAATGAAAGTGGATCAATCAAGTGTTGTATTAATCACAAACTACTGCACAATGTCCAGTTATAGTTTTAAAGTACATATTATTTTAAACTTCTCACTTATCCACCCACATTTGTCTCTCAACAAGAAGAAAATATGATTTATTCATGAAAACGTTATTTCAGTTGATAATGTTATAATATTCTTCTCAGCTGCGGCAGACATTTTGCATGGTTATGTAACCTACATAGTATGGTTATGTTTCAGTTTAGTGAAATGACATTAATTACTGAATATTCAGAGTTTAACTACTACAGTTTGTTGACATCATACAGCAAAGGGTTAATTTAGTTTATTCATTATTTATCACCATGCTAATTAAACAAAAGCATTAACATTATACACATTAAGGAGTTACCTCTTTACAAATATTTTTCAAAAAGGACATTTATACAAAAATAAATAAATAAATAAATAAAATAAAACATTTGATCCATTCAAACCACTCTTTCAAAACAGCAACAGAACACTGGTATGATTTATACAAAATAGTGCTGTATTTATTACTTTTTAGTCCTTAGTGCCTTAATCATAGCTTTTGTGCTAAACTTAGGTTTTGTTGATCCATTTTTCCCGTACAGAAATCTACTTGCATTTCATCAAAGACAAAAGATACAAGGGCTGCAGAGGAAATTGTGTTGCTTTTTTTGGTTTTGTTTTGGGTTTTTTTTGTTTGTTTGTTTGTTTTTTTTTTTGTTTTTTTGTTTCCTCTGTTTTTTTAACCATTGCAAGTTTTTATAGCTACAACAAAACACAAAGAAAAGGTCAGATGATTCTCCATCTATTCCCTGGTCCTATTCTTTGTTCCTGTCCTGCATTTGACATTTTTAGTGTGAAAGCCTTTGACAAAAATGATAATGTACCTTACAAAAGACCCAGTCATCGCTTCCCATTACAAGACAAAATGCTGTGTCTTTTTCTGTTTTTTGTCAATGATAATATAATGTCATAGCTTCAAGATACTAATAATTGCAATGTGAGTTTTGGCTTATTGAACAGCTCTGATACTGATTTGCAGAAGGCAATGTTTCTTTAGGTGCAATCCCTCTCAAAGGCGCTAGGAGGCATTAAAGGGATGGAAAAAGCACAACCACCCCTTCTGTGTCCATCCACCCCCTGTTCTATCCACCTACTCCAAGAACTGGATTTGATCTTAAATGAGTGTTTTTGAATATTTCTCAAAAACATATGTCTAAATGTAGAGGAAAAGAACATAAAAGGCCAGTTAGACCATGAAGCATAGACTACATTGTTTTGGTCTTTTACATTATCCACAGGACAAAATGTGCAACCTCCAGGGTTTAGAAATAAGACACATCCTTCCGGTTACGGAACTTAATACTGAAGGACAGAACAGAATCTGATACAAGAACAGCACTTTCAGATCTGTAAGTTCTTGAAATCCATACCTCTCTTTTCCATATCACACAATATCCATTTAGTCACCTGACAGAGAGACTTCATATCCAGTTATGCATTTCCCGCTCTGGTGCATAATAACAATCTATAGGTATTTATGAAAGTTTATTTGTATGATTTTGCAATCCTTCTTTAAATAATTTTTGTGAGTCTTGTGCTCTGTGCACAGTTGAAGTTGTAATTTATTTTCTATTTAACAAAATAAATATGCTGCCCCTAATTATTGACTAACATAAAAATGGTTTCCACCCCTTCTCTCAAACACAGGTGATCACTAATTGGTCAGTCTAAACATTGTCAGATTAACATTAGTTTAGACCATTTCCAGATACAAATTCATATGAAGCAAAAACAAAAAAATGTAAATCACAAACATAACGTACATTCTCATATTGGTCTGATAATGTCCCTTCATCATAAGCCACATCAGTGTGTCCTTGAAAAGAGCAGTAAACTTCCAAATTCTCCTTCAGTATAAATGTCAATGGATGAAAGAATCTCCTTCAAATTTTTGAAAAGCAAAGTGATGCTGATGTCCACACCTTCTCTTCTTAAATATGAATGAAGCTACTCCAGGTCAGGCTGTGACACATCGACCTCTTCATAAACATGATAATAAGTACTTTGTAATGCAGCATGGGCTTATTTTCCAGAGGACAAGTGGCTATTACTCTGTCAGTATGGTAGTGGGTTTTTGGCTGTAAACTATATATCTAATTGTAAGGGTGGTATTTGTCTCTTTGTCAAAGGGTGTGTGTTTGTCAATGATGAGACTAATGAGTTATCAATCAGCAGGCCAATAATGTCAATAGACATTCAGTAAAGACTGAACACACAGCTCTGATTGGTAGGGATAGGCCAATCAAATTGTTGCGATTGGCTGAAAGACAGGTTGGATAATGGGAGAGCCAAAAGGGCTCTTGCTGAAAATTACAAGGAGGGAAAAGTATTGTCATGGGGAAAGAAGATTGTCCCCTTGTGCAGGAACATTAGCATAAAAAGGAGTCAGATCTCGATCCACGTTGTTTCATCATTTGATGAATTAGGAAAAAAAGAAGGAAAACATTCAATTCACTCTCCAGAGAATTATTTTTCTAACAGCTTAGACTTTAAAAATATTGTTAGAATACAATGTGTGTACACAAGTAGAAGTCCTTATAATTAATGAGAAATTAAGAAAATCTATATTTACAGGTTATTGCGTAATTTCAGCTGTCTCCTGTCCACAGGGATTATACATCCCTGGAGGTAAAACCGTTAGTCTGACATAAAATCTGTATCCTTGGTGACATTTCATTACTCATTTGTAGCCTCATTGGAGCCTCATTTTACCAAAGAAATATTGAATTATCTTTTCCACAACATTTGATACTTTGATAGGTATCAGTATTTGAAAGTTGTGTACACACGTCTTAAAGAGAGAGTCAGGCAAAAAAATGATGACGATCTAAAACAATACAGTTGTCAACAGATACAGCAGAAACACTGTATCTGTACTTTAAATAAAGTAACTTTGTGGGAGAATCACATTTCTGTGTGGGTCTTTCATATGTAGATACAAACCAGTCCCCATCCAGATTGAAGATAGGTACAGTGCTTAACAAATTTTATTAAGCCACCTTTCCCAGTTTGTCTCAGAGACCATCCAGCATCATGAAGTGCTTTGACGTGGACTCTTTCATTTTCAGTAAGCTCTTGGTGTTTTACCATTTTCAACAGGAATGAAGAATTTCACACTGAATTCTGCTATTAATTCCCAAATTTGAGCTCACTGGGCTTCTCTGAGAGGTCAGAAAATAATCAAGCAAAACATTCAAAGACTACAACTGATTCTTATGTTCAAGCATACATGTAAGTACCTAACTATGATTTGATTTCTTAATCAAGAAATAACAATGTGCTTTATTATTTTTTCTTTTTTTGTAAAACAGTAAATTTAGAAAATCATGGATAACAAAAATAACAATATTTTAGCATAACAAATATCATTTCAGTTAAAGAGCTTCTACATAATGGTGTATTAATCCTTGCAGAAACATGAAAATAATTTTGGTATTTACCAGTGCTGTTAATTTAGGACAGCTGTGCATAAACCTTACACTGGGTGGTGGTCTCATAAATTTGTTAAGCATTGTATGTGGGACCCTTTCAAAAAAAAAGTGCAACAGAACAATGTACAGTCATGGCCAAAGATTTTGGCAATGACATAAATGTATTATTTACTTAAATGTGATTTATTTATCAGTAAAAGTCTTTTGAAACTTACACCATACTTATAATTGTTCTCTAGTGCACCTCAGAAACACATAGGGAAAAAAGGTAGCAAATGTTGCAAAAACATAACATGTGATGCTCAAAATTTTTGCCCACTATAGTTAATGTGTGATCATAAGTTTTACACTGCCTTTATGTATCTAATTTTACCCACTTGGAGGTCTTATTGTCATCAAAAGCTTGAATAGTTACTTTTTTCTTTTTTTCAAATTTTTATCCAGAACAGTCTCATAACATAGACATCATAGGAACAAATTACACTGTTCTCTTTTTTCTTTTTTTGAAAAAGAAAAAAAAAGGTGTCAATATTGCCAACTGGAAGGAAGAAAAAAAACATATATATACTACTATATGTATATATGTATATATATATACACACACACACACACATATATAGTAGTATTAATAATCATAATACAAAGAAAGAAGAAAAAAAAAACAGTTGAAGGAGCCTAACAGAGCAAATGTGCATTAAGTATTTGGGGAGTGAGGAAAAGTGTCCATTAACTCATGCTATGTCCTAGGGTCCCCTAGCCGGATGCATAACAAAATATAAAAGGTAACTATGAACATAAGAGTAGCACAATAATAATAATTTTAAAAAAAACTTGAGGGAAGAGAGTTAGTGCCATCTTCTTGAATAGTTCATTTTAATAAAGGAACAGAATAATGAAAGATGATTAAATCAGTAGAAATCATTGCTCAAATAGACACTGAAAAAAAGAAATTTGATGGTTAATATTTTAAAAGTGCTGAAATGCAGTAAAATGGATTTAGGTGGTAGATGGAGGCTCCATCAGTAGCTTCCTCTGTCATGAGGGGTTTCCCCTTTGACTGTCCAGCAGAGCGTTGGTTTCCCACATGAGATACCAGCATTAGAGTTTGTGTCTGTGAAGAGATTCCCAGAGATTTAGACCCACACACACTCACACACATACAAGAGGGTCGAGAACTACAAATATAGAACGGTCAGAAATAGTTTTGATATTCCATGTGTAGGCAGGACAACAGAGGACATTTTTGTTTGTTTGTGTGTGTGTGTGTGTGTGTGTGTGTGTGTGTGTGTGTGTGTGTGTGTGTGTGTGTGCATGTGTGTGTGTGTGTCCCCTGGGCGTTAGTGTCTGTTCCCACGACCTGCCCTCCATGCCTTCATCCTTCTCTCAGCCCTTTCCTCCTTCTGACGATCCCTCCATTCAAGCAGTTGCTAGTGTAATCAAACAGAAGCAAATCTGGATAGAAAGTGAAAAGGACATTCTGATTGTACAATCATATTTGTCCACCTGTGTCATTATAACCTCAGCACTGATCATCTATGAACCTGAAACTGGTATTATTCCACTTTTCCTAACAATCAGCATGTGCAGTAAAAACTGTTTCAACTCAACTCTTACTTTCTCTCCAAATCTGTGGATGCAAATATAACATTTGCGTCACAAAACACTATATATATATCATTCAGGAGAAGACAATACATCTGTCAAATGTCATCAATAGAATCATTTATCAGCTGTCTTCCTTTCTTTACTATTTCTGCAATGATAAATGGTGACAAAAAGCTTTATTCTATTGCAGGATGGTGGGTGGTTACTTTGGCACAGAACAAATGAATACAGGCTGGGTTGAGTCATCAGATTCACCTCCAGATTATAGCCTGCAGTAAGATTGACACAAAGCCTGCACATTGTTAAGTTCATCCTCAGTGTCAAAGACAATTATATAGGATGGCCGGCACTGTAATTAGAATCTGAAAATGCTGCTTGGTGCCTCTGACATATCCCGATTTATTAGCGAACCAAATTATTTCCTTACCTTTTCAGTGTGTTAGACACATTGGAAGCTTTGATATTCGACTTTAAGGAGAAGAAAAGATAGGTGAGTGTACATATGAAAAGGCAGGGATTGGGTCAAAACTCCTTGTGAAGCGTGAGAAGATGGGAGGAAAAAACTCTTTTATATCTTTTATATCTAGATGCCCGTGGAGGAGTTTCAAAAAAACAGCTCAATTTAAGAACTGACATGTTATTTGTGCAAGCAGCTCTTTCCAAAAACCTCAGTAGGAGCTGCAGAGCCAAGCTGACTCAATGTCATCACAACGTGGTCCACAGCTATGTAGTTAAGAGCTGATGTTGTTGACTTTGTTTGACATTTTACTCCCAAATGAGCTTAATTTTATTGTTGTGTTACCTAAGAAAATAGGCCTATGTCTCCAGAAAATGACTTTGTGTACTTTAGGGGCTAGGACAAATTTGTTCCTGGTCATGGAGAATGATGTTGAAACATATTTTACTGTCCTGAGGGCAAAAGAGGGGGAAAGAAACATAACTGAATTTCCAAAATCACTTTATTGCCCTCCAGATGAAAAGGTTGACATTCAGTCTTTGAACATTGACCTCCCTGAGCCTTCATGAGACTTGAGTTTGTGTTTACACTGCATCCAAAGATCTGAAAATCAGCTTCCTTGTGGTTTTGCCCTGTTTAAGAGAGTCATGAAAAGATCAGAGCTTGAGTCATAAAAGAGCAGAAAAACCAGATCTTTACTGTGTGTGTAAACACAGCCTCGGCCAAAGAAAAGAATGGGACTGAAGCAGTCCAGATGTGTTGCAGTAGGGGGACTGTGGGCAAATCAGATGTGAGTATGACATCTTTAATCTCTGTTTCCTCCTGCATCCAGCGGATCTCAGAGTCTATGCAAGGCTTGAGACTGCCATGGTTCATTATCCTCCTTCATCTGCCTTAGTCTTCTTACATCTTCACTATCACACACAGGAGGACACTTTGTCATTTCCCTTCTCTACGCTCCTTGTATTTTTGTCTAATTTCCATACTTCTTGCTCTTTTTCTCCTGCCCGCTGCTCCCTTTTAGTCTTTATAACCCTGTTCTCTCTCTTTCTATCACACACGCTCCTAATCAACATCATCATCCTCCTCATCATCCTCCTCATCATCATCATCTGGACGCCAGCCGCCGTTTCTCCAGTGTTGCCTATACAGTCTCCCTCCTTCCTTATTTCTCTCTGGCACACACACACACACACACACACACACACACACACACACACACACACACACACACACACACACACACATCTGGAAACAGTCAAAGCGTCTACATGTACGGGGAGGGGGGCTACCTCTCTCTCTCTCTCTCTCTCTCTCTCTCTCTCTCTCTCTCTCTCTCTCTCTCTCAGTATCACTGCAGAGCTGAGCTGCAGGGGCAGCAGAGGCAGAGAGAAGAGAGAGCTCCAACTCCCGTTTAGTGAGACACAGGCAGACAGACAGACAGACAGACAGGCAGGCAGGCAGGCAGAGAGACAGGCATACGGACTGACATACAGACCGCCGGACCATGGACTGGATCAGGACAGAGAGACCCGTCTCCGGATGAGACAGGACGGCCTGGCTTCTGTTTTTTGGGGGGACTTAGATACGTGGAATAACCGACAACCTATTGGGAGATTTAACCCTGTGCTACCCGTGATGGAATATTTACACTCTTCTCATTTTCTAAATTTTCTCCTCTTCTCTTCCTCCTCCTTCTCCTCCTCCACTACCTCCACCTCCTCTTCTTCATCCTCTCATATTTTGACACGCTGCTGAAGATGCGCACGAATGCGTCTTTTGCGCACTTCCATTGCGACCATCACTGACAGCGCCCGTGCTTTATAACCTTTTGAAACCTGATTTTTTGAGAATACAAGGAGAGGGGCGAAAGAGCGAGCGAGAGCGAGGTGTGAATTGAATTGAACGCGGTGCTGGTCTCATGTTTCTCGCCTAGGGCCCGGATGTACCGAGGGATGCACCGGTGCGTTTTCCCAACCGGTTCCGCCAAAAGCTCCCTCTTTTTTCTCGCCTTCACCTCCATCATGGGGATTAGGTAATATTCACTCCATCCGAAGAAACCCTCCCCATAAATAAAATAACGGAATACCAAAAACTGTCCGTGTCAGACAGTTCTTTATTCTTTTTTTCCTTTTTTAATTTCTTTATTTTTGGGGGGGCTTTTTCCCTCTTATTTCCCTCCTCCTCTCTAGCTCCCCCCTTCTCTCTCTTACATTCACCTATAGGGATAACGCCGGACTACATTTATGGTAAATGAAAGCAAAAACATGTACATCCCGGAGGACACCCTTGAGAACCATCAAGGTATGTGGTGTCATTTTATTTATAAATGGCAAACATCTTGTAAGTGTGCATGAGAGAAGGAGGGAGAGAGGGAAGGAGAGGGAGACAGAGGGAGGGAGTAAGAGAGGAATGATGATCTCGAAATGGGGATGGGATGGGGAAGGGGGGCGGGGGGGTAGGGGGAGAGAGGAAAGGGGTGTCAGCTCCCCTCGTTTTCAACAGATGGACACATGCAGCTCTCCCTCCTTCACTTTCTCCCTTCCCTTCTGTGCACACTTTGTTTATTTGATCTTTTTTTGCTTCTAAGTGCAGTTCGTGCTGTAAGTGAACTTATGCTGTAATCACGCAACAAGGCTGCAGGTAGCCGTGGACAGATGGACGAGGCCTTTTCTGAATATTTATTTATTTCTTTGTTTTTTGTGGCTGGGTTTAGTCCACACTTGTGGATCTGACGGGCCTGTCCATCGGTGAACTGTGGCATAATGGGTGGGCAGCGGTCATATTTACCCAACAGGCAGTTGTGGGCGTGTAACATTAATGTTTCACATTTCCCACAAGATCACACCAGAAGCTTATGTGTGCAAATTGGAAAGCTTCTCTCTCTGGGAATAAAGTAGACTGCATAGGCCTAAATATATCTTATTGGATACTATGAGAAAAAACGCATACTAAGGAGCGCAAATTGAGCTGCGTCCACAAATAAGCGCTCCCGATCACTTTCGATCCTTTCTTCTGCTACAATCAATAACCATATTTGTCACGTTTTAATCGAAGTTTTTTAATGTCTGCAGGGCTCCTTAAGATAAATCGCACAGAGATGACAGGTGGCAGTCGGAGGGCCTGCAGGACTTATTTGTCTGCTGAGAATTGGGTTGATGATGTGCTATTTTTGGGATGGCAGCGGAGGACAGTATGTTTAACACAAGACACGACCTAACTTTAAAGTGGAGACTTTTTTTATTGCTGTTATTAAGGAAACACATGAAAAAGAGTGAATCGAAATCCAGGGCTGTGGTCTGTTTTACGGTGAGGAAAGGGTCTGTTTGCATTGCGCAGTATTACGCGTCGCTCCTTCCACCCACGTTGCAGAGAGCAAAGCCCAGCAATGCATTCATTTACGGAACGGACCTTGTAATTCAGGGAGGCCTTATGTATCTGATCACTATCATCATCTTCATAACCATCATCGTTATCATCGTTGTCGTCGCCTTCGTCCACCACTTCCATCACAACCACATACCTCTGCCTTGGCGACAGGTTCCATAGCAACAGGGGATGGGGAGAGGGGTGGCGGTGTGTATGTGTGTATGTGTAAGTGTGTGTACGTGTGTGTGCATCTGTGTCGCAGAGAGGCACGTTTACCAACAGTTTCCTCCAAAGAGCAACTAATCACAGGTTGTTTTTTGATGCTACCTGCAGAAGCTGCCATCATGTTCTGAACGCTTCCACAGTTTAACGCCATCATCATGAAGGTCAGGTGTGTGTAGAGTCTGCGAAATAAATAACTGCTCCCCTCAGTACTGTTATCATGATGTAATTTTAATCTATTACCATCACCCAGCTTGTTACAGAGCTTAAGTTTTTTCAGTTTACCTAATGAATGTCCTCATCAACAGGAGAATCAGTCCGCCTGTTCTTTACAAACACACAACACATGAGTTTATCTGAGCGGTTGACAGTTTTTTACATGTGGCTTTTCACTGCAAAACATAAAATCTGAGGAGATAAGAGCTATTTTAGTGCCGTTGGGCTTATTACTGCTCTTGTGTTGATTGGCCTGTACTGCCTTTCATTTCACATTTATAATTTTTTACTGATCCCTCTGCCCATAAAGTTGGAATGATTTTGTTTTCAGATACATTTCTCTTTTTATTAATATTCATATATATCAGTAATCAGACCATTGACCAGGTTCAGTGATTACATATTGAGTTACACTTTATCTATCAAGAATAAATCACATTGTTACAATAATTTCATAAGAAGTAAAGATATTTTATTCCAACTTTATGTGTACAGTGTACTTTAGATCAGCTGAAGTGAATAGAACAACTTGTTAAGATTTTGTTTTGAATTGTTTATAAGTAGGTTTTTAAAGTTTTGTTTTATCTGTGTAATTTATCATAGTTTAAGTCTATGTCTGGCAGAATTTTCAACAAATTGCCCAAAAGCTGGATTCTGCTTGGGTGGTGTTTTCAGGACCATGGACAGTTCATTTTTCATTGGACTATTGACAGCTACATGACAGCTATTGAAAAGCAGACATTGGCACAAATAGCAGTGTTTGATAGTGGTTTTTCTAATTATTAATTTATGTCATATTTCAACAGCTTTGCAGGCCATATCCTGTGATCGTATGCATTTGGTCACATGCTGTGTGCAATATTGGAAGTTGGAAGGAAATATTTTCACCATAATGTGATTTATTCCTGAACAAATATATAGTATTACTGGGACTTTGTATGTGATCATTAAACCTGGTCAAAATGATGTGTACAAATAAGAATTAAAAAAAAGAGGAATGTGTTTGAAAAAATTATTCTAACTTTATGGGCATCTGTAAAAAAAAAAATCTAAATGTGAAATGAAAGGCAGTGCAGGAATTTGGAAAAGTGTGTTCATACTAGGAGGGAGAAAATGCTTGTCCTGTTCTGTACACGAAAGATTGAAAATGTTTATTGTCACTGGGACACCTTGGAGTGCTGAATACACCATAATTTGAGCAGAAGTATAATAGTTCAATTTCCACTTTCAAAGGGTGCATTTTCTTATTTATAAATCACTGCAGTTCTACTGGGTTCTTGGACACTGACCCTGACCTCTGCTCTCTTAGCTGATGGAGGCAAAAGAAAAGACAAATTTCTCCTTGAGGCATTCAGGGACAAAAAGTTCTGCTTACACAGACAAAGAAAAAGAGAATGGTTTATATTACAGCGCTACATGATACAGTTCCTGTGTCCCAAAAACAGCTGTGTCATTCATATTTGATTTCTCTCCATTATCACTTAGTCTCCATCTTTATATCCGTACTGTAATTTGAACACAATCGATGTCACATACTGCACATACTGTTATTACATACTGGACATGTGTCAATGAAGCAGCTTTTTATGCACCTGTAGCAGCAATATCTTTCCATTAAGGGCAGGAAAACATTTTGAAACACACAAACAAAACCAAACACAACACACAGTCATTATAGCATCAGTTTTGAGCAGCATAATCAGCAACTTGATTTTCCCTATGGGCATTGCGCCAAAGGCATGATACCTCCGTCAGGGATATTAATTGGTTTCTGATGGTTACCCTGGGGTGCTGGCCACCTGCCAAATCACCTCATTCATGTGATGTGACTTGATGTGCTCAGTGATTCGATTGAAGTCACCTTAAAAGACATATTACAACAACCACTGATATGTTCATATGTCCCCTCTAACACAGGGTGACTATCAGGTGTTGTAACAACAGATGCTACTCAACACTTAAGAAAAGAGCAGCGACACACACAAACACAAACACACACCATCAACTTTAAAGAATAAATAAAAAACCTGGACACATTTTGATTATGATTATAGGTAATGACAGTCAGATTCTAATACATTTTATCACAACAGATCTTATGCAGATGGGAAATTTGTTGGCTTTCTCAAAGGCTGGAAAAACTAATCACATGTTTTTATTTTTTCAGATGCATTTTAATTACAATCCACAGGGGCAGGCAAACAGTTAAGCGAGTTAAGCCATTTATCAGTATGCTCGACGTAGATCTGGGTAATTAAGCATCAATCTACTGTGCATTTGTTACTCAATATCTGGGTTGGGATAATTCCTGCCAAGGTGAATGGAAGACAAAACAACACTTGATAACTTTTGTCTGAACACCTACAATATGGCAGCAGACTAAAGGGAGTGTTTTCACTGGGTCTTTAAAGATAGGTAGACCAACTTGTAAGCCATTTTTTGCTTCATAACAGTGAGCTATGCTAATTAAATGAAATTGCATGGCTTTTTTGTAATCAAATGTTGCATCTTAAATGACTGTCCTTTCTTCAGGAAACTTGGGTTTCAAGAAAAAACAGTCAGGGTAAGCTTTATCACATTCATTCATGTGTTTTTGATTGACATTTTTGACCATGATCACCAATACTGAAAGACTCTGTGATTTCCAGTGACAAAGAACCCATCTTGTTAGTGTATTGCAGTCAAACAAGACCCATTTTGATCCAACAATATTCCCCTTTACCCCCACCCACTAAACGACAGCCAGCCAAATGACGTTGCATTTGTTTTCACACTCCAGAAGGTGTGTGCGTGTCTACTCATTTCAGTTTGTTTATTTATGTGCACAGATAACAAAGAGACACAGAGACAGCTTGTGATTGTTCAAGGCCATTCTTCACAGAAAATGTCACTACCTTTAGTATCTCAGTACTGAACACTGATTTTGCCAGAATAGGTTTTCTATGAGTCTGATCTTTCTCAACATGACTGTCTCTTAAATTTGTTCAACTGCGAAGCTCTGATGCCTGCCACTGAGCTGCTTTACCAGAGGAATTTGGCTTTAGCAGCTGATAATTCAGTAGTTGTGAAGAGAAGGGATGGTAAATCCTATTTCACTGAACTTTCACTCACTAAAAAGCAACCTGACACATCCTACATCATTTAAAATGGGACTTATCTACGAGTGGAGTTACCTGTGTAGGTTTTACCCTCTTGTTACATTATGTGAATGTCAACTAAGATACAATAAATATGATTAAATAATTTTCTGTTCTTTATTGATTCCCTAAACATGGGCTTTTCAGAAAGTGTTCAAAACGGAAAGGAAGAAAGAAATATGAATCTAAAAGTCAATGTAAATTTTTGCTAATTTTTAAGACTATTACCTCTTTAGGTCTCTGAAATTTGTTTTATTTAAGACAGCACTAGAAGGACACTCACAGTGGTCAAGGCCAATAGTTCATAATTATCAAAACATATCCATTTTAGTAAGTTGGTGCCACTAGATAGTTAAAGCAAATATGATCCAACTAAAGGTGGAAGATTCCAAACTCCAGCTCTAAACATGTCACCTATGGGAGAACTGCTCCTTTTTTCTGTTAAAATAGGTGGATTCATAACTTAAGTGATGGTCTTTAACATGTTATCCATCGACTGGCAAATTATGATGATGACATCTTGAAATGTATGTTTTTGAGACAACTGACAGCTTGAGGTGTTGTGACAGGCAGAAGCCATTTGATAATAGCCTACATTTTAATCCATAAAGCCTTTGTAAGATATTTAAAGACACAGTAAAGAGAAAAAAAAACAATAAACATGTAAAAAACAATTAAAAAATAACATTTTAGACTCACAGGAGTGGATTATAAAACCTTAAACAACACCATAACAAAAACACACGCAAGTAAAATAAGTTCCTGAAATACTAAAAATCAGTTACACATGTACAACTTTTTTTGTGCCAAATTTCAGTTTGACAGCAGCTCTGTAGATTGTCATGTGCTGAACACACGTTTTTCATTGAAACCAAAGTTAAAAAGAAAAACAATAGGAATCTTTACATCCACTACTAAGAAATCCGTTCTGCCACAAAACAAACTTGTAAACATTAGGAGAACGTCTGAAGAACTGATACCATTGGCTCACAGTGATCCACATGACCTAAGATAGTTGCAGGTTAGTGATTAGGCTTCTCTGTTTTGTTGTATCATCTATGGGCTCAGATTTTCCAGTGTTCAGAAAAGAAAGTAAAAGACATTTCCAGTTTCCTTTGCCCTTTTCATTGTTGTTTTAGTAGGTTCACATTTTCACAGTATAAAGATTTAAAGCATAAGAACATGTTTAAAAACTGCAGTGTAATGGATCTAAAATGTATGGTCCTTGGCCCATGTCCTTCCCTTCCCTTCCCTTCCCTTCCCTTCCCTTCCCTTCCCTTCCCTTCCCTTCCACTGACTTTCATAAATGTTGGTACAGTAGTTTTGCATCATCCTGCTGACAGACACAGAGATGGACAAAGTGATCACATACTTTCCTTGGCAGTGGTGAATATTCTTTTCACTTTAACTACTTACAATTCATCCACCCTCAGACAAGAGGTTTCAGTGTCTCAAATTAAGAGGTCTTGAGTGAAAAAGGTACTTCTTTGCATTGTCAGTACTTCAGGGTTTATAAGACAAGGTATACTGCACACTACAAGCATAAAGCCAGCATACAATAGTGCATGTTTGAAGATGTGAGTCTAAGTGAGGCTACAGCAGCTGTAACCGAGGATATAATGAGTGTTTAAAGGCCAATCAGTATTGAAGACGTTTAATATCAACATCTCAGAGTGTGTCATGGCTTTAACATAGAGATGTGACTCAACAACAGCTGCTGTTAATGTGAAACACCATCTGAGAGATTAAAAAACTCACAGAGAAAGAATGAAACACGGAAGGTGTAGTAGAGAGTAAGAATAGGAGACTGTGATAAAGAGACAAAAGAAGGG
Source organism: Sphaeramia orbicularis (assembly GCF_902148855.1). Classification (NCBI taxonomy): domain Eukaryota; kingdom Metazoa; phylum Chordata; class Actinopteri; order Kurtiformes; family Apogonidae; genus Sphaeramia; species Sphaeramia orbicularis. The sequence continues at coordinate 44,231,060 of NC_043968.1, read as the reverse complement.
ACAACAGTGGAGTGAAGTGTGGAGGAAAAAGAAGGGTAGAGTAAAAGAGCAGGTTGGCAGCGAGACAGAGGTCTAAACGGGGAGCAAATGGAAGCTGCCAGTGGAAAGAAAAGAGGGAAATGTAAAGAGAGGAATGAGGGACATAGAGGGAAGGCCAAAGGGATAAAAAGAGGACAAGGGAGCACAGGAGGAGGAAAAGGAGGGAGGATTATCGCAGACTCTGTCTTGCTTAAGCCTCTGGTCGCGTATTGGAAATCTATCCAGAGGCTGTCCTCTGCTCTTAGAGCTATTGGCCTCAGTCTTCATTTCTGGTGGGACAATACGCCAACACCGGCAGAACCGTGTGTGTGTTCAAGTGCGCAGGCAGGACAGAGTGTATGTAGTTTCAACTGGCTGCCTGCCCATATGCATTGTGCCTGGTTGGCTGCCTCCATCTCTGTGTGTGTGTCCAGTTTTTACTCAGTTTGGACATGTACTTGTGTGTCCAACCACTCATACACACACACACACACACACACACACACACACATACACTGTTCTATTGATCGTGATGAAGCCACCAGTGGAAATAATGACTCTAGACCTGTAGCATCCTCCGTTACACTCCCTGCTCTTTTTCTCTACCTTTGACTTTACTCTTGTCTCATTCCTCACACTCATTTGTGATTCTTCACTTCAAGTAATTTTTTTATTTTCATTACACATCCTCCCTTCCAACTCATCAAATTAAGATGCATGGCCACAATGTCATATTTTAATGCTTCAGGTAACCCAGTATCATTTCCCAATGCACAGTGTAATCAGAAATACATCACAACAATGCCATCATAAGGCTTTGGCACTGTTTAGGCATAAAAACAATTTGGTTAGGGAAAAAAGGGTGAGGGGAACGGCAAAAATCGATAAAGATGCAAAAATAAACACGGCATGACACTGGATATAAACCCTTGCCTCCTGTGTAAATCCACCACCTCAACCATCTCATACTAAGGTTTTGGTACATAACAACATCAATTGGCTTATGTCGCCTAATTTTGTTATTTTTGATTTCTATTGGGTGTCATGCATGTCAAAAATGTATGCTATAGGAGCTCCAAAAAGATGTTGCAGATTCATGACCAAGAATGGGCTCATTTTCCAGTAACAAAGCTTTGGCCTAATTTAACACTTTTACCATTTCTAAACTGTCTCTGTCTGTCTCTTCTGATTAGCCAGATTCCATAATCCAACAAAAATACAAAAATGTTTGTCCTTTGTTGCCCTGAGTGTTACCTTTCAGGCTATTTACAGGCTTGTCTTATCACATAGTTGATTGGATTTGTTAGTAGGATGCACCCTGATGTACAGTATGTGTCAGAAAATAGAACCCTCTTTAAAGTAATTAAATCTGTAAATGTAAAAGTAGTTGTCAATATGTTTTAGGTCTCTATGGTTTGTTTCTAGTCTGCTCTACATCTAAACCAGCCCTGCTCTCTTGCTCTGATGTATGGCGTCTTGTTAAATATTTAAGTCTTACATGTCACTTACATGTTCTGTGTGTTTGTGTGTGAGTGTGTGTGCATACATCAAGGACGTACATAAAGTCTTTCTCTCTCTGTTATGTGAACATGATATCTGTACATGGCAGGACAACCAAATAACTACTTTTGCGCATCTTTTGTGTGCGTGTTTGTGTTTCCCAAGTTACAGTGGAGGCTGAGGGATGAAGAGAGATGAGAGTGGAAAGCAGTCTATATTATTCATGCCCGGTCATGCATTTTCTCCTCTTCTATCTCGTCTGCCGTCTCTACCCTCCTCTCTGTGCCTTACAAACCGCCATTACCTGTCGTTTCTATAGATAATTTGCTTTATTTTCACATTCTTACCTCCCTGTTTGTCTCTTGTCTTTCCTCTTTTGTCTATCTTTTCTCCACATGTTCTGCACAATTAATCTGAAGGTTAATATTTCTATAAAGCTACATCTCCTTTCCTTTCTGAATTTACATCTACCTGCATACACTCTGTAACAAAACAAGCAACATACAGCCCATTTAAAGCACCATTTAAACCTCTGACTGCATGAATATAATGTACAACATATAGTGGCTGCCCTTCTGAGAACAATTTGTGTGTTTGAGCCGCAGTAAGCAGAAGAGACAGCACAGTATTCAACTTAAATGTAAGCCTCATCTGTGTGTGCTCATAGAAAATTAATTGTGCAGGCAAAAGCTTTAGTACAGCCCTATAAGAGTAAAATGGCCTAAATATTACATTTCACTGTATTTTATTGTGTTTCATGTGAACAGTAACTTCTCTGTGCCTTTTGTTGTTGAACTAGGATCACATTGTGAATTAAAGCATGCACTAGCAGTGATAGTTTTGTGTGGGCTTTAAGGTTGAGGTACATTTTGGATAAACTCTTAAGGATTTTCTGTACAAATGCTGCAATACAAAAGAATTAGCACTGCTGCCTCTTACCCTGTGTCATTCTAAGGAAAAATAGCACACTAAACTGTTGGTATAACTCAAACTAGAGGAGCGATGTTCCTGATGGAGCATTAAGAGAACTAATTCAGCAGAGAATATATGTGTAATAAATGTCAATATGTTAATGTAGTAATGAAATACAAACTGTATCAATAACAAAGTGGTGTGTGAGAAAGAGAAAGATGTAGCTGCGCAGAAGGTTTATCATCTGAATTCTTGTTTCACATCAGTTATGCAACAGTGAATCTTAATGGCTGCGACTCTTAACAAGCTGAGTCTACAATAATCACACTAGAGGGAAAGAGTATAACATGCATTAAAATCAGTGGACATGCTCCCAAACTGCAGCATTAGATATTTGTGCTGGAAGTCCATTTTGTGTCTGAAATGCTTCACTTGTCTTGATGGCACTCTGTGAGCTTGACACTTGTGGGCTCGTGAGAAGGTGTCGTTCATTCATCACGGAGGTTTTCCCTCTTGACACTATTTACTGTGAACTATCTGCGTGTTTTTTTATAGCCTGTATAGATAAAGTCGACTCTGCCAATGTGAGGATTTTCAGTATGTTACACTTGAGTGAGCAGGCAGGGAGGAAAAGAGCACACACACACACACACACACACACTCACACATCTCAGACAGGAAGAGTTAACCTCGGTGAATCTATAAAAGAGGCCTTGACCTTTGTTTTAAGGATGATCTGAATACTGTCCTCATTAGAAGCTCTAATCCCTCATATGTGCACCAGCAGTCACCCATACAGAACAGAACATGCTCTTCAGACACACTCACAGTCCACCAGACGTGAAACATACCATACCATCACATCACAATTTACTTTTCATGTGGATAATTTCAGAGTGTGAAGAGGTAGGAAGAAGAATGGTTTAGGTGAATTCAGAGAAGAAAAGTGACAGAGGAGCAAAGGTACAGAGGAGGAACGCTAGTCACCCAGAGGCATCTGGAGGAGCAACTTCTCCAGGATGAGGGCTGAGTGTGTTAGTCCACGCATCTTGATGTTTTGGCATTTAGCACTGACCTGTCACTTCAAGAGGAAATGAGTCCTTAAAACTGAACTTGGCTATAACCTGTTAAGGAACTAGTTGAATGAGGAACATTGCTCCACATGCTTTTTTTCTTCCTAATTGAAGCAGCATAAATGATTTTGGTTTATAAAAGCCAGAGTGTTTTACAGTGTGTGGATATATTTTTAGCCTTGGTGGCACCACCAGGGTATGAGGGATTTTGTAAAATTAAAGATATGGAATAAGGTTTCTTATTCCCAGTGAGCTGGTACTGATGGACTAGTGCTCTGTGTCTGTACTGCAGCTTGTATTTGCTGTTTTCTTTCTTTCTCGGCTCCCTAAAGTAACAATGCCATAAATGTTTCCAAGGTTGCTTGTAATTGTACATACAGGATCTTACAGAAGCTTTGTTTCTTTGTCATTTTTGTCATGTTTGTCTCACAGGAAGTGAGGTTTGAAGCACAAAGGATGTACAGTCATGTGTTTTTATCAGTCTCAGTTCCAGTAGTCTTGTTAGCTGGTCCTCTGGTGGGCTTGTCATGGATGGATAGCTGCACTACAGAGAAGGTGGTCTGTCGCCACAGGCCAATAGACACACACATACGCACACTCACATGCACGCACACACACTCACACGCACACATACACATACATACACATGCACAGGCACACACACACACACACACACACACACACACACACACACACTGCTGTGAGCGTCACCCCGCTGGGTGACAGCACCCAGGCAAGAGAGATTAAACCAAGAATGGAGTGATTCTTCTTTCTGTGTTTGTGTGTCTGCGGTTTTCTGCCCCTGGGTGTGTGTGTGTGTGTGTGTGTGTGTGTGTGTGTGTGCGCATTTTTGGGTACTTTTTTCTGTTTGTGTTTGTGTGTATGATTGTGAGTTCTGGGGCAGAGAGCTGTCAGATCATTTCTTGCAGCTAAGAATCATGGGTAATAAAAACCTGTTGTGTAGCCCAAGGCACTAAGCACTTGCTGTTACTTTTCTTATTATGCACCAAAAAATGTAAGCAACACTTGACTTTACGCAAGGCCAGTGCAGCTGTGACGACAACAGAAGACTGTCGTCATAATCATATGATACTTACTATACCATTACTATTACAGAGCAATGTGCGTATATTACCTTTATTATTTCGACTGTCTCAGTGGTGTAGTGAGTGGATCATTGGACTTGCATGTTAGGATTCCATTCATATGTGTGGCTTATACATTTTTCTTCTTTTCTTCTCTTTTTCCAGTTTTTAGTCACATTTTCTTAAAATTGACTGGTTAGGCACACTACTTAGTTAAGTTTAGGATTAACTGGTTTGGGATAAAATAGACCTATTTACAATGCAAACCTTTCAACCAGGAGACTTTGCATTTGAGTGCAAATATTAAACAATCACATCAAAGAGTAAATATCATGTATGGACGCATGTTATGAACACACCTAGCCTGATGAAATCAAGTCACAAGTAGCATGTTTAGACTTTTTGCCCACCCTATAGTAAGAATGAACAGTGTAATACACTGGGTAATAATCTATTATATTTGTGACACTAATAACATCTGAATGGATGTCTGGGAATTTGTTGTTTTGTCAGTGGCCCTCATAAAAGGTAGTGGGTCCAAAAAGACAGTGAGGAAGATATGATTAAAAATGGATTTTGTCATGGTCAGAATGTGTTTCATGATTAGTCTCTGACTGAAGATCTCTGTAGAGGTTGAAATGGGCCCATCAGTTTTTTTGTTTTTTTACATTTCACTTTCATTAAGACAAGTGCCCTGAGCAACAGATTTTAGTTTCATCAAAAGTAGTAAAACAGAGCGAGCTAAAACCAGCAATGAAAAAATAATTTCATGAACTAATATAACACAAAAGCTAAATAAATCTACAACAATCAATACAATGAGTTGAATTGCATGTAAAGTTTGCTCAGTTATTGTTTTGGCCTTGCACAGCATTGGTCCTTTAACCTTTAAAGACCTACAAGACCCAAAGCATCTACTAATCTAAAATGTTTAAAGACTTCTGAAGCACTAATCCTATCTATACATGTAAATAATTCAGGTAAAATGTAATTTCTCAGCTTTTCATTGTCATCACATGACCCATTTAGACATTCAGAGGCTCCATCGTGAACATGGAAACGTCATCTTCTGCAACATTGATTCACCAGTAAAACCCATGTAGTTTGATACATGGCAGTGGCAGTTAATGATGTGTTTCGTTGAAAAAGCCACTTTTTTGTCAGTTTTCTCTGTTTTATTTAATAACTTTCAAATTAACTCTGAGCTCCAATGAACGTCTACATGATCAGTAAATTAAATGCAATACAATAACTTATGTTCATTGAAAAATGGAAATGGCAAAGGATTATATGATAAATGGAGATAAATCACTTAGGAAAGGTTAGATGCAGAGAAAAATGCATTTGGAAATCACCATAAAAATATATCTAGTTCTTTTAGAGTTAAGAAGTAATGATTTTTTAAAATGATATATTATTAATATTGATATTATTGACATTATTCTTGACTCATAATACCTGAAAAACAAAAGCCCCAGAGACTGCTTCCATTGGTTTTCTTTGCAACAGGTCTATCAGTTTTTAAATGTAAAGTGGCCCTTTGAAATATTTACAACTGTTTATTATTTTTTCAATACTAACAACATGTGAGCTGTAACTTAACTCAGATGTGTTGGTAACCACATGTCATGACCACATGTGTCCTTTGTACCAGTTCTGTTATTCTGTCCACTCTGTATTTAGTTGCTGTCTGTTCTGTTCGTCAGGCGTTACCATAGTGATCAAGACTCAAGTCGAGACACTGAAACTAAGGTTAGGAGAAAACCATGTTAGAATAATTTCTCCTTTAGTCTTTTTTCTACATGCTGGTAGCCATTTTTATTTGCTCTTTCATACTTGCTGTCTCTTTTTTCTCTCATGACTGCTTTTACTGGTTTTATTTCATTTTTCTCATCTTGACTGTTGGTTCTTGAAGAATTCTTGTGCATGGTTTTCCAATCTCCTCCCAGTCCTGCCTCTTCTTTGTTCTCACTGTCTCTTTTCTTAGTAAGACAAGGGTAAGGTGTTCCAGTACGAAATGACCCATCTATATAGGCCATGAGTGCGTCCTTGAGTGTCTGTGTGTGTAAAATAGAAGAGGCTTTTGTGTATGTGTGTGCATGTATATATATGTGTGTGTGTGTCCCCTGCCATCCCATCTATCTAGGCCAGTCTTGATATGTGTGCTCCACAGACCACCTCCCAACAGACCACAAGTGTGTGTGTTGTGATTCCTGTGTGTGGAGTCATAATGGCTAAAACAGGCTTGTTACAGGACTCCTTCTACAGTCTGAGTGTGTGTGTTTCCACCTCCAGTGCTACATCCATAACCCGCTCCAGAAAGTTGCAGCTGTCTTAACCATTTAGTGTACAATTTTGCGCAAATGAAAGACGTATTCCATTCCATATGAGGTTGTGCTATTTTCTAATCATACATAGTCACACACACAGATGGAAGTAGGGCCACTGCTGCCATTTTGCACATCATAAGTACACTTACTTTGCAGCGCCTTCGACCAAAAAGAAAGCAAAAACCTTTAAAAGTAGAACAAGAACAAACACCAGTCCAGTTGAACTTCAAAAACAGCTAAGGATAAATGATGACTTGGATAAATGAGAACTTTCTTAGACATTTAAAGTGCAATATTCATCAAAACTGCAGTGCTTGATCATTTTTGGCAACACTGGAAGAATTTAATTACCTTTCTGGTGTATTGTAACTCAAGTGTTCTGACAGGAAGTGAGAATGCTCCCCTCTTCTCTGGACTCTGCTTTCAGGCTGGAGAAAGTCTACCCTATGATGAAAAGTTTTTGGCTGCTTATAGGCATTTTCAGAGAAGAAGGGAGAATAAATATGTGTCTATCAGTCGCTGTTTAGATTCAGTCAGACAAGACCACTCTGGCTTGAAACAGAAGCTCAGTAAGGTAGCTTTAGTTTTCCACCGAGGCTTGAAACCGGGTGAGGTCTTATATATTTATATTTTTAGTCTTTTTATTTGGAACGAGCACATCAGAGGGACAGCTCAGGTTGGACGTTTTGGGGACAATGTGAGAGAGGCCGGATTGAGATGGAGACATGTACAGAGGACGGATAGTGAATATATTAGTAGAGGGATGATTAAGATGGAGGCAAAGAGGAAGAACAAAGAGGAGGTTTACAGATGCTGTGAAGGAGGACATGCAGGTAGAAGATGCAGGGGACAGGGTCAGATGGAAGTGGATGATTTGCTGTAGTGACCCTTAAAGGTAGCAGCCACAAGTAGTAGTAGTAGTAGTAGTAGTAGTAGTAGTAGTAGTCGTCTTTTTATTTGGACTGGTAGGAGATAGCTGCAGAGGGAAGGTGTGTATTGTTAAATTGTTGTGTGCTTTTTCTTGATTTCAACTCCTGTAATAAACTGTGCAATAAACAGTGCAATGAACCGTATCCCTATCCAACCTGTGGCATGATCAGCATGTGCACAGCTGTAAACAGTACGTATAGCTTTCTTCATTTGTCTTTGTTTTGGATTTCGCACTTCTTTTGCTCTTGTGTGATTTTGTGCTTTGTTGCTGTAAACCTGGAATTTCCCTTTGTGGGACAAATAAAATTATATCTATCTTATCTTATCTTATCTTATCTTATCTTATCTTATCTTATCTTATCTTATCTTTGGCTGTAAAACCAAAGAGGCACATGTATGCAATGATAAAAACCCAGTGCTAGTAATGGTGGTGGTATACAGGATGGGGAAGCAAAATTTACAATATTTTGAGGCAGGGATTGAAAGACAGTGTATGACCAACTAGTTTATTGAAAGTCATGAGAATTTATTTGCCACAAGAAAATTTACATAATAGAAAATGTTTTTATTCTTTGTGTCCTCCTTCTTTCTCAATAACTGCCTTCACACGCTTCCTGAAACTTGTGCAAGTGTTCCTCAAATATTCGGGTGACAACTTCTCCCATTCTTCTTTAATAGTATCTTGCAGACTTTCTTGTAATAGTTTTGCTCATAGTCATTCTCTTCTTTCCATTATAAACAGTCTTTATGGACACTCCAACTATTGTTGAAATCTCCTTTGGTGTGACGAGTGCATTCAGCAAATCACACACTCTTTGACGTTTGCTTTCCTGATTACTGATATGGGCAAAAGTTTCTGAAAAGGTATGGATAATAGTGTTAGGTATGATTATGACATCAATATATGTTTGGTTTCAAAACAATTGAAGTAGTGCCCGCTGAGAAAAAACAACTAAATGTTCATTGTAAATTTTGCTTCCCCACCCTGTATATAGTGCTTGTATATAACACAGCTCAGATAATTAGACAAAAAGAATCCGAAGTTGTGTAAACATGTACTGGCACACATAGCCATACATGCACAAAGGACAAAAGACCAGTACTTTTTTTCCATACAATGATTTCTCCCCCTGTGGATATGTGGATATATATGGTTATATGAAACAGAACATGATTATTCTGTTCAGCTCTGGCTGCTTTAGGCACACTTTAAGTTACTGTCAGTCTCACACACATAGAAAGCCTCTTTATGTCAGCCTTACTCCTTGCAAAAAAAAAAAAAAAAATTGATTCTGCATGTGTACGTCTGTGGTTTATACCAAAGTCACCCAGTATGGTAATGAGAGTGGACACACACTCCATTTCATCCGACTGGAGGAGATTGTGGGTGTGGCGGTAGTTCAGACGTAACTGTGGATACTCCTCTTTCTGTCTTTCTTCCTCTGTATTCCCACTATATTCTCTCTTTTTCTTCTTCGTATCTTTTTTAATCGGCTTTCTCCACCCGTTTACCCCTGCTCATCTCCGCCTCGCATCTGTGATTTGTATTCCAGATCAATATGTCTGAGAGAGAGCGAGGAGATGATAGAGTTTTTGGGGATTGGCTTGGCGCCTGTAGTGATGTCAGCAGAACAGGAGGCGCGACATTGCCTGTCTGTTGTCATGTCAACCAAAAAAAGATTCAACATGCCGGTGAAGAGAGAAAGATAAAGGAAAAGATTGAATGACAAGGAACAAGAGAAGAATGTGCCAGTGTTGGAATTAGAATATTCGTCAGTGCGAACATAAACATACTCATCTGTATGTCACTAGTTGTGTTTACTGCTACTATTTAAGAGCCCACTTCTCTTTACAGTTTTCCGTGGTGGATGGTGTAAAATGTCATAGTTTGTGTTCAGCGTGCCTGCGCCGAGGGTTGCAGTGTGATAAAGTTGATGATTAACGACATTACCTCAACGTGGCAGACGGGTAACCATGGCAATATGGCATTAAACAAACACTGTGTTCCAACAGGGACGAGGAGGGAAAGAGAGAAGGAGAAAGGAGGCTGATAAACAAGATGAAAAAGATGGGGAGAGAAGGAGAGAGGAGGAAGATAGCGAGATGTTTTTGTGGATGATTCATTGTGATTGTTGTAATGTTCTGAAAGCCTGTTGTGGAGGTCAGAACACAGCTTAGACCTATAAAGGGTCACGCCAGTCAAATGTAATAAATTGCTACTGTGTCAGGAATGAATGACATAACTTTTCTTACTAGTAGTGTTTCATAGCCACTCATGTACTGAGTGATTTAATGTCCTTTGGTCTCTGAAAGCTGTTACAACCCCTCTGTGTGATTCTTATTCTCTTCTCACCATTTCGGTCGTCTCTTCTTAGTTTAGCAGGGATCAGCTTTGGTTCATTTTGCAGAATCTTATTTTTCTCCTTTTTCCTTCCTTTCCTCTCTTCTGTTCCTCTATTCTCTCTCTCCCCCTTCTCCCCCTCCAACTGCCACAAACTCTCCGGTTTCCGTCCCCCTTGTCTTCGATAATGAAGCAGAGATCTGCTCGGGGGCCATTTTCTTCTCTATCAATATTCTATGCCAATTACCAGGGTTGTGTTATTAACACTGACACAGGGAACCATGTCGAACTGCTCAGCTCTCTTGTTATCTTACACGCACTCAAAAATCTTCTTCAAGCAAACAAACGTGCACTGTAGTCACACTCATACTGGTTAGTCATTAGGGAAAAATCTGAAAGGAAACCAATGTAATGTAATGTACCTTTGAAAGTACCTGATATGCAAATGTTATAACAACATTGGATATCTGTGCCAAACCTTTGAGTAGCTTTCTACCTTTCAGCTCTCTTTCATGCTGAAAAAAGCCTAGTATAGCAGTGGTGTAATAAATGCTAATATTCCCACATTTAACTTATGCTAATGCTAATTATTGCCAGTGGTAGCAGCGCCACACGACAGCAGGTTGCAGCATGTTAATGATACAGGAAGTTATGTCACTGCACAGTAGGGCTGATAGGAGCACAGATGTTGAGGAACTTGGTAAATTAGTTCTTAAGGTGTTTTCCTAGGTGGGCTGAGACCAGGAAAAAATTAATTAATAGTTTTCTAAAATGCAAGATCATTGAGGTAATGATCTTTGAAGCATCCTCATCATGGGGCATGAAAGTGTGTCTGAATATGGTTTAGTTTCTCTGGAGGAGCTAGGCTTATTAAAACAGGTACATACTTGTTGGAAAAACTCTCGAAGAAATGTTGATTTTCCAGTATGAAGCACTAAACCATGGCCAGTTTCTGTGGCTGAACTCGGTGGGTCGTGTTTGTGATGAACTTCAACTAATTTGGTGCTTTCACATTTAAACTGTGATTGGCCAGACAGGATAGCCAGGTGTAGTTTAGGTGTAGGTTGTGTTTTTGCCATATATTAAGCCCAAACTTTCTGGGTGGAGTTTGTGCATTTATCCCATGTCTGTACGGATTCTCCTATGGTAATGGTTCTCACCTGGGGGGATGAGCACAGGGCAGCAGGGGGAAAAAAAGTCATAAAAAATTACGGACTCATTGGCTGTTAATACAGAGGAGATGCAGCAGATTCCTCCCATTCTGAAATGCAGGTGGTTGGACTATTACAGTGTTTCTGAAAAGGGATGGTACCTCTGAGGTGAGGGGGGCTTTATTTACTGGTTCGCCATGTTACTTTTAGAGTAAGCTTTATGATCCTATGGTTAAGGCTCCATAAAAAATAGTATGAAAGGTTAAGAACAACCAAGCAAACAAAGGAAAACTTGCTCATTTATGGGCATCCACGTTGTATTTCAAAGATTCAAATTATTATTTTTTTTTGTCAATTCACAAGATGCACAGGACATACAGAGAATTGGGATACAGTTTCTCTCTCATCTTGCTGTTAAATGCCATGCAATTAAAAAAAAAAGAAGGGGGGGTAGAATAAGAATAAATAAGTGGTATAAAAGATCAACTATAATAGAATATAAAATATCTAAATCAAATCTATTTACAATAGCAGCAGGAGTGCAACACAGTAACGGTTATGAGGTGAGGAGGTATACATAATGTCGCATAATAGAACAAAACAGCAGCAGATATGACAATAGTGTAATGTGTAATGTGTTACAAAGTGCAGATTATTTGACCCATATAGCCATTGATTACGTTACTTACTGGCACTGAATATCACTGAAAGATCTGTATAAAAGACGGTGACATTGTGTGGCATTCTAAACCAATAGCAGATCAATAGTAGCACAATCAGAGAGATGGCACAGATTGCCTGATTATTGTTACGGGCACATGTGCCGTAATGTTCGGGAAATTGTTTAGTATCGACACATGAACACAAGGTTTCTCATGCAATTTTTTTTTTTTTTTTTTTTTTTTTTTTACATATGGAGGCACTGCCAGAAAAAGCAGTTGAGTCCCTGACTTCACATTTAGATCATGTCTGACTCTGATGGCTTCAGCTTATTTAACTAGTGATATAATGAATCCAGCTTTCAGGCCTGCTCCAGCTATTACTCTAAATATAAGGCACATTTTCTGTATTGCAATGTATGGATTTCCCACTGAATATAACTCAAATGTTTCTGCAGCAGTTGCAGTATCAAGCGAGCTCATGCGTTTGTTGTTTGGCAGTTTAGCCAGGCAACAACAGCCAGCCTTCCAGTCTGGGCCAGCTGCTTGTGACAGCCCAGTCTGATGGGCCCGGCTGATAGAGAGCTTCCAACAAATACAAAAATACACACAACAAAAATACACACCACAGTATACATTCTGTCTAAACTGTTAAGGTTAATGATTGGCCACATTATCATTTGTTTGTCTATTTTGTGCTCTCACACACACTCGCTCAAATACCAAAGAGGAAACAACATCCGTGGCATCTGGCCAATCAGAGCTTCAATCTCAGGTCACGGCCATGTACACATGACAGTCATTATAGTATTACACACAGAAAAAGACACACAACATCTGTCCAGCTCCTGTGTTGTTGCATATCCTGTCTTTAACCTTTATATCCTGTCAAGGATCAAGTTTGAGAAAGTTATTTAACATCCTAATCGAAAAACAACCTAACACATTTTTTTTATTATTATTATTATTGTTAATATTATTATTATTATTATTATTATTATTATTATTATTATTATTATTATAAAAACCTTTACTTAACCAGGTGAATTCATCATTGAGAAATGGCCAAAACAACAGCACAGCTCATTGTCGACTTACATTAAAAAAATTGTCAGGTTATTTAAACATAAATTCAGCCCTCCGTTCCTTTTTAAGAAAATGGTCAGTGACCTTATCGTACCAAGTAGGCGTCTTTTCCAGGGACTTGATAGCTAGTTCACTGCGACCTAGCCAACAGTGTGATTGATTTAACTATCTACAAAACGATATTAAACTCAAACAAGAAATGATTAAATTATGTAACTGAAACAAGAAAACGTTGAAATTATGTTAAATTGACACAAGGAAGTACAATGAGTGTGTTTTATTTACAGTGGAAGAAATGAACAAGTAATTTCGTAGTGGTTTCTCTCTCGATTTCACAGCAGAATGTGCGACGGTATTAAACTGAACTCTGAAGGAGTATACTGTATCTCAAAATAGTTGTCAATCAAATGGGATTCAGCCTTTTGACTGATCCTCCAATCAGCACGTGGAAGCCCAGCACCCAGCCCAGCCGAGGTCCGCCCACAGCTCCATTCACCCCCAGAGATGCCGAGCATCTGGGGGCGGGACAACATCGTGGCATTTATCCAATTATCGTCCAGTTTTGAGGCAATGAAAAAAACTGTTCCACTCAGTCCCATTGAAGTGCATGGACGCCGAGCGTCTACAGGCAAATGCACTGAGCAGAGAAAACAGCGCAACGGGAATGTATGAGAAGTGAACAACATCGAGTTTGTTGATTTGTGATAAAGCTGATTCTGAACGAACTCGTCTGTGAGATGAACGTGTTCTAACACATTTGTAGTCAATGAAATGTCAATACAACCATACATATTTAACCATTTAATTTTCAGAATTTCTGGGGAAGCCGAGCTTCCCTTGCAGTCTATGAGAAATCGCCTCTGATCAAATCAAGACACAACAAACAACCATCTTTCATACATTACAAATAAATATAATAAGATGTCTATTTGTGTAAAAGACCAAGATCAATAAAGTAAATGTCTAAGAATGATTTCAGCACTAGTTTTGAATCAATCATACTGACCAATATTCCTATTTCTCATATGTTTTACATACAGCTAAAACATCTGTACAAACCATTGAATCATGTCACTATGGTGATTGTATCCCAATAAAAGTATTTATTCACAGACTTTACACACTGAATGGTACTGAAAGTCATTCATGGTTATTAATACACTGTTGCCCATAAAGTTGGAATCATTTTGTTTTTAGACACATTCCTCCTTTTATTCCTATTTATACACATCAGTAATAATTTCAAATAAGATATTAAATAAGATGTATAGTTTCAATGAAAGTCATCATGGTTTTGTATCTTTGTTATGTACAAAATAAGACATGATACTGTGTGATTTATTGATGGTTGCATAAAACATAAAAACACACCATCTTTCTTACTGAAATATGAATTAAGTATCAACCATTTATTGATGTCAGAGAGGCTGTTTAAGCATTCTAATAGATCTATGGATTGAAACTGAGAAAATGAACAATATGTAAAGGTGGTCCATTTGTTTCCAGTCAGAATCATTAAATTGTAACACAAAACAATGGATTAGCAGCACAAGGCTCATTGATATAAAACGAAGTTATGATCAGAAATTATCATTAAAGTGTTTGTTGTTTGGATTGTGTTATTTTTTCTGACCATTGGTGTTGTAGAGCTTTTGGCCGATGTTGTTCTGGTTATGTGGATGTATCATATATCATGTGTATAACGCTACAAGCATCGTGTATCATTACCATGGAAACACAGATAGAACTGCAGCTTAAGAGGCTACGGAGAATCAGTACTGCATATGAGTATTTAATTCACATTATATATTCCATTTTTCCTCCTTTTTATCTCCTTTGCTTGTTAACTCACTTGCTCTCATTCATTGTGTCTACATGCCACTCTGCTATTTCTGTCTGTCCTCTGGCTCTGTGATAAAACTGTGTCCGTTTGTCCCTCCATCTGTGTACAAAGTGTGTGACCAAACCTCCGAGTCAGGCATCTGGTGGGTATCAGAGTTAATCACCCAAGCTTCCTTTAACTGCCTGTGACACAAAAACTCACGCGAACACACACATAGACACACAAAGCTTTTATCGAGACCTGACAGCACATTAGATGATGTTGTACAGGACATGGGTAGAAGAAATGGAGGACAGCCTGTGGAAAAATGAAGGAATGACGGAGAGAAAAGAGGACAAAGTGAAGATAAAGAGGAGGGTACAAAGGTGGCCAGATGTGTGAAACGGGCGATCACACTTTTGGGGATTCAGGAATAGAAGGATATGATAATGACAACACTGTACTGCTTAAATAGATGTGAACTGGAAGTGTGAAACGCCCGGACAGAAGAAAAAGTGCTCATTTAGATTGCTAGAGGCAGGTGAATGAGTCAGAAAAGAGAGGATTAAAAAAAACAGATGAACTGAGCTGTGTGATAGATACAGTTTTTTACTTGAATTAAAGTCTGATCTTCACAACAGTGCAGCCCAAATACAGACTTTTATGCTGTGTAATTCCCTCTATTCTAAGAATGAAAATATGTGCAAGTAGAGGTCAGAGACAGTCAGGTTTAACTGCCTAAGAGCTACGCTAATATCGCAGACTCTGTGATTTGGACAAAGACTTTTCATGGTCAGGACCAGCAGTAATTTGCAGGGCTCAGTCAATGCCTGGCCGTCCTGTCAGGGAGGACAGGTCAGGGCCTGGAAATGATAAATCCACTTATGAAAGCACGACAGACAGACAGAAACAGGGAGGGAGGGGGAGGTTCTGCTCTTTGCTGACTTCTGGAGTTTAGAGGCTGAGCTTTAACATTATGGTCTGTATAAGGAAAAACTTCTGTGTGATCATTAATGCAAATCAGGGCTGTTTCCTAACATTTTTGTATTACACTATAACAATTTTCCTTAGAGATCAGTAGCTCTAATATCATTTTATATCTTTATATACACAACCTGTATCTAACTTAGCAAATAGATACGTTCCTTCCATTGGACATTTACTGTAGTGATTAATGTTTCAGATACATCAAGTTCTTTACCTGATGAAGCGAGTTGCGTCTCATTTCTTGTTTCAGTGGAAAAGGTCATGTGGTCTGATGAGTCCAGATAGGATGAAGTGCTTACCCATCATACCTAGAGCCTACATTACAAGTCTGTAGGGGCAGTGGTATGATCAGGGGTTGATTCAGTCGGTCAGGTCAAGGTTCAGAAATGTTATATGTCCAAAATATGACAGAAATTATGTCATGACGTTGCATGAGCTTATTAAAGATGTGCTACAGTTGACGCTGTAATCAAAGCTAAAGGTGTCCAGTCACTATTTTCTATCCAGTATGGGTACATTTTCTTGCCTTTAAAATTGATTTAGTTTATGTTATCAAATGTTGTCATTATTTTACTATTTTTTCCATATTTATAACTATTTTATCATTAATATTTTGTAGAACAATGTGCCTATATGTGGTAAGTGTATATTATGTCATGACTAAGACACGTTTTTGCAATTTTTTTAGGCATTGCTATATTAGATCAAAATGAAGAAAAGGAACCAAATAAGCACTACAGTACCGAGTCAGAGACTACAGGTGTGTTTTCATCTTGTTGTGTCTTGTATTAATAATTCAGAACAATAAATAACCATCTAGTTTCTTCAGCGTACACTCAGGACAAAAGTCAGCCATATTTGACATTTATCCTCTAATACCAATTAATAAAAACTGTTCTCTTGATACCATGTTGTTCTATCCATAATGCAAACAAAAGGTCAAATGATACACTGTGTTATTATATTAACCATATGCACTACTAGTTCTTGTTCTTCATTTAGTATTGAGGAAAACAGATCATTTTACCCCCGTCTTACTTGTTTCTGTATTTACTCTGAGTTCACTATCACCTGTCTGGTTTTTGCTCCTGATACTCTTCATTATTGATCGGTGAATGGCTAATGTGTCCGAGCAGTGGGCCGGGTGGGTCGGGCCCTGCTGCTCCGGTGGAGGAGGTGTCAGCACAATGAAGACAGCTGTTCTCCATCTACACTGTTTACTGTCAACCAGACAGGGTCAGAGCACCAGGTTCATGCAGGACGAGCCTGTCCCTCCAACTGATTCTGCCTGTCTCTCCTTTCATCTCTCCCATCCTCAGCTTTATGCATCTTACTGCCATGTTCTCCATTTCTTGTCTTTTTTTTTTGCAGCCAAACACACAGATGACAGACATTCACCCCACTCCAGTGAAATCTTTGTCACGTATTTTCCATTACATAGTTCATAAATGTTACATACATCATATCCAGAAAAGCTGAGGCATTTTCTAAAACGCAGTAAAAACTAAAATCTGTGATTTGTTAATGTGCTTGAACAATTTTTTTAATGACAAAGAAGGCATTTTTAACTCAACAAATTTAGATTTTGGTTCCATATACTCACAAAAAAGTTGAGACAAGGTCATAATAACAATAAAAATGTATTGAATGCACAAGTAACTGCTCTGTGAATTCAATAAGGTTCACTGGTAACAGATGAAGGATCATGGCTGATAAAATGATGTACAGATATTTAATGGAATGAACATTTTTCTCTGCATTTTCACCTCTCATCCATGTAAACACCATTTTAGGTCACTGAAGATTTCTTTTTTTTTTTTTTTTTTTTTTTTTTTAAAACACCTTCCAATGTGATGAT
Source organism: Sphaeramia orbicularis (assembly GCF_902148855.1). Lineage (NCBI taxonomy): Eukaryota > Metazoa > Chordata > Actinopteri > Kurtiformes > Apogonidae > Sphaeramia > Sphaeramia orbicularis. The sequence continues at coordinate 44,213,308 of NC_043968.1, read as the reverse complement.
TTCTTAAAACTCCGGTTTATGTGTATCCATATGGACAGAGAAAACCAGAGGAAAAAATGATGCCATCACACCTCAGTTTGCACACGCCTATTGTTGCTTTGTGTGGTGAACACACACCTGTGTATGTCTACCTGAAACAACAACAACCATGCCAGACATATAGGTCAGAGGAGTAAAAATCAGCCTTTTATCTGCAGTAGCTCACAGTCATATGACACATTTGGGCAACAGACACAATGTACTAGTGTTGTGGCCAAATCTGTATAATATAGAGAATATGAATGAATATGAAACAAAGCTATGTGTACTGGATTTGAATTTTAAACAGAGAGAGAAAATGTCCATTTAGAAATGTACCTGTACTCTAATAGTGCAAACAGAGTAGTGGTCTTTGAAGTAAAGATAGGTAGTGGCTCAACATGTTGCGCCAAAGTTCATGAGATAATTTTCAGTCGCCTCAAAAAGATAAAGAATGATATGTGTAAAGTGATGTAAAGAATGATAATTCTTCTTCATCTACAGTACATAATACTTTGAAAATATTCAGAAAGTCTGGGGAATTCTCAGTGAGTAACCATTAAATATGAGAAACCAGTGTGCTATAACCACTGAAATTCCATTTAAAAATTTGTATCTTCAATGTACAAATTTTTAAAAAATAATTACAAAAAGAAAACTGAATTTGACACAGTGGTATGTCAGTGGTACTTTTCTGAGCATGCTGAAAGCAAAAGAATCCTGTTTGTATTTGCAGAGTACACTTAAATTAATGCCTATGGAAACATTTTTTACAACACCTTTTCTTTGCACTTCCGTCACTTAAGTAAAGACTGAATTAAAGAACAACTGATTTCAGTTTTCTGTATTTTAGAAAATGTCCCAGCCTTTCTGGAAATGAGATTTGTCAGTTTTCAAATGGAAACAAAATTGCTTGTAATGAATTTCATGTTTTTACCTTTGCTCATCATGTGACCACAAGTACAGCTTTGACAGTCCAGAAGCAGAGGATCTTTTCTCTGTGTTTAGTATATGTGATGGCAGCACATACCTTAATAATAAAAATGTATGTTTTAATGTAAAAAAAAACAAAAAAAAACAAAAAAAACAATGCAACGGTGAAATGTCAAATAGTTGATTGGATTCCTGTTTTTTTAAAATGCTAGAAAACTGGTCCCACTATTAAATGTCCACTGTCTTTGCCTCGTCTGTCCCGTAAACACTAACCCACTCATGAAAACACACAGAGCTTCCCCACGTCTTCCTCCTGGGATCAGTGTGAGCAGCTGTTCTAGCACTGCAGTCATAGTAAATCAGAGCTTTCTCCTAATTGACCTGCCTTCTTAAATAAATGTAATGAAATGAAAAGCGTAACAGCTTAAGAGGGACGGTAAAATGTTTGATAAAGTCAATTTACACCTCTTAAACAAATAAAAACAATCAACACTGCTTAAACCCAAGCAAGTCTACCTTTAATACATTTTCAGATGATAAATACATTAATGTATGTTTCTAAAAGTTTTTTTTTTTTTTTTACTTTTTTATTTTAATTTAGTCAGATAGAGCTACTTTAAATTGATAAATTTTCATGCACTTAAATAATATATAGACTTTAATCATTTGAAAAGTAAATCACAATAACACACACAGTAAAATCATTATAACTTATTTGCATATACGCATACATTTTAGTCAGCATTTTCATTTTTGTGTTTGTCAGTTGGATGCTTGATACAATGTGATACTATTTGGCTTTTGTCATATACTTGTATTTACTTTGCATTTCTAACATACACTATAATTAGTGATCAATTATGTATTTTTAATCATGATTTAGTCCTTCTGTTCATTTTATTCGAGTGTGTTCCAAGTGTTGTATACTTGTCCTCTGTGAGCATGTTCACTTGCTTTGCTTTGATTGGGCGAAGAGAGAAATACCATAGCAACAGCCAGTTGATGGATTAAAGCTCTAATTGGGAAGAGAAAGTCACTGTGATTACACACATACACACACACACACACACACACACACACACTGTCACTTGATTAAAAGGAAACAGAAGCCAGAAGACAAGTTACTTTCTCTTCCTGTGCAGCAATGTTACCATTTATGTTATCCCCACATACAGTCGTACACACAGTCAATCACACTGTCAGCTACACTGCAGGAATCAAACATGGAGGCTTTTCCCTGGGCTGCCATTGTAAAATAAGTAGAGGTAGTGTTTTCCCCCATGCCCTTCTATCATCTGTGTTAATCAGGACCATGCGGAGCCACTCCACATTCATTACATCTTGATTAATCCATTAATTATGAGAAACCTCTGTTCGATTGTGGCAAAAAATAATCTGTGTGGATGTGTTTGGATGAGTGCTCTTATATGTGTACACATTGACTTTTGATGTACAGTGTGTGATTAATGGCACATGCATAAAGATTTACATTGTGTGTAGTTGAAATGTCGGCGGCTATGTATGCCTTTTTGTTCATGTGTGTGTGTCTGTGTGTGCTGAATATATTATTGAGCAAGAGTGGATGTAATTTGTGGTCGTCTAATAGAAAGTGGTCATGCAGGCAGACCTAGCCATGCATTGCAAATCAGTACAGCTGGCCTGCCCCTCCATCAAGGTGACATTCAGCTCTGTGTACTTCACCTGAAAAGAGGTGTGAGAGGGTGTGTGATCTCTGATTTTGCTTTGTTTTGGCATCTCCTCCAAAACAACCAATATAAAGCTTTGATTTAGGAGAGTTGTTTGCTGTAGAGGCTTGGAAAACTTTATCCCTTTGCTTTTACTCATCCCTGGAAATGTTGAGAATAGCAACATGTTCTATACACCTGTAGAGAAAAGGCTCAATTATGAAAAAAAAACTGTCGACATACAGTTTAATTAACAATATTCTGTTCTGTTTTTCTTCAGTGTTCTGTTTTTCATGTTGATGATGATAAGTGACATGTGGGGTGTAGATGCAAATCGTGAACTTTAACTGTCTTTTAACCATCACAGTCTTACATGACACTTTCACCATGTTCCAGTTGCACATCATGGATGACTTTAATCCCAGCTGCTTCTTTCATGGCATCAGTGTGTCTGAGGAAAAGACAGATACCCGCTTTCTCTTAAAGTTCTTTCCAGTGTAAGATCTACCCAGGTCTTTAACATGCATCCAGAATTGAACCTGGACAAAATATCTTCACACGGAGAAATTTAAAAAGCGTCAAATATCCATTCCTCAGCGCAAACACATGACTAAGTTCAAGACCAGGAAGAGTTTACAGAAACACCATGTGAAAAAAATGAAGTTTAACTGCTTGTAACCATTCGCCTCCCAGAGTTCCAGACCATGAGGCTTAGGATGTACATGCAAACCATGGCAGGCTTAATTTAACTCTCTATACATCGCAAATCCAGCCAATTCCATTTTCCAATAGATTACCATGGCCTCAGAACTGCACATGCTGATTTAATCCGAAATACTTTACACACAGAGTGTCTCTGATGTGGCAACAGAAACACATAGGCAATCTAGATTTACTTCTACACCTATACTATGTCATCAAGCTTTTAAGGACTTTTAAGGATTTCAGAATATTCCCTACTCTTCATGGCCATATGTGCAAATCAAGGCTTAAGTCCTGTATAAATAACAACAGCAATGCATTTTTGTCCTCTGTAGGAGGCAAGAGTTTCACATCTTTAAAAAATAAAAAATGCTGTCCATTGCAAAGGACAGAGCATATAAAATAAATGTACCTGAAAAAAACGTTGCTTTATGCTGTTTCCAATCAAGACAAGCTTTTACTGGACGACATAAGGTAAATAAATATTTTTCAGGAAAGTAACAAGGTCTCAGACTTATACATGCTGATATCTGCTTCATACAGGGCAAATATGTATGACTAAAAGACAGAAAACTTCAACTGAACTGAATATGTATCTTGTCTACTGTTTGTGCATTGTACAGATGTATCAGGTGACAAACGCTGTAGCAGCTGAAAAGTGAAATACAAAATAAATCACACATAGGACCGAGTCTGTCAGAGCTGCATATCTTTGTGTTTTCTCTATCTTCTGCTGCCTTCTGTCTCTTAGCTGTCTATTCCTTCCTTCTTCTGAATCTCTCCTTTGTTTTACTCGTCTCCTTTCTTCTCTGCATTCTTCTATTTCATCACCCTGTTTTCTCTCGCCTCCCTCTCACCCTCTCCTCTCCTCTCTCTTTCTCTCTCTCTAGTGGTAGATTATTTTTGGGCTGCCTGGTTAATTTCAGTATGAAGTCAAGCTCAGTGCCAGGGAAAGTGGAACGCATATAAAGAAGCCAAAAGACAAACAGAGACATCAAAAAGCCTCTCATCTTTTTTCAGCATCTCTGCACGGAGCTGCATTTAAGCAACATCTCCTATATGTTTTCTAAGCACAGTAAAAGGTACACAAAGTTCTCTGTTTGTAGTTAAATAATAAGATTAGCATCTCCTCTTTTTTCCTTTCGCCTGTTGTTTTCTGTTAATCAGGTGAGTGGTAACAGTGTAGTCTGGTGTGTCTGTCCTGTACATCCTGACAGCATCAGTCTCAGCACCAGTTAATGTGTCAATCAGCTGCTTTCTGACACACTAAAGCGTCCTTGAGCAAGACACTGACACCCGGCTTAATCACTGTAATTCACTTTGAACAGGGGCGTCAATTAAACCCCTCAAATGAACTCCAACAGTTTCATCGTACCATCAGAATTGATTTTTTTTTTTTTTTTTCAGCCCCACCAAAATTCAGCATGTTAAAAATGTGTGTTTAATAATTCAGCTGGCAGCAGGCCTGATGCCGATGAATGCTGGTGATCCAGTCAACTGTTGAGTGCTCTGAGAGCCTTAGTGGAGACAGGAGATTATACTGTATTACAGGCAAAGAGGATGATGGTAGTTATTAATTTAATAATAGCTAATGGAGAGATTGCATGTGTGTGTAGCATGTGTGTGTAGAACATGAGTGAGTGCTGTGTTTCCAATTTCAATGTATTTATCAAGTGAATATCTATTTTTTGTGTATCTGTGCAATAGAGTGAAGATAAAAAATGGTCTGGTCACAACTGTTTTTATGTTTTTAGAAATTATTTGACTCAGAGCATAAATGTGCTAAATCTTGCACACTTTAATAAGATGACTTGAAAAACAAATGACAAAATTTAGGTTAGCTGAGGTTTTCAATGTAAATGATAAAGTGTCATTACACACTTATATACTGGTTTATGTACATTTACATAATAGATTTATACATTCTCAAAATGTCTCAAAATGTCACATTTTGACCCAAGACTGTATCTTGGAAACTACAGCTTACCTGCATTTTGACTGGATTTTTCTTTATTAGTACTACTTGGTAACTATTACTACTTTTATTCTGAAGCCATCTTACTTGTAGACCAGTGGTATCAGTTTTGTGAGCTGCTATTTTGAAGCCTCAAGGCTAGTATTTTGGCTATCAGGATCTTGGTTTTTTTTTAGGCAGAAATGTTTGAGTGAGCGGATGAGGCTGCGGAAGAGTTAGGAATAAAACAAACACAACTGATAATATCCTCAAAACACCAACCACACTATTTACACTATCATGTTAAATGACAGCCAATAATTTTAACTCCACCTGTATATTTTCAGAAGCAAAAAAAATGTTTCAAATTAGCCTGTATAAACATTTTAAGTACTATCTCTCCTATTTAGCAGGCTTGCTAACAGAACATATAATCCAGTACAAATCAACACTAACATTAGCTAACGTAGCTAAGTTATGCTTACATGCCAGGTGTTGTAATAGAGGGTATGCACGTGATGTCACTGAGTGGTAGAAAGAGGGAGATGAGTAGCGGCTTTGGCTTGAATACTGCAAAACTTTGGAACAGTCTAAAAAATGGGGAAGAGCTGTTGTGCCATTGATCGCACAAATAGTTTTAAAAAGCACTCGGAGCTATCGTTTTAGTGGCTACCTAAAGCCAAAGACAGAAGAAGCAGATGGATCGCTGCAATTCATAGAAATAACTGGAATCCAGGCAACGAAACCTGGATTTGTGTCAGGTAACGTTCATTTATGCTGTATTCTTGTGTAAAATCATACCTGATTGATAACTGAAACGTTTTTGTCTCCAGTTGTGTGATTCTGAACCTTGTGCTCTACATGATTTGTAAACTAGCTTAAACTGAAGCTAACCTAGTTTTCCAAATAAGGGGGTACTGTAGCACAAAGCTGTTGTAGTTGTGTTGTATCAAGTATTTGATGTTAACTCTACTTAAATCTCCACAGTACCAGTAGATCATCCACTCACTTGGGTCAGTACTAAGGGTTCAACTCCAGTAAATCAGTAGTGAACTGTGAGCACTACTGCTGGGCCTTTACCTTGGCAATCACCACCAAGAAAATACGTCTGCACTGACAGAAAACCTCAAAAACAATAGTATGTTGAACTGAAAGCACTCACCAGCTGTAATCCTCTAATTAACGATGACCAGGATGTCAACAGCTCTTTGTCTTTTGTATGCTTTCAGCCTTTGCATTGGGGATTTTCCCGGCGTTGAAATCAGGTTCATATAAATGTCAGGATACGTGATTTCCGTCCACATATCAATGTTCGTAGACCACTTGTTGTTTGGTAGTTGTATGGATCCATGTCCAGTTCAATTGTCTTTAATTTCATGTTATATTCCACATTTTTCCCAGTCTCGCTGTAGCTACTGCTATGCTCCGCCATGTTGAGCCGGTTTGTTTTTGCCACTCAGTCTGATTTAGAGGGGCGTGGCCCAGGGGGGACGTGACGTATGTGCATTTCCTCTATTACATGTAACAGTCAAATTCATGAATATTTGAACTTCTGAAAGCTTCTTTGTTTAAGATTTAGGGTGATTTAGAAGGCTGTAATTGCAGAAACACAACATAATATTCAAAATTATTTATGTAGTCAGAGAAAAAAAATGTAAAAATGTATTGTCTTTAAGGCTAATAACATTCATTTTGTCTTCTGTTTATGTAATTATACTTTTCTTTTTTTCTTTTGTTCAGACAAGGTATAGTTTTTAGATGTTACCTGCTTGACAGTTTTGACTGTGACTCCAGTCTTCCTCAGAAGCGTCATCTGACGTGCTGCTGACAGCTCGACGGGCTCTGATTGGTCCGTTGAGCCGACCAGCTGATAAATGACACGAGAGCAGCACGTCGGATGAGGCTTCTGAGGAAGAGTGGAGTCACAGTCGAAACTGTCCTGCAGGTAACATCTAAAAACTATACCTTGTCTGAACAAAAGAAAAAAATAAAAGTATAATGTGTTGTCTTTACCTCTGCATGAATCATACATCGACACAGGGAGTGCATCTACCATATTGTGTTACCATATTTGTCAACTAGCTCAAAACAGACTTTTTTTTCCATTTTGAGGTGTGAATTTGTATTACTGAATGACTAAAAACAACCGGTGGCTCTAATGCTGCTACAGGTGAGCAGAGGTATTTATGTGGTTACAAACTGCACTTTCAGCATCACTATCCAGGAAAAAATACATTCAATACGCTTGGCTGCTGTAAAGTGTCGTCATCTTAACATTTTGATCCACGGTGGATGGACTCACTTTTGGAGCCAGTCTTAAGTGGCCATTCATGGAACTACAGGTTTTGGCCCTTCCACTGTGGCTTCATTTCTCAGCCCTGGAGGTTGCTGCTTGATCTGTGCTTTGTGTGTCTTAGTGTGTGTGTTTTTATTCCATGCGGGCTAATGCTAGCTCTCCTTACAGCTGTGGCTCAGCATGAGTAAGATTTACACTGTGTGCTGTGCTGACCCAGCTTATTACTGACTCTGTGAGTGTGTGTGTTTGTGTGTGTGTGTTAGTGACAGCCACAGGTTACACTGTAGATCGTCTCTGTATGTAGGCGGCACATGATCGGCTTAGGGGACAATACGCTGCAGGACACACACACACACACACACACACACACACACACACACAGGTGTTAATATCCTCAGGTCTGACTCACACTGTCTATTCTTTCTCTCTTTAACTTGGTGACTCACAGAGGTGGATTGCCCTCAGGTGTCATGGCGTAAGATGAATAATTCACCCCGAGGACTTCTCGCAGCCTCACACCCCTCTCTCCTTCTCTCTCCCTGCCCTTTTTCTCACCCCTTTTCTCACCCAGACTGTCTCTCTCTTATTTTTCTTCATCCTTTCTCCTCCTCCTGTAATTAGTCTCTGTGTGTGAGGGAAGACACAGCATATGTTGCACTGAATCAGACTGAGAGAGAGCTTTAAGGAATGGAAAGCCTAAAAGAGAAAATAGAGGGAAACGTGGACATGGGCAGGATTAGGTCAAGGGAAAAACACTGGTAACCATATGTGTGCCAATATACAGACAACCTGTCCAACCTAAATGAAAGATATGGCTGCAATTCAATGGGGTCTGAAGGAGGAAGTCACGGTGACTGTTAAAATAATCAGACCCTTTTCTGTTTACTGCCAGCAGTGATCTGACACTTTGTATTCAGCGTCCATCTCATGCTCCTTCGAAAGCAGTTTTTGTGATGCTACAATAACCTCTGAAGCAACTTAAAGTGACCTTATTAAAATATAGTGAATGTTTGCAAAGCAGGTAAAAGCATACAGGCAAGGGCATAATGCCTCTGTCCTGTATCCTTGAAAATTATCAGTCAGCCAGGAAAACTTGGTCACCAAGAAACAAAAGACAACACATACAATTCAATCTCGCTTTTACTTCGATGCCAAGATAGAGTGAGTGAGAGAGTAGAGAATATTGTGAATCGAGCCAGCAAGTTATGTTTGGATGGTTGTCAAAATACACATTTACAGTCATACCTGGGCAGTGGAGCAGCTGGATGCTTTCTGAATTCTTAGGTCATCTCTGATGCTTAATTCCTAGAGGAAAACTACACGTCTATGCCTCATATGTAGACGTTGAGGGTAGCTATTTTCAAGGCTATATTCAAACATATGTTTGCACAGGCTGAGGAAGGGGCAGTGTCTTTATTCATCTCAGTTCTAGGACTGTGGTGATGCAGAGGTCCAGACCAGAAAATTGCACAGTCATCTGAAATAAAGTTCAACCCAGCTCAACATTTGTATCAACAGCTGAAACAGCATCATCCACTGCATTAACACAGCGTTCTCCAAAAAAAAATACCATAATTTATGCACATGTTTTATGTCACTTTCATGGACCTCCTGTTTCTATCATTTAAAGATATAACTGTCACTTCATATTATGATATATGAAAAGAACTACGACTGTGGTATTTACTCTGCTAACTTTTGTACTGACATTTTCAAATTTTTCCTTTGGTCAACTATTATTTTTTATTATTTTAGGTACTATTATAAAAGAAACATCTTGCTGCTGTATCTAAACATCTGTAGAGGGATGTGAGTTTGCCTCTTTCCTACTCTCTGTACCTGTCATTTTCTTCTTTCACTATCTTTTGTTTCTTATTTTTATACATTTAGTGCATTTTCTAAGTGAACATGCTTTCAGTGTGAACCTATTGTTGCTCTTATTTGACCAGGACTTCCTGTATCTCAGTGAGACAAATAATAAACCCACTGGATAAATAAAACAATGGCAGCATATTCCCATTGCTGCCGTTAACGTACAACTTTTGGCTGTTTTACCCTGACCTCACCAGAAAGATGAGAATGTTTTTGATTTTTGAAGGGTCCCAAAACAGTGGGTGTCACTTGTTGACCTCAAGTGGTTGTCTAAGTAAGTACTGTCCTCAGAATGAGATGATTGGGATGCATAGGGCTTAATAACAAAATTTGTGGACTCCGTGTATAATTTTTAGGGCATCTGGTGGTGAAGCTGCAGATTACAACAAACTGAATCCACTCCAAAAAAGCATCAAACTTGTCTTTTGTCTCCAGTAGGGAGAGGCATTAACAATGCTGACTTGATTTTTGCTCTTATCACTTTTTTCACTTCTTTTCTTTGACACAGTGTTTCTCATTGTAGAGGTGGTGGTCATAATAGTGATCAATGTGAGAAAAGCTTCAGTCATTATTGCATTTGCTATTTATCTTTGAGTTTACCATTCATTACCTGCCCTGTCACCAGAATGAAAAGAAAACATCTAGGTTACTTCTAGATAATTTACTTCCTCTGACTGAGGCTGTGAGGGCAGACTCAAGGCTACAGTGGCTCACTACTCACTCTCTAGTGTTACAAAATGGTACCAGAAGAGTGCCATCTCGGACCTAGCTCATAGTTCTGGGCACAATATATTGACGTCATTGGAATAAACTGTTAATTTGAGGTCATTTTGATTATCTTAATGTAGAAATACTCCATATGGGTCCTTAAAACCTAGGAGATCAATGTTTGTGTCCTATTTACAACTGAAGGTGAATCAAGGGTTCATTAATCATCATGTATTTGAGTCTTATTTAGCCCTAACCAAGTTGTTTGTGGTCCTAACCAGCCATAAAGGGCTGTTTTATAAATGTTAAATTACGTTATATAAAACTAAAGTGGATGGTGACAGTGTCTTTGGTGAATAATATCACTGGAATCACATTTAGACCCATTTGATAAATAATAGAAACACTGTCAGCCAATCAGAAAACATCTGAATTAAAAGAGAATCATGTTAGCAGCACACAGCACTGATTCTGCTTTTATTTAACTTCTTATTAATATTGTGAGCAATAAGATTAGGAAACAGTTGGGTCACAGTAGCCCAGCGATTAAATTAACTAGCAGTTAAGTGCAGGCAGTAGCAATGAGCGCTGAGCTTCCCCCCTGATTACCTTGATTATACTGGCATTTGTGGGTAATTTTTTGTGGACCTTTAAGATAAAGAAAAACATTTTGTGTAACACATTTATTTTAGTTTGAGGAAAAGCAGATAACCATTTTGCCTTTTCTATGAAGAGGAAATTTGTGTGTTTGTGTAGAAACCCATAATGTTACTGTTATAGTTATGATTTTTGATGTAGTTAGCTCTTAACTAAGTGTTTGTAAGTGTAACCAGCAGTCATTATCATGTAACTCTCTTGTGGCTATTATCCTTTTTCAAGTTGTTTTTGTGGTTTTAATCAACCTCTTCTGTCGTGTTGGGATATTTCATTAGACTGAAACAACATACTGTGAAATTACATCATCATCTATATTATAAAAGCCAAGTGGCCTGTGTGTGTGTGTGTGTGTGTGTGTGTGTGTGTCTGCTTTATAACTAATAAAATGGACAGATCTAGCCTGTGTCTTTTGGAGCACTAATGTATTTTGGGTCAAGGATCAGACATGCCAAAACCGCTTATTGATAAAGCCAGTACTTTTGGAGTTATTAGTTGTTTTTAAAATTACAATGGGCTTACAGGCGGCCTGCGGAGGAGTCCATTGACAGCCCCAAAAAGGGGGGTGGGGGTGGGGTGGGGTGGGGCCTGGATCCGGATCAACGGAACCACCGGGACACGATGGGAGAACCAGGTCTGACTGTGATCACACACTACCAGGGTCGGTCTGGTTCTTACTGTGGCTCAGTTCTACTCAGCTGGTCCCCGGTCAGACCCGGCCCATTAACGCCCCCCCCCAGTGTAATAGACAGACCATTCTGAGTTGGCTCCAATCAGAGGGACTGGAGTTCAGCAAATCCAGACACAGAACAGTAGTGGGTCGCAATAAACCGTCATGTTCAGTCCTGTCTAAAAGTCTTATGCTGCCTTAACAGACTGTTCTGCACAGACTCAGATCACACAGATCAGAGTTCAGTGGATCCGGACACAGGATGCCAGTGAGACACAATAAACCATCACATGCAGTCCTGTGTAAAAGTCTCTGGTCCACGTCGATGTCAATACAAAACAACATGAAGGCCATTATTTTTCTTGCTAATCTGTGTGTTACACCAATAAACTTAGTCAAGTCATCAAGTAATGTGAATGTGATGAAGTCATACAGTAATGATGTAAAGTCCTTTCAAAGAAATATATAAGGTAACTGGGAATGCAGTCTTATCTGTTACTTTTGATTTCAATACAAAACAAAATGAGGGCCATTCTATTTTTTCTTGATCTGTGTGTTACACCAGTAATCATAGCTCAGCTCCCCGTTTTATCAACTCTACTACTTGTAGAACCCCTGGATTCCCACAGGTCAATGCGCTAGTATATTCATATTTTTCTTATTATTCACACCAGAAAATCCAAGTCTAATGCTTTATGTTCATACAGTTACACAAATTCACACCTGGGAAATTGTGTTGTGTTTGCTTTATAGTGTGATTTCCAAATGCACCACACAAACCTGGTATTGGTTGTCGGCATTAGCAGTCTTGAAGCCTCTGTGCTCACTTATTGTAAGTCACAGAGGATGTGAGCAGTAGTGAATAATAACATTTTAAAGCTGAGTTCATTGAGTATGGCGATGACATCTTTTATTCCCTCTCACTGAAGTCATTTCTTGCGCCAAGATTTTTAAAGTACTGTACTTTCTCCCTTTTTGATCGGTTCGCTTGTCTATTTGGAATTATCTACCGTGTTCCCATTTTGCCTCTTTAATAGATCAATAAAATGTCAAATTTGAAAGAAAAAAGATGAGATAAAAATATCTTATGGGATGACTGAGGATGCTATTTCAGTTCATGTCACCTTAGCTTTGAAATAACTTGAAAGGCTAGTTTTTTCATTTTATTTTCCTTATTCCGTCAAGCATCATCTCAAAATGAAGGTACTTTGCTCTTGTTTTAGATCTAAGACATTCGAAGATGTCCATTTCATATCAAATAGGCAGCATGTGCAAACATACAGCGCAAGACAAGAGGAAAAATAGTAGCAAAAAGAAAACTTATTAGTAGTCTGTGGGGTTAAACAGACACATATCTAGAGCAAAATGAAGAAAATGAAAGTGGCTAATTTTGTTCATCGTCAACATCCTTTCTTCCACCTCTCTCTTCTTTCTGTCAGTGAGTTCACCAGGTTCACTTCCTGCACGGCGAGGTCACATCCTCCCTGCTGTGACATGATTGGGTGAACAGGTACCATCTTCCCCTACTAATAAAGAGTCACACACAGAAATGCACACTCTTTCCTCTCGCTCTCTCCTCACCCTCGTCTCCTTCATTGTCCAAAAATACCTTTAAAACCAATTAGTGGAATTAATTTCACTTATAGCAAGTTAATTATTTTGTGATGGATTGAAAAAAGGAGGAGGTGAGGAAGAAAGGGAGGAGAGAAGGACAATGAAAAGAGCAGAGGAACGTGAAAGGAGTCCTCAGGGGAGAGCTAAACTTAGTCTTTCTTTCCAGTCTTTTGTCTCTCCATCGCTCTTCCGCTTGTCTGTTTGTCTCTGTTTCCACCTGTCTGTCATCCTCTCCCTTTTAGTCTGTGGTCTATTTTTCTGCTTTCTATATTTCTCTGCGTTTTTGCAGTCACAGTCCAGTGGTGAAATACCATGAAAAGCACAACGAATCATCAGCAAAAACAAATATGAAACAAATGCGGTATAAAACTGTGAAATTGTGCATTACAGATGCATTTAAGCTGCTGGGAAGTGACATTTTCACTGGCCGATTACCCTGTATGTCAGTACCACAAAGGTTTACTGACTCATATTCTTGAATACTCATGTGATCTTATTTAAAGGATGTTTACAAAGGCATTCACAACTTATTAAAAGACCCACAGAGTTGAGGTTCTTGCTCGCATATCCTCCTGAGACCCACGAAAGTAAAAGTTTTGGATTTTTTTTTACATTAAATATTTGTCTTCACTGGAAACACCATGACACAACAGTTTTTAAAGATACATTTACAAAAAAAAAAGATTGAATGTCCTCTGCAGTGGACAAAATTGCATTGCAAGGTCGCAGGAGGATACATAAATGTGCATTAGAAACAAGTACTGTCCACAAAAATTTGAAGGTATATATTATATATTATGGGCCATGGTTCAGGAGGTAGAGTGGGTTATCCAATAACCAAATAGTTGACTGTTCAAGTCTTGCTCTGTTCTAGTCGCCTGTTGTGTCATTGGGCAAGACACGTCACCTACCTTCTCCAGTGTCACTCACACTGGTGTAGGAATGTTTGGTGGTGGTCAGAGGGGCCATTTGGCATGAAGTGGCAGCCACGCCTCCGTCAGCCTGCCACCAGAGTATGAATGTGAGAGCAAATGAATAATGGATCAATAATGTTAAGCGCTTTGAGTGCCCTAAATAGCACCATAGAAATCTAATCCATTATTATTATTATTATTATTATGTACCTTTTTGCTTTTGATCTTTGGGATTTTGTAGCTCATTGGTTTATACAGTGTTAATCCATTTCATGCTACAAAATGTTACTTTTGTGTCTACCAAATCAACATCATTTAATGCAAAGTGACAAAAATGTGCCCACTTTAATTCGATGACTCTCCATCAGTGGGTCACTTTTTTACTTTGATCACTTTTACCTTTTACACACATCAGTGTAATACCAGTGCAATCATCTGGTAAAGTTATTATATCGTCTGCAGTTTCAGATTGTAAATATTATAAAATAAGTGTAAGTCTGGTGATTTTCTCTACATTTGTAATCATCATCAACTGCTATGGAAAGAGTAGTAATGAACCCATTCATAAAATTGTACTTTCCATGTGTTTGTAACCCACTTAAGCTTATTCATCTGTCATCACTTTTTACACTCTGGAGACCACAGAGGCAATAGTGCATGTGTGCGACCTCAACAGTTCATGTACCTCTACATGGTGGATCAGACTGGAGAGATGTTATTGTCATTAGTAACCCTTATTAGACTGCAGAGGTTTTGGTCAAAGCTTGTGTTTCCTTCTGTTTTCATAAAGACGATACCTGACACCCAAGGCTCACTGATGTGTTTTTAATTGTTTTATAGAAAACAGTGACACCCTATAGTGCTGCCAATGCACGGCGTGTGACCTGGCATCTGGTGAAAGGTTGACCTCTGTGTGTTCTGTAATTACTTCTTTACAATGCAGGAAAGATGATGCTGAGTCAGCTTATGCCTAAAGCTTACACCTAAAAGATTCAGTGTTGTGCATAAGACAATTCAGGCACAAATCAATGTTGCACATACAGCAGTCAGGCTGCTTCCAATACTGCAGCTTTTCATGGAACAGAAGAAAAACATGACGTTGAAAAGAAAGGCCATTATACCATAAAACAGATGTATGTAATAGCTCAGTTTGGGCTGGATATACAGCAGGTTTTATTCTTTTCTTTTTTATGGGCTTTTTTATTTTAGCGAATCAATCCACTCAGTATTGTTTTATTCAGTTCAGAGTGTAAATTTATATCCAGGGACTTCTTCTCTTCTCTTCTCTTCTCTTCTCTTCTCTTCTCTTCTCTTCTCTTCTCTTCTCTTCTCTTCTCTTCTCTTCTCTTCTCTTCTCTTCTCTTCTCTTCTCTTCTCTTCTCCTCCTTTCTCTGCTCATAGTAGTTGATGGTTTCATGCTCTTTCTCCTCTACCCTTTCCCAGAGTCGATCTGGGAAAACTTCCAGTCTCAAATGCCGCATGGCTTCCCCATATTCCAGATTTTTCTGACTGGAAGTGTCGAATTCCAGCTGAAATACTTCCTGCTCACATTGTTACAGCTTTAGCTGAGGAATGCATCTGGGTTCTGCTTCAACCTGTTTGTGTGTGTGTTTAATCAGTTTTCTCAGTGACATGTAGAAATAATGAAAGAACACTAAACAGAGGACAGTGTAAACTTTAAACACACCCCCCCACCCCCCCACCCCTTCCAAAGTGAAGAAAGCATGAGCTGATGGCACTTCAGTCTAAATGTTTACAATGACAGCCTTTGGTTATGAAGGGAGGAATGCAGGAGAGAGAAAGAAGTCAGTTCTAAGCCAGCGATCTAATAGCTTCATGAGTCAGATGTACTGGCAGTCATGAGGTACAATTGTTATCTATGTGTGTGTGTGTGTGTGTGTGTGTGTGTGTGTGTGTGTGTGTGTGTGTGTGTGTGTGTGTGTGTGTGTGTGTGTGTGTGTATGTGTGTGTGTGTGTTACCGTCAAGCCTTGCATATGAACAGTAAATGAGAAATCACTTGCTGTTTATTGAAACATCTAACCTTCCAACCACTTAGCCACACACATACACATAACTCATAGTGACACATTGTGGTTTTCTTCTCTTGTTCTGGAATACCATTAAATTTAGAGTCACATATGACACACACCCACCTTCAGGCAGGGGGTATTTTGTGCTGGCCCTTAGCTCTGTGTTTGTGAAAGTGAATCTGTTCATACCAAGATGATCTGCTCACCATAAAACTGTACTATTATTACGTAAGCCTGCACATACCCCCCTTTGTATCAGATGCAGACCCTCTGCACTGTGTATGTGTGCATGTGTGAGACAGGGTGCATGTGGTTTTATGGTCAGTGGAGTTTTGCTACAGAAGAGTGAGTAATCTTTTACCACTCATGGTATTTTGTGAGCATGTTTTCCATTGTTATTTGCTATGATGTGTTTTGTGTTACGGTCAAAAGAGCTACACTTACGGTAAATGACAGAAGAAGCATATGAAGCATGAAATGTGTAAATGACTGAGTTAGAAATTAACTATGCTGAAACAGAAGGTTGTCTTGAGTTTTGACCCCATTGTTCAGTTTCTAACACTACATTGTTAAGTCAAAGATATCTTCCTCATGAGAGTCACTGAATTATTGAAGTTTAAAGTTACATTATGTCACATATGTTCAAAATGAGTATCTTCCTCGGCTGTCACAGTTGCCTACATTGCACATGTACATTGATTTCTACATGGCACAGATATTTAAAGGTCAGCTTTTGTGCTCGCTCCTGAGGGCCTCAAATCCTCTCTTCTTCTGCAACAGCAACATTCACCAACATTAGGTACGTTTATCTTGGCGATGGGGTCCACTACTGTCAAAAAACAACCAGCTCCATAGACATAGACTCCAACACAAACTTCATGGGAGCCCACAAGTACGCACATATTTTAACATACTGAAACACTACTGTATAGTACGGAAAAATATTTTACTTTTTGTGGTTTCATCACGGCAGCATGGTGGTGCAGTGGTTAGCGCTGTCGCCTCACAGCAAGAAGGGTTTGATTCCAGCGCCAGTCTTTCTGTGGAGGTTAAATGTTCTCACTATGTCTGCCTGTACGGGTTCTCTCCAGGTTTTCCAAAGACATGCACCTCAGTCTACATCAGCTGTAAGGGAAAGACGGGAATTGATAAGCTTCCATTATCAACACCACTTATCAATTTTATTCACTATCAATTCTCGTATCAACTGTGATTGGATTAGGGAATAAACTATAGTACAAATGGCTTTGTTTGTATAAATGCTTTATTGTCAAATATGCACGAACATTTGGCATTTGATTCTAACAAAATTCAGAAAGGGTTTTGAATTAGGTCACAGGTCATGGAGATTACTCATAAACAATAGTCAAAGCAGGCTGACACAGTGAAATGATGTTAACATTCACAGTGTCGATAGAACCTTCATGTTGGACACCTTGCTGTACACTCCGCTTCCAGAGTCACAACCACCTTCACTAAACAGCCAGTCAAAGATGTTACACTGGTGCAGTTTAACTGGATGCTGTGGTTACATGTTTCTGCATGTTGGAAGTATTTCCCCCTTATCGTAAAGAAAGCTCTGCAACTGCTGCAAGTGATCCATGTGTCGTCTTTACTGGTGAAATACAACCATACTTTAGAGTGCTTCCGAACCAAAATACAGTCATGTGACGCATTTGACGTGATGACATCGCAGAACCACAAGCAGACAAACCTTTCCCAGGAATCGAGCTAGTGATTGAGCTAATGAGAAACAGTTCTCGATTCCCATCCGTGACCACCTGTAGGTGTTCATGTGAGAGTGGATGGCTTCTGTCTGTATGTCAGCCCTGTGATAAACTGGTGACAGCTCCAGAATGAGTGAACCCCACCTTCACCCGCTGGTACTGATTGGATCTGGTCCAGCGTCCCTGTGACCTTCTCGAGGATTAAGTGGTTTGGAAAATTAATGGTTTCATCAACTCATGTTTTTTAGGTATTTCAAGTGTAACATGAGTCTGTATCTATTCACTGCATGGTTCTGAAAATACTACAAAGTTGGAAAGAAGCCTTGGGTGGAGGTAGTGGCTGGATGGGCAGGTGTGGAGACATGAGTAATACAGTGACATCTGTATGAATCACAAGAGCCATATAAGGCTCTGGAAGGGTTAGTTTGAGTTTTTCTGTTGGTCTTATCACCTGACAAAGGTCTACTTAAAAGTCAACATTTGTTTTAGCGTGTGCTATATTTAGAATGCTTTTGCCACCACCACTATCATCACCTTTGTCTTCAACCTACCAGATTTCCTTGATAAAAAGTGTACTTATGCAGCCTGTGTAGTTTTGGCAGTGTGCTATTTTAACATGTTATTTTTTAATCAAGAAACAAAATAACCAATCAAGGCTGTAGTTTTAAGAAGCCGTATCACTACCCCTGTATGAGTCCTGTGGTACAGAATAGTGATAAAAAAAAAGCTTCAGTTGACCCATCAGAAAATGAATGACATTACTTGCTCTAAAACCACAACTGTACATCACCATCAATGGTGGGAAGGCTCCAAAGTTGAGCCGATTCCACCTATTTATAAGTTTTACATAGTTGTTGTTCATTATCACCTGCACTGATATATTTCAATACAACTGAGTCATATGATTCTCAAAAACCATGGTTTAATGTTTAGTATCACTTTGACAGAACTAAAATAAGCCCAGGCGCATTTCTTCTGGTATTTTGCTTGATGCTCTTGTCATAAAATATCATTATTCTGCTGAGCTGCTTGTATTTACTTGTATGCTACAGTTTCTAATGAGTATAATCTTCAACATTTTGGACTGTAAATGGTTAACTTGCAGGTTGTAAAGGTCCAGTGTGTAACATTTATGGGGATACAATTATAAAGTTACAGCAATGGAATGTAAAATTCAGAATTTGGTTTTCAGTGGTGTATATGTCAATGGTGCATGGCCTGAAAATAGAAATAGTTGTGTTTTCTTCCCCTAGAATGAGCTGTTTATATGTACAGAGGGATCCTCCATCAAGTCCACAGTAAAGCCATTTACATGCACACTAACACTGGAGTTGTCAGATTATTCAAGTGATCATGTAAACACCTTAATGTGATATGCTTTATCAGATAATGGTAGTAATCTGATTATGAGTAATCAGATTAACACACCTACATTTTTCCCCACAACTTCGATTTCTTCGTGTATATAAATCCATTAATCTGATTTGTTTTGTAAAAAAAAACAGATGTGACAGTCACAATGTGAGTTGAAGACAATAACACGAAGTTTGAGTCTACCGTCACTATATATGTACATATTCCAAAAGACATCCAATAATGGACTGAAATATGTAAACCAGGGTTTTTCGATTATCACATTTCTGAAGTGCATGCAAATACATCAGATCCCATTATTATAATCATATACAGATTACATTATGTTATATTATTATATTAAAATAGACACTTATGCCCTTTTCCATTTTACAGCTAATTTAAAGACGTTTAAACAATCAAAAAGATCTTGAACATTAGCTTTCTTGTTTGTCTGAATGTGTGCTTTGTGTATGAGTGAGCGCTTGTGTGTGGTCCTGGAAATATGTGCTTCAGCATGTGCTTCAGGCAAGGTTATTACCATGTAAAATGTGAATAAAAGGAACCAGCAGGCTCATGATCTCAGCTGAACACTTTGATTACACAGTGGGAGGAGTCTGCTTGGTTTTTTGCTGTTGTTACCATGTAAAACAGAAAAAGACAACACAGAGAGGAAAAGAAACTGTGAGGAAGCAATGCAGAGAGAAAGAGAATCAGAGAAAGTGAGAAAAAGGGAAAGATAAGTGTGCGACAAAAGAAGGATGATGCTACTGGAGCGCTTGAGGATGAGTCATCCATAAGTTAGTGATGCCTCATGGACACACACATATTAAAGCACACATGAACACACACAGTCGTGAATTCTCAGGCACACACACATTCTACACACATAAATATTTTGTCATACGCTCGAATGCATATGCAAACACGCATCCATACACACACCAGTACACCAGCCATCTATTAGTCTGATACTGATTCAGTGAGACATGCGTGTTGGTTCAAGCAGCTTGTTCCTAATG
This sequence comes from Sphaeramia orbicularis, assembly GCF_902148855.1. Classification (NCBI taxonomy): domain Eukaryota; kingdom Metazoa; phylum Chordata; class Actinopteri; order Kurtiformes; family Apogonidae; genus Sphaeramia; species Sphaeramia orbicularis. Next base: position 44,193,155 of record NC_043968.1, on the reverse strand, counting down.
AGCCAAAATGGCCGCTGCCGCGTTGCCGTTTCCAGGCCAGACCAGGGAACAGCCCCAGGGGCAGAGAAACTGGGCGAGAGAAAGGATCAGAGGGGCTGGATTTAAATGGAGCTCATTAGCTCGTGGTAGCCGTGAGAGGTCCCTACACACTGAGGAGACACATGCACACACACTCACGCACACACTCATGCACGCAACACACATGCACACACAGATGGAAGGTCTTACATGTGCATACAGTGGAGCACATACAGGCACACACAAGAGGAACTCAGTTAATTTTTTACAAGACGTGACATGAGAGGAAGCAGTTAAGAAATAAAAGAAGAGGGTTCAGAAAAGAGTGTGTGTGTGTGTGTGTGTGTGTGTGTGTGTGTGTGTGTGTGTGTGTGTGTGTGTGTGTGCGTGTGTGTGTGTGTGTTTGCGTGTGTGTGTTGGGAGGGTAGAGACAGAGAGGGAAAACTGAAAGAGAGGTGGAGAAACGGTGACTGAGTTTTGGTTTGATGGTTTGGGAGGAAACTAAACTAAAAGCACTGCAGATGGCAGAGAGGCTTGTGTGTTTGTGTGTGATTTTTGCCAGTCGTACCCCCTTCCCTGCTTTCGCTGCATGTCCACCCACTCAACATATGTCCTCTCTTCTCTCCTCTCCTCTCCTCTCCTCTCCTTTCCTCCATCAGATGATTCTAACCAATTGTCTTTGTAGACATAAATGTGGGTGGGTGTATGTGTTTGTGTCATTTGTGCCCTTCTTCACTGCTTTCTGATGTATTTATATCCATAAACACACACAGTCACACACTCTGCCTTTTGCACTCTGCAGCCAAGCTCTCATCAAAGGGGTGTTTGATTTCTTCTGTTGCCCAGGCCCCATGTGTCCCAGTAGGGTCGGGGTATAAAGATCAGGGAGGGGCTGAGCTGTAAATCCAACACATACACACACACACACACACACACACACACACACACACACACACACACACACACACACACACACACTAAGCCTCAGAAGCATAAGTCTTAAAAAAAAAAAACAACTATTAGGCACTTTTCTATTTGCCAGTCAAACATTTCAGTCTCACATGGGATTTGTCATGTATTGCTCTACTTTATCAGGATTTGTGAAAATATACATTGATCACTGTGAATACAGAATAAAATCTATGAGGAAAAAAGATTCCCATCATAGGGAGGAATATAATGTAGCATTCAAGACTTTTAGGGTTATCAGCTTTCATATTTTAAACAATATGACTTGATATTTCATGGAGGAACAATGATTTTGCAACCTGTATCAATATTTCTGTTCATTTAGCCACTGAGCAAACGATTTGTGTAACTTTCTTCTGCTGATGATGTACTTCAGCATGGATAAAAAAATTGATTGATTGATTGATTGATTGATTGATTTGAATGTGTTATTAGTAGTATGGATATCCTGATGCATTAACAGCAGGGGGAAATTTCTTACAAGAATGCTCCCAGGACAAATTAAGAGCATCCCCACAGACTTACCGAATAAAGTGTCAAGCTCATTGTTTACATACATCTGTATCATGGTATCATCAAGTTTTCACATTCAAACAAAAACTCACAACTGGTTATTGTGACAACTGGTCAGAATAACTGTTTTGTCATAGTCCTTAAGCAGGTTACTGTGTGAGCTACTATCTTAGCTCTGATTTTTGGCAAACAAAAAAACAAAAAAACAAAAAACAGCCACAGAAAAAACTACAAATCACTTCTGTTTTCTGTACAGTTTAGGTTGTCAATAGTTGCAGTGAAGATCTGTTTGGAATCATGGATGTAACTTTGAAGGTTTTATTCTTAACACCTTACTGATAGTTTAGGTCGTTGAAAAAATATTTGTTTCAACATATAAATACTACCTATAGCCCCTTTATGCTGAGTATAATTTCCTCTCTAGACCCGCATAACAATAAAGACAAATTAAGGCTACTGGTTTGCTTTTTTTCTTGTAGATTTTAACCAGACTCAAATTACAAAATAATTAACCAACCACTGCTAATAATAAAATCTAGCAATGTGGGAAAACCGCCATAAATAAGTAAAGTGGATCAATACAAGTTTATACGTACAAAAGTGTTTCAAAATGTACTTTAATACCATGAAAGCTATCTTAAATATCTGAATCAAGCTGCCAGTAAGTAGTCCAATAAGAAGAAGAATTAATGACTCAAACGTAGGGCTGGGTATTAAAACAATGATAATTATTGTGATGGAATTTTCTATTATGTTGCAGTATAATTTGTATGGCACCATGCTGATTTTCCTTAGAGATCACTTTAGATCAGGGCTTAATTTGTTCATATTGTCAAATAAAACACAAATAGCTTTTTTTTTTTTTTTTTTTTTTTTAAATTCTACTTATGATTGATGCTGGACAAACATAATTATTGTTATCTCCAAATAATAATTAATTCAACGTTCTCTTAGGACCAAAAAACAGCCTTGAACCTTAAATGAATAAGGACATTTATTGTGGTAATTATCAATATCAAGTGAAATGTATCATAACACTTTTAGCTGTATCAACCCGGTCCCAGTTCAGCAGCTTGTTTGGAACATTTTGAGACCATTTTAACTAAGATTAAAAACCCAACATGTTAAAGACTCACCAGCAAACTATTGAAATGCATTCTGGAATCAGTTTTAATAATGTTCATTTGCTCATATTTTCAAACCTTCTGTAAACTGAAAAGGTGTGTTTAGTTTCTGCCACCGTTCCCATGGCCCCTCGTCTCCTGAAGGGGGATGTGAAGGTTGGATGGGGCCTGAGTCATAAAGCTAACGCTCCCTCTGAGACCATGACGATGCCAGACTGTTGAGCTAAACTATGAGAGTACATTCATTAGCGTTTTATTGCTTTGTAGTCTCGTCAATTAATCACAGGCGTGCACACGAGCTTGCATGCACTTTTTACGGTTCTAAACAGAATGCACGTCACTCAGACATCGTCTCTCAAACGCCAGCAGATTTGGACACATGTGCCTCGTTTGACGGCTCCCTGGTGTGTTGTACTTCAGACCACAACTTGTGTCGGTCTGTGTGTGTTGGTGCAGGGCAGACACACACCAAATGTATCTGTACCTTCAGTGAGGACACGTATTGACTTACCAGTAAAATGGCGTCACCTTGACTCCCCTCTGCTCTGCTGAAGAAGGTTTTATTGAAGGAATCTTAATAGTGGTTAATTGTACTTTCATTTATAGTTTCAGGGTCGTATTTCTGGTGAATCTGCTGATAATGTCACATGTTTTTAGATTAATTTTACGGCATGGTCTTGTTAATGACTTTAGTAGCGGTGCAATGTTATTAACCATTTTACAGCACATTTTGATTTGCAATGCAATATTCTGCCTTTTATTTTATTTTTCCTCCCTGAGTGAATTTCCTTGTGCAGTCTCAGTAATTTGTTCTTCCTCTGAGTTTCTAGACCACCTTAATACTGTGTAATGTTTATGACTCGAGCTTCTAATCCTGTTTTAAAACCTCTAAAAGACCAGGATACAAATAAATACACAGGTCTGTTTTGCCCTTGTTTTTCTACTGGCTGCACATTCTTCCAGTGTCTCAGAATAAGATGTTGGCTCTAACACAAGGGTTGCTTTAATCCTGTATTAAATGATCGAAAATGCGGGAGGACAGAATTGCTGAAAACAAACTCAAGCAAAGAAAGGAAGATGTTTATGTTAAGAACTGAACCACGGTCTCTTGTCAAAAGGGCTTGTTTCTTTTTGTTAATTGTGATCACTGTTATGTTTCACTGGAATCGTACAAGACTACAGAGCCCACAATCCAAATAGAATACTACAACAGAGGTGTCAAACATGTGACCTGCGGGCCAAAACTGGCCTGCTAAATGTTTCAGTCCAGCCCATGGGATGAATTTGCAAGGTATAAAAATACCCATACAGGCTAATATGATCTTAAGTGGATCAGATGAGTAAAATAACAGGATAATAACCAAATGTTCTTTTTTTTTTGTTTTAGTGTGGAAAAAGTAAAATTACATGATGAAAATGTGTACATTTACAAACTATCCTTTCACAAAAAATCTGAATAATCTAAACGACCATGAACAACCTGAAACATCTTGAGAAAAATAAGTGGGGTTTGAGCAATATTTTGTCCGCTACTCAATATTTTGTGCTTTTGTAGATCTACTGTGATCTGTAAGTTGTAATGTACAGTTGTGGAAAAAAATATTAGACCACCCTTGTTTTCTTCCATTTCTTGTTCATTTTAATGCCTGATACAATTAAAGGTTCATTTGTTTGGACAAATATGATGATAACAGCAAAAATAGCTCATAACAGTTTCATTTCAGAGCTGATATCTAACCATTTTCCATGTTTTCTTGATAATAACCAAAATCACTTCAGTTCTTACATCAATAACTATGGCATTGTATTGCCAAAAACAGTGCTTTTAGGCATTCCATGTTTTCTTTTCTGTATATTTTAGTCATATGATACACACAGGAGTTAGTACTTGATTGCAAAACCATTGTTTTTGATGTCTTTTGATGGTCTAAATCTTTTCTGCGACTGTGTAAATGAGAAGCTGAGGCCTAATATTGTTAAAATTGCACTTTTACTTTTTTGCACTAAAACACAAAGAACATTTTTGGAGTTATTATTTATAGATAACTATTCTATTATCATTATTTTTATTATTATTAGTAGTAGTAGTTTTATTGCTATTCTATTATCTAATATTTTTTATCTAATTGGTTTGGTCTTCTTGAGATCAACCTGGGCTGTATGTGGCCCATGAACTAAAATGAGTTTGACACCCCTGAAGAAACAAATGTAGACTCTATAGATATAATGATACATGTAGAAAACTCGCTGACGGGGCAGTTGTTAATGTATAGATGATGTATTCCTTAGAACATCATGAGGCGATCACACTGAGGAATGTTGACCATAGAAATTCACCCCAAGGCAAAAATCTATAAGTTACCCTGAGTGGGGCTCCTACAAAATTTGGTAAATAACAAGCTGCATGATGTTTTGAGAGGTTTGCCTTGAAGGTAACGGCTCATCATGTGTTGATAGTTGACTCAGACCCGTGATAAAATATGTGGTATTTTGTAATGGCGTGAAACATGCAGGGAGAATGTAATACAAGGAATTTTCTTATTTTGGATTTAAAGGATTTTCACCTCAGAATGTTAATTAGTAAAGAGCCTCTTTGAATAAACCAGGACAAAGAATGAGCTCTGTTTGTAGCAGAGATCAGATGAACACCAGTTTATTAGTGGCTCTTGTTTAATGTTTTTATGTGAACACACTGTTGTTTAACAAGGTCAGGCAGGGCATTCGGCTTATTTCACTGTGACTGCACTTAACATCACAGCTTTATCATTCCAAACCAGCTCTATTAGCAAGATGTCACTGTGAAAATCTTGATATATGCTTATTTCAATATTATATTTTGTGACGTTAATGAGTTTAATGATTATTTTTCATTGCTTTTCTTACTTTCAACACTTTTGTAACACAACACTTATATTTAATTGCTAATTCTACCTCTTCTTCCTTGTTTGACCATTCAAGCTCCCAGATACAGCATATTTTCCCCCTGATCACATATTTTGTGTGTCTTCTGCTTTATTTGCACCACTTGTGAGAAGTGGATTTGAGATACTGCATACAGTGTGGTTTTGTAGGCAGAGTATACAGAGTCATTAACAGGACAAACAGAATAATTCTGCTGTAGGGTTTCTCACACATCCTAATGTCCACATATGCATTTTATTTTGTATGGTTATGGCTGATAATATTGAGACTGAATTATTTATTAATGACATTAAACAAAAAGTGTTTTTCAGGCTTTGGCTCCTCCAATGGGGCCCGTTAAAGTTCAGGCTTTAGCAGTCGGAGTGAACATGCCAGGGGGTTTGTGACTGCCTGAACATCCAGATACAGTTTAATTAAATCCATATTGTTGGCAGTGTTTATTACACACACAATGTTTATTTTAAATTTCTATATTACAGTGTAACATAAAGATGGTCTATATGAACCCAGCGTCTTATTCTTGTTTTTATATTCCTTGTCTATTCTCAACTATGATACATAAAATAAATTCACAAAAATTGAAAATCTAATTGAACACAAACAAAAGGTGGTTAAAACTGAAAACTGACCTTGATGATATGCACTATTGTCCGTAAAGTTGGAATAATTTTGGTCTCAGACACATTCATCTTTTTATTCCTATTTCTACACATCAGTAATCACCTTTGACCAGTTTGACCAAGTACAATGATTACATACTGAGTCCCAGTTACACTTTATCTCTCAACAATACATCACATTGTTGCAATAATTTCATAAGAAGAGGCAAAAATATTTTTTCAATCTTCATGGACAACAATATATAAGATACTAAATTATTTGCCACTCAGGCAGACACGTTTTCAAAAGCCACTAACAATTATCCAAACTATGCGTAATATTTTGTGTTTGTGATTTGTAAATTAACTTAATTAAATTTTGAATATGTCGTTCCCATTGACATTTTAATATTGACATTTTTATGTAAAATCTGTTCACAAGAAAAATAAGACAATCAGAGATATGCAGAACCTTGTCCCCTCAGATCATATCCACCATGCTGAATAATGCCACTTATGTTCAGTGATACCTACTGTTGTGTGTGTATATTTTCCAGAGCAATAGGTTCCTTAATATCCTAGAAGATGGTAAAACACCCAAAATATGCCCTTTTCTCTGTTGGTGAAGAATCCAAGATATCGTAGAGGTCTAACTTGCATAAAAAGGGGAAGGAGAAATGTGCTCTAGGTTTTGAGTTGCAGCCACAGAACGACCCGAATGTAACAACCAAACTAATATTAAATAAACAAAGCTGATACGGCACCATAACCGGCAGAGAGAAATCACTGCATGTGTTTCCAAACAGCTGCGGCGCATGCATGTTGTGACTGTCTTCTGTCATACAAACATGTAACCCTGAGGTGTACATTACACAGATGTACAGACTAGTATGAGCACAGTCTATTTTTGTCAGAAGAATCCAGTCCTGAAATGGCATCTAAAGCAAGGATCAAAACATCAGCACATCAGTAGCACTGGGATTTTGGCTTATGAGACTTAATGCTGTGATGAAAATCAACAAAGACTCTATTCAAACAAATGGCATTGGTTCTGTCTTGGGGGTGTTTCTTTTTCTCAGTACTTTTAGACATTTCAACATCTTAAACTAAAATGACGGTGATGTATAAAAATATTTATAAAGACTGACAGACTGACATCTTTTTTATTTGGAGATCGCTTTTGACCCGGGGTTAAATCTGTTTCCCATGTATTTATCTGTGGAAATGTCTTTAAGTATGTTTGCTACTTTTTAAGCAATGCTCTGCTTTGCATTAATGCAGCTCCACACACTCCATCCTGGCAGATGCCCAGTCCGACCACAGTCTCCTCCTGCTGACTGCTGGGTGATCCCAGTGGAGTGGATGAGGGATACATTCCTCGCTCATGGGCAAAGGGGAAAGTGTTGGTCAATCATGTTCTCTGTGCATATTTTCCTCATCTATTGTAATATTAACTAAACAATAACAAAGCTGGTCCTTAACTTTAACTTCAGCTTGACCCAGTAACAGCTGTTACAGTTATTAGCAACATGGTTTGCTCATAGCTGCAGTCATTTAAAAGAGCCAGGCCATTGTGAGTCCTGCTGGCACACTTGGCAAAGCCAGCAAATTAGCCAGCAGAGCAGGAAAGGAGAGAAACAACCTTGAAAGTGTGATGCTTCCCCCAATTTTGAATCCTGTGTGTTGAAGTACCTTTCTGCATTTCAATGCAACATGGAAACGATATATAACAAAAATAAGAGTATGAATTTTATGCAGCATAACGTTAAAGGTGTTAAAGCCTTTTTTCTGGAGGATATTTCTTTATAATAACCATTATTTCTCATGTGGACATTAGATGACGTCAGCTCCTTTAGTTTAAATGTCTTACAACAGGCTGCCCATTGTGTGTTCGGACACTTGCCTTTTCCATGGTAACCTGTGTACTCTCAAGGTTTATTTAAAGTCTAGCATCTGTACTTATTTCAACCCAAGTGCCAGTGCCACTTTGTTAAAGAAACAGGAAAAGTTTCTGTTGATTTTCCATATTTTTCAGGTAATGGGTGTGTTTACAAGATGGCTTGGGGAAGTGAGTGATTGAATGTGCAAAGAATGGTTTGGTTTTCTGCCAAAGTGAGAGTGTTAGCAGCTAAAGCAGATATCCATCAGTGTTTGGAAACTCTATGGAGATATGTTGGAAATGTGACCATAGAATCAAAATAGAACAGACCTGACTAACCAGAAATAAAAAAGACAACTTTTTTTTTATTCATAGCATGGCCATTTGTCAATACCGCAATATCATTCATAGTACTACTACACTGCTATTATACCATTCATATCAATGCAGTATTAATGTACTAATGTTATATAATTTCTCTTATATAATTTCTCTTCTATAATCTCTTTTTATAAGGTTAATTTTTTCAATTTTTTTTTTTTTTTAATTTTTATATTTCTGGTAAATATAGAAGTGCAGTCTCTGTGCTGTACTTGTTTTTATTGTTAAACCAGAGAGCTGCTAAACTGTATCTTGTTTTTATCAGACAATAACAATAAAACTTCTATTCTATTCTATTCTATTCTATTGTCTTAAGTTACCTTGAGTGTACGTATACTGTATGACTTGTTATTGTTATAGCGCGGAAAGACATGATTAAACTGAGAAATGCAACACCATAATATAGGAAAGGCATTTGCAAATTGTGTAGAAAATGTCATACTTTATTTCTATGAAATGATACATAAAAGAATCACCTAAATGTAGAGACGATCATCAGTAGACAGCAGAAAGTGTTCCCCTGATAGTCTCAGCTGTCCTTTATGAGAAACGTTCCTGTTTAATACCTGTGTAATGTAATGTATGAAATAAGTACTCCAGACATTGTCATTCTGTACTGCACAGGTGGTCGTGTGTAGCTAAGTTGGTTTTGCATCACAATGACCTTGCCAAGGTTAGGATTTCCATTCAGTGGGACCACACATACAGAAAATATATGCAATTACTTTTCCGGAAGGCACTCTGCATAAAAGCGTTACCTGAATGGCATATATTCTATGTTATAGGAGCACATCTTGCCCTTTACATGTAAAGGGCAAGATGTGGAGACAGAGGACAAGAAGACAAAGACAGAATAGAAAGAAAAGGACAGAATACAAAGTATGAGGAGGACGGGAAATTGTGACATACGGACAGGTATGATTAAGCACAGATGAAAATGGTGCATGTTATATTTGATACAACCTCATAGATATTTAAAGTTTTGTTGTTTTTTTTTTGTTTGTTTTTTTTAAAAGTTTATCTGAAATCATTCTGGATCCCTTGATGTAGATGACTTGACTGTGTAGTTACTGAATTTGGACAGAATTAGACAAAAGTATCAGGTAAATGACTAATATGTAGCAGGCAAATAACAGTTACAGATCCAGATAGACACAATGGGACGTTAGATGTAAAGAACGACAAAGAGAGAGACAGGTAGAGAGGCAGTTCGTATCTGGGTTACTCTGGCCTCACATCTCTCCACTGCAGATGAATATTAATAAGGAGTTATTAATATCTGCTGCCTGCACTGTGTGTGAATATGTGTGTATGTGGGGTCGGCATGGAGGCGCTGTGTGAACAAGCCTTCCTCCTCCTTCACCTCCTCTTCCAAACAACCTGCATCTCTATCACTTTTGCTCTTCTTCTTCTCTCCTTCCTCTTCTTCTCCCTCCTCCTCAAACGTGCTCTGACTTTTCTCTTTTTCAGAATTCCTTCTTTTTCTTTCCTTGTCACTTACTCACTCCTTCACCCCCGCATACACTCTTATCTATCACAGCTCCTTATGTTTCCACACAGGATGCTGATACTGAAGCTGGCATCAGTTTTGCCATAAATCAAAGAAAAATGACTTAATTTTCAGCTGTTTGTCATCTATTTGATACATGTGGTCCATTAGTTTTATCTGAAGAGGAAAATGTATCATGCCTGTCTTTATGGAATAAAGTACTGTAAGTGTCTAATACTAACATACAATTTAAAAAAAAAATTCTAACAGCTTTAGAACAAGGCTCGTTATCTGCTACTGCTACTCCCATCCATAATTTAGAGTGGGTTATACATCACTTGCATTTATTGACTGCTTGTTTCTTGAGTCTTAACTTTGGCTGTTTGTTAGATTTTATGATTTTAAACTTTCTCAGATTTTACTTTTCTGTGAAAGAAAATGTCACAATAAAAAAAAATAAATTCTTCATCCTTTTGCCAGAACAGTGAAATGTAACTAACGGAGGTAAAAACCACTGTTTTCAGACCAATAAACTAACCTTAAAGTAAGTAAATTAGTTTACTTTGTAGTTGTGGTCCTGAACTTTGGTTTGGTCCAAGCATGTGAAGGTCAAAAACAATGTGTGAATGGATCTCATAGATATAAAGGCTTAAATATATTTAGTCAACTAATGTGTGTCAATTGTTAATGTATGTTATTTAACAACTACTAGAATCACACCACTGTTTATATCACTAGTTAAAGTCATGATTCAATATAATGTGGTCAAAAGTGCCCATAAGGACACACTGATGTTATGCACAGCCATTCATTCAATTATATCTTTATGAGTGTTTTTATTATCTATTATGAAACCTGTAAGTCCATCAGGAGAAATGTTTTAGGTTCAGAAGAGAGCGTCAGAATTTTTCTTTACAGCAGAATGTTAGTGACCACTTTACTTATTACACATAGACTGAGAATTTACTGACTATGGACACACATAAACAGACTAAAAGTATACGTTGTATGTACTTTAGTTTAAGGATGTCTGATTCCCATTGTTTTATGATGTAAAAGTACCTGATAAGTGATCACTAGTGGCTTTTCCATTGGAATATGCACAAAACAGAAGTGTGTAATGTCAGTTTTTTACCTCAAATGTGATGATTTGTTTATTTATTATGGCGAGATGACACGAGATGTCATTCCATAAACATGGTGATGAACATAAATATCATGTTGATTTACAAATATATTAATTGTTATCATATATTACCCCTTTATCCCGTACTAAATTAAAAAATGATTTGGTTTCCTGGTGTGTCAATCTGTCAACATCCGGGGTTTTTTTTATTCACGTGACTCTAGTTGCAGAAAAAAGTCTTTCCATTGCAGTTTTGCATGATATACTAATTGCGCTATGCCTGAAAAACCACTTCTTGCCAGTGCAAATCTTTTAATCAAAAAATGACAGTTTTGGTGAAATTGATGTTCTTCCATTAGGTAAATTTTAATACACAAGTTATATTCACACAATTTGAGGGTCAATGAAAAAGCGACCATTGTGATATAGACCAATTATTCTAGAGGAAAAATATGAGATTTCTGTAATAATAGTTTTTAAATATCAGAAAAATGTATAAAGAACTGCCTTCATAACATTGCCTTAATGAATATGAATGGAAACTCATTTGGTTTTTCTAAGTGAAGACACTCACTATTGTTAGTTAGCTTAGTGTTAGTGTGTGTCGTAGAAGCTTAGCACAAATTTGCTACCAAACAACAACAACCAAAAAAACATGTCTGAAACCAGTCTTCTTTGTGATTTTTTGATGTGGTAGACTGTTTATTCAGCCTGAAGTGATACACAACCATGTGACTTCAAGTAAAAATGAATAAGTCAGTGTCTTTGCTAATAGCTCTGTGCTAAACAAGCTAATATAGTTAACATTTTCTGAATTGAACACTATGTTGTGAAAACAGCTCCTCTAGTCCTTTCTGTGTACCTCTCTGCTGTTTCATGACTGAACATGGATATTCTAGTTATTTCCTCTGGAACATCTCACTAATAATAATGACAACACATAACACAAACATAAATTCACTGAGTCCCAAAGCTTGACAGGCATAACCACAGTAACTAAGAGGGGCGGGGCTTCGCAAAGGATCAATTTCACTATGCAGGATAATCACCTGAGGGAAATTCACCCTGTCATGTAAACCATGGGACCTTGTTTAAACTGGCTTATCCTTTATGACTTCTCAGCCTAAGGGGACTGATTTAACTTGGCTTCAAGAGGATTAAATAGCTTAAAAACATACATGTCTTATGTGCATCTTAAAGTTAGTTCTCAGAAGTTAGTAGTGTCATTATAATAAGAGTACTGTTAAATATGTAGTACAATGCCTGGGAACTCTGTGATAATTCTTTAATACATCAAACATTCAATGTGAATGACACTGATTTTTATAACAGTGTTTTTAATCCTTTATCACATAGTGTTAAAAATGCTTTCCAGTTGAGAGACACAATGCATACAGTATAAGACACTGTGTTGTGTTATGTAACCACATAACAAAAATTCAGTGAGTTCAGCTTGTCATATATGAGCAGGACTGGAAAGCCAACAACCAATCAGTGCAGTCGGTTTGGTCTGCATGGTGTGGTGTGGTAATAAACTAGAATGTCCAGATGACAGTGAGCAATGTGCTGTTGAATACAGAGCACAAGTACATAATTCATACCCACATATTCCCTTGGCATGTAACTGTCATATCTATCTCATGAGTGGAGTAGTGTGCACATATATACACACACTCTCTCATTTCCGCTCCACTTCACTTCACTTCACTTTCCTCTTTGGATTGTATGCAGTTTAATGAATAAATCCATACACAATAAGGTTTTTATAACAGCTTTTATAGCAATGAAAAGTGGGATAAGAACATTATAGTTTATGGGAAAAAAAGGATTGTTGAGTATGATAAGGATGCATGTTGCAATTTTGTTGCTTGAATAACCCTATTTATAACAAAAAATAAGTACAAAACATAGTGTCATCTCTTCTTTTTGTTTGCAGGGTACCATTTGTAACAGGTAGAGGTGCATTTGCAGCTTCGTAGTTTACAGATAAATGAGAAAGACTTCATTTTCAGCGTACATTAAATGAGCAGGCATTTGCCATGACAGCAGCTGGCGGTTTTGCCTATTAATGGTGAATATTCAGATTATGAGCACATATAATTTGATACGTTTTCAATTTGTGTGGCTGTCATGTTTGTTTAGGAAGCCTCTTTGGCCCGGTCAGACTTGTGTGATTTTCTTTAGCGTGTACTGCTCATCCTGTGTGGGTTTTCAGAGACTGAGTTCAGAGACACGTCTGTGTTTGTTGGGAGCTCAGTGTATACTGTAATCGTCTGATGAGGAGGGGGGGAGGGGGGTCATAGATCAAGGGGAGCAGGTGTATGTGTGTGTGTGTTGCATTTCAAGGGGAGCAGGTGTACACGTGTGTGTGTGTTTGCATGTGTGTGACATGGCATGTGTGTGCGTTGCGGGGAGCAGGTGTGTCTGTGTGGTGTGCTCACTCGGCCAGATAATGGGCACATATGGACAGAGCGAGAGAGAGACAAATGAGAGACACACACATGTACTCGCGCACACACACACACACACACACACACACACACACACACACACAGGATTATGTAGCTGAAAAATGTACATACAACTGATACAGAGGATCTTTTAGGCTTGTATGTTATGTGCCTGTGTGACTTGGTGTCTGACGCATGGGATAAAACCAGCGTTAAGCTCACAGCCGGTATTTACAAGGACGATGATAACAGAGGGATTAAATACAAACTAAAGCTAAACTGATGAGTATCTGTAGATTTTCACTCCAATGTCCAAAGACTTTGGTTGACAGTAAATGTTCAAAAAAATAGAACATGCAATTGTTTGATTTTCAGATATAAGTTTATTCAGATATTTAGTCCTTTGACTTAAGTGTTTCTGATTACATCATGGTATGTCGTCTATAAAAGAGGGTCACGGGTTCCTATTTCATCACTCACAGGTGTGAATGTGAGAGTCAGTGGTTATTCATTTGTATATGTCAGCCTTGGGATGAACTGATGACATGTTCAGGGTGAACCCTGCCTTTGCCCGGTGGTAGATCGGATAGGCTCCAGCACCTGAAGACCCTCTTGAGGATTAAGTCATTTGGAAAATGAATAAATGAACATCTTGACCTTAAAGCAACTGTGACGTCAGCCATTTGATTCTGAACTTTTGAAGCCATGTGTTTGTATTTGGTTGCTGGCATGTGGGCTTTTTGGAGCCAAAAATGACCATATTTGGACAAAAAGGGCAAAACTATGGAAGCCTGACGTGTCAGAGGTTAGCTACATAATATGTGCTGACTGACTTGAACAGTAAACTTCATGAAGAATTGCTTAACAAAGTACATTTACACTTTTGTTAGTGGAACCTATTAACACAACTACAGTCAAACTAATTGTCAGAAACAAAGAATGGATTTAATTAAATAAACCAGAACTCCAAAAGTCTCACTCTGCAAATAAACATTCTCTCATACACACACAGAGGGAAAATGTAAAGATGGACCATCAGATCATGCATTAGTGTTTCCAAATAAAACAAATGAGACCAGACTGAGTTCTGGGGAAAAAAAAGGACTTTATTTTAGAGAGAAGTTCTATATAATATATCTATGAGATTTCTAGGGATTTTCTGAGTGAATCCCAGTGGCTGTCAGTGGTATTACAACTTTAAGACACTTTCACATTGGCTTCATCTTTAATTTTAATTTTAAAACTCTATTTTCTTTTTGTTTTTTTTCTTTTTTTTTTTTGTTTTTTTTTTACAGTGTTGAAGTTTCTTCTGAGGAGGAGGCGATATAGCTTTTTCCTGCTCTATATCCTCCTTCAAAAATCGTCTATTGGTGGCAGTCATGTTTTTCAGCTAAAATAAATACCAAGCATCTACCTCAGTAATAATTTCTTATGTGTTTATAACATGGATTAAGGTTAAATCAAAGTTTGAAAGAGGCTTTTAAAGGCAGTTAAGGAGCAAAAGTTTGGTGAGCATCAGATTGGTGGCAGGCTGGCTGCTTTTTTTCAGCTGCAGATTGTAGAGCGCAAGAGAGAGAATAATTGTCAGCTATTTAAAAATGACAGAGAGGGAAGTGATGAGAGAAAGACTGAGAAGCAGCGGAGCAAGAGAGAGAGAAATGGAGAGATGAGGAGGGGTTAGATTGATGGAGGAAGAAGGAGAAAATGAACTTGTCCGCTGCTGGAGAGCCAGTGGAGGGAATGACAGCTATATAGATTACAGAAAAAAAGAGGAAGAGGAGAGGTTGCACTGGGAGGGTGACAGTAGGAATGGAGAGGAGGAAGATGATGAAAGGAGGGAGGAAGAGTGTTGGGACTGATTATTTATGTAAGGTGAAGCAAAGGGAAGGACTGAGGGGAGGGGGAGACGAATGAGAGATGTGGCAATAATAATGATGATGAAGAGACGAAGAGTAGGCTAAAGCAGGACTCGAGGAGGGAGCAGCCGAAATGGGGGGGGTGGGGGTACAGTAGCAAAAGGAGGTCATGTTTCAAAAGAAAGGACAATTCAGCTGGGAAGGGTGATGACTGGACAGTTGTATGTGTGTGTGTTAGTATGCTCTGTGAGGCGCAACTATACCCGATAAAATCACTGGTCAGTTCCACTTTTTAGGACCTCTGTAATGCTGTTAATAAGATTTTATTTTTGATGTAGAATGAGCTGCTACAAGGTGAGGAGCCACATTGTTCGATTGTGAATATGCGTCTCATTAATTAGCGTCTGATCAGGTGTCATCATCAGTTAATTGACTGATAATTACATCATCACCGGCCGCCCAAGTAGATCCCTGATGGGACAAGGGGAGACGGAGGAGGAGCAGATGGAAAAAGAGAGAGGACAGAGGAGAAAATGGCACAGTGAGGATGTGATGTGATCTGATGTGAGGGAATAGTCACTTCTTCTGCCCTTTATCTACTCAAGCCAATTAAAAAGAGCAGGGGCCTTTTAAGATAGATGCATTTTTACACTTCAAGTTTTTGTCACTGTAATTTGTATGTTTGAGTTGTGTTTTGTTACATTTGTACGGTGGTCTTTGTGTGAGTGTGCACACTGACAATGCAGTGACATTTTACAGCAGAGTGCTAGGCAGTGATAGCATCTTTCTCCAGTCTTTATCATTAAGTAGATAACAGCTCCACTGGCTTGACTTTGTATCAGAGCTCATTATAGTCTGCAGTTCAGTTCAATACAGCTCAGTTAGGTTCACTTTAAGTTCACTTAGTGTGAAAGCTGACTGTTTGATGTGTAAAATCTGAAAATTTCCCTGTGCTTGCAGAATCAAGTCTTTTTTTGCCCTTTGCTACACCTTTAAATCACAACTTGCATTTTCCAGCATTTGTTTGTGAAAGACTTACATGTAGAGCTGCAGCTATCAATTATTTTTGTGATTGATTAATCTATCGATTATTTTCTTCGATTTGATTATTTGAAGGATTATGTAAATAGGTCGGAAAAAAATTGTAAAAATGTGAAACACCCATGTCTGAAAATGACAAACAACTTGTCATTTTATTCCAGAATCATCTGAAACAACAACTACAAAAAGTATGAAAGTAAAAGGATATATACAAAAATATCCATATAGTAATAACAATAACAACAGTATAAAAGAATATATAAAAATATCTATTGATATATACAATAACAAGTAAGTCAGATGAAATCTATAAACAATATGTGGACTGCAGTCTTCAACAAATTTGTATCCAACTTACTAACTTACTGACAACTTAGGATGGAACTAACATGCAACTGAAAAAAAATAAAGCTAAATATTTTTAATGTTTGTGTGAAAGCTTAAAGGTTTAAAGGAGTCAGTGATGGTTCCAAAGAAGAAAAGTGAGCATGTTGACATGTTCTGCCTTTTTGTTCTCGTTTCTTCTGAACTACACTCCATGTTGTTTGTAGCAATCCTGGCGTCATGTGCGTCTCAATAAGCGTCCTTGTGAAACACGACAGTGGAACCAGTGTTTAGCGGCAATGAAATGAAAGAAATAAAGCTTTAATTCAAGAAAATTGTTACTGAGTATTATTTTAATTGATTAATGATTTATGCTGTATTTACATGCACCAGTAAGGCAACACTTTCAACAAAGTACTAATAACAGCTTCATGTCATTTGTGAAGTTTGCATGTTCTCCCTGTGTTTACGTAGGTTCTCTCACTCCCACTTCCTCTTACCATCCAAACACATGCACCTTAATAAGTTAAATCAACCACAGATGTAAATGTGAGAGTAAAGGGTGGTTCGTCTCTATATGTCAGCCCTGTGATAAACTGTGATAAACTGACAACACGTCCAGGGTAACCCCGCCTTCACCCAATGATAGCAGGGATAGGCTTCAGCATCCCAGTGACCCTAGAGAGGATTAAGTGGTTCTGAAAATGAATGAAAGAATGAATTAACTGTAAACTGTAAAAAAAAAAAAAAAAAAAAAAAAAAAAAAAGAACTTCAAGTCCTTCTGCTTTGCCTGTCAAAGCACTTGGTAAACTTTGTTTTCAAAGGTGCTATATAAATAAAGCTATTATTATAAGTCCAACTACAACCATTAGATGCAAATTTAATTTAGTTTTGATGATCTTTCCATTGATCTTACACTATTATGAGCTAGGTGTTGCCAAGTATTTAAATATTTTTGCAAATGATCAAATGACAAAAAAGCTGCTGTGTTCTATTTTTCATAAAGTGTGACAGGAGTTTTGTCATGCAGCATTCAAATACAATCATAAATATACAGAAGAAAATACCAGAATAATAAACCACAAACTGTGGGTGATTGACACTTGACAATTTTCTTTAACACTTGATAACACTTAATGATTGATGTACAGTATGTGGAGCACTCATTTTGTGGTCTTGACACTTAATGTAGCCCTTCAAACACTGACTCAAGTACAACTAAAGCCCTGGACTCTGTAACCCTTGATTAACCCCTCGTCTGATTAAAAACACTTCTATGGGGAAACCACCAGCACCACTGACAGTAATACTATTAGAAGAGAAAATATTTATTACTGTAAAGCCATATGATGAATAGAGAAATTATTGGATTACTGTAAGTCATGTCACTCATGTTAAGCACCCGAGTCCTCCACCCATTTCCTCATGTTCCCTCTTTGCTTCATTTTCCTTTTGTACCATTCTCATCTCCTGTATCCATTCACCCTCCAACACCCTCCCCCCTCCCTGTCCCCCATCTTTTCTCTTTTAGTTTTCCATCTCTTCATCATGCCTTGTTTCTTCCTGGAATCATATTTCCATGTGCTACTGTTTTTCTAGGGAGTTAACCCTTAGGAGTCCCTGCACGTGCCCTTGCATCCAAATCACATAACCAATTTAAGATGACGTAGCAGCAAGACGTAGCCTCACTGAGTCTTCCTTTCAGCTTGTGTGGAAAGTGCAGATGTCGAAGTAATACTGTGAAGTCAATTGTGTTGAAAGGTCAAGTAAAACCAGACTTCTGATACTCAATCTAAACATAATTTTCTGCAATATTGTCATCACATCTGGTGCGGGTTCAATCCAGGAAGAGATGGTAAAAATGGACTTCTAAGGGAAGCACTTGCAAGAAGAAAGTGCTTCCATGAAAAAAACAAACAAACATGTCAGTGTCTTTGGTGGAAAAGTGTGCAATGTCAACCAGTCAGATGAGTGGCATCTTGTATCACCACACTAAAAAAAAAAAAATGTTGTACACAGTTTTCTGAGTTGTAAAAACGGTTCATTGAACATGTTTATGGCATCACATCATGACTAGCTTCATCAACTCTTTTTAAATAGTTGTATATGGTTTTCCTGAAAGATACCTGGGGCATTGCCTGCATTTTCATGTACATAGTTGTACATAACTATATTTGCTACATTTGTAAGTATTTGTATTTATTTTTTTGTTGTATAAATTTTCAGTTCATATGTTATTAGTTTAAAAAAATAAAAGTATAGCTAAAAATGGTTAGTCCAACATGTTTTTGGTGAAAAACAGAAAAGAATGTAACTTTTTCCTATTCAGACTCAGGTTTAGCGTGTTAATATAACATGTCAAATAAAAAAAAAACGCTTTTGCTAAAAAATAAATATATATATATATATATATATATATATATATATATATATATATATATATATATATATATATATATATATATATATATATATATATGTGTGTGTGTGTGTGTGTATATATATGTATATATATATGTATATATATATATATATATGCCAAACAAGGTAAAGCAAACAATTTTTAATGAAAAATGTAAAGGCCAAATCAAAAGTATTCAAACAGCCCAAATATACTCAGACTCCTAAGGGCTACAGAGCTGCTAATGGAATCAGTCACATGGGCACAGTCTAGTCGGATGTATGAAACATCTGCATGTCATGATGGCCCACATGCATGTGATTGCACAGCCACACATACAGCAAAGACATGCAGTCAGACAGATTAGTGAGCCTGGTATTATTAAAGTTTTACATTGCTCTAATCCTCACACACTTGGTTGTGCTGTGCATATACACAATTACAAACACACTGTCTCAGTGGGGTACAGCCGTGGAGAGGGGCAGGTAGCATGAGATAAACTGATCTCTCAGGATGCAGCATAACAATGTGCTGAAAGTGATTATGTGATTGTGTGTATATGTGTGTGTTTGTGAACTATAATGAATGATAGAATAGATGTGCAGGACCCAGATCAAGAGTAAATGATGGCAAGAAAGAGTTTTTTTTTTTCTTTTTTTCCATATGGCAAAGCAGTAAAAGATAAAGTCTAAATATGTACATCTGTACATAATTTCTTTCATAGAAAATCTAAAACTTATAAGAACTTTCCCAGAATTTGAAAAAATTAGGTAAGTATATTTCCAGCCAAGTAAAGAGACGAAATGAGATTGAAACCACAGTAATTTCCACCACAGCTGTATCCGATATAAGTGACTTCACTGTTGGTGAATGTAAAGATCAGTTCTTTGGGCACAGCTTTATTCAAGGCACACTGCTCCTAAATATTTGCAGACATGTCTCATTTTGTTGTTGGTTTCTTTTGGCAACAACAAATGTAATTATGCAAGAACTATTGCAGCAAGGTTAGTCTTCAAAACACCAGAAATGACAGTAAGTTGTTAAAATACTGTGTCTGTTTAATGAGCTCCAACTATTTTTTGCTTGTATTTAGTTTTTCATTTTGCTAACAGGCTAAAGAAGCTAAAGTTAGCTAGGTTAGCTGCCAATACTCTATGGATAATTAATGCTAGCTGTCTTCAGTTCTACACTGGTTGTCTTTTTGAGTAATGTGATTTGTCAGAGCTGTTCAGAAGGAAAATAGAAGTGTTGGGCCGTCTTGTAGTGGTAACATAAATGAAAGTAACCTAAATTAGACTTAAAGTTTAACTAAGTGTGTTTGTAGCTCAGCAGATAGCTAGCTTAACATGATTTGTAGCGAAAGGACTTAGACTTTTTCAGGTGGTGGTTAGGGAGAGATAACTGATGAGCCGCAGGTCCAGATACCAGGTAAATTGGTACTTGAAAGTTTAAAGAATAGTAATATCACATGTCGGTTAAAAAAAAAAATGAGTTTGACAACACGCATCTTCTTAATAAGCCCCTGATGAGCTATTTTTGATTGTATTTAGTTCTTCATTTTGCTAACAGTCTAACGAAGCTACATTCAGTGCTCTGCTAATAATTAACGCTAGCTGATATAAGTGGTTAAGTGGGTGTCGTTTTGTATAATGTGATAGCTATGTCAGAGTTGTTTTTATGGAAAGTAGGTGTGTTGGGTTCCCAAATACTGACATGATAAATGAAAGTAACCCAAAATTAGACTGAAATGTGTAACTGAGTGAGTGATTTGGTCTTTGTAGCTCTGTAGTTCAGTGATTTGTGCAGCACTTGGATTATTTTTCAGATGGTGTTCAACTGCAGGTCTAAATACCAGGTGAACTGATATTTGAAAATGTATGGAATAAGCCACTACTACAATCCCACATCTGTTTAAAAACAAAAAACAAAAACATGGGTATGACAGCACTGCTAGTGTCTGTGTCTATCAGTTTTTAAGAAGTTTATAAAAATACATTTTTTGTTCTTTCAGAATTCTTAGAGATGAAGTTATAGACTTGTCATGTAACATTTAACACAAGAGCAATCCCTTAGCATGATTATAGGTGTGTCTCTTATTGAGTCACAGTACACTTTGGCAGCATGCCTTTTATATTAGATAATGCACATACATAGGCTTACGTCTGCATATGATACACAGTCATGTCATCATGTGACTGTCAACACATACATTATAGATGCCTCTAACTTATATTTATCAGTGTTAAATATGGACCGCAGCATTTCAGGACCTGATGTAATTTTCTTCCATGCTGTTATCTATTAGAAAGTTAGAAGAATGGGATTTTTGGGATATTGTAAGCACTCTATAATCTTACCAAGCATGTGGATAAATCTGTCTCTCCTACTCTGTCTAATCCTTGTACATCTCTTTCTCACTTTTTTCCTCTTCCTTTCGGATTCTGTCTCCTTATCTGATGAACTTTTCAGCTTTTCTAGAAATTTTATATTCTTTTCTTCTCAAAGTACCATTGCATTTTACTAGATCTATAAGCGTTGAATTTGATTAAATGTGATTTCATATATATGCATTTTTTGATCTATTAAAATGCTATATAAATAAATATTTCCTTAACCACTGATGGGACTAAAGCACATTGCAGTGTGTAGCCTACATACCAGTGTGTAACCATCAATGCCAAGACTAATGATTTTCTGCTTAAACAGTATTTTAAATAAAAATATTCCATGCTTTGTATTAAAAAAGAAACTAGTTTTGTTCATCCATTACTGGGATTTTATTGTTTAAGTACTAGTTTCCTTGCTGTTGAATCCATAACCCAGTGCTGTTATTCAGAAAAATGAGTAATCTCATACATATTTGCATAATTCATCCTTGTTTTTACAACAGTTACTGAGAGAAAAGCAAAATAAGGATTTTTTGAAACAGAAAATGGCACATCAAATCAGAGAGTGTGTAATCTTTTGCAGGGTGAGAGCATTTGTGGGATTCTTGTTCAGATGTCAGAGGGAAGGGGGGCTGCTGTCTTTAATCAGGCTAAGCATACAGTATGAATAATCCGCTCTCTTACTTTTACTTAGTCTTACTTCAATTTGTCTGGATGTACAACTATGTAATCTCTGAGCTTATTGTAATTCTGTCTCTTATTCTCTCTACCATTTCCTTCCTTGTATTCTACTCCATATGTAGCATGTCATCATGCGAACTTTAACACTTTCATATCCTGACTCCTGTTATTGTTAAATACATCATTACAGTGGCCTCAAGCATAACTGGAACTACAAGTAATGATTACGTTGGTGTTGTGTGTTAAATGGTGTTGTTAATACATGTTGACGTCAACTGCATAGACAGTATAACCCACAAAATATGCTGAGCAACTAAACAGCGTACAGTTAGCTCTGTTATATTTGCTTGACAGATGGGAGTGTATTAGTCATTGGTATATTCTACAGGGAGAGACTTTAGTGTCAGAAAAATATACAGGGTCCACTAACTGATATGTCAACAATTTAAAAATCACTGAAGGCTCCAAATTAAACTACCCAACTGAATCAAATAGATATATAATGTGTTAAATCAGTACATAAATAAATTGCTCACTGAGGTAAATGATAAGTGACCGTTGACTTGTTTTCATTGCTAATGTCTCCTTCCCTTTTCCCTTCTTGTCCACCTCTTTACTCCAGGCTCCGACTACTCTCCGCCTCCGCCTCTGCCTCGCCCTGCTCCCCCTGGCCTGACTAATGAGCACAGTGGTGGTGGTAGCCATGGCGACCATGGTGGAGGAGGGGGCGGGGTTAACCACGGGGTCGGCGTGGTTGGCCTGGCCCCAGAGCACATCCCCACACCGGGGGCGGCCCTCAGCTGGCAGGCGGCCATTGATGCTGCGCGGCAAGCGAAGATGATGGGCAATGCCGCATCGGGCGGAGGGGCGGGACTCGGGTCAGGAGGGGGCGGGCCCATCTCCACAGCCAGCTCCACGCAAAGAAAGAGACAACACTACAGCTCAAAGCCCAAGAAACAGACCACAACGACAGCCACAAGGCCGCCACGGGCGCTACTCTGCCTCACACTCAAGAACCCCATCCGCAGGGCCTGTATCAGCATTGTAGAGTGGAAGTATCCTTTAACCAAATGTGGGTGGAGATGTGGAGGTGGATGGCATTCATTGAAAAGGTGAAACAGTCAGTTTGTTGGATAGCCTTCTGGAAACCTTGAAGAATGCCTGATTTTTCAGTTTCATGTTTTCCTGTCTTGGTTGTTCTACAGGTCATGTTTATTTAGAATTAGGAGGCTATATCGAACACACACATTACATTACACCAATTGATAATAAGCAGAACCAAACCAAAGGAGTTTGTCCGTGTCTGGACAAAACAGAACAAAAAGACTTGCCCCTTCTTAGATGCCCCATGGGACCTAACTTCAGGGAAAATATGAATGGGCATCAATGGTGAGAGACAAATAATTTTTAATTCTGTTCGATTGGTGCCACTATCACCTCCCCAATAAGTCCCAATGTAATTTTTTTTTTCAGATTTTTCAGAAAACACAAAAAATGGATTGAAATAATTGACTATTTGATGATTCAGGCAAAAATTCTGAGTCCTGAGTGCACTTCTAAGCAGCTTGAACCGGGAAGGTAAACAAGTTCCTCTGATGACTACATGTCCAAGGTAGAGGACAAGGAGAGAGGACAGGAGTTTTGGGGTTAAAGGACCTTAGAATATATCGTATATGAAGGTGTGTACATGTGGCACAAAATTGAAGTGAATTTAAATTTAATAAAATGTATGCTCGGCCTGTAGACCTTTCTTTTACTAGATCCCTTGGATGCTAAAAGTTAATTTCAGATGCTGACTGGAGGCATGAAGGAGCCTTTCCCTTCATTAGTTTGTTATTAGCACAAGAGTTTTAACGTGGATACATGCAGCAACATGAAGCAGATGTAGTAAATAGAAAAGAAAGATGATGCCAGAAACTTTAGGAGCAACAGCAAAAGTCTGGTGAAAAATCAGGACCAGGACATCTGATTCAGAGTCATTCAAGAAATAGTAAAGAAGTAAATGCAGTTTGTTCCACGTGTGTTTCTTTTTTAACCCTTAAAGACCCACAGCTGTTTTTGTCACAACTGATTTTTTTTGTCTTTCCCAAGTGATTTATCACCATTTGTTGTAGTGTTATCCTCTGCATTTTGCATTTTTCAGTGAAAATTAGGTATTTTCTGATATTTAATTACTGATCATGTAAATGTTCATAAAAGCTCAGCGTAAATTCAAAGGTTAGATCAAATCAGAGAAAATATATCATTAACTGAACATCAAAATGTGTTTCTACAACCACTGTCATTAATCAAACTATTTAAAATTTACTGGTGAATCAATGTTGCAGAAAATGATGGTGATTCCATGTACACTACAGAGCCTGTGAATGTCCAAATGGGTCATATCTGATGACTATGAAAATGTGGTAAACTGCATTTACCTCAAATTCAAAATACATTTACATGTATCGATAGAATTAGTGGATCAACAGTTACTTAACACTTTAGATCAGTAAATGCTTTTGGTCAGCGATGGATGTTTGGGTCTTTATGGGTTACTGGAGATGCAGAGATGAGTGCTTCCTTTATGGAAAAATAACAAGTAACACAAAATTCATTTATTTGTCACGACATTATATAACTTGGAGTCTAAATCTAATTTTATAAATGATCGTTTAATAAAATGTATAATGGTTTAGAAATAATCACCAGTATTACAGTATTTGAACTTGGATGGCCAATTAATAGAAATACAGGTATAAAAATGTGTATGTATTACACAGTACTGTGAAATTTATCATTCCATTCTATAATGCAGTGTGTTTGACCTGTATAAGGGTAGCCAAGACTCCAATACTCTCATAAAGAGCTGCTCAGGACTCGTGTATTAACCTAAAAATGCTCCCGGTCATCACCAGGATTATATTTATCGCTGCCACACATCACATGAGCTAAATATTCCATAGAAGAAGATGTAAAACTTAAAATCCCCATGTTTTTATTTAGAAACACTTTGGCTTCCTAATTTTCCAGTTCATTAAAATCATTGTTTTAGCAGCCAAAAATGCTAGACCAGCCATTTTCCAATCTCTTCCTTTTCATTTCTTAAAACATTTGTTGTATATACCCTTGCTTGCTGTATGCGGGATTCGCCCATTTTCACTCACTAATCTTAATACCTTTTTCCTTTATATGTCCTTCATTTTCCCTTTCTCTTTCATCTCACAGTTTTTTCCTGTTTCCTCAAAGGAGGATGAAGAAAAGTGACATTTTATCCCTCTTTTACACCTCTCCCCAGTATATTTCTGTCCCCTAACTCTCTCTAACTGCTTAATCCTCTTTCCCCCAGGTCCATCCAGGATTCCATCCCTCCTTCGCTGCCTCCTTCCCTGGTTACATCTCTCACCCGCCGTCTACCGTTATCGCTTTCTCCCTCTCTTCTCTCAAATCCCTTTATTCCTGCTGTTCTCCCGTCCTCCGTTTCTACCTTTCCATTCCTCTGGAGTCCCCCCCCCCTTTTTTTTAAGCTGCTGAACATAATGACTTGCTTTTCCCTCAGGGTGAGGTAGAGGGAGAAAGGGAGGGAGACAGAAATGGTCAGTGTCACAGTCAAAATGATCTATAATAGGAGAGCATCCACATGAGCATCGACTCAGCAAGAGCACAGTCACACATCGTCCTGAGTGGGAGAAGGAAGGAGAGGAAGAGGAGGGGCTGGGGAAAATGAGCAGGGCTGGGATGTGGGAAGGGCATGAATGTTGACAGGAGAGAAGATGGGGAGGGAAGGAGGGATTCTAGGGAGGATCTGAGAGGTAAACAAGAAAAATGATAGAGCAGGGGAGGGCAAGTAATAAGTGAGGGGAGGGAATGAAGGAGAATCATGAGGGAGGAGGGGCGACAAGTGGAAGGCAGATCGAATTGGTGAGGAAGTGGAAGAAGGAGGTGTGTAGGACTGAAGCCGAAGTGCCTTTGACAGTCTCCGATTTGTTTTGGTGATATTGTGTAGTTAAGCATGAAAAGTCAGGCTCCGTGAACAGTCCCATGCGATTTTTCATGTATATCACACAAGTGGTTGACATGTTCCATGTTGATTTATGCCCTCTATTCCCTCTGCACTGTGCACCTTACATTTTTTATTTCTCGTTAACCATCAGCCAAATGTCATATTGTCAGTTGGGTTTTTAAATAGTTTTCTCTTGTTGTGAAAGAAAGGGAAATGCATGGAAAAAGCCTGCATAAACCCTCAGGGTCATCGGAATAACCTCACCCAGTGATTGATGAACACTCAGATCATTACCCACAATTCCCAGCATTATTCATTCAAACACACTCTGAAGGCAGGGGCTGAGAAATGAGGAAAGAAGGGGGGCATTAAAATACTTGTTTATTTTATCATTCTACTCTGGTATGCCCTTTATGAAAACAGTTTGATCCCACATACAGTAAACGCAGCATGTGTGTGTGAACTTATGCAGCGTATGCAGCATGTAGTTTAACTGTCATTAGCATTCTGCAGGCTTTGTGTGTGTGTGTGTGTGTGTGTGTGTGCGTATGTATATGTATATCGGTACATGTCCTGTATTCACTGAGTGCCTCAGTCTCTAGAGATAGCAGATCCGAAATCTTCCTTCTCTGTTACCATGACAACAGCTGCTGCTCTCAACAGGTCGATGGGGCCTGTCTGAGCTCTTCCATGCACACACAAACACACACTCAGATTAGAGAACTCGCGTAAACACAGTCAAGAACACACACCTTTACACATCGATGATAAAATACTGAAACACACACTATGTCTCTCTCTCTCTCTCATGCTGTGTAATTATAGCATTTAAGCATTACCTGCACATTGCAAGGTCAACACGAGAGACGAGGAGAAGACTAGGGGCAGCTGTACGTCTAACTACCATGTTCTTTACAGGAAATCACACTAAGTGGTTGTTTTGAAATGGTGTCGCTGAGGACATACACACAAATGCTTACACGGTTTTATTGTAAATCTATCTACATATTGCATCAGGTCACAGAAGGGGTTACACTGTTTATGTTTTACTCTTAGTTTGGAAAATCAGATGAATATTCTCAGCGTATGCCAACAAAATGTGAAGCTTGTAATCCCAGAAAATCAGTAAAGACATGTTTGTCACGATAAAAGATTATCTGTGTTATTGTGAGCTGCATGATTACATAATCCAACTGCTGATTGCGCTCTTATCTCGTCTATACCAGCTTGTATATGGATGCCCTCAAACAATCCATTTGTTACAAGCATATAGAGTTTACCGTTTTTAAATGTTGAATACAAGCAGAATGTTAAAGCCCAAAATACCTTAGAGAGCTCATCTGTGGTAAATATATTTCATTGTGTCACTAATGAAAATTGCTCAGTTAACATGTTGATCTCCGTGCACACATTACACTGTAGGTCAGACAGGAAATAAGACCTCTGCACCTCCTCCTTTTTTTCTGTTTACAGAAAAGTCTACCCTGTGGTGCTAGATTTTTGGCTTATCAGAGGGGCTTTTAGAGAAGTAGGGGCCTTACAGTATATATGTCAGCTTTAAGTACAGATCACTATTCAAGATGTGTATATACACCGTTCAGTTTTGACCTGTCCCAGATGAGAGATGCCAAAACATGGCCAATATCTTTGGTTTTTAGCTATGTTAAAAAAATTCAAGTCCTATGCTGCACCACGAGAAAGAAGGAAAGATGACCATATTGGAGTGATTGCGGCTACGGTCACGTCTGAAATTAATCAGCACCAGGGATGAGTACCCAAACCCAGTACTAAACAGACCCCAGAGCCAAATAATTAAAGACCAGAGGTATCGATAAGCTCTGACATTCTTGCTGTTCCTAATGGTACTGGAGGAAGTAATTTAGAAGAATAAGTCTCCAATGTATCACAGCAACATAGAAGTTGTTTGGCAATTTTTGTCTCATCAGCTCTGTTTCTGACCAGGACATTTGTCTGATGCATTTTTGTTATTTTCAATCCAAAAGCAAGACCTGGATCAGGTCTGTGAGGAGACACATCCTAGTGACAACGACTGGTGTTCACTGGAGAATTTAACTGTAAACTATGGACACTTCACTTGTCACAGATTTAATGTTTAGCTCATTGTTCATCTCTCTGCCCAGTTCATGTCATGTCCTGTTATACTAGTAACCTGAAACCAAACACAAACATGAGTTAATGATTTAAAGTGACCGTTAGCCCACTGACTGTTTCGCTATGGGTCGGTTCATAAATTTGATGCAAAATGGTCAGCGCATCATCTAATCTGACATTCACATGTTCAGAGCAAGGGGATTTAGAGAGGATGCAGGAAAACCACAACACTGTCAAAATACTGTCAGCCCAGCATTCAGTTTTATTTGATGAATGGAAGACTTTATTCTGTTATAGTAAATAATTTACGAAATTTGTTTATTACTATCATGCTATTGTAACAAAATCCGAGTCTATGAGAGTGATTAGCTGGCAACAGTAGCTGTTGCACTTTACAGTTTAAGTCTATTAATTATATAACATGTATATAGGACTACGCTACAAATGAATAAAATAAAGCAAATAATTCTGTCCACAATTTGAAATGTAACCCTAACCCTAAGCTAAATAAAGAGTCAATGAGAATACCATTAAAGTATCTAACTGATAAGTGATATTAATAAGAGAAGTAGTATTGATAAAATCTCAATGGTCAGCGCACAGCAAGTTTCATAATTGACATAGTGGAATATGTGCCTCAGTTGATCTAATGTATTAAACATTTAAAAAAGCTAGGCTAAACTGTGCTGAAATATCAGGTGTGATGCTACTGCTCTACTCCATAACTTCCCCTGACTTTCTTTATATATTTTCCATTTCTGTCACTTTTACCCAAGGCTTTTACCTCCTACATCTTGTAGCTCTTTAAGTATTTTTTGTTATGTAATTTAAGATGGATCACACAGATGATGTAAAGTATTAGTAGATAATATGGATCTTGCCTTTATTCTCCCCAGTTTCCTGCAAGTGTTTTGCTCTCAACAGCACAGCAGGCGGCAGATTTATTATCATGTTGATAGAAGCAGACCTCAAGGGTTTTTTGAATTATGGGTCAGGAACTCCGAATGAGTCACGGGCCTGTTTTTCTGTGGGTCTCCACATGTCTGGATTGTGTTTTAATGAGCCCCCAGTACAAGGGTGAGTGATTAACTTTGATGCATTTTAGTCCCAAGCTGAATGAACTGAACAATCTTATGGTCGATGATGTTAAAGGGTCAGGCCTTAATCCAAACATAAACAGAATATTAGGCCTGCCATAAAACCCCAAAGCTGTTTTTTCTTCCCTCTGTCTGCAGGGCTGTTGCTAAACAGAAGTTGAGGCCTGAAATGTGCAGCAGCTCTGTTTCTGCTGGGGCCACTAACTGCATGATAGCAAGTATGATTAAATGAAGTAAAAGACTGTCAACATTTTTGTTTTTGGGATACTTTTTTTTTTTAAATTCAAAGAGTCAGTTATTGACCACTTGTTAGATGAAATTGAAGTCAATCGGTGACTCGCTTCAGAAAAACTACTACTTAAGTTGACAGAAAGTTTGGTAAATTAAAAATCAGTGCGTCAGTGTTTGTACCGAAGTTTGATATGTTAAAAACCCTGAAATTATTGGGCTTTCACATAAGCCACAAAAAAGGTTGAGGTTATTACATATTTTGACATGTAGTCAAGGTAAAAGAAAGAAGGGTGGCAGCGTATGATTGTAGGAAGCAAGTAAAACCAGATAGAAGGATAGAAGGGAGAAAGGAGTGGAAGGAGAGTAAAACAAGGTGGAGGGAGGTGACAATGGCAGTTGGTTTGATGAAAACCAGACCTCCTCTATCTCTCCTTCACATTCTCTCAGTCCCTCCATCTCTCTCTCTCTCTCTCTCTCTCTCTCTCTCACTGAGGCCAAAAATAATGAGGTCACTCCCCTCTCAAGGACCGTTCCAAATAAAAACCCCTCTGTGTCTTTTCTCTCCCTCATTCCATTTCGTTCTCACTCTTTCTCCATCCATGTCCTGTCTTCCACGCGACAAGCCTGCTCCTTACCGCACCCATATTTGGACATGCACTGTCTCTCAACACCCCCCACCCCCCACGCCCCCCCACATACATAGAAGTTTCTAAGTAACACAGTATGTTTTACTGTTAACGAAAAGGCAAACTTCACAGCTTTGATCTCTCCTGCTGTGTACACTGCTTGCCATTCTGCTGTGTGTATATATAGCTCTGCTTATGTAAGAATGTATTAGGCTGTTTAAAAATACCTATAATCATATGATATGAAGACTTTGTGTATTTGAGAAGGTCAGTCATGGTCTGCATTATTAACCATGGGAGTGGAGCAGGGACCCATAGTGCACCCCATATGAATATGTGTGTTTTATGGTACAGATAGATATTAGTGATATAAGGATGTAGAGGGTCTGATGATAAAAAAAAAAAAACCCAACAACAACAGTATTTGATATTATGCTGTATTGTTTATGTCATGTCACAAATCACACTTTTTATAGCAATGTTTCTTTCACACAAATGTAGACAGGAAATGTGCATAAAAGCAACACAAACAGATAGGAAGGGTGTGAACTTGACACAGTGGGCTATTTCTGAACAAGAATTGATCTTACGGACATGGCAAATAAAAGAATAAAATATTAGCCTATTGGATTTGCAGAACAGTTACTGAATGGTGGTAAATACCATTGCCATGATATAAAATTAGTCATACTGAGCTCGAAGATTTTGACTATGCGGTCCACATCTAGATACAGATTACTAATTACACTGTTAGGAATTTAACTCTCAGTACTGAAAGGTGTTTCTGACCCATAAGCCCACCTGCACTGGCCTGGTCAACAGGGCACAGACAGAAATACTTTCTGTAGTGTACATTGATCTGACTGATGTGAGAGAAAGAATTAAGAACAGCTCTCAATATTTCAGTATGTAATTCCAAATGGATTGCAAGCTCCTTGCGAGTCATCGTATCCTTGTCATCCTAATGACATCGCTGACTCATGTTGTCTGGAAATTTGCTAAAACAAGGCAGAAAAAGATGCAAAGCCACAGAATGAATGCTGCATTCTGCATATGAACTTTTTTTTTACACAATGTAAAAAAAATCCTGTTTTTACGGAAAAAAAACTGGCAGCTGTGGTTTCCAGAACAATACTGTAAAAAACACATCCAACTGTAAACATGTTTACAGAGTAATATTGTAGATTTTACATTTTAAACCTGTATATTTAACACTGGATATAAATGGTAAATGGACTGCACTTATTTAGTGCATTTTCTACACCTTCATGGTGTCCAAAGCACTTTCCAAAACCACCAGGTCCAACTGGGAGCAATTTAAGGTTCAGTGTCTTACATGGACACTTTGACATATGGACAGTCGGATCCGGGATTCAAACCACCAACCCTTTGGTTATTGGACGAGCTGCTCTACCAGCTCTACCAACCCATTAATTTACAAGTTTAAAATGTTAAATTGTTAAATGTTTACTTTTTTATAACTTTTTTTATATGTAAAAAAAAAAAAAAAGCAAATAGGCCGTTATTTCAACATTATGGTCTTGTAATTTAAATGGTACCACATTGTCTTTCAATTTACAGTTTTATTTTCTAAAAACAATAGAAATACATAATTTCTACATACAAATCTGGTTTTGTTCACATACGCTTCCTGTAAGAACTACAGCTATATTTGATTTAATCGTTAACACAAAAATCTTTTCAAGTAAACAACTTTGCATTGTATTGTCACTTACAGTTTTTTTATGTTGCAATTTTACAACTTTTTGGTGTCAATTCTACAGTCATTTTTTACAGTGCAGACAGAAATATGTTGTAAATACATGGTAGGTTAAGAGACTGTATTTAACTTTTTTGCAGTTACCATCTTGTTCATGTACCTGTGTGTTGTGTTGTGTTGCATATTGGTGTGCATATTCCTTAACCCTTTTCTCAGACCATTTGAGATCATCATCCTGATGACCATATTTGCCAATTGTGTGGCCTTAGCTGTCTACATCCCCTTCCCTGAGGATGACTCGAATGCCACCAACTCCAATCTGGTGAGTAGCCTTTTCAGTGTTTACACCTGTGTATGCCTGCTTGTTTTTTTTTTGTTTTTTTTATTTCAGTTTAACAAAAACTGGTTGAAGTTATTGTCAGTCCTGGTGCAAAAGGATGGTTTCTCAGTTTTGTAGAATGTGGTGTTGAAAGTTTTTCATTATCTGTGTTGTGTGCAAATTGTGTGGTTAATTTGTGAAATATTTAATTTGTGATTATAATGGGCACCTGATAATGGGCAATGCTATTGGCAGCACATTTTTTGCACTTACAGCTACTGTTGTTTCACTGTTTGAGCATAAATTGTGCCATCATTGATTCTTTGGATACAACAGAGCTATTGATTGTGATTTTCTACTTTAAGGCTGCCAGAAAGTTGATGGTCTTGAGTTATTTTGATGGTGTCCTCATGAGTTTTATCAAATAAAGGCATGTGAGTTGATTTGATCAAAGGTGATGAATAATCCCTCTCCCGTGGTCAATAGAAAAATATTGGCTGGGGAGAAAACAAACTTTGAGGTCTTGTGGTGAACTGAGTTGAGCTGTTTTGATTATGGAAGGACATTGATTCTAAGGTTGCCAAAGTGTCATCTAATCTAGTGTACAAAATGTCCTATAATTTAATATATTTCGCAGAGCAAAGAAAATATCTTGCAAAATAAAGACATCTGTTGCTTCTAAACTTTTCAGACCACTTCTTGCCAAACCTCTTATCTAATTACCTAAACATGGACACTCACCAGCATGTGAGTGTGTGCTAATCAGTGTGGTTCTCTGTTTCTATAAATCAGCATGGATGCATATATTCTGCATGATTTTGGAGCATGTGTGTGTGGCAGCTTGCAGATGTATGCCCGTGTATTAGTGTGAGGACGACAGTAATCCCTCAGAGGCCATGTAACATCTGTTACTCTGTCTAAGAAAGATAGTGTCATGCTTTTTTATTCTTGAAATGGTGTTTTTACTGCCACATGTTGTCTTTATGAAGACATTTGGAGGACTTATTTTGAAACCTTTGAAAGTCACAAGGTCAGGTGATGAAGCAAAAGGTATATATGGGATTGTTTTTGTGTTTTTCACTCCATCCTTTAAGAAATATTTAATTTGTGACAGGACAGGAGAAATGAAGTTTATTTGAGTGCATATATCCTCTGAGCTCTCTTTTAATGATGTGTTGTTGCTGTGCACATACTGTATATAGATCAGTGTAGAGTAAACATGATTGAAGTGGTGCTTAAACAGTGTTGTGTCCATCACCCACTCTCTCTGACTCTCTCTCTGAATACTGTAGGAGTGTACACACTAAATACCGAGCTACTGTAGTTACATAAACATGTAAACAATGATGTTTCTGCTACTGAGTTTGTCCTTTACAGATTAATTTTATGTCATCAAATTGGCGTTAATGATCTTTTTTATTTTTTTAGAGGACATTTGTCCTTTGTAAGCTTATTAACATAACCATCCTCAGCTTTAAAGATTCCACTTGTATAATGTAGTTGACTAATCAATATTCCAATTAGAAGTAGAAAGCTGATTAATATGTGTGAAAGACTTTAAACACCCTCAGAACAGTACTAGCGAAAAAAGTATCACAGCCACGAATACAGTGAATATGTACTGTGTGTAATTTAAATAATGATCTTGATATTGACAGGCTGTGTAAGAATTGGGATTTAGGTAATTTATTTCTTATTGTCTTAATTTTTTATATTTTTTAGTTCCATCATCAAAATTTGGGCAATCTGGGTGGAATTATGGTGATTTTAAGTTATTGCCATATTAAAATAACATACTCAGCATTGGGATGCAAATATGCAATAGACAAAACACACACCTGCCTAAATAATTTGCCATAATAAATAAATCTTTTCTCACATCCCCTATTCCTGCAGGGTTATTTTGGACCCAGCAGTGAGACAGATAAAACACTCACAGACACACACAAACCACCAACACAGCTGTGGTCAATTAGTTTTATGTCCCTCTGACAGACAGGAAGCAGAAGAAATAGCTTGAAATGTACAGTTTGCATGTGTGTATATTTGTTTATTTTTGGTATTAACATGTAACTAGTTGAATAATGAAACTTTTTTCATGCAGAATACAGAAGAAATGTTGTGAGGTTGATTAATAGCCAGGGGCTCAATTCTGGGTTACCTTGTGAACGCAACTTTACGCACCCTTTAATGCAAATAGCGACCTAACGATGGTGTATCGAACGCAGAGCCTTAATGAATGCAAAATCCCTTTCTGGGCGGGTTGCGTTCCTTAATGTTAATTCAACTATTAATGAACAAACAATCAAATGAACGCTTCCGCTCCTGCTGTTTCCAATGGAATTTGCCATAACTGAGGACAACCTTATTAAAGCCAACTCTTTGTTTTGGTTCCAAAAGTATTAATTAAGTATTAATTTTATTAATGTATGATGAAAGACAATATGGTTTATGTGATTTGAAGCATTCATGGTGTTGATTTAGATTAGCTTCGCCCAATTGAACCCCCACCTGCCTCCGCCCCCACCCCAGACCCACCACTAAGATATTATCAAAAGTGTCTTAAAAATCTTTTGTTTTTTTCAAATATACATAATATATCAAAGGAAATACATTACAGTTTTCTCTCCCCCAAATTGATGAATCTGTCAGTATTATGGTGAGAATGAAGAATTATTGGTCTGTATTCACACATATTGTAGCATCCGGCTGGACATCTAAGGATAACCTGAGTTATTCCGCACTGGTGACTTAATCAGCAGAACTCTAAATAGTTACTGTCGGTTGTAACCACACCAAACAACAGGACAAAAGAATGTATAGAAAACTTAACTCTGCTCCGTTCCCTCATCCACTCACTCACCACGCTCATACCTCATAACGCACACACCGGTTCACTGGCTCCGCCCCCATTCCATCTCTCATTCATTCATTCATTCATCTCTCAAAGCTACACACACTCTGTCCTCTGTTGCACTATGTCCTGAGGTAATCTATATTCATTAATTGATGCAGAGTAGGGGTGTAAACAATTAATCGACTATCGATTAATTGTCGATAAGAATTTACTCGATTAAATTATTAATTGTCGGTTAATTGCCCTTTTCTGCCTGTCCACACCTGTCCAAAGGCTGCTGGTTTGTCCGCGATGCAACGCCACAGCTGGGATAGCCAGTCATCAAACCGGATCATGGCGTTCATGAGTTAGAATGGCTTTATGGACATGGTGGAGTGAAACACAGACCCGCCTGTCTGTTTGTGGGAGCGCTGCACCCCTGACTAAATACACGTACAAATGCGGGGTCAGTATCGGATTTTAGCGTTTTCCTTGGAGGTTGTTCTAGTCCACAGTCAGTGAGACAGAAGTTGAAAATATCCTCCTGATCCGGGCCACAGGTTTGTTGAACATTATGTCCTGCAGTCACCCCGGTGGACATGGGAAGAAGCGAGGGGAAGGGGGGGGTGTGTGTGTTTATTATACATTCAGTATAATATATAATAGTGCAGGACAAACGTCCTGCCCCCTCAAATTAAAGTTTGTGAAGCTTCAGGAGATAGGGAAAAATAAATGAGCGAAAAGTTTCACTTTTACTTCTGCGGGGGCACGGACTGCACCGCCCCATACCCCCATAGTATTATAAGTAGGATGGAAAGTGACGCACGCACCAACGTGCGGTTACCATCCAACACGCACACATCCCCCGGCCAAACTGCATGCGTGCGGCCGAGTAACCCCCCCCACCCCACAGACAAAATGCACGCGCGTGCACCCACCCACCCACCCACTGACGAAACGCATGCGCGCACACCCCCACCCACCCACCGACGAAACATACGTGCGTGTACCCCCCCATTACACACCGCCATGCCAACAGATGAATTCCACAGGAAACACTGACTGTATCCAATGATACAATAAATCAGTCATTAAGGAATATGACATGCTTTTCATGAAGTATATAAACAGTATTTAGCTTTTTTTCTTATTGACCCTTTTGAAAGAGAAATTCAGGTTCTCAGGAAAATTGCCGCTTATCAATTAATCGTTAATTGATCGATAAGGTCAACCAACTAATGATTAATGGATTAATTGATAATTTGCATCCCTAATGCAGAGAATAAATTTCAGTGAGCAGATCAGTCCTCACATGATTAATTTGTTTTTGTTGGTGCAAAATGTCCATGGGAAAAATCTGATATCATCAAAGATATTATCAAATTTCTGTAAAAAGTCTTCTTTTTCAAATATGAATAATATATCATAGGAAATACTTTACAGACATAGAGTGAAATGAAGCTACAAGAATGTATCCTCATTCTAACATAGACTTCCACAGGTCCTCATTAAAATCAGCCCTGTAATGCAGAACTTAGCGAGCACAGTCTTTTAACCAACTAGCCCAGAAATGGGAGAGCGCATTTTGCGTTGCGTTGTGGTTAACGAATTACCGAGCGAGCCCAGAAACTGGATAATGCAAAATGCCTTACATGGACGCATTTTGTGTTGTGTTGGGGTTAATGATTTAACAAGTGAGCACGGAAACAAGCCTCAGAGCTGGATTGGATCAGACACAGTGGTAGCTCCATATTTATCAAAAATATGAGATTACTCTGAACTCAAGATAAATGAGCATTTTATGATTGTGTTAATATGCTTCTTGCTGCCTTTGCAGAAGTTTAGAAATAGACAGGGTGTTTTACAGACTATTAGTGAGCGACTGATGGGTAATACTAGCCTTTTCAACTGTAATTATGGACTTCTTCTATTTAGATACTGCAACTGGTTTCTAAGTCAAAGATCGTTTTCTTAAGACATTGTGTGAGGAGAGTGAGGATTGAGTGGGTATCTGTTTTTTCCTCCTACCAATTTACCATCAGTTAATCTCTACAACTGTTTCCAACTGTTCCAATGACCATTGTCCTGGTTGAAAACAGATATTTTAAATACACAATACATCTGTGCATACATACATGCACTTCAAGTTGAGGTTACTCTTGTCTGTCTTGTTATTTGGAAATCAAATAATTATACGTAATTGTATCATACTGTAAGCATCTTTATGGGTTTCTTATTTTATACACATTTCACTTTTTAAGAGGTACTTTCAGTAACTGCTTTTCTTAATGACACACTAATATACCAACTGAGTCTTTACTGAAAACTAGACCAGTGACCTTACTCTCTAACCAGTGGAAAATCCTGCCTTTGTCTGAATATTATCCTGACATCACTATGTGCTGTAAGGTGTTGTATCACAGCAGTGCCATCTTGGTGCATTCCAGTGCTACAGACTCTAAGTAAACCCTCTCATGTAATGTAATGTACCTCTGGGCCACAGTAGGCTTTTAAATCTTCCATGCATCAAAGCTCTTTTAATTTAGCTCATCCTGAACCTCTTGTTCCGTTTCCCATTTTTGTGTCACCCTCCTCCTCCCCTTGTTGAATGTCGCTGTCATTTATTATCTTTTTGTCATTTTGTAGGTGTCTTTTTAGGGTTCACACATTGCACTTATCCCACTGTGATTTTATATGTTTATACACAGAGTTTTTTGCCCCTTCATGCCTGTCTTAATTGTTTGCGGGTTTATACAAAGTATTGCCTTTTCATGAAGTCTACTCTGCTTCATGCCTATGCTCTACAATCCAAATGATGCCCAATATACAGTATTTACCCAAGAACTGATGTGTGAGCTTTAGAATCAATATAGCACCCCCCTCAGTCGATCTGCACAAGTCTTACTTATGTAATACCAGAGATCTGTTGTATTGCTTCCAGTACAAGATTTCTATTTCTGTCTGCATCCCATAGTATGCCGCTCTGTCTCCTTGACAACATTCCCAATAATAGCAGCAGGAGAGGTTGTCATGGATATGGTAACCGTAGTGATGCTCCTCATCTGTCCTTGGTTACAAAGGAAAGAGGGGTAGGAACCAAAGTATGAAAGTCTCATCTTACAATGATGAAATCTGCAGTGCACTTAAACTACTTTAGGCCAGGAGCAAAAAAAAGAAAATCTTTTACTCCATGTAGAGTGAGCTTTGAGTTAAGAACTTCACTCCCTTCACCTCAGGACTGATACCCATCTTTGGCTACACTGATTGTGTTTCTTCATCTCTCCTTGTCTCTGTCACACCCAGTTTTTTCTTCTAACTTGTTTCTTTCCTTCATTTCATAAGACCAGTATTGATGTTTTTAGATTGATACAGTAGTCCTTTCATAATGAAGCAATTAACTAATCAATACAACTGATCAAACACTGATTGATGCAAAGATGGCACTCATATAGACACGCAAACACACACTTCTTGACGTTATTGTGATTCATTGTGATTAGGGGGTAAGAAATGTTGTTGTGATATTTTTATGTGTGTTGAGGTTTAGTGTCACGTTGTAGGGTTTGTGCATTGTGCATATATAGCCTGTTTGTGTTTCCTGAGTACATGGTTCATGGTCTTTCTTTTGTGTGTGATGAGGTGTATGTATGTGTCGGCGGTAGGTGACAGCGTGTTCAGTGTTAGATGAATTAGCTGCTGGCTTTGCAGTAGGTGCAGGGAGTGACGGAAAACAACCACCTTAAGTCAATGAATCATCTCTTTGAAGCTAATGGACCCCATCACAACATGCACACATCTCACAAACCTGCTTCTCTAAATCCTAGCTTTAGGTTTCTCACTACCTATACCAGTGGTTCCCAACCTTTTTTGGCTTGTGGCCCCATTTTAACATCACACATTTCTGGTGACCCCAGACATTAAAAACTGAGACATTTGTTTTGCCAAAAATTAATTTGTTTTGATCATGTTATAGTTTGCTGTACCATGTTGCAAATAAACATTAATTTTAGACAACATTTAAGCGATATAATGTATATTATTATGGATGGAGGCAGAAAAGCCAAGTGTAGATTACTGCACAAAGTGAGAATTCTATTTTCCTTGGTCAGGATATGTACAGTCAGTCCAGCTTATATTTGCAAGTCTGACAATTAATACTGAAATTATAATTAGGTTTATTCATTTAATATTATTACTTAATTTCTGTTTGTTTGTGTTGTTTTTAATTTGATCTTGTAATATTGTTATTATTGTTAATGTTGTTTTATTTGACTGTGGAGTGTTCTTAAGAAGGAAATATAAGGGTGAATCACATTGTTTTTATGCTTGGAAATGGAAACTGAATGTCTGTTTGGAATGGGAGGACCCCAGGAAGAGTAACTGATGTACTGCATCAGCTAATGGGGATCCTAATTAATAAACAAACAAACAAACAAACAAACAAACAAACAGTAACTCAAACTATGAATTATGACAGAGCTGCAGCATCTTAAACCGACCACAATGTACATTTGAAAGATAACCACAGTACCACAGGGCTTCAGTTTCAGCTTCACAGTTTGTCATGTCTTTTATGTATTTTGGATGTCTCTCTCAACTTACCATATATTTTTTACTAGAAAGTTGTTTGTTTTTCTTTTTTTCTAATTTTTATCAATTACTAGAAATTTCAGGCGACCCCATTTGAATTACAGGCGACCCCACATGGGGTCCCGACCCCAAGGTTGAAAAACACTGACTTAAACAAATGGTAACATCTTCTAAAAGAAAAAAAAAAAAGTTATGTTTCAGATTCATATGAAGTGCCCCCTTGTGGCAATGTCACCTTTCTGTTTTTATTTGTATGGGTGAAGTAATTTACATTTTTGGACCACTACTGAATATCTTCCCTCCCTCCCTTCCCTCCCCAATCCATATTAGTCAATGGAACATAACATGACAACATCCAAATTTTTCTCCATTTAGTGCTGGTCAGCATATTGAATTGAATAGATTAATAAAGTTTTTGCTTTCTAAAAAAAATCAAGAAAATAGCCTAAATTGCAAAATTCCCATTATTCCTTTGGAGATCTTTTCCTTTTTCGATTTGGCCATTTAATCTCTTGTGATACACTATTAATTTTAAATACATTTCAAAGAGTTTAAATTTACACTACGTTTAGAATATTTACTCTCCCTTGCTGTAAGTCAGCCCATTCTATTGAGAAACGGAAGTGTCAGTGCAGTCTTTAACACCACCAAAGTCCAACATCATACAGGTTTACAGCAGCCTCCTTTTTCTCTAATGAAAAAGTTAAATTATTACAATTGCAGTGTGCATTTGAACATAGATTGATTGATTACATTTTTGAGGTAGGTCTTTATTCAGCTGTCTGAAATGTGCTTTGCTGTTGCTCCTGTCTACAGTAACACAGTACTTAGCATCAGTGTTGGTACTGTCTGCTTCTCCACAATGTAGGTATACCAGCTGCAGTTCAACGTACACTGATTTTGAACCGTATGCAATCCCACCTCAAATAATCCAAGCTAACCCTTTGAACAGGTGAATTAACCTAGGTGTAGTGTCACAGAGACACTGCATTGCCCAGATATTTCCTTAGATACTTTTGGTGTTTGTCCTCTTGCCTCTCTCCTCCTCTCCCCTTCAGTTCTGCTGTAGTGGATCAAGTTAACATGCTGTTCCTTTGGGTGCTACTCTGCCAGTTGCTAGAATTGTTTATTTAGAGATGGAGAGGAACAATCTATGTGTGCATTCACTTACCTAAACAGTGTGGGTCTGTGCTTTCTTGTGGTGACACCATGTGCATGCCTCAATAGACATAGTGACGCAACTTACCCATGGTGCATGTGGATAAAGCTACCAAGAGGGATGAATGAGTGTCCATATGTGTGCACATGTATGTAAAATTGGACAGAGGTTTATATGATTCATTGAAGAGCTTACATACACGAGTAGACTCTCTGCAGTGCACACATGGGAAACTTAAAATCTTTTGCAAGCTTTTTGTAGTACAAGTTCCAACTGTACCATAGCCTGGGGAGTCATTATTTGGAATTTATAAATCCTGTTCCCCTTTTTCATTTCCCAGTGGAAAGAAGGAATACCCCTGTTACCATTTGTGTTAGAAACATGGGTGCTTTCCAGCTAAGAGGTTGCTACTTCAGATAACTGACTTAAATTTTCTTGTTTTAGATTTAGTGTCATATTTGAAATAAAATAAACAATCAATCAATCAATCAGAACCTATGTAGTTTCAGTTCCATTGGAGCCATATTTTGGAGCCACTTTGTTCTGTTTCCTCACTGCCGCAGGGCCATTGTGTAACCAAAAACGAACCTTGAACAACAAAAAAGCAATCTACATGACAATTTGCCTTTTTAAAGCAATCATTTCTCCACTGTATCAGCATTTCTACTGCTTCTTTTTCTTTCTTTGTTCCTCCTGTTTTCTGTGTCACAGTAAATTTTATGCAAATATTTTAAATGTCACAAAAAATAAAATAAGAATCACAAGTGTCTGCCAGAGGGTTTAATTGAAAAAATAAACTTTGACTTCATGAGTGGCAGGCACAAACCAGCATGTTTTTCTTGTTCTTCTGTGTCTTTGTGTCTGCCATGTTTATGCTTTTATCTTGCCAATTGCATTCATTGTTCTAATGCAGCTGCCATTATTGTGATGCACCAACTAATGGCCATGCAGCAGAGAGAATGGATTGTAGTTGGTACTTTATAGGAAACATTACAAACCCCTAAAACCACAGTAATTTAAATTCATTGCTGTACAACAAACTGTTTGTTGACAAAATCGCAGTATCCTGTATTGTTTTGTATTTGTACTCGTATCAAATTTAGCAGTTTCCGTTCACTCCTTCAAACTTGTTATTACAAGCATAAAAAGCCAGTTGGATTTGAAACTGATGTTTTTTATGACTCAGACTGTTTTCTTTACTGGCAAGGTTGTTAAACAGAGACAGTATGACCAAAGCGTAAAATTCTGTTAACTGCTTTGGTGATATCATTGTATAATTGTTTTCAATATTTCTTTGTTCTACTTGCTGCCTCAGTTCATCACCCCAAGTCTTTTGCTGTACCCCTCGCCCCGCTCCTCCACCTCTAATAAAAGTGAAAGATAAAGATTCTAAACGATGGCACCACATTCATTACAACACCATTTCCTCTCCCCTCTTTTTCTCCCTTGCT
Source organism: Sphaeramia orbicularis (assembly GCF_902148855.1). Classification (NCBI taxonomy): domain Eukaryota; kingdom Metazoa; phylum Chordata; class Actinopteri; order Kurtiformes; family Apogonidae; genus Sphaeramia; species Sphaeramia orbicularis. The sequence goes on along the minus strand of NC_043968.1, from coordinate 44,150,871 downwards.
TTTTAATGGTCCCATTTTGATGATAAAGTTAGGGTGATTTCCACACAAACCCCTTGACCTCCTCCTCTCTTTACACCATTCTGTGTCTCACCCTTCTGTCTTCATTAGTTACCTTCTAACCATTTCTTCTTTTTGGAAAAAATTGGCATGTACTGACGAAATGTTAGTATTTGTAGCTTTTAATTTAGATCACTGTCCCAGGCATTTATCCCATGAGTACTTAGCTAATTTCCTGCCTTAATATACCTTTGTCACTGTGATTTTTAGGTAAGGTGTGTGGTTGTGTATTAGTGCGTTGTGTGGTATGTGTGCACGGGAAAAACTATGAGCACATGTAGACTTGTGAAATGTCGCATTGGTATTCAGCAGGAGAGTAATTTGGCAGACAAGTCATGTGAAATCGGGGCAAGTATGCCTCATGAAACTGAAAAAAAGTTTTCCGAACACGGACGCTGAGGCAAGTGTGATTAATATTATGTAACTGTCTGAAAAAGCAACATTTTGGATCTTTTGCGTGAAGTTCCAGATGTGCTAATGGTAAAGGCAGGAGAGAGGAGAGAGTGAGGGACAGAAGGCAGAGGAAGAGAGAGAGCAGGATATTTTTACTGAGCTAAAAGTGTCCACCTCTGCCTCACATCGACCCACATTACAGCTCCCACCGAGCACACAGAGAGAAAGGGGGAGTTATGTCTATGTCTATCACTGAAACGCAAAGCTCTCAGTGCAACCTTACCACAGGGAGCCATGTCAGTCTTAATGTCCCCATTTCAGTCAGAAACATCCTCATTATGGTTTGTTATTATGGCAGATACAGTTGACTTAAGCTTAATGGATCTGTTCAAGGCAGCTTTTTGGCCCAGTCAGAAAACCTTCCATATTTGACTAAAGGCTAAAAAAAAAATAAATTAAAAACAAAAAGAGTTCTTGTAGGAATAGAGTTAATGACGCTCCCCTAGGACCTGTTTGGTTAAACAATACATATGTAAGCATACAAATCTAGACACATATGCAGCATAATATTGATAAGTATATGAGTTAACACTGATTCTGCAATGTTAGAAGTTGGTTTAAATGTTTATATCTCTATTTAGTAAATCTCCAAGTTAAAATTTATATTCCTTCTCTACCAATACTAGTAGCAGACCATCACTAATCGAGCAACTTCAAGTAGATTGGTCATCACTGTTAACGGGCCCTAGACCCAAACCAATATAATAATAATAAAACAAAAACATTTAAATTTTTGAAGACTCTTTAAACCACTTTTCACACTTTACTTAACAGTGTCATAAACTCTAGTTCCATGTCTGTATGAGTAAAGCGTAAATCTTGCCCGTCCCCAAATCTAATAAAAATGAGTAGATCCTTATATAAAGATGGTGCCTATACTTATCTTTTTCATGAATGTCTAGATCTAGATTAAGTGATTTTATGAAAAAAAAAAATCTCAAGATCTGTCCTCTTTGACTTGTCATATATCTGCAATCTTTTATATGACATTACAGCATGAAGATTGGATTCCATTGAGGTTTGTTCAGGTACAGGTCCTTCATGGCCAGGTTCTATATTCATGTTCTATATTAAGGAAGAAATTACTTTGGTATAAATTAAACATGGCTCCTACCCCACTGTGTGGAGGAAACGGAGAAACGTGAAGCTCTTAATTGTACTTGATCTTTATTTTTTCTTGGTTGCTTTATCCATATAGAGAATTGTATTAAGGGATGTTTTAATTAAAATGCTGTACAGTTTGATTATGTTTCTCACACATACTAACACAGTACTGGCAGCATCAGCATGCTACCAGATTGTCACACCACCCCTCTGGGACTGCAGTAGGAGACAGATGCAACCTGTTCCACGTACAGCAAACATCAGAGCCATGGTAACAGAGGTAATAGAAGTGCACACTGTGGCTTGGTGCAAATTAGGGTGGTCAATAGTTGGAACATCTGTGTGTGTCATTTCAGTCTAATATTTGACTACACATAAAATCCTGTAGCGACATCGGTAGAGGAGTTAAGTGCACACCACCTACTCTTAGCTTAAACACTCCTGTCACTTTATCACTTATGCACTAAGAGCAAGGAATTGTGTTTTCCAAGGTGATTGATTCTAAAACAGAACATTTCTTTCTCAAATGGATTCAGCTGTGGATGGAATAAAATAATCTGTTATAGTAACACTGAGTATTTGAATTTGTTTGCTATGATGTTTGAGCAGGTGTTGTGGCAGCAAAACCCCTGCTGTTGGAAGCCTTCTGGATAGTATGAGAACAAAACAGTTAGGAGAATATCTCTAACCCCCTTCCCAGTGCAGAAGACTCAACTTGTGCTTGCTCACTGAATTAATAGGTGAATCTGTGCTGTAATGTGCATTGGTTCTGTTAGGGAGAACTAACAGTCATGTTGGTGTGGTATTCACTGACATTTAGCCATCTGGTCTGGGATCTGGCAGCCACACACCCTCCATCCCTCTCTGTCTTATCCTCAAATGTACACACACACACAAACACACACAACATGATGGCTCACATAGAGACACACACTGAGTTGAAACATTGGCTCCTGATAAGGCGGACATGTATGTGTGTGTACCTGCACACTCGCTGGTGTGGATTGTGTGTTTTGCCTGCATCATCAAAGAGCTGGGTTCCCATAGAAACAGATGTTTCAGTTTTCTGTCTTGGTGGCAAGATGTGACAGACTGACTCTGTATGTGTATGTGTGATATATCCTTTTTAATTGAATATAGTAATGAGGTGAATTTAGGTAAAAGCTCTTATCCTTTATTGATCTCCCTCATTAAATCCATACCATCCACAAAGGGGAAGATGTAGATAAAAAGATGCATGAAAGGGCTTTTAAGCTGTGAGATAATTGAGATGTGACATGGGCAAAGTGGGCTGTAGCTCAATATCATGATGTAGAAGTTTGTACAGTCACAATTGATGCTTCCGTTAAATGCAGTCTGCAGCTTCTGTGTTTAATATCTTTCATTGTTGGCTTCATTCATATTGACTCAGTTAAGCAGTGGAAATGAGTTTGCTTTTGCTTCTGGGTGTCTATCCTGTGTGAATTATTGAGAAGGTGGTAGGTAACAGACTGATTATGGTCAATAAAGTGGCCTTGGTCAAACTTCGAACATCTTTTTATGGAATCAGTACAGATTGAGAAAGGATGTATTATTTTATGACATTATAAGAAGCTAACCTGTAATTTAACAGGTTTTATTCTTGTGGCAAGAGTCTCCACCAAAGGGGATTGTTATGTTAAATTTTGTTCCCCATTTTTTGGGGTTTTCGCAGTGAAAGCAGCTGGGATGTGAAATTCTTCACCACTGAATATGGAAGCGGTTTGTATTTTTACACATTTTAACTGTAGTTTGAAAAAAATGGCTGAAGTATACTGAGGCATGTAGTCAGTGAACTCAGCGTGGTCAGTGGTGGTATAGAGTTTACTGAACTAATGACGTGTCTATTATTTGTTTTGAAAAGGTTGTCTTTGTTTTATAATTTAGACTTTTTGGTGTTTTATTTTAGACTTTATATGGTTGTGATTTGTCATACATGACTGTTAAGTCTTTGTATCTTGCACTGCAGAATACCAATGAAAATAAAAATAAGCATCATATCTGGTATGATATATACTGGATATAGTGCATTAAATAAAATAAACAATAAAAATAAAAACATAAAAAATAATATACTCTGCAAGGACCTCAACCGATCTCTGAATAAATGTTACAATCAAGGAAATTAGTGTTGCTTTATGAGGAATTAGTCATCTGGTTAGAAGACTTATTGAAACAAGTGTGTCATTGTTAATATGCAAGGTAGGGAATCGGTCGAAACACATATGGTACTGTAAACTTTGTTACATAACAGGCAGTAGAATGAACTGTTAACTAATGTAGTAAAATGCAAAAACATGCTAAACCCTTTGCTTATCCAAAGTGGAGTTTTACAAGCATTGTGAATCAGCTATTTAAGTGGTCAGATCCTTTCTGTAAAATCAAATTTACACTGACTGTGTAACAGAGGATCATCCACTCAATAGTTTGATTTGTAGCTTGTGTAAACTTGTCTTAGATATCATGAGCACATAATCTAGATCTGTAAATATGAATCCACTTACAAGAAGCACATGAAAAAAGCTTGTATGCATTGTTAGCTTTTATTGTCTGATTTAAACTAGAAGTGAACTTGACAAGACAGCTATACGCTGTGCAGAAGTGTGCACTGCCTATGTGTATAGGAGGATGTGTGTTTTTCAACCATACAGCTTACATACAGTACAAGATTTTTTCGTTAGTTGCTGTAAATAGATTGACCACACCTATCAGCACTCACTCCCTACCATTCTTCCTCTCTCATCACCTCTCTATTTCCTGTCCTCTTACTTTGTAGGACAACTATCAGGTGAATATGTGTGTGTGTGTGTGTGTGTGTGTGTGACAGCGACCTCCCTCCCCTGCACCCCCCGCACCCTCCCGCTCCTGGGAGGTGACCCAGTTTCCCATGATCCAATGCGGCTGCTTCTGCTGTGTTGTTGCCGTAGCAATATTGCAAGGCCCTTTAATGCCGACTGTGACTGAGCCATGAATAATGGATAATGGAGTGACAGAGTATTAGACGGGGGGGGGGGGGGGGGGCAGAGGTAAGAATAAAGGAGGGGAAGAAAAATGTGGAGAGAGGGAATAAAGTGGCATAGAAATAGTGGAGGGAAAGTGAAGGAGAAGGTGAAAAGAAGGGGGAAAGTTTGAGTGAAAGAAGTAAAAAAAAAAAAAAAATCAAAGAATGGATTTGGTCAGGGAGATAAAGAACAAGATGAACAATAATCCAGTCATATCTTTGCACAGACAGAGTTGCTAGTTACATGAACAACATTTCTTCAAGCTGACTGATGTCAGTGTTAAAAGTAACCCAAGTGTTATTTACTTGACATTTAGTCACAATGTCACTGCTTCCACCCACTGGAAAGAGTCTACAATACTGTAAATACAATTTGTGCAATATTTTTTTTTTAATGAAAGTTATGTGTTTTTGATGTTAAACTTTGAAACAGTTGACCTTCAAACTTGTCCAGGAGGGTTTGTATTTGGCTGATAGTCTGGTGTATTTTGGTTATGTTTATCTTTTCAGACACTTTTGATCATCGAAGTGTTCAACATTCCTACGTGTTTTAAGGTCTCAAACCTTAAAGTCAGTCACACACTACTTTTCTTTTGTTATTGCCATGGAAACTGATCATATAACTCATCAGCTAATGTTACACTTACATGGGGCAAAGATGCACACAGAAAGATGCACATGAATATATTTATTGCAACCAGAGAGAAACAATAGCATTATGTGTTTACATGGGTATTAGGTGGAAATTCTTTCCTGTTAGACCGTTACTCAAATGTTTGCATCATCTCAGCTATCACCCTGAGTGAAAATTCCCTCTGAGGCTGGATTGGGCTGCTCTCTTCTGATTGAGTTTGTTACATGAGGTATTTTTATTCTCACTGGGCTGCTATTCCAATTATTAGTGTTGTAATAGGGTTCATGTAAACAGAACTAGTGATGACTGGGTGAAAAAGTCACATTTTGATTCCTGTGAACAAGATTGTGAGTTGTGATTTGAGTGTACCTGCCTCCTTATTAAGGAAAAAGCGCAGATAAAGAAATATGTTTTTTTCTTGCGACTCAAACATGCAGCCTCAATCTAGTAGCCTGATAATCAGGCACATATCCCAGACAGTGAATGTTCATTTGTTCTGGCAGATCACTCTGGCACTGCTCCCATTCAAAGTGATTTCCAGTGAAGCTAGATTGAGTAAAGCCCATCACCACCATTTATCTGATACGAGGTGGTTCAGATGTGGTCTGATACAGTGACGGACTGCTGCTTGTCCAGCACTGGCTTTTGCCTGTGACTGTTGGTCTGATTGGCTGTAGGTCTATGCAGTCTCAAGACATTTTGGTCTAGATTGGATAATGCCTCTTGGAAATCAAAAATGAACTTACAAAGTCTCACAATATTAGGGATGCAAATTATCGATTAATCCATTAATCATTAGTTGGTTGACCTTATCGATCGATTAACGATTAATTGATAAGCGGCGATTTTCCAGAGAACCTGAATTTCTCTTTCAATATGGTCAATAAGAATAAAAACTAAATATTGTTTATATACTTCATGAAAAAAGCATGTCATATTTCTTAATTACTGATTTATTGTACCATTGAATAAAGTCAGTGTTTCCTGTGGAATTCATCTGTTGGTGTGGCGGCGTGTAATCGGGGGGTGCACATGCGTGCGTTTCATCAGTGTGGTGGGTAGGGGGATTACTCGGCTGCACACGCGCAGTTCGGCCAGGAGATGCGTTAGTGTTGGATGGTAACTGTGCATGTGCATGCGTCACTTTCCATCCTACTTATAATAATATGGGGGTACGGGGCAGTGCAGTCTGTGCCCCCGCAGAAATGAAAGTGAAACTTTTTACTCATTTGTCTTTTCTCTACCTCCTGAAGCTTCTCAAACTTTAATTTGAGGGGGCAGGATGTTTGTCCTGGACTATTATATATTATACATATGTATAATAAGCCGCCCCCTTCCCCCCGCTTTCTCCTGTGTCCAGAGGGGTGACTGCAGGACATAATGTTCGACATACCTGTGGCCGGGATCAAGAGGATGTTTTTGACTTCTGTCTTACTGATCATGGACTAGACCAACCTCCAAGGAAAACGCTCTGATCCGACACCGATCCCGCATTTGTGCGTGTATTTAGTTGGGGGTGCACCACTCCCACAAACAGACAGGTCTGTGTTTTGCTCCACCATGTCCCTAAAGCCATTCTAACTCATCAGTGCCATGATCCAGTTTGATGGCCAGCTATCCCAGCTGTGGCGTTGCAGCGCAGACAAACCGACAGCCTTTGGACAGGTGTGGACAGGCAGAAAAGGGCAATTAATAATTTAACCGAGCAAATTCTTATAGACAATTAAACAATTAATCAATAGTCGATTGATTGTTTACATCCCTCCACAATATACTTATAATGCAAAACATCTCCATATAAACAATAGGCCTTTGAATTGCAGCCTTTTTAGCTCACTGGCCAATAGACCATGAGCTATTGTGAAGGCGCTGTGTCTGACGTTGTCTTTGTAGTCATCATCTTCATCTTTGTTAGCAATTTCTTCAAACATCTTCGACAAAACTACAGGTTGGATTCATTTAGAATTTTATATGTAGCTTCCATAGGACAATGTTTGTTCATAGTTTTGAGAATTTTATTTTAGTTTTTTGGACAAATTTTTCAAATATAAAAAATTTGCCTTTACTTATAATGTCCCATATTTTGATGACTATAACATGGAAATGGTTAAAGATATCCATATAGTTACTATTGGGCACTGATAGGAAGTCATATATGGACTTTAATTTAATTTGTTGAGTTTAGAGATGTAACAATTAGAGATTTTGGTGCTACGATTATTGTCAGAGAAATAATCGTGGTTTCATGATTACTACGATTATTTCAAACTCATTTCACAACAGTACATATTAGGGCTGTCACCTTTTATTCGAACTTTGAACATTCGTTTGAGCATGAGGTGAAAAGTTTGAATTAGACTTGTAATTACCTGTTCAAATGTTTGTAGTAGTCTCTACAGGTGCATCAGACTATTTTATGCAGTTTGCCTTGTGATCAAACAGAGCGTGTTTACTGCATCAATTCACAAGTTAACCCTCCTGAAGCTCGTCTGACCTGCTGGAAAGAATGGCCTTAATGTATGAAAGTTATGCAGCCAGATTGTTGGGTTGCGCAATGGTAGCCTGAAGCTGCGTAGATGGCAGTAGCGAACACAAACTCTATAGAAACGAAAGTGAGCTCACGTCAAAAATATATTTACAGTCAAGACCATTCAGAAATATGTCCTCCACAGCGAACCTTTATTGGGTGAAATTTGCTGTGCACTTCGTTGTGTCTGAACATAAAAACGAATTGAGACAGACGGTCAGCTTGTTCCTTCTATGCCATTTTCACTTATGGAATGTTGAATGCAGCACTTGTGTAACGTTGCTTTTGTTCCATTGCTTTCGTTTCGAAGCGCATATTGCCATGTCTTTGGTTCCACTCTTAATCTACTGTACTTTGAGATGGTTTTTAGCAGCCTTGATGATTAATTAACCATGATGTTTAAAATCACGATTAATCATAACACAATGACATCATTACATCCCTAGTTGAGTTATCCTCCAGTGAAAGTACCACCCACTTTGGTAGGGAGATTGATCTCCTGCATCAAGACCACAGTAATCTAACATAGCGGCAGAACCTGACAAACTCACAAATTCAATTTGTTATTGATTCTTAATAGAAGATGCTGGTGAGTTACAGGGCCATTGGTTCTATTTTTAAATTATATAATTCCACAGGTTTTTATTGCATTGTGATTGTAACTTGACTAATTGTGTACTGTACTTGCACTGAATATTAAATATTGGTGTTGTACTGTTTTACTCACTCATGTTATGACCTCTAAGGCAAGTTCTGTTGCCATTTATTGTTTAAATGTTTTATGCGATACAAAAAAAGCTTTGTAACAGTTGATGCGTACATTTACATAGAGAATCAAAAATACATTATTACTAACATAAGAGGTTTTCCATGATCTGCTTACATTATGAGAAGTATTGGGTCATGGGTAGCGTGTTTGAGTTTCTTTGAAGCCGAAGGCTGGACGTACAAGTTAAAGAAGTCGCTGTAAAGTCACTGAGTCAAACATCCAACATGGCAATAAAGACTTGAGGACATGTTCAGGTGTTTGTGTGATGTGTGTGTGTGCTTTGTGACCATTTGTGTAGCTTGTAGTTAATCTCTGTTACTGCTGACTGAAGCATACACCTGTTGAATAGCACTTTAGCTGTCACACACTCACACATACTCTTACTTGAGCAGACACAGGGGCATGTAGAGGTGGCTACCCATTACCTTTCTGCCAGAGCTGTCAATCCCTGGGCTGCCACTAGGTTTGTGGAGCAGTGGGTTCTCACACACATTCACACAAATGAATCACACACCAAAACACACAAAAATACTCTCCCTCTCATTGCTTTCTGTGAATAATGTATTCTACTTTATCTAAAATGCTTTAAGTGGTTGAGCAATAATTTTGATTTAAACAGAAGTCCACACAAGCGTGCATACATTTTCTTAATAGAAAAGGACAAACAAGCTCAACAGATGTTATGTAGGCTGAGAACATGTTTATCCCTCTGCTCCCATATAGTAAATATTTAAGTGTTTTAATTAGGGATGCACTGATACCACTTTTTTCCAGACCAAGTACGAGTACTTACATTTGAGTACTTGCCGATACCGAGTACCAATATGAGTACTTAATAATCCCATTCCAGTTCTTAGTTCCTTTTGTAAATGTGCTTTATTGTCGTTGTCATTAGTCTGACTGGAGCAAAGTGCTGCTACTGACATTTAATGTGTTGGAATGAACATTTCTCAATTGATCCACCAGGGGGCGCCGCTCTGAATTAACCATACTGGACAAATACCATGAAGAAGAGTAAACTTTTTTGAGAAGAAGAAAGTCAGCAATAACAAACATGAAGACGACAGAGGTAACACTAATATGATACTAATGTTGCAGCATTTTCGCTGGTAAGGTTTAAAAGCTTAGCTTCAGCAGGTAGAGAAAAGATAAATGAGTGATAAGTTTCATTTTCACTTCCGCTGGCGGCAGTCTGCACCGCTCTGTACTCCCGGTTAGGGTTGCTCGATTATAGAAAAAAATAATAATCACGATTGTTTTAGCAATAATTGAAATCACGATTATTAAAAACGATTATTTGTTAACCTTAAAGTTGTTGTTTTTTTTTTCATGCAAAACAATGTAAAATATACTCTTTAAACATAAATAAAGCTTTTAAACACTAAAACAAAGTATGCTCACTTTTGTACGAAACAAAAAAATCTTTGAATGCAAATAAGTATACTGTAAATTCAAGTATGTTTCCTTTTGTAAACAAATTGTGCACTGTAATTGAACTGCTATAGACTTGCCATAGAACTGTAGCATTAAAAAAAATACGACCAATGGCCCTGTAGCTTACCGGCCAAATTAAAAGCTTTGGGAAATGTATCCAGATGCCATTTATTATCACCCAGTTATGTGTATTTATTATATTACAGGAATAGCCCATGTTTTGGCCATATTCCAATCAGATCTGTAAAAAATTCAAATTCCAACTTGATATCATTGATACTTACTGATTTCTTGTGTCAATCCACTTCCTATCTGTTATAATGGGAAAATTTTTCAAAGTGGCACCAAATCCAGAATCAGATCCGGATAATTTCAATACCTTGTGTTGACATCATCATAAAGAAGCTGTATACCAAGTTTGAAGTCAATCAGAATTGTAGTTTCTGAGAAAAAGACGATTGAAATTTTTTCCCCATAAGAGCCCATGTTAAATTTTCCGTAAGTTCCCGGATCCAGAAGAAGATCCTGATCAGCATGTGGCCATTATGTTTTGGTCATCTCCTCATCAGGGCTGGACTGGAGAAATTTACACTGGATATCATTTATATTTACTGAGTTATTGCATCGATCCACTTCCTATGTCTTATAATGGGGAAATTTTTCAAAGTCGCATGGAATCCAGAATCAGATCCGGATCCAAATAATTTCACTAACTTTTGTTGACCTCATCATAAAGAAGCTGTATACCAAGTTTGAAGTCAATCGGAACTGTAGTTTCGGAGAAGAAGACGATTGAAATTTTTGTAACAGATGACAGACGATGACAGACGATGACAGACGATGACAGACGACGACAGACGACAACAGATGACGACAACAGATGCCGATGACGCCGATGGACGCCGCATGGCAACAATAGCTTACAGCCTGTCGGCCGGTAAGCTAAGAAACAACTCACGTAAAGTGCAAATTATAAATTCAAGTATGTTCAGGGTAGTAACAGCTCGTGTAAAATAATGTCTTGAAGGCAAAACATAGCGTTTGTCTGAAGCCCGAGTTGTCAGTGGTGTTAACGGAGCACATACCTTTGACCAGGTAATGGGCAATGGAGTCTGTTATCTTTTGGTGTCTCTCCGATGTTGATGAGTAGGGAGTTGCAGCGTAAAGAGATTCGGAGATTGAAGATTGCATTGCGGGCGAGGTTGTAGATGGAGTTGTTTTTTTTTGTGTGTTTTGGTTTTTCATCAGATTATCATAAAGGTCGCGGTGGTTAAACTTTAGATGGTTAAAAAGGTTTGTTGTGTTAGCGGTCGGTGCGGACACAACTACGAAACACTTTTTGCACGTGATGTGTTTTTGCTCTCCGTCTTCTTCATCAAACCCAAAGTGATTCCATACAATTGAATTTGACTTGCCTTTTTTGTTTACCAAGCGCTTCTGCTGTGATCCTCCTGCCATTTTTCAAAACAAGGTACAACGTTCCTGGTGGGGTGGACCTGCCGGCTTGCTGGCAGCTGTAGCTTAGAGGGGGGCAGGGCCGAGCAGCTCATGGTAGCTTGCATGCGCGTGAATTAAAACTCAAAATTAATAATTGTTTTTTCTCGATTACATAATTTTTGTAATTGTGGAGTGTAATAATCGAAATCGTAATTGAATTTCGATTAATTGCACAGCCTTACTCCCGGTGGTATTCTCTGTCTGGGTACTCATCTGCCAGCACCTGGAAAATGGATGGAATGTATGCAGAGGACAGACAGAATGCTCCGTCCGTATCTGTCTATGTTTTTAACGTTACTCGCAATCAGTGTTACTTTTATCACCGTCATTTATTTTGAAAAATCTCCACACTCTTCACACTTCCCACACATTATTCCACCGCCGCATACCTGCTGCACTGAACTGGGAATGTCACACGGCCGTAAGTGGTACCGGTGCATTTGTATCGGATATCTTTTACGAGTACGAATACGAGTACGCACACTGAGTATCGGAGCCAGTGCCCAATACTGGTATCGGATCGGTGCATCCCTAGTTTTAATTGCACATGTATGTTTTTTTGATGAGCCAGTGTAGGCTTTTTCCTTGAAAAAGAAGAAGATTCACAATGAACATGACATACAGCTTTTTTGGATGTAAAATGTCCGTACACTTATGTTTCTGAGGTAAATAATCGGTCACTTTTGTTATATATATATATATATATATATATATATATATATATATATATATATATATATATATATATATATATACACACACACACACACAACACACATACATACATATATGTGTGTGTGTATATACACACACACACACACACACACACCACACACACACACCACACACATTCCTTGATTACCAAAACTGCTGCCAAAAGATTTCAAATATAAAACGAATGGCATTAGAAATAGCGGTACTCATGAACCTGAGAGTATAAGATGTACATTCTTCACATCTGTTCACACACACAGACAGCACTAGGCTCAAGCACTTCAGCGACATAAAGCTCCATATGTTTGCTATTAGCATTTGCTATTTGTCTCACCATGTCTGTCTTACAAGGGCTTTGATGTGAGTGTGTGTGGGAGCAGACAGACAAGGCAGACAGAGATAGACAGACATACAGTATGTACTGGGCGCATTGGGTGTACTGGGACATGTTGGAGACAAGGTCATTAGGGGTGCGCAAGATGGGAAGAAAAGGTCATCACATTCCTGCTCGTCACATTCAGATGATTTAAATGTGTCAGGGAAGCAGGTACTTGACATGTTACTTGATTAATGTTTCTATATTAAAAGTCAAACCTCTATAACATTTCAGATCTGGTACAGTTGACTTGTGACCATGGATTGAGTGGTAATTAGTGAGGTCTGGTTAGGTGTGTAGCTGTTCTTTAACACAAAACAAACAAGTTGGGATTTACTTTGTACATGGTTACAATATTGTGACAATGATCAATGCTGAACCATAAAAAGAAAAGTCAGCAGAAGATCCAATGTGCACACAGCACATTAAAGATACGTGCAGAGCTTTAGACTGGACATAAATGAATTGTGCAAACACTGTCCACAGTATCCATATCCTGCTTGTGGTCTGTTTTAATGAGCTGCTGCATCTCGTCTTTGATGCGTCCTATGCCTTACAGTGTGTGGAGCTGTTTTATGGTAAAGCTTTCTTCGTTCTGACAAACACTGTAGTTATAAAAGGATACAGATTATTTCACAGAAATAATGACTTGGCAGTGAGAAAGTTTTAGGTTGTCAGGCAACTCTACCAACACCAATGACCATATATGGACATTTCTGTTTTTATATTTGCTTGGGGCTTTCTGTCACTTCTCACACATCCGATTATCTCTTTGTCTTTCGGGTTTTATTATCTTTCCACATCAATTTTTTCATTGTCGGAGCATTTCTCCCTTTTTTTCTCATTCTCACACTCTTGTTTTTCTGTCTCTTACACTCATGCCACACAATCTCTCACTTATCCCATTTGTCTGTGTTCATCTTTACTTACAGTTTCTGACCAAATTATGAGCTTGTAAGTTAGATAAGGCTATAAAAGCACGGTACTTAAGAATGGAACAATAGAAATGACCAGGGTAAATTGGAGGCATAAAAAGAGAGAAATGAAAGGATGATGGTGCAGTATTGTAAGGCCCTGACTTACTTTGTAGGTGAAGTGGCTTAAGGTATTTGAACATTTTGATAAAGGCATGAAAGAAACAGCTACTTAAAATGTAATCACATTCTTCATGCATATATGTGTGCTTAAGAGAGAATTTAAAAGGGATGGTAAATAAAAAGAATAAATGCAAAATCAAACTACATTTCTTTCTCTTTCTGTAGCTTCACTCTGGTTTCCCTTAATTTCATTCCTCTTCATCTCAACACATGGTTGTCAAGCACTTCTGAAGTGGTCTTGGCTAATTGCAATTTAGTTTTTAATGTAAACAAGAAACTCATAATTAATTTACTCCATAAAACATAAGACAGTTTAGTCTGTTTGTATAATGTGTAAAGGACATACTTTTGGTAATGGCAGTGTGTCCAGAGTGTCTCTCTGTGTTTAAAGTCTGCCACCCCATTAACATCTGGGTTTAGCAGTTTAGTCAACCCAAAGTCTTACATATGCCTCCAGAAATAATTTGTTACTTTTGTTTTATCTGCATTTCACATCTAGATCCTAAAATCTATCTTTTTGTTCATATATGCATATGCTGTATGGTTAAGTATGTCGGCCTGTCACAATTATTATATAATTGTCACATTGCAATTCTATTTAAATAATCATGATTTTTTTTTTGTACAGTCATGACAATTGTGTCCTTTAACCTGTGTGAAAAGAGTTGGTGAAACAAGCAGGAGTAACTAACTACTTCACCATTACTTCCAGATCATTTACCATCATTTGACCGCTGTTCTTTTGATGGCATCGTCTCTTATGCCTTATTCTTCTGCTATGAGTTGAGTGAAGATGTAGCACTGTGTTGGTTTAATTTGACTTTGTACCTCTGTCTAATAGTTTAATATAGGGCTTTTTATATTTAAGTTAAGCCATATCTGCCATGTTCAATTTTTATTAACAAAAGATAAAAATATAGAGAACAGATTAATTTGTTCCAAAACTGGATGCTGAAAAATGTCTTCTTCTTCAAAAAGTGTATATGAAGAAATAATTCATTAGATTTAAACAATGGCCACATAAAGTTTAAAGATGAGACAATAATGTCATTAATCACATTATTTGTATATGACAATTAATGGTCAACATGATGATCCTATCCACACGGAAATCTCCACCTTCTTGTTCCTCTCATCCTCTTCCTGTCCTCTCCTCTCTTCTTCTTTTTCTTTTTCAGCTATGCTCTTTGCGTGTCTGCTCCCTGATCTAATTAAAATGCCATTTTCAATTCACTGGTGAGCCTCCTCTCTTCTTCTCTCTGTGCTCTGCTGCAGTGTAAACACGCTGTGTCATATTAAAAGTCTGAATCCGCTGTGTCATGATTTTGAAGCTTAGTGGCTCATCCGCCATGTTTGACAGTTTGACTGTGTCATGTTAGACCATGCTGTGGCAGGTATGTTGAAGATGCAGTATCCATGTAATTGACCTGACGTACAAGCAGCTTAATACTGAATGTTTTAAAACTATGACTATACATTTATGTATTTCACATATTTCAGTAACAACAACTAAGAGATTCATTCTTTGTCCAAAAATCTATTAAGTAATTAGAAAAAGATCACTGAGTAATACAATTCTATGTTGTTCAAGCAGACAATAGACATATTTGTTGGGATTAATGAAATTAGTAGAATTTTGACAAATGTTGAAGGTTTAAGTCACTGCAACCTGGCAAAACTTCAAAAAAAGTGTACCACAATAAAGTGAAGGAATGATGACATTTTATATCCAAAAAATCAAATGTCAACTTCGTCGTGACATCTTAGTGTTGAATGTATTTTCCAGTGAATCCAGAGCTGAATTGCTGCTGGACTGGTTGGCAGAGGAATACAGCTGCTAAACAGCAGTTGTACTTGTTTGTACACAAGGTTTAATAAAACATGTTTAGACTAGTTGGTGAAAAACACTTTAAGGATTTATTTTTGTACAATAAGATATTGCCAGGAACTTTTTTGTGCACCTGTTACCAATTTAAAGGTTTAATTGTTTGACGTAGGCTGATTAATCTGGTGAAAATAATTATTACTTGTAGCCCTATTCCTTTGTAGGACTGTGCAGTTGAAGCACAGAATATTCAGTGCTTTTGAGAAGTCCAGCAGGGTTATGGTCATGCCATCAGATTAACCCACACGTACAAAGACACAGTAACACTTCCCATGCCCTGTGTTGATCTGCTGAGTTTAGTACAGCGCCTAATGAAAACTGACAGATTGACGGAGTACAGTAACCTCCTATTGGTCAATAGCTCTGATGTAACCTCGTCTGTATGTTGTGTAAGTTTTTAAATGAGTGTTAAATTCTAATCTAATTCTAATCTTGCACGACCCTGGAGTCAAATGTAATTATGAACTCCAACACTTAGATTGGAACACACACTCATCCACCCACATCCACACACACAAAGGAACATGCAGTGTGATACTTCACAGTCTCTAGTCAAAGTCACAGTGGTTTTCTTCATTGAAAGCAGTGCATTCTGGGTACAGCATGTCAGCTACCTAGCTCACTGTTAGCTTTACTGAGCTGTTTGGTCACTGCAGGTAATGCTGACAAAGAATGCAAGACGTGTGATTGAAACTTTATTTCAGAAAAAATACAACACTGGATGATAAAAGTGCATTGGTAATTCTAGCATATAGTGATGTGGCCATTATTAAGATATATTTGACTCATGTTTTCACATGAGTCAAATATATGTCTCACACTGTCTAAATTAGTCCTTTCTGTCTCACTAATTTTTCTTGCCCTCCTCACTCCTCTCTCTCTATATATCTCACTCTGTTGCTACCTGGCAACAAGCTGGTTTCCTTGGTGATGGAGCTTAGTAGCCTCACATTTGCAGAGAGTTGCAGGGTGTGTGTGACAACTGGTACACAGGCAGAGCATGCAGCAAATGCATGCTCCTAGTCATGCGCAGAGAGGTACTAGACACACAGATCTGCACACGCAAACACATATGTGTTATTACAACCATTGTTTTAACATTTACATAACTTGATTCACTATTAAAATATCTTACTTTTAACATGTTCAATAGAACTCTGTACCTATATTGTTCTGTTTATTTGTTTATTTTACTTAAGTCTTCCTGGGGTCCACAGATCAAACACCACCTAAATAAATCTTGCACTCCACGCAGTGCTTTTAAAATAGATATTCTTGCTATGTCTTTAGAATGTGACTTCTGCTTGTATGGTCAGCCTTTTTCCTGTTCTCAGTCTGCATCCCAGCTTGGACTTTTTTTCATCCTTGGGAGCCAGGTTACTAAATGAGTTGCATGTGAGGTGTGGGGCAAAATTTAGAAATTGTTAGTCAGTGTATAAAAGAACCATGAGAAATGATCTCCCTCTCTGACTTTCACACTCAAGTTTTACTTTTGGCCACAAGGGAGACAGATGGGCTGTGAAGAAGATGGGTTTGGTTACACTGTGTTCGAGAGAGAAAAAGAGAGATGTTTATCGACTACTCAGCAGCCACACACACATTCTCAAACTCTGGTGGTGCAGCTCCATTCTGTTTACCATGTTTGGAGAAAGAAGGTGAACAAGTGACTCAAAGAGAGAGGAAGAGAGAGAGAGAGAATTGCTTTAGTGTTAACATGACATTTTAATGAGTCAAAAAGGCAGAAAAGGATGGAAGGAGGGAGGAGATGAGATACTAACAGAAGAGATTGTCCTGTCTCTGTAAACTCATGAACGAAATTTCATAACTTTATAGCTTTCTGTGTGCTTATATTTGTGCTCAGCCCTCACAGTTTAATTCATAATTATATCAGGTTTGAACTGACAACCTTCATAGTGCTCTGTTTCTTCCTTTCCGGGATCCTGGCTATTATATGCAGTTACTTATATTGTAATTGTCAACTTTTAGCTACTTGACTGCTGACCACTTAGTGCATAATGATATTGCTCTTTATTCCCTCTGTGCTGTTATAATAAACAAAGAGCTGAAAAGTAAAAATGAGGCAATGTAGTGAAGTTACCTTCCGACCAGAACATGCCCCCTGTGTCATTTGCAATGCAAGGGACTATTTGCTTAAATTAATGGCTGATGAACTCAACAGTGATTTTTATGTTTTTCCCAAAAATCCATGGCCCTTGAATATTGAAAGGACAGTTTCCTGACTATTTTATGTACCTTATTTAAACATAAATGAAATAAATGAAGCAAGGTCAAAGAATAGTCATAGAACAACACAAGGCTCTTTGTACCTTAGAGGAACTTATACAAATGCATTACTTGTGTAACATATTTTTACCCATACTTTACAATATTTTATTGTTACAGCTATTATACTGTATGTAGATAAGATGATTTTGCTTTGGTCGCTTGCCACATAACAAACTAGTGCTAATAAAACTATAATACAACAAGAGTGTAAGGGATTAGTGTTTCAAAAAATGACACTTGAAACTTGAAAAGAAAATAGTTGATTACTATAATGCTTGTGTGTGGGGTGTGTGTGTGTGTGTGTGTGTGTGTGTGTGGGGGGGGGGGGGGGGGTGTTAATATCCACTATTTTGTTAGACAGCATCTGTCATCTGTAAAATAAATTTTTTTACCATGGCTTACAGTCTTTCTATGGTGTATATAGTGTATATGTATCTGGAAATCACCTAATTTACATATGATTTCATACTCATTTAACTATTTGAAAAAAAAAAAACTGCATTAATGTGAATTCAGCTAGACACAACAGTGGATGTGGGCGCGTAGAGCACAAGGAGAACTTTGTCACTTGTGATGTCTGCAAGTTCATCTTCTGCTTTGCATCTAATGAACTATATGTAGTAATTTTAATTTAAAATATGCAAAAATAGCATCATGCCAAAGATGTCAATGTATTGTACTGCAGACATAAAAACTGAATTTCTTCACAGCCATGGGCAAATGTGTCACTGTAGCTGTGAAGTGTGAAATGTAATGGATAAAAAAAGAAGCAACATTTTCACTACTGGACACTGCTCTTAAATAAAAGAATGAAGATGCTGAAATTCAGTGTTTCTTGTACACTGGTGATCTGACTATGAACCTAATGAAAGTACAAAGTTACTATAATATTCTCTTTGCTAAGTTTGTGATTTGTTGATTGTCTGGACAATTCAGTAGTGATCATTGGTGCAGTTACTCACAAGCTGAAGTGTATGAAAAACAGTGGTGATTTGTGGTTTTATTGTGACTGTTTTCTGTGTAAAAACAAAGCTAAGATAACAGAACTATAATGTAAACTATTGGCTGATGCAGTGTGTGAAAATTATAAGACACTGTGCTATTTGATTACCCGTCTTAGTTTTTATTCAAAGGAGAAAAATATATGATACCATCACACAGATTTGTCTGAACAATGAGTTTCAGATTTTATTCAGTGTGCTGTGGAGATACAGCATTCTTACAGTGGTATGTTTGTACCAGTGTGTGTATTCTGGTATATGACTTCTTCCTGCTGTTGATAGTTTGAAATATCAATGTTACATTACAGCTCTGAAAGTGGATTTCTCTGGCTAAAAAACAAGTTAGACACTTTGCAAAAATTGCTGCATGATAATTTTGTATCAATCTATGCCAGGCATCACCAAATGGTGGACCTCGGTCGAGACCCGGACCCAGTGATGGTTCTGTCCGGACCCATGATCAATCTCTGATAAATTCACTAGAATAGATCCTTTTCATTAAGTATTTTTTCAGATGGTGGCGGCTATAGACACAAGGTGCTGCTACTCCAGTTAATACGACAGTAGCCTCACTCAGATAAACCAATCAAATTGCTTGTTTACCCTGCTTGGCGCGTGCACCAAAGCAGAGAGGAAGAGACAGTGGTGACAGCATGACTCAACTAACTAGGAAAGTTGACACAGAAAAGTGTTGTTTTGTAGGGCGCTCTCACAGTGCGTACTTGAGTCCGTACTGTACTTGGATACGTTCACACCTTTCCCGCAGATGTTGCGCTCACAAGCATGTATCACGGCCTGTGCCCGAGTGGATGTTACAGGGCTGAAACAGTAGGTGGCAGTCTGGAGGGAATTCTGTCGCTATCCTACAAACACGGAAGTCAGAAGAAGACAAACTCTTACCTATCTGTTATTAGTCTGTTTGAGGCAAAGAGAAGAAGAGCTTACTCACCTCTGTTTGCACTTGTTTAGTTATTTTATTGTGAAGTTTCTGTTTGCTTTAATTTGAAATAAAAGCCTTTAATGCGTTTGCCTGGGACTACTTTTACTTGTGGTAAAAGAGCTAGCTGTGCACTCTGTTAAACATTTCCTGCATTGAAAATTTCCAATAAATATTGTTGAAACCATATGAAAATGTGGGCATAGGGGAAGGCTCAAAGACACAAGTTGGGCTTTGGTTTGGACATTTTACTCGGAGGAAATTTTAATAACTGGACCTCAGTGATTTTTAATTGAATATCCCTGATCTATGCAGTTCACAAGCATTAACTTAACCTGGTTGCATCATCAAGCCCAGTCCTTGGATCACATGCTCAGTACATTCAGAGCCACCATGACTTGTCATAGTATGTTTGATTATCAGTGTTACCAGAGTAAAGACAAGGGAAACTATTACTTAAGACAGCTTGATATCATTTTAAAACTATTTGAAATTTGCAGATTTGTGATCTATCCCTAAAAGGTACCTTAGTGTGTCTGAGAAGGTTCAAATGACATGTGTGTGGAGGCTATGGCTCTGAGTGGCCTCATCTTCCACTGTTCACTCCTTAACTGGTCCTCATATCACAGAGAGGCTAATTGGAGAGAAATTACCTCAACAAGTCTTAATGACATGCCAGCTACAGACACAGAGGACTCTCTCCTTCAACAGTAATGAGTCAAACTCTCAACATGTCTCAGTGGTTTGCTCTCATTTACCTGCTTCTTAGCCTGACAAGAGGGGCTTTTAATCGCTCTCGACGACAGAATAGTGCAGTTTATCTAAAGGATAAGGGGAGAGCACACAAGGTTAGAGATGAATGAAAAAGACATGAGTGTTTAAACACATTATAATAACTTAATGTGATTAGTGAGAATAGCAAAGCCAAAGAAATACTTCAACAACATTCATTTCCATCAGTATTTCATAAGTGTTTGGTGCATGTCAGCAAAGACATCAATGATGAACTGAGAAACCCCCCAACAACACACAAGACACACACACACAGAGCCTGTCGCTTTCTTTCTCAGTGGGTCGCTGACCTTGGCAGAGAGACCGGTATGACTGGCCATCTCACTACGGGCTCTGTGTGTTTGCATATGTGTGTGCTATGAATGTGTGTTTGGCCTCTGTGGTACTGTAGGCCATCTTATTGCCCTAGCCTGGTGTTATAGTCCATCTGTCTAGGCTGCAAGCCAAACAGCCCGCTCCACTCACTCTCCAGTGATTTTAACATGATGGTTGTAGAATGTGGCTGATAGAAATCTTACAGCCCCCTGGTGGAAAGCCACTCCTTAATTGAAACATGCTTACATTCAATGTGAGAGATGGATCCTTGTCAAGTCAAGAGGTAATATAAAATGTTATTTGTGAAGGGGGAATTTATTTTCAGTGTATGTATTTTTAAAAAGGAGATGTGCAATTTCCTGCTTCACTTGCGACCCCGCTGCAGTGCTGTATTGGTTGACAGTTAAATGTCTTCCTCAAGAGCCTCTTAACAGCAATTGTAGAATGATTGGGGAGTTTTTACTAATTCATTCACTAGATCTGAGTTTTTAAACACTTGGCATCATGTTTTTCAGTATTCTCCAGCAAGCTCTAACCAACAGACAACCCATGAGTCACACAGAGGACTGAAATATGTGTAATCTAACACAACCGATTGATAGAGCTTAAATACAGATGATGCACCAACAGGAAAGTATGCTTTATTTTATACAGTATTCATAAAAGGTTGTTTACTTCTGGCTACAACCTGGATTTGTCTGTGTTGGCAGTGTGTGTGACCAGCTGCTCCATCAGCTCCTATTTACTCCACTCATCTTGACTTCTTTCTATTTGCCCACTGGGTACGAAAAGACATGTCTTTTTAAATAACTGTAGGGTTACACTTCCTCTCTGACAAAACAGACTTACTACGTGTCATTTGTAGTATGTGTATGTCTTTGGTAAGCTACACTTGACATTCTTATACGTACTTTTTACCCTTTTTTTTAGATTAACCACCTGAAATTCAGCAGTGTATTTTCACCGAACCACAGATGATCCGGTCATCAGAAACATTTTTAAGTGAAACTTTGCAAACAACTTATAAACATGTGATTAAAGATGACTCACAAGTCAACAAAAACCCACGATGTAGTTCATTTTCATTGCCAGCAATCATTTTTTAAGTGTAGGTGTGAATTTTTCAAATGGCAAATACAGTATTTTCAAATGAAACTGCAACAGTGTGCAGATTGTGCTTTAATCATCAGGACTTTATACATTAAAAATGTTTCCACAAATTCTTTTCAGTTAGCTTCAGCAAAACTCCTTTAATGTGATTTGCAGCTATGCAGGAGTATGACTAAATATACGGAAATTTGCCACATTTTTACATGAAGTTCTTTTTCCTTTCCTAAAAATGTAACCTTATCCTCTGGCAAGTGGATAAATAGAACTCTCCTCAAACCATAGGGCAGCTTTCATGGTACACAAACACAGTGTCTTGAAAACAGAGGAAAGGGTAAATGAAAAGACAAGGCAGAAGGAATGAGAAGAGGCTGGAATTAAGACAGAGTTAGGACAGGGGAAGGAGAAGGAATGGAGAGAGAGGTGTGCACAGTTTTGTATGAGACTGACCTAGATAGAAGGAGGGGATTGGACACACTGAGTCTCTGGGGCACACCGTCACAGCTGCAGTGGACTGCATGTGTTTGTACGTGAATGTTTATGTATATACAGCAGAGTATATGTCGTGCATTTTGCTCTCTTTATAGTAGTAAGCATTTCCAGGATCATTCAAAAGTGAGAAGACTGTGTGTGTTTGGTACTGTGTGGAAGACAAACAAAAGAGAAACAAAGAGTCAGAAAATCCTGAATAATAAATTATCCTATAAGCTTGCTGCATAACATCAAAATGAGGAGAAAAGTTTCTGCTAATGCAGATCTGGGTCTTAATTCTTCCTATTTTATCTACTTCGGTTGACTTTTTTGGTCATTATTTTACTTTGTTTAGTTTGAATTATTTCATATATCATGTTACATTTTGATTGTATGACATGCCTGGTTAAAATCAATACTGTGCCCCAGAAATTTACTATCATGGATTGGTGGGTGGAGGATTACAGCATCCAATCAGAATCTTTTATGAGTTTATGGTTAGTGGGTTTAGGTCTGAGATGGGACAGGAGTGTGCATGTGTGTGTCTGCATACACGTGATAGGAATAGTAATGTTCAACAGCAGCAGGTCTCTTCTTTGAGGCCGTCTGCATTAAAAAAGGGATCTAAAGATAGCCTTTCCTACGCTGTACCTGTCATGGTTTCAGAGGATGAATGTTGTCTTCCCTTCCCTTCCCTTCCCTTTCTTATTTGCTCGATTTATTTCCTTGATGATATTTATCCATTGACAGATTTCCAGTGTTTTTCCTAGCTTAGGGTTACTTTTGTTCCCCCCTTTTTCCCACTCTCAAGCCTAAAAGATTAAAGAAAGTGTTGCTTTGTAATGTAGTGTAGTGTAATGTAGCCTATCAAAGTGACTGCCAAAATCTCTGTATCCTAGTCCTTGGGGAGAAGGTTAGTGTGGAATTGAATTCTCAGCATTTGGGTTCAATAAAGCAAATGATTCCAAGTTGTGCTCTTTCTGCTGTACATGCTGAATTTCCTATCCAGTTCCCTTTCCTAAATTATTAACCAATCATGAGTCAGAAAAGTGTGTGAACAGGAAGTTCAGCATGAACAAATATGGCCGCCAGCCTCTGCATACTCCACAGAGGGGGATGCTGGTTTGAGGTGCTGGAAATGACTCCTGCTCTGTGTGTGTGTGTGTGTGTGTGTGTGTGTGCACGCGCGCGCATGTGTGTGTGTGCATGTGTGTGTATGTATGTGTGTGAGTACATGTGCATGTGTGGGGACAGGGTGACGCATCATGCGGCAGTAGTCTGAATATTTTAGCAGGAAACATTAGTGACGCTTTTCCCTCTCTCTTTCATCATTCTCTCCCTTCTTGCTTTCTTTTCTCAACACTTCACTCTGTGTCGTTCTCATTTTTCCAACTCAGTAAGAGGGCAGAGAGAAAAAAAACTATTAGAGCACTACTAACAGTCTTTGCTTTTAGTACAAACACCTGGTTTTCTAATAGTCTGAAGATGTAAATGAGATTATGAGGAAGACAGCTGGGCAGGCCAGGGTACACACACACAAAAAACAAACACACACACACACACACACACATATACAGTTTTTAGTGAATTCCCAGAGCATGATATAGTGCAACCTGAGACTGTTCGCCCTTCCAACTCTGGCTTCTAACTCTGGTTCCTTCAGGGGAAGACGTTCTGCGGAGCACTGTTTATGCAATTTACTTACATCATGTGCATTTTTAGTGTAATCCAGTCAGTACATGTACGCGTGTGTGTTTGCACCAATGTAATCCCTGTAGTGTAAACTATACACAGTGTGAAGTGTTTGAATTTTTACTCAGTATTCGGCATAATAGCCTGAAGCATCCTCCTGTGTCAGAGCCTCTTGTAGACCTGATAAATCAACATTTATTTGTTATGCGTCTAAGAAAGAAACAATATATGGTTTGATTTTTGTTTTGGAATGTTTGATTGTAAAACTTAGTCTCGCTTTAATTTTATTACTTATGTTTGTAAAAGGAAGAAATCACAAGATTTAAACAACACAGACATGCAGACCTCACTGGACTAACTGTGTGTTGAACATCAACATAGCAACCTCAAACTTAACTTTTCCGTATACACAGTCTAATCCATAGACATACACTGTTACCCGTAAAGGTGGAATAAAATATTTGCCTTTTCTCATGAAATGATTGTGACAATGTGATTGACTCTTGATAGATAAAGTGTATTTGGGACTCAGTATGTAATCATTGCACCTGGTCAAAGGTGATTACTGATGTGTATAAATAAGAATAAAAAAGTGTGTCTGAAAACAAATGGAGTCTAGTTTTATGGGTAACAGTGTACATGTGCCGTACAGTGGATGTGTGTGCATTTATGCTAAATGTCTATTGCTATTATTTTTTAATGGTTTATTTTAACCTCAGACCACGGTTACACATTCAACATATACAAAGCCTGTTTCTTTATCATGATTTATGACACAAATAAATAAAAAAAATATGCCAAAAAATCTGATGCATTGTAATTGATGCCTGCTACAATAAATTGTTTAGAAAAATTGAACAGACAGTAATGCTTGCTTTTGGGCTTTAAAGGACATGTTGACAAAAAGAAAATGGGATTGAAAATGAAAAGACCAGAGCTGAGCTTGAATTGATCTTTGGGAAATGTGGTGTAGAAACATTACAGAAACGGACTGCAGCTTAAACCACACATCATTCATATCATGGCATTTACTTGAACAATAGTGTTTAAGAAGCCAGAGAGCTATCTGCAGAAAGTAAAGAGGGAAAACTTTTCAATCACACTTTGAACCTTTCATTTCAATAAGGATTTAATTTTAGTTTTATGAAATACACATACACATGATCAAAATGCACCACAATCTTACTAAATTTACAAACTTGTTGTCTTGGAAACACTGAGTTAGGCTCTCTGCCAGCTAGTTAACACAATAGAATTATAGACACGTGAGTGACAGTGTACGTGTGTGAGTTGGACACAGCAGTGGAATTGTGGGTATGTTCTCTCCGCGTGCTATGTTACCTCTCTGCTGTCTGGCTGCCAAGATACTGATAGCTTCAAGATGCAGGAGAGAGCAAGACTAAGAGGAGAACACAGCAAGGAAAAAAATGACACAAAGTGGACAAAATGTGAAATAAAACGAGGCAGAGACGTCTTGCTACTGCTTGCTTCACTAAAACCAAGCCCCAAGAATACACCAGAGACTCACAAATCACCAACACTGGTTTTAAAAGGCAAAGTCAACCTTCTCCAAGGAGGCTATTTAAAATGAGCTAGCATGAGCTCAGTGCTATTACATGACTTTATTACTCAAGCAACATGTCCGTGTGGTTTGTGTTTGTTTGCAAGAAGCTGGTTCCTTGGGGGTTTGGCAGTAACATGATTTAATCACTCAATAGAAGTCAAGTATATTTTATATTATGTCACTTTTTAAAACAATACATGTAAGAAAATGCTGCTGTAATGCCTTGCCCACATTAATGCAGATAATTAAATACCTTTTGCAATAACAGCTTTTTCAAACTGTGTTCGAGCTTTCCATCCACATGCAAACAACTGTTTACTTTTACAACCTTAAAACAGAGGTCTGTGCATATCTATCCATGTAGATATATCAAATGGAGATTTTGGAAATGATATCAAACCCCAAATCATTATCGTTTTAATTTATTATAATTTGCTGTATTGTATAATGAGCATTTACCTGAATCAGTAACTGCAGCTATACTGTATATTTCTTTGTTTACAACTACAGGTAGTAATATAAACAGTTACAATTTAACTGTTTTTCTGCATCACTTCACAGACACAAAAGGCTCTGTATCTGCCATTTTGGTTTTACCACCAGCATAATAAGCTCATTACGCATGTATATTACCGACATTTACTGGCCTTGTAGGCTTGTTTGAGCAATTTGAGAATTTTTTGGTTGTAATGTGAAAGTTGAGGTGGTGCAGGCATTTGATCAGGATACCTCCCGGACCCTTCCCTTATGAGGTGTGTCAGACTTGTCCAACTGGAAGGAGACCCCAGGACAGACCCAGGACATGCTGGAGACATTATATCTCTAGGCTGGCCAGGGAACACCTCGGTGTCCCCCCCAAGGAGCTAGAGACTAGAGGAGGTGGCCAGGGAGGGGGAAGTCTGAGCTTCTCTGCTTAGGCTGCTGCCCCACAACCCAGAACCAGATAAGCAGAAAATGGATGGATGGATGGATGGATGGACAGGTTTATATTACTGTGAAGCAGGCCCAAGTGTCTTTAAGCATTCAGTGTTATTGATCCAAGTATCCTAAAGCTGTAAGTCGAAGATGAGGTGGAGGTCAGGGCTCTCGAGGTCACTTAAGATGTTTCTATATAAATAAGACACAAAAGCTTTCTGTTGGACAGTGGCACTGTCATTGTTCTTCAAGATGATTATTTTAATAAAAACTGAAGAGACTAGCCAGATCATTCGATGCAGCTTCAGAATAAATACCCAAATGCACAAAGAGGTCTGTATATTTGACCACACGGAAAATATAGTGTGGTCAAAGATACAGTGTTCGAGTGCCAGGATTTGACTGCTACCAGTACCTCATACTTTTCTCTAAAGCTGATCTCCTGCTTCAATGAGCCAAAACCCGCTAAAAATATGAAAATATATATTTAAAAAAAGTGCCGAGATCATGCAGCTAATCCTGCTAAGCTTTGAACAGCGGCCCAGAATGTACTATGTGTCCCTACCCACGGGGGGAGAGAGAAAGAGAGAGAGGGAGTGTGTGTCTTGTGTGTATACACATCTCTGTGTGTCCCACAGGTCTTGCTATCCATTGTTAGCCCAGGAACCAGCCTATTCGCCTGAAACAGACCCCAAGTTCTCCAGCCATAGCACCCAATTTTGAATGTAGAATGTGAATGAATTGTGTGTCAAGAGATGTTTGTGTATGCCTGTACACATGTTTGTAAATATGTGTGCATATATGGTGCTGAATGCCTTTGTGCTTTGTCTGTGTGTATTTACACAAGTCTTCTGGCAGATGACACAACAGGATCACTGAAATGCATCAATTCCAAATCACTAGCACATTTACAACAACAATCTTTAGTGTGTGTGTATTTGTGTGTCATCAATGACTCATCAATGCAGTAACACACAGCCCGATCTTACAGAAAACCACACAGAGACTGAAGTAGGGCTGCACGATTAATCAATTTTAAATCGAAATCGGATTTTTTAAGTAGGACGATTTTTAAAAAAAGGGAAATTGTCAAATCAATTTCATCTTTCTTGTGCCTCCGGGCCACGCGCCTGCAGGCTACCGTAGGCTCTTATTCCTATCTGTGAGAGTGGTCTTTCACAGAAGTCTGTGTAATGATCATGAACGTTAAATCTGTTAATGAGCCCACAGTACTTACAGCAATATAAGCTGTGGGCTCACGCATGGATCCCGCAATTGAAATATAACTGCATGGGGATCACTCATCTTCCGTTGTCCCGGGTCCGTACCGTACTGTCTTCTTCCAATCTGGGTCCGGGTCGCGGGGTCAGCAGCCTCAGCAGAGGAGAGCAGACAGCCCTCTGCCCAGCCATGTCCACCAGTTCTAGGGATATAATCCCTCCAGCGTGTCCTGGGTTGGTCTCATCCCATGCACGGATCCCCCAATTTAAATATAACCGCATGGGGATCACTCATATTACGTGGTACACGCACGCAACGACTGATGCCTGTCACTGACTTACATTGGTATCACTTCTGTGGGCCCAGATACCCCAAAAAGGAAAAAAAATATATATATATTTTTTAAATAATTAATTTAGTTCTCTTACTTGCTAAATTTTTCATTCACAAATGTAAGTTCTGTAACACAAAACCAAATACTATTTATTTTTTGAAAGATGTTGAACTCTATTAAAGCTGTTAGATAAATCTGGAAACAAAAAGGCTATAAAAACCATCAGTATTTGCTCTGATTTGGACATTGTATGGACAGTGTATTCCCCCTGGCAACATAAGTTTGCCAGGGGAATACATGCAATGTTATGTTATTTTCTTGTTGTATACATTGTTTGTATACTCTACTTCATCCATCCTTCCATCCATCCATCCATCCATCCATCCATTATCCACCACTTATCCGGGGCCGGGTCGTGGGGGTAACAGTCTAAGCAGGGATGCCCAGACTTCCCTCTCCCCAGACACCTCCTCCAGCTCTTCCAGGGGGACCCCGAGGCATTCCCAGGCCAGCTGAGAGACATAGTCTCTCCAGCGTGTCCTAGCGTGTCCCAGCGTGTCTTCCCTGAGGTCTCCTCCCGGCGGGACATGCCTGGAACACCTCCCCAGGGAGGCATCCAGGAGGCATCCGAAACAGATGCCCGAGCCACCTCAGCTGACACCTCTTGATGTGGAGGAGCAGCGGCTCTACTCCGAGCTCCTCCCTGGTGGTTGAGCTCCTCACCCTATCCCTAAGGGTGCGCCCAGCCACCCTACGGAGGAAATTCATTTCGACCACTTGTATCTGGGATCTTGTCGTTTTGGTCATGACCCAAAGCTCATAACCATAGGTGAGGGTAGGAACGTAGATTGACTGGTAAATCGAGAGCTTCGCCTCTCGGCTCAGCTCCTTCTTTATCACAACCAACCGATACAGCGACCACATCACTGCAAACGCTGCACCGATCCGTCTGTCAATCTCATGCTCCAGCCTTCCCTCACTTGTGAACAAGACCCCAAGATACTTAAACTCCTCCACTTGGGGCAAAGACTCTCCACCGACCCGGAGAGGGCAAACCACCTTTTTCCGGTCAAGAACCATGGCCTCGGATTTGGAGGTGCTGATCCTCATCCCACTCGCTTCACACTCGGCTGCAAACTGCCCCAGGGCACGCTGAAGGTCCAGGCTACTTCACTCAATAAAGATTTAATGAAGAAAAAAAAACTTATGTGGGTTCATCACGTGATACCATCACAGATTTGCGGTAGGGAACAGTGGCTTGCATTGTGGGCTGCTCATTAAAACGGCATGCTGACTTCTGTTGTGTTTTGTAGTTTACCCAAAAATTAAAATCGAAATCGAAAATCAAGTTTTTAGAGGAAAAAATCAGGATTTTCTTTTTTGCCAAAATCGTGCAGCCCTAGACCCAAGATATATGTGTATGTTTTAGCACTTACTAGACCAGCGAGTAGTACTGTGTGTGGATTATCTGTTTCCACAGGGACACACATCTATTATTTGACATTTGGAAGGGCTTAGGGGGTTAGTCGATCAGCTTTAGATGGATTCAACTGCAATTTTCAACCGATTTATAATTCAGTTGCAAATTCACAGCAGATTCTCATATTCGGTGCTCACTAAAACACTGTGATTTACATATTTTAGAATAGTCCTGTGCTGCCTCAACACTACGACTTTTTTTTCCCATATAGACAAACTAGGGCTGCGCAATGAATTGATTTTAAATTGACATCGGATTTTTTAATTAGGACGATTTTTAAAACGGGGAAATTGTCAAATCGATTTCATCTCTCATGCCTCCAGGCCGTGTGCTTCCGGGCCACGCGCCTGCGGGGTACTGTAGGCTTCTCCTCCTATCTGTGAGAGTGGTCTTTCACAGAAGTTTGTATAATGACTACGAACATTAAATTTGTATTGGGCCCACAAGAGTGATACCAATGTAAGCCATGATTTCATGCACAGATCCCCCAATTCAAATATAACTGCATGGGGATCACTCTTCTTACGTTATCCCACATAGATCCATACCGTACCGTCTTCTTCCGATCCGGATCCAGGTCCAGGTCGCGGAGGCAGCAGCCTCAGCAGAGGAGCCCAGACAGCCCTCTCCCCAGACACATCCACCAGCTCCGGGGGAATCCTGCAGTGGTCCCAGGCCAGACTACAGATATAATCCTTCCAGCATGTCCTGGGTTGGTCTCTTCTACGCACGGATCCACCAATTTAATATAAATGCATGGGGATCAGTCATATTACGTGGTCCGGACCTGTTGGCCAGTAAGCTAAAAATTGTGATTTTATTTTTGACCAAAATTGTGCAACCCTAAGACAAACTGTCAAAAAAATCTGATCGTCCATTTCAGTGATTATGCTGAATTCAGCATCATGGGAACATAGACTACTTTTTGTTCAATTGAAGATCAACATAAAACAGTATATGATGCATTCATTTCTGTCTTGAATGGCTCTACTCACTCACTGAAGCTGCAGTCCCCAACCAATTACCTAACAATGAACTTAATTAAGATCAGCAGCAGCTCCAGTATTGTTATGTTTAAGATGGATTCTGACTTAGGGCCATTCAGCTCCACTGAGGTTTTCCTCCCTAAATTCAGCTTAGAGCACCAGTGTTACTGAACCACACCAGATGGGTTGGTTGCATAATACCAGAAGCAGGGGCTCACCTCCCCAGGTGAGAGATAAACCTGGTTCAGCTCTCAGCTTCACTCATCAGTTGGACACCAGCATCACCTTATTTGTAATTCTTCATTGTGCTGTAAGCTTTAATGTTTTATTCTATCATTGTAATATACAGTGATTGACAGAAACCAACAAATCTCCATTTGACTTAGGGGTCTCATGACATATGATCTAATCACAAATTTTTAGGGGACAGCCCTGATGAACAAATTGAAGGATTTTATGTCAGTAAAGTAAAAAATGTGAAATGTTAAAGAAACAGGCTGGATTAGACAGATGGACAGCCAGCCCTGCTAGGTAAATCCAGTTTGCAAAAAATGAATGAGAAACAGTCTCTGTTGGCTCCATATCTGCCGTTAAGTGGCCCCTTAGCTAGGCACTTAACCTCAGCTGCTTCAGTTAAGCTGCTCTGAGGCCAACAATATAGAAGTGCGGTTACAGTGGGCAGCTACTGGGTTGAATGTGTAAGATTATGCCCATAAGGGGATGTCGGGGATGTGGAGATAAGGGGGTATTGCTTAGGATGTTTTCTGCTCCACTGACAGTCTGCACAGATATGACAGTTTTGGATCTAATGCCAATGTCAGTATTTTAGAAGCAAACATTTCAAGCAAATCTGCATTCAAAGAGTTTGCTTCAGGCAAAGGAATCTATAAATTCAGCTTTCAAAGGCTTGGCCTACTCTAACACCACTCCTCTCCATCTTCTTTTCTACTTCATTATCAATCCTCCGGCTTTCTCCTGTTCTTTGACAGTTGTTCTGATTTCTTTGTTAAAATTAGATAAGTAGTTATTGCAACAGAGTCTGTTTTTCATTTTGGTATCATGCTGTGTGTGTGTGTGTGTGTGTGTGTGTGTGTGTGTGTGTGTGTGTGTGTGTGTGTGTGTAGGTGTGTTTAGGGATTACATGTAGCCCTTTAATTCCATTTGTTGAATGCGTATTAACCCCAGTGCCCTTTACTCTGCTTTTACCATATGAGCTTAGTACCATGAAATCTTCTTTTGGCTCTATGCTTTCTTTTCTCTGACACACACACACACACACACACACACACTTAAAGAAGATGGCCACATGATAATAAAACACTGCTGAACAGTCTGTGTTAGAAATGAATAAATATTTTTGAGAAAAACCACACAAGCTGCTCATGGTTGTATTGATGGCAACCTAGCATCAACAAGCCTTCTCTTCCCTTCATCCTCTCCCTATCAAGACAGTTGTTGTCTTCGTGAATGTTCTTACCTGCCACTTGTCTTTCTACTCTCCTTCCCACTCCTGCCCTGTCAGCCACATTGGCTTTGGGTAGCCAGCGGGACCTCGCCTCTTGGGTCAGTTTGCTGCCAGCTGCAGGGAGATTGATGAATCAGAGGTTCCATGGCGGCTCCGCTGAGGTCTCTAAGGGGGCTGGTGTGGGGGACAGGCTCCATCACACACCAAGCAAGCAGAACTAATGGGCATGCTCTGGAGGAAAGAGTGAAGGAGAGACAGGTGTGCATATATATTTATAGGTGAATATTTTTGGTAAAGTAATGGAAATACACACAGATAATAGAAAAACGTAGGCACCGTAGCAGATAGAATTTTGGAAAAGCACATAAATATGCAAATATCTGGTGGAAAGTGGCAGATAAACTGGCATTCTAAGTGATGAATAAAAAGCTGTACCATGAAATACACTACATGGGCAGGCAGACAGACATAAATGAAACTGCTATAGGCAGTGTGCTTGCCGGAGGCTTTCGAAAGAGGACTTTGGCCTATATCTCAGCTGTACGTTGGCCTACTATAGCCAAAAATTAATCAAGCCAACTAGAGACCATGGCAAATCATTTGGGCTTGGTTTAATATCAATAATGCTTGAATGTGACCACAGACAAACAGACAGCCATACGAACTGACCAATATGTTTGCCATCCAGCAAGCAAAAAATCCTGCAGGGAAAAAGGATGAAAACAAGATTTATGGGGAATATTTTTGATTAAAGGACAGATAGACAATGACAGACAGAATGAAACAGAGAAAATGACTGAAAGCCTACTATGAATTCTGATGACTCTGAGAGCTTTCTATGTACATTGAAAGCCAGAATTTAAATAAAATTAGGTCTAATTACAAATGCTTAAACTGATTTTACATGAATGCCAATATTAGATGCCATGCTGTTATTCTGGAGAGGTAAATTGGTTTTTGTAAATGTTTGATGTGGTGCAAACAATGATGGGTTTGACTAGCAGTCTAATGTAATGATATTAGAGGTAATTATATAGTTTTCCCTGTCTCCTTTTCTTATCTTTCATTGTTCCTTTTTTTTCTTCTCTCTTTGCTTTGGTCTGTTCTCTACACCCTTCTCTACTTTGTGTTGCTGATGTTTGTTCCTTTCTTTCCTGTGCTCTATCATTGGGTTCGTCCTCACACAGGGACACAGACTAAAGGACAGGGGTGTGTGTTTCCCAATCTGTCTGCATACATGTGTGTTTGCGTGTGTCTACGTGTGTCCATGTCTGTGCATGTGCTTGTGTTGCCTAGAAGCTGTATATGCATATGTCACCATGCCCAGACGGGTACAGTTTGTCCTCTCTAGGGAGGCGTATCTCTGTGTCTGGTCAACCTTGTGACATCACCCAGTAGCGAACCATTAGGATGCTTCCTACGCCCTACAGATGTGCTTCCTATATCAGTGTTGAGGTTGCTATAGTGACTAGCACTGCTCCCAAGTATAACTTGAAAAGCTAACAAGTGATGTGCAAGAATCTCATTACAATGTAACTGCTACAATAATGCAGCAGTTGGCAGTATTAAGCTACAGTGCTGATTTTAAGCTCCACAGGGCAAAAAATTCTAGGATCATTTTTTATCATATTGTAATCCAAGCAGTCTAAGAAGACATGAGATTTCTGCAACTACTGCTTACCTGCGTTTTTAGGCTGTAGAAAAACATAACATGATTCAAGAATTCAAAGAGATTTTATTGTTTCAAGACAAGTACATGGTACACAAGAAGAACAAAAGTAGTTACAATAAAATGCACAATGACACTTGCCTGTGCAGCATTGTGGCTAATGATAAGTGTTTTCAAATGAGTAGGGGGTTAAATGCATGGTTGACAACTGGAATTAGCAGATTTAGAGAACTAGGACATGACTGTTCTGCTCATGTGTCTCAATGTGAAAGCTTGGAAAAGTGGCTTCACTTTCCTACAGCAGCATGAAACAACATCAGCTCATTTATGTTAATGTGTAGTCTTTTGATTTGAGCCAAAAGGAAAGATCTCCAGTAGGACAGTGTGTATATTCCAATCCTGGCATTTTTTTCCCCCAGTGGTGTGACCAACTGGCTTGATATCATGACATTTAACACTTGTTTTTGGGCTGCAACAAACTATTATTTTTGCTGTTAATATATTAAGCTGTTGTTACAACTGAAGTTAGAAATTACTTCAATGGGTTATCAATTTTAAAAACATTTGTTAATTAATGTAATGGTTGACAACTAATTAATTAATCATTGCAGGTCTAATCTTTAGTCATGCATAAAACTTTGTTAAATTAACATAGTTGCATTGTTGTTTAAGAAGAATTATCTGACTTACTGTATCTATACACTGTATTTTTGCATCAGATGAGTAAAGTAGACATCTCTAGTAAAACTCGTTATTGCTTACTATGTATTTTTTTTTCTGTCAAGCTTGATACAATGTTAGAAGAAAAGATTCAAAAAGACATTTTGCAAATGATCTGCTTTATGCAAAATCCAACTTTGTGTCAGTGTTTTCCAACACTGTTAACCATAGCCTGTTAGTGTGCACACATTCTTGTTGTTTTCATAGAGATGGGAACATACACAATGACAACAGAGTGAAAGAGAGAGGAAACAGCATGTAAGAGCCGGCCAGTGGAAGGCTTATCCCAGCAGTGCAGTAAACAGTGACTCATCATCGCTGTGTCAAACTAGGGATCATTTGCTGTAAAACCTTGTCAAACCTTGTCAAAATAAAGTGCTTTACACCAGTGCAGAATTAAACAAATATAAAGGTATAACAGCTTGTGGTGGTTGCTCTCCTATTGTAATTTCCTGTGACTGCACACTGATTCTTAATGAATCTTGTGCCAGATAGATATAAAGCCCTTGTTAATCTGGTTAGCAAGTGAAATGCTTCAAGAATTTTTAACCTTAACAGGCAATTAGATCTTAACAAATTACATAAAAGTAACAACTGTTTGTTTGTGGAAGGAGAGATGGATCTATACTGTATTTAAAATTAGCTGTCATGCTCTGTCTTACAGACAGTAGACAAAAAAAAGAAAAACTAAAGCAGAGGAAACAAAGTGTGATAATGATGCAGGGATGGATTGCAAGAGTTGGTGAACATGCCAGACGCAGTGGGGGTTTACATCACAACACTGGACAGAAAGTTAATGAGAGGCCAACTCACACACACACAAGGAGTCCAGTGCTGAGCCAGTCTAAATGATTCAATCAAAAAACAATGTTGGCGTGCAAACACAGCTTTTAACAAGTCACTGTGGCTGACATACAACACACACACACACGCACACACACACACACACACACACACACACCCAGAGATAAGACTACAAAGGCATCACACATTAAGAAAGTTTGCCAAGAAAGTTATAATGGACTGGTAAAACCAAAAGAAAAGAAATATTTTGTCAGAGCAACGGCGATGGACAACTATCTGAACCATATAGAACAGACTAAGAAGAGACAGAGAGAGGGAGGCTGAGGCACGTCCTTGTAGCCTGTAGACTGTCGGTGTGATATACTGGTGTCTGGCCAAGCTGTGTGTGTCCGTCCCCATGTTTGCATCTGTCAGTATAACATCCATTATCATTCATGGCTCATCACACGTTCTCAGGAGCACACACTTGTTTACACATACATACACACACATGCGCACGAACAGCAGGGACGCGTTGTGTAGTATGTGACAGCAAGGGTAAAACGACAGCTCAGAGACGGTGAGGGAGTGTGTGAGAAAAATGGACAAATTTTATGACTGTCTTTCTCCACCTCCTCTCATTCTCTCTTTTTTATCCCCATGTCTCTTCATTGCCCCTGGGATGATTGTAGAAAACATGAAACTCACCTTCGTTCTATCTGAGCAGTGGTCAGATACATTTTTGCTCAAGAATCCAAGGAGTAACTGCATGTATGTAAATGCAGTGCATACATATTCAGTGTCACAGATTCTTCAAGTTGAATATTTTTTCTTTTCTTCTTCTTATTATAAAAAAGGTAATCATGAATATATTTCTAGCATTCCAATTGTACTCCAAAGAAATCCTGTAAACATACAGTGGTGGACAGTTAAAGTTAAAACCTGAGGTGGAGTGTACACTAAGGGCCGGATCTACTAAGATCCCAATTTGCATGTAGTAGTTTGCTTGCGCAATCTAGAATTTTGCATGTGGGGTGTGACCACGGTTTGCGGGTGATTTAAAAAGATTGCTTGCACGAATTACAACAGGTGCAAAGTCTTGGAGACCGCCCTATTTAAATGAGGGTTTTGTGTGCGCTACTGAAGACAATACGCTGCAAAAACAGCTCTGGGATACACCAGCACTAATGGGAACAGTGCACTGAATGATCCATACGAATGGAAATGTAATGTTGGAGGAGTTTTGTCATAGAAGGTATTGCATGACTCATTCATTCCCTTATTTTTCATTTTAAAGGTGTGTGTGTGTGTGTGTGCGTGTGTGCTCGCGCACGTGCGCGCAGGGGAGAAAGAGATAGTTGGACTGAATGACTGTCACGCGCACATAATTTAGTCCCACTGTAGCCTAATGTCAGTGCGTATTTTTAATCACAATCATCAGGAGTGGAAAAGAGTCCCGTAAAGTGTGTGTGTGTGTGTGTGTGTGTGTGGGGGGGG
Source organism: Sphaeramia orbicularis (assembly GCF_902148855.1). Lineage (NCBI taxonomy): Eukaryota > Metazoa > Chordata > Actinopteri > Kurtiformes > Apogonidae > Sphaeramia > Sphaeramia orbicularis. Next base: position 44,114,070 of record NC_043968.1, on the reverse strand, counting down.
GGGGGGGGTCACTCAAAAAATGTTCACACATAGGTGAAAAATGCATTCTCTGCATCTTGTTTCATCATTTTGATATCTTCTAACTGCAGCCATGTGTGCGCAATTACGCATCCAAACCGTTTGCACCTCCTTTTGAGACGTGGTAAATATAGACACAGTTTCTATGGCCAAAATTGCTTTCGGATTTGATAAATCACTTTGCGTGTGCTAAATTAATATATTTACATTTTCTCCTCCCAGCACACGCACAGTTGTGTGTAAACACCCCAAATTGCATATTCATTGTGGCAAGTGTACTACTGGATGCAGACGCACTATTTTGCGCCTTTGTGAGACGCAACCGAGTGCGCACTGTTAGTAAATCAGTTTGTACATTTTTTTTGCGTGTGCAGTGAGTTTGCACACATTTTAATACACGCAAACCTTTAGTACATCCAGCCCTAAGCTAGCTGTAACCATGTCACCAGGGTCTTGATTTTAACTTACCTGGTGAGGTAAGGAGGTGAGCCCTGAACATACACTTGCTTCAAGGTTGAAGGGCCTGAGCCCACTCAGTGACACCCACTCCGAGACAGGTTAGGAGGTTTGAGTGGTACACAAAGTAACTCAGGGAGGACAGACTCAGAGAGGACAGATTAAGTCAGATTTATTTTCAGTATGAGTACAGTGAAAGCTGGGCCTCATGACCCTTCAGAGAAGTGAAAGAGGTGTCAGAAAAGTTAGCACAAGGATAAATGGCTGCATAGCTCCACTTGTAAATCCACCAAGTGTTGCACTGTTCACCCACTTAAAGATAATGAGTTGGATTAAGACTGTTTGGAGACAGGTTTGTTTTACCTTACTCATGAATTGAAAAGAGATGTCAGTTACTCCAGAGAAGTGAAATGCTGTGAATTTATTTTCAAGGGTTTCATTTGTTTATTCATTTAACAATAATAAGAGCTTGATTTATACAGTATACGCAAAGCGCTGCATGTCTGATTACTTCAATCAAAGTCAGGTAGGTCACAATTCAGATGTGGCATGAAATGCAGCTACTTTGTATTGATTTTTAATGCTGGTTATTGGGTTGAGACTCCATTGCCACTGGATTTTATGATTTTTCTGATATACAGCAGAGGTTTTTCTAGAAAAAAATTAGTAAGAGGGAGCACAGGTAGGCGAGGGAAGCTACATCACGAGAAAGAAAGGGAAACAAGATGATGCAGCAGTCTGAAAAGACGCCAGTTCATGTCGTTTTGAACCATCAGACAGTCTACCTACAATGTTTACGATAGTTTTGGAATAATTATATCCATTTTGATGACCAGGCACATTGTCACGTGTTGTTACTGTGGTAGTTTCACCAGGAAAAGATAATTTTTGGAAAGATTGCATGTTGTGTAAGTACTGTGTTGCATGTAACTATAAGTTAGTGATGAAAGTGAGGAAAGAAAAAAAAACCTGAACTTTTCTGAATGACTTCAATGAGTAACAAACCTGGTTTGCTTGTCTTCTGGACGTACCGCAACAGAAAATCGACATTTCTACCAGTTTTCTTGAGCCAGGACCAGTTGAACTTATTTTGACTGGTCATGTTCACTAATCTTTGAAGGCTCACTGAAAATGTTGTGTTAGGAGTATGTGAACACTGAATACATCAGAAGAAAGAACAGAACTTCAACTTTTAAACACAAAAAACAATTTTATTTGATCTTCCTTCGTTCGTGAGATGTAAACATTTGAATATTTGTCATTTTCAGGAAAAAACTGAATTTTGTGCAAAAAACTGAGAAAATTGTGTTTTTTTTTCAAAGATATTGATTTTCAAGATAAAACTGATTTCCTATTTACATTTTTGACTTTCTTATTTACAAACAGTAACACTGTATTCAAAATCACAAAATAAAATAATAATAACAACAATAATAATAACAAACAGCTCTAAGATATCCCATCATTCCACAAAATGTTAGGGGAGTCCACACCAAACTTTAGACAAAACATCTCCTGAAGCACCAGGTTCCTTATAAACTTTGCACATTTACATACATCAGTAATGAGTCTTCCACATATTAGTTTAGCTTTTTGATGTAAACACTATCATATTCCTCATTTTCAAGAAAAACAAGAAACAAATGCACTAAATACTGTAGATTTCTGGTCTTTCCTTGGCTGCACCACGTCCTCCTGTTGGACCAGCTGCTGTGTTTGATCCGTAAATAATTATATGGACGTCTAGTTATTTATCTGTGTATGAATATATGTATTTATTTATTTCATACAAAAGCCAAATAAAACAGTGTCTTACCTGTGTCCCCGCTGACATTATAGAGCTGAATCTGTTCCGTGTCCACATTCAGAATCTGAACTCAAAGTAACAGATGCAGACTAGATGTCCTTTGTCTTGTCCCACCTCTGGTTGTCTGTCCTCTCCTTGATGTCCACTATAATGTCTCTTTTCTCTTCCTACTGTCTGTCATAGTCTCTGTGTCTCTCCGTGCCCACCCCCCGGCACCTCCATCTTCCTCATCCTCTGTGTCGGACCCGAGTCAATCCGTGTTTCCCGTGTTTCCCGTGTCCATCTTGTCACCTTCTGTTTCTATGTTCCTGTCTCTAAAAGGTTCCTCTGAAGCTCCATCATATATTGAATTGTCAGACTCTGTCTCCATAATCATCTTTAAAGTTTTTGAAACTGCGTGCGGTGCCTGCAGAGTCGGCATTTCCTCATTCAGAGTGACTGGTGCTGTAATCGTTGCCATGGGATACAGTGATTCGAAAACTTTACACCCGGTCCTTCATTTTTCCGAAAAAGCTACTTAATTGTTTGTTTTTGGACAAATGAAATTAATTCACATGATCCGCAACAGCTTCAACTACAGTATAACAGTGAAAACATGGATTGACAGAAAATCTCGTCATTGGTGAAGAAAGAGTTAATTTACTGGAACATATGCTCAGTTTTCGGAAAAAAAAAACGTATTTCCAGCAAAAACTGGAAAGCTTTCATCACTAATAAGTGTACGGCGTAAGTGTGAGCTTTGGGGTAAAAAAAAAAAAAAAAAATCGGAATTTCGGTATGAGGGCGTTAGCCGAAAGTATGAGGGTGCAGCGCCCCTGTTTCCTGGTTTAGAAAAACCCCTGTACAGTATGTGACAAGGAATTAATAGTTCAGTCTCCATATTGAACAGCCTAAACGGATTCAGCTCACAAAAGTCAGAAACTGCTGTATTCACAATCACTGTTATTTTAAAGGCTAATAATAGTACTTTCATGGTCAATTTCAGTTTCTGTGTCGCTGTTCTTTGTTTTATGTTTTTTCTTGTTTTCTTTGTCTCCCTGTTAGTTTCATTTTACTTTATTGTACAGTTTTGCCTTTTTCTTACTCACTTCCACATCCTTCCTTACTGTCTATAAGATAAGAAACCTGATTTTATTGCTCCACTTGTACTGTATATATGAGAAAAAGTATTGCTTATGTTCACCAAAATACGCCTGATTCTCCAGTGGGTTTTTAAGTAAGTTTATGAGGTAAAGTGTATTATTTTTTGTTCAGCTGTTGTTTTATCCTGTTTTCAAGCAGGTTTTTGTTTGTTTTTAGTTTGTAAGGCTCTCTCCAAACCCTGTTTCAAAAGCAGAAGCAGAGGGTTATGAAATAAAGATTGGAGGGGCAACAAAAGTATTTCTATTCTTAAGGGACCCTCCTTCATCTTGTCCTCCCCAACCAGTGCGACACCCTGGGGTGAAGTGCAGAGTGTGTTATGTAGTCCCAGTCAAAGTTACCTTTCGAAGGACTTTTAAGTTAGAGTGGGGATAAAGTGATGAATTTGGTAAAAAGGTTTAAGCGTGTGCATGGACACACACAAACCCAGGCAGGTACGCAGTGCAAGCATGATTATGCTGTTGTATACAAAAACATGAACACAAAACTGTTGGCCTTGTTCCAGAAGTGCACTGATGCACTGTGCACATACATTAAAAACAGTCTGTGCTGGGCTTACAAGATGTGCACACTCAAACACAGGTACTTACACACAAACACACATAGAAACAGGCACTCTGTAGTACAAGCTGAATCAGTAAAAGCACAAATCAGCTGAACAGTTTTTTTTGACAAAGACCCCAGTCAGCACCAAACTCTGCACTCGACCACTACACAGTCAAGAACATTCTTGAAGGCTCTTGTCAAACAGACAGACCTCTGCATGACAGGGTAGCAAACCTAGGGTTTTCTTGCTAGTCTTACAGTTTCAACAAAGTTTTCACCAAACATAAAAGCAGGTCTGTGACATAGACACACTGATGCCGATGCTCCAACATTCATTGTGTGAGCACTAATATTAGAGATTCAACACGAGCTAGTTCTCCGTTCTCTATTCTCCAAACTTTCCCCGTTGTAACTTCACTTTGCTCGTCATTTTTTCTTCCTTTTTTCATTTGTTTTACTCCTCCAACTCCTCCCCAGTTCACTGTGTTCCTCCCTTCACTGGAGGTATCCCTTAATTGTGGTGTTGGCGCATACACACACACTCACATTCACACGTACACATACTCTGAGGTATCCCCTAATTATACTGCACTGACTGAATGTTGATGTGAATGTGGGAGTTGGGTTTCTGTGTGGTCTGAGATAGTGAGTTATGTCTGAGATGAGCATATGTGTCTGTGTGTGTTTCATGTGGATAATGATGACCATGTCTGTGCTGTATGTAATGGTTCCACAAGCCACATCCATTGTGTTCCCCACTGAGTTGAAAGACAGAGTGTAGGTGGTGTGTGTGCTTTGGTTTTGCTTTGATCTAAGAAACAAGTACAGGACACAGAACCAGCTCGAAACTGAACATATTGTCCTCGTTGGTCACTCCATAAAGTGAAAACGTACATTAAATGGTACAGGAAACATGGTAGGAGATGGTAGAACATGCCATACTATATTGCTTGTTCATCGGGTGAAGCTTAATTGCACATGAAAGTAAAACAACCAGTACTTGAAATCAAGAACAATGAAGTGTGTTCTACAGAGAACACGAGAAATTATCCAGATGTGTAGTATATTTGATGCACAAGGCAATAGATCCTATCACAAATATGCTTAGAAGAGAATCATAACAGGGTGACGTTGGGGTACTGGAGGAATAAATCAGCATAACCAGTCACAGCAGCAGCCTGAATGATCAGATGAGAGAGGCAGAGAGTGCTTGTCATATCACATGAACTGAGTCAGCTGATACTGATCAGCTGATGGTGCATGCAACTTTAGTGCTCTGCCTGAACTAATGTGATGCTCTATATGCTTCCTCTTGTATTCTCCCTTTATCCTTGCTCCGCATCTTTTGATTGTATCGTTAAAGTCTCCACCCCTGTCTGTCAAACACATGGTCACTGTGTCCTTGTCTGTTTTTGTTGGGGTTTGTGGTACTTTTTACCACAGTTCAAATGCAACAGGATTAAAAATCTGCATTTGTAATAGTATAATAGTGCAAGAATTTTGAGTGTTTAGAGATTGTTTTGTGGAATTCTGTTTTCTATGTTGTATGTAAATATTAAACTTTTTAGGGTTTTTGTTTTGTATTGTTTTATGTGTTTTCTGCTCTGTCCCTGACTGCAAGTGTAATACTAATGCATAATAAAACCGCTATTCTACGTATACTGAAACCCAATGTTAAACGGCCCAGGGCCAAACGACTACAAACCTAAGTATTGTTAAGCGATAACGTTATCGGATTTGCTAATCGTACTGGGGGGAAAAAAATAGACAAGTAGATTTTCAAGGTATTACAGCAACATAAATGTTTTCTTTCAAGTTTCAACTCCATGTCTGACTAAGGTATTTGTCAGTGATGTCAGTGATTTTCAGTTGTGATGAGAGACCTGGAGTTAGATCTCTGAAGGTCATACTGCAGCTCAAACACAAAGAAACATCCTCAAGACAGCGTGAGCCAGTGTTCTTGGAGAACCTCACTCATGGACATGCGGAGCAAGTTTTTTGCATATTTGGGCAGAAACATGACTGTGGCACAACATGTTGAAGAAGAGCAGATGGAGAAAAGCATAATGTAGCTCGTAGTTCACCTGCCATTGCCCTGTTTTATATTATGTACCACCATGTGAGCACCTTGAAGTCCTAATATGAAGGTGACTGAATGATTAAAAGTGACTGGTAGCTGGTAGGTCCATTCATAAATTTAATCTCAGAGCATCATCTGATCATGTTCATAGTTTCAAAGCAGGTGGATGTAGAGGTCTGGGGTCTGCAGGAAAGCTTTTACACTGTTGAAGAAAAAGTCCTGCATTCAGATTCATACTTAAAAATGACTGAGTAAATGACTAACAATCAGGAATATCCTTAAAGTATCAGAGCAGCAATATCGGTAAGAGTAGTAGTATCGCTAAAATCTTAAAGATATCCATTTCCTGACAGAATTTAACGTGCAAAATAATCAGTTAATGGCTGGATAATGAAAGCAATCATCAGCTACAACCACCAACACACCTATGGCAGTCAGAAGAAAGAGACGGCAGGCAACTTATGAGCTGAAAAGACAATAAATAGATATTCTCGGTAGTTTCATAAGGAAATTAGGAAAGGTTCCACGGGCAGAGGTGAGAGAAAAAGAATGCAAAGGTTGGAAAGGGACAAAGTGAGGACAGATCCGCTGAGGTTTCAGTGTAGGAAGAAACAGAGGCATGAATTTTGGTCTCATCCAACCTGATTAATAACCCTGTTAGCCTTTTTAATAGTCCTCTTCAGCTCCCTCCCTCTATCTCTTCTTTCATGCACTTTCTCTTTTTGACCCGTCAGCTAAAATGTGCTTTAGTCAAATCAAATATGTTAAATACCAACAAAAGATGAGTTGGTAACCTTTCTTTTCTTTCCCCTCCTCTCCTTATCTTAATTACTTTCTTTTCTATTTCACTTTTTGCTTTCTTGAAGTTAAGTTTGTCTTTTTATAGCTTGTGGGTCGCTGTCTCTACAGTGCTACTATGGTAACAGCAGGGGAGTGGGTGTTAGCAGCTAATCCTGTTTGGGTGTCATGGTGGCATTGCTATGGCACCCAGTAGGAGAGCTACACAAGCTTTCTTCTCTTTAATCATATTTCATCATTAAAAATTTGGAAGGTCAGGGGGTACACTGCTGCGTTTTGACTTCAGTCAAACTGTTATGATGCGTCACAGTTTCCATGAAACTCACACTTTTCACTTCCAGCTGCATGATTTGTTTGTTCATAGACTTGAGGTTTTTGGGGGGGTTGTTTTGTTAAATCTCACATCCCTGGCTACTATATCTCTATGCCTCTTTAACCCTTTCATACATGAATTATGAGAACCTTAATTGATATTTTTTTCTTGAGTGATTTTATTCCTCTTTAGACATTAAAAAAACAATGCGATTAATTAAAAACAATTTTATGAAGCTACTTTTCATGGAGTTGCAAAAATGTCCACTCAGCCGGACACCATGTATTTAATTTTTGAAGCAAAGAAACATGTATTTACTGATATACTGTGTGAAAACTATGAAATAAAAACATTTTAATGCTGCTAATTTGATGTTTTCTCTCATTTTAACATACTCTAATAGTAGTCATTACTCACTTCATGGAGATAATATGTAAAAAGGGGAAAAAAAACTTTTGTTGCTAATTACAGTCTAATAACAATAAGAAGGAATTGATTTACACTCAAATATGGTAGATCAGGTTTATCAAGAACAGCAAAGTTACAGTCATGTTATCAATTGCAGTGTATGGGATGATGCAAAAGCGTCCAATGTTTTGGCTGATATCAAACTAAAACAACAAAATCCATGAATATACAAGAGCACAGCTGTAGAAGAGCTGTCCACTGTAGTGACCACTGTGCATGAAAGGGTTAAAACTTTAGTTCCTATTTGATATATAGTGTAAATCACAATTTTTCAGAGGTGAAAGGAAAATTAATGTGCAACTTTAATATTGTACAGTATATAAAAGTATAAAGACACAATGTCAGTGTTTCATTTCGGGCTAAAAGTTGTTGCCATCATGTGTATGTCAGCAAATTATTTTCAGTTATTATTAAAACTTGATGGTGATGTCTCTCATGATTTCCTAGAACAAAAAACATCCAGAATGTTATTTTCAGCAGCAAACAAAAAGGAGCAAATGTATTTTAACATTAGATATGGCGACTTGAACCTAAGTTTCACAGTAGATTTGCACTTAACTTCTTTCTCAAATCATAAATCAATTTTTCATTGCAGCTCTAACTTTTGGGTTCTATCCTTTTGTTTACACAAAATATAGTGTATACTATACTATACTGTACTATACTATACTATACTATACTATACTATACTATACTAATGCTATACTATACTATACTATATACGTTAATTAGCTTCAGTCTTTTTATACACTTGATACAGAGGCAAATTAAATAGACACTTCACTCATCTTGAGCTGACATTGGACTTCTCAGTTTCTACACAAATAAAGTCCTTGTAATGAAACCATGTGTAAAGTGTGCAACAGTGGGAATTGTTATTGACTCCTCTTGCCATTATAACTAATAGACATATCAGTTACAGTGCTCTTAAAGGTATGGATTCACTCTTCAATTCGTCTTTGACACACACACACACACAGACACACAAACATAAGTCACTGTGTTCTCATTGTATCTCTGTTTCTCTATTTTCTCTGTGTTGTGCTCTCGTCTCGCTCCACTGGACATTAACCAGGGGAGGAATGATGGAGCAATTCTCAACACACATGCAAACACACTCACACGTTCACAAACGGGGCTTTTCCACTGCTCTGCAGGGAGATAGAGTGGTGTGTTTGGCTCTGATAGGAGCAACACAGCAAATTCAACACGGAGAGAGCCAGGCAGACAGGCAAAGAGAGTCTGAATAGCCTTCCACTACCTAGTTGCTTTTTGTAAGATTTTGAATATTGGAAAAGGAAAACACAACAGAATGTGGAAATTATTCTGTGGTAGTGAATCAATATCAATATTTCGAGGCGATTAGAGGTGCAGTACAACAGCACACCAAGTATTAAAACCGAATTATGGTACTATTGCATTTCAGTCTGAAAAAATTAAATTTTTCTGTTACCTAGGGTTAAGAGTCACCTTCAGATATATTGGACTACATTTCCCAGAGTTCCATGGCTATTGGTTATAATGCATCATATCTTACAACACCATATGTCAACACAGTTGGATTCACAGACATGCACATCTGTGTGCAGACACATGCACACACAGTGTTTGATCTCACCAGGTAAACCAAAATGAGGCAAGGTTCAGTTGCACACAGCACATATCCATGTTGTATCACTGTTTAGCCATGACTGGTTAAGATAGGGTTTTGACGTGTAACATTTGTGTATCCATATTTCTGTTTTTTCTGTTTGTATTTATGTTTCTCTGCAGTTTGTGCTTATGTGTTTCTGGTGTTTGTGCACATCATGTATCTACTGTATTTATCATCATCTGCCTTATAATGACTGTAATTTAGCTGAATATTTTCACATGAAAAGCATAGACGGCACAGAATTTGTTTTTTATGTATTGATGTGAAGGATTTTTTCAGACATTTGTTTACTTACTATTCTTTGTTTGTTTATCTGATAGCTTTAGACATGTCATGACATACACTACTGTGCAAAAGTTTTAGGCAGCCTTCAGATTTGTTGATTTGGCAGAGTTGAAATGAACATGCATGTTTATTTTGCAGTCTCTTTTCTTCAGATACAATAAGAAAATACAGGAAATATGTGCACAGCCTTAAAAGACACACAAAAAATGGAACTAAATGGGTTGTAAAGGTTAAAGCTGTGTATGACTTTCATCACCAATTTTTCATCAAATCTATAAAACCCAAGTCATAGCCTAAGTATCACGAATCTTTAAGTCTATCTGTGATTACACACCTGAATCTCTTCCCTCACGGTGAACAATTTCAAAGTGCACTCAACCACAAACACTCTATGTGTTTACGAACAGAGGCAGTAAGTCACTCGGGCATTTTCAAAAATTTGTCACGACATGCTTTGCGGGAAGCAGTTCTACACACCCATTTTTGCTTGGTTGACATCATTGTTGTTGCTGCTACTGTGGCTTCGTGGAGCTCCGCTTCCCACAAAGCACGTTGCAACAAATTTCCGAAAATGCCCGAGTGACCTACCAACTCTGTTTGTAAACACATGCAGTGTTTATGATGGAGTACACTTTGAAATTGTTCACTGTGAGGGAAGATATTCATGTGCATAATCACGGAAAGACTTATGGATTTGTGATACTTAAGCTATGACTCGGGTTTTACAGATGTGATGAAAAGTTGGTGACAAAAGTCATATGCAGCTGTAAAGTTAGTATTTAGTGTGACCCCCGACCCCATGATAAGAAGTAACAAAAACCATTAGAAACATCTGGCATGTGTTGAATGAAACCTGAAATAAAAAATCAGAAAGTGAATGCCAAAAATGTCATATTGTCTGAACAAAAGAATTAAAGACAAGTTAAGTGTAAAAGGAAGGTCACACTGAATACGACCACTTTGGTTTGTAGAAGCTGTTTTTTTCACTGAAACTTTTGTTTTTACTGCTGTACATACTTTTGTGTAGTATGTACAGCAGTACATTCTACAGTAAATACTACAGTAGATACTACATAATACAGTAGAATTAATGACATTCTTCTGGTTCCAACACATTCTGTACATGAAACTTTTGTTTTTACTGCGGTACATACTTTACTGTGGCATGCATGCATGTTCATTTCAATGCTGCAAAAACAACAAATCTAAAGGCCACCTAAAACTTTTACAGAGTACTGTATTTATGTAATCCTTTGCTGTATCTTCCTAAAGGCAGGCAGGATAATTGATTTGGGAGCAGAGGGAGAAGCATAGAGATGGAGGAGGCAGACAAAATGAACTAAAAAGGATATGAAGAGAAGGCCAAAAAGAGATGGGGATGGACAGAATGGGGAAGTAGGGAGGTGGGGGGGGGCTCTCACACTGGGTTAACAGGAGAGATTGTGATGATAACAAGATAAAACTCTGAATACTCTTTGGCAGAGCTACATGGTCATCAAAGCCTGTCATTTCTTAGTTGACAACAAAATAAAAGCAACATTTAATCACTGTATATTACTACATTAGTGGATATTTTTGTCATTCAGTACTACCTCTCAGTCTCTCATTTCAGCACGATCAACCCAGGACTCGTACTCAATTCGATGACTCACGCACACTCAGACTCGCGCACACACCAGCTCTGTACCATGAGTCACACAGCGAGTTAGAGAGTATAGTAATCTATCTTGTCCTGTCAGTTATAGCAAGCAACTACTCTGATCTTGATGCACTACAGTGATCTGTGTGTTCGTGTGTCACTTCACTTTGTCTTTTGTGGCTCAGCTTGTGTTTGTCTGCATGCATGTGTGTGTGAGTGTGTGTGTGTCATTAATGTTGCAATGATGCATGACCACAGCAAGAAATTACCACCACTGTAAATGTATATCTTTTTGTCTTGTCAGTTAAAATGCAGTTTCAGTCTTTTGTTGTTTTACTATCTGGCCGATCGGCAATGCTGACAGTGATTTTATATTCCATTTCTTAATTTTGTTATTTATTGATATTTATTCCATTTATGTTCCAAGGAAACCCCCAAAAACTCCATTATAAAAACAAAACTGAACTGTTTAAAAGTAACTCCAGCCTTTATGGCACTATCTTTGAATGTGTGCAAATCCAATCATACACACTTTTGGACTCCTCAGTCCCATAGATTTGAAATATAATGCTACAAATGTTCATGCCATTTCATGTTTAAAGCCTTTCTATGTGGAGTTTGAATGCTCTCCTCATGTCTGCATGGGTTTTCTTCAGGTCCTGCCCCACCGTCCAAAGATGTGCGCTTTAACATATTAATCGGTCTATCTAAATCACCTGAAGGTGTGAGTCTAGAGAGAACATTAAAAACTATTGTAATGATTAAAAAAAAAAGGGTCATTGTGGAGTAAAAACAAAAGGAAGACTTTTAGAAGTGAAGATGACAATTAGTGATGCACTGATATCACGTTTTTTCCAGACTGAGTACGAGTATGAGTACTTACATTTGAGTACTTGCCGATACCGAGTACCAATACGAGTACTTAATTCCATTCCAGTTCTTAGTTCCTTTTGTAAATGTGCTTTATTGTCATTGTCGTTAGTCTGACTGGAACAAAGTGCTGCTACTGACATTTAATGTGTTGGAATGAGCGTTTCTCAGTTAATCCACGGGGTGGGGGGGTGGGGGGGGCTCTTAATTAACCATACTGGACAAACACCATGAAGAAAAGTAAGGTTTTTTGAGAAGAAGAAAGTCAGTAATAACAAACTTGGAGACAACAGAGGCAACACTAATGTGATACTAATATTGCAGCGTTTTCGCTTGTAAGGTTTAAAAGTGAAGCTTCAGCAGGTAGAGCAAAGATAAATGAGCGGTAAGTTTCATTTTCACTTTTGCTGGCGGCGGTCTGCACTGCTCCGTACCCCCGGCCAAGCCCTGGGTAGTTGTCATAAATATGTCAGTAGTTTTTCACTAACTCACACAGTCACTCTTTGAACAGATCCTCTACCTCCACGGTTCCCGTAGGTATTTTCCGTCTGGGTACGCATCCACGAGCACCTGGAAAACGGATGGAATGTACGCAGAGGATGGACAGAACGCTGCGTCCGTATCTTTCTGTGTCTTTAACGTTACTTGCAGTCAGCGTTACTTTTATCACCATCATTTATTTTGAAAAATCTCTACACTCTTCACAGTCCCCACACATTATTCCACTGCCGCATACCTGCTGCACTGAACTGTGAATGTCACGCTGCCATAAGTGGTATTGGTGCATTTGTATCAGATTACTTTTACAAGTATGAATACGAGTACACACACTGAGTATCGGAGCCGATGCCCGATACTGGTATTGGATCAGTGCATCCCTAATGACAATGTAAGCAAAATAAAGTATAAGATGGACAGTTTTATTGATTGCAATTGTGTTTAAAATTATTGTAATTATTTTCAATCGTCTGCTTAAAATTCTGAACTATTATATTGTTGGGCTGGTTAATGAAAAACCATCAGGTCTTTTCAATGGTTTTATATTTTATCGCAATAACTGGTGACTGATTCAAAGATTTTTGGCCATATAGATATGAGACACAAGTAGATTTATTACCCAAAGCCCCACAGCTGTATTAACCCATAATGACCCAGGGCTACTTTTATGGCAGTTCCTAAATCATTTTTTCTCTCTATTTGACCTTTCTTAAGATATTTATCACCAGTTATTCTAATTTTATCCTCTGTATTTTCTTTTTTTTTGTGAAAATGAATTATTTTTTATACCTACGTATATTTAGTTCACTGATTATGTTCATAAAAGCCCAGATTAAAGATGAGTTATTATATCAGAAACAGAGAAAACTGGAGAAAAAGTGACTTCTTCACCAAAGATGTCAATAACTGATCATAAAAACAAGTGTCTCCATCCACTGTCATTTATCAAATTACATGGGTTTTACTGGTGAATCAATGTTCAGCGTTTCCACAGATGTCCACAATGTCCAAATCGGTCATATCTGATGACCATGAAACATGACAAACTGTATTTTACACCAATTATTTACATGTATTGATAGAATTAGTGGATCAACAGGTATTAAACATTTACATCAGTAGATGGTTTTGTTAGATGGTGGATGTTTGGGTCTTTATGGGTTAACATGACAGATTAGCCACTACAGCGTGTGTGTGCATATATGTATGTATAAATGCATGACTATGATGGTGGGTGGAGGGCTGGGTGGTCGTGCAGCATCTGTCTCCCTGTGCGGTGTGGTGAGGCAGGAGACAAGAGAAGTCGAGTCGTGATAAGTCAGCACATACACACGTATCGGACTCTAGAACTGAAGAAGAAGAAGCATTTTACACATGAGAGGGAGAGGGAAGGAGGGTGGTGTTTGCTGCAATGGAGAGATGAGTAAAATCACAGGCAACATGCAGTATTTCTCCACCCTTTAACCTTGGCTTTTTTATTTTCCTTCTCATACACAACATCTTGCTCTCTTTTTCTTCCCACCATCTCCTGCCTTCATTCGCTCCCTCTCTTCTCTCAAGGGTACTCCTTAACTTTCCCTCAGACACCGACTCGCATACACACACACACACATTCACACATTTATGCACACACTCCCAAACACACTCGGTGGCTGTCTATACAAGATGATTTATGCTCCTGTGTTCATTTATTTTTAGACCAATTACTCTGTTTCTCCCTCTCTCCTTTTCATCTGTCTATATCTTTTTTGCTCTCTATTTCAGTCCCTTGCTCTCTCGATTTCTGCCATCCTTCTCTAAATATTGTCTTCAGCTTCATACACCCCCAGTCTGTATTTGCAGACAATTTTGAATGTTTGTTTTACCTGCACTATATCTTTTTACTCCCCGGTCCAAAGACATCAAGGTCAGCTTGACTCTAACTTTGTTAAACTTTCTAAAAATGGATTAAGGCATGTGTGGGATTGCTGACCTCAGTACATACTGGGATAGCCTCAAGGGTTACTGGGATAACACCACTTACTTTTTACTCAAAGATATTTCAGCAGCAATGTTTGTTAACAGGGAGGCTGTAACCTGCCACTTCCTGTGCACGTCTATGAAAGGAAGAGAGGCTGATAAGGAAAGAAAGAAATGGCATGTGACAAAGTTTGTAACACTGTTAGAATGTGACAGCAGAACTTATAGGTGATGATCAGCCACAGATGACAGCCCAGCAGATTGACATGTCACGGCCCTTTCTCATGTGCACACCATCTCTTTGTTTTCTTTCTTTTTTTTTTGTCCTGCTCTTATCTTCTAGCATCTTCAGTGCCTGTTGCCTGGAAACAGGAGTTTTACTCTTTCAGTAAACTTTGATATTTAAACTTTATTATGCAGAAAGCTAGAGGAAAACATGATAAGCAGGAGAGATAATAAGGGGATTTAATAAGGCTGTGTCTGTTTTATTGCATTTCAAACAGCAATTTTTCTTAGTCTATAGTAAAATGTCCAATTGACTAAAACTCAACAGCTGTTTCACTGTAAGAGACACATGTGAATGCATGAAAGCATGTAATGTATTTGAAAATGCCTTTCAGCTGTTTATGGTTATGATCATGACCATAGTATAGTGTTTTTGTCTATCTCTCATCTATTTATATACATACACACGTCCTTTAACTCTCTCTCTTTAACCCCAAGGCAGACAACCATCCTCTAAGAACCAGGGTCTGCTCCAGGTTTCTGCCTGTTAAAAGGACATTTTTTCTCACCACTGTCACTGAGTGTTTGTCTGTGAATTGGCTTAACAGTCTGGTTTAGAGAAGCTCTAAATGTAAAGTGTCATGAGATAACTTTTGATAATTGATACAAATATTATGCGTAGTCACACAGATTGTAGCTATTACTTTGATTTAAAAAGGTTTTAAAAAGAGCAGTATACCTTTACTGGTAAGTGTTTAGAATTGGATCAATTACCTTGCCTTGTCAGTAACTATATAATCTGACTGATGAAGCTGAGTGTATGCAAATGATGAGACAGTTTTTCAGGAGGAAATTCCCACTCTTTACGTCTGTTAGTTGAGGTAAACTAGTCATTTAACAAGCAGGTTGTCATAAGTAGTCAGACAATGACCAAATTGCTGATGTTTGTTGCTGGAGTGGATTTACAGATCAGAGCTGCCCTCTTGAACACTGTCAGCTTTCATTTAAAGCTTTCATTGATCTCCGTATTGTTGACATTATACCACTAGATACAGCGCAAACACATTTTTAATTGCTGAACCACATCCCCCCAAGAGACCATGCTGCAAGAAAATGTATAACAAATAAATAAATTCTATTATATAGCCACTCATATTGTGTGATTCACCTATTAGAAGAGGTTACTGTGTGTGTCTCACTTTACATATGAAACAATCCAGCATGCACACAACACTGCTGCATGTTGTTATAAAAGGCAACAACTGCATCAGTAGACTGTAGGCCTGTTATACAAGTTGAACACCATCAACTGGTGGGACATGGTTAAGTGCTAGAAGTATATAACATGGATCACTGGAACAGTCATGTGTACTTACACACACACACATTAGAGTACAAGTGTACACGCCATGTTATGCACGTGTGTTTGCACGCACAGACGGACAATAGAAAGTCTTGATACTGTGGATATTCATTGTACAATACTGATCTGTGTCATGTATGTGTGTCTGTCTGTGTGAAAAAGAGAGAGAGACACGCACACAAGAAAAAGTCTGCTACTGCCGCTGCTGTGCTGCAGCCCTCAGTTTCCATGGTAACATGAGAACCCATCTTGGTCTCTATGGTAACTTCTGGTTGGCATCCACAAAGAAGGAGAGAAAGAAGAAAGATGAAGGGAGGAGGAAAGAGGAGGTGAAGACAGAAGTGAAATGAGACAGAGAAAGTTAGACAAAGAGACAGAATATGAAAAAAAAAATGTGAGAGATAGAGGTCAAAGTTAATGTGACTTTACTGATTGGTGCATGGGTCAGACACATCTTTTCTTTTTGTATCTTTAGTTTTGTTGAGTAACAGATTAATCCCTGGTAGCTCTGAGATGAGAAGGCGAGACTGATGGAGGTGTTAAATGATTTACATTCACGACAAGTCTTTTAAAGGATCACTCATTCATACCTGGGGTTTATGAAATTATTTTTGCTGCGGTATTTGAGTTTGAAGTTTAAAGTTAGAAGAAACACATGTAGTCAAATGTTCAGCCAGGTTGTAATATTCACTAATTAATTATAGTCAGAATTAAAAATGTACAAAATATATTAAAATCATAATATGATTTAATATTGTGTAAAATCATGTAATATATGTACTGATTACTTTATAAATCAGATTTTTCTTAGTTGTATTAGTAAAAATTGTTCACATTTCTTCCATAAAACTTCCACCTAAGTCTCATAATAAGATGCATAGTTAAAGTTTGCTCATCTCCTTAACTTTTACTGCAGTTTCAGTGGGGTAGCTTTAGGTCTTTACTGTGGGAACAGTGGTGTTGAGTGACAGTAAAGAAGCACTCACTACACTTGTGTTAGCTTTTCTGAAATCTATTGTGTGTGTTCTGGCCATAAGCAGGGTAGGAAAATGCATGTAAGGGTTGCTCTCTTTTCCTTGCCTAATGCATGGAATGAATGAATGCATGGAATAAGCACACATACATACACACTAGAGCATGATGTGTCTGTGGGCTTTATTTTTTCAAAAACCAGCTTAATGGCTAATCCTGTCTCAAGGCACACACATACACAGAAGGTCAGAGCGAATGGAAACATTGTCCCCTGCATGCTAGAATGTCGATACGATAATCTGATTGGCCCAGTTGATGGATAGGCGGCTTGGTTGACCTATCACAGTTAACTGAATTATTGCTCCCACATACTCACCTTTCTGTCATTCTGTCTTCCCTCCTCTCTCTCTGCCTCTGTCTCTTTAGTCTGTCTGTCCGCCTTGCTCTCATCCATCCTCCTCTTCTCTGTTAGTCTCTCATCTTTTCCCTCTCATTTCTTTCGAGTCACTAACCAGATTAGTTTGGCCCCTTATGGATTTTGCCCTTTATGGAGCTGTATGAACGGAAGAAAAGGAGGCAGTGAAGTGTGTGTGTGTCTGTCAGGCTGAGCTGTTCCTACCAGATGTTTTCTGTTTTATTCTTCAGAGCGCCACACTGTCTGCCTGTCACTAGCAGATACATAGGCTGTGCAAGTAGGCTATGTCTTTTTTGTGCATGTGTAAGAGTGATGGAGAGCTTTTGTGTATTTGAGAGGGAGTCTATGTATGTGTGTGTTTTTGTGTGTGTGTGTGTGTGTGTGTGTGTATGCACAATTGCACATATGAGATGAATTACTTCCTCACAGACTACAAATACTCACTGTGTGGTTGAGGTCTGCAGTAGGAAGGATGAATATAAATATAATCAATTCTTGTGCCTGTGAAACTGTGTGACACACATAGAGACAAGGAAAGAAGCTGGGTGCTGAATGTGAAAATCCTGATCTTTATCACTAAGCTGGATACGTTTGTGCCAATAAAGCACACTAGATTGACTAGAATCTAAATGAGAGGAGGTTAGAGAGATAGAGATGGGAAACAAAACAAATTTTAGACAGCTTTCTGGGCTGTCCATTCAGGTGCAGACTCCCTGGCTTAAAAATCAACTTGGCTTTCAAGTTGTCTATCTTTCAAAGTGTGTAAATCCACTGTATTATAATTCAGGCCATCCCCTCCATTGTCAAGCTTCTTGAACATTTATAAGTGTGGGAAAAACAGTTCAAATGCACAGTTTGTATGATAATCTCATCATTAGGACCAAAAGTATGATTCTTTTATCTATATCTGTTGTAATCTTATGTCAGCAGTGATTCATGAGTCAATTGTGATGCAGGGCTTGTTGTGAGTTGAACCCAAATAAACACCTTCCTAACCTTAAAAAATGGAGAAAACAAAGTTCTCAACATTTACAAATTGGACAGAACCAAACCAACACAGTGTTAACACTGTGGCTACATGGATGAGTGATTCCCAAGGCCCATAATGTGTGTGTCTGTGTGTGTAGCTGATCTAATAGTACTATGACACAGTCTTTCTCCATGCTGAGAAAATTGTTTATTTAGCTGGGCCTGCTTTAGACTCACATCAGCCTTAACAGCAAATCTTAACACAGCCCATGTATACACAAGCTTATCCAACACTAACATGGATTTTAACACTAACATGGTCTGATACCAACAGTTAAAAAACACCAGACATAATTAACAAAGGCCACTATGACTCTTATTGAGCCCACTGACTTAATTGTGTATGCTGCGATACCATCACTTTGTGGTACCCTTTGAAACTCTATCAACACACACACAAACCCAGAATCTATTTTGGTAAGCCCAGACAGATACAGAAACACCATCCCTTCAACTCCAGGTTCAGCTGACTCCTCCCAAGGACAGGGCTGGGAGCCTGGAGAGACCTGGCTGGCCTTCTGTCCCAAACCCCTGACCCTCTATGAGTGTGTGTTCATGGGAAACTCGTAGGAAAAAGAGCAGACTGAGGAACTGAGGTGGATGGATGGATTGATGGATGCAGCTAAATATAGATTTGATAATAAAAAAATCAACCACAGAAAGAGAGAAAATATTTCGCTCTGTCGTCATAGCTTAATAGCATCGCACCATGCTCTACTCTGCACATTAGATTTATAGAGTTGACAAATCAGAAAAAGGATTTGACAGATGATTATATGGAAGAATAATTGTTTTGAAATGATGATGGTCAGAAAGTTATGTAATACGTCTCTCTCCCAAGGCCATTTAAGGACATTTCCCAGGACTTCCTTAGGCAGGGGTCATCGCTGTAACAACAATCTCTAAGGAACTTGGTTGTACAAGAGCGGTGTGTTTGCATCTGTATTTACAGGCATGCATTCCTCTCTTTGGACAGAAGCCTCTAAGGACAGGAAGACAGACACATTGATTAAATAATCAGAGTGCTTTGATTGTGTACACCGTTACATGTTACACAAATACATGTTCTCACATAAATAATCAAACACACATGCACACACACTCGACGCCACATAAGCTGCAACAGAACATCTTGTTTCAGCTCATGCAGGAGTAGAGGCGCAAGCAGTGAAGTCTGATAGTACCCCTGAGTCACATAAAAGGTCTCAAGTGCTGATGTGGACATAAATAAGTAATGTCAATATGTGAATGGATGTGAATCCTCTGTAGTCTGTCTAAGAATCCCATTGAAAATCAATGATACCAACTGCAAGGTTTATTTAGTAAATGTGAAGGGATGTCAAGTATTTGTTTGCCCTGTAAATGTCTTTGTAAATGGTATCATCTGCTTGTTTAATCTGAGGTTTATTGGTGATAATTTAACCACTGGAGCCCTTTATAAATCCTCCATTTCTTCTGCTTTCTTGCCCCTGTGTCATTATTTGTATGTCACTTTTTTTTTTTTTTTTTGTTTACTTTCCTGCAATGGTGGTGCCCAACTTAATAAACTGACTTGTCTTTTTTGTGTGTCCAGGAGCGTGTGGAGTACCTGTTCCTCATCATCTTCACGGTGGAAGCGTTCCTGAAGGTGATAGCCTACGGCCTGCTCTTTCACCCAAACGCCTACCTGAGAAACGGCTGGAATCTTCTTGACTTCATCATTGTAGTCGTAGGGTAAGTGGTCATGTAATACAAATAATGGGACATGTAGTTCACTTGTTAAAACTGGCTCAGACTTAAACATGAGTGAATCAGTTGTAACTTACTGGAAGGGAAATAAACTAAAGCCAAGACATTCAATGGCCTCTTACTAATGCCAGAGGTGCTCGAAAAGCTTTTCTTTGAAGCTGTTTTTTGTGATTAGCTTTGTTTTAAAAGATAATGTGACCACATTTGGTTTTGTGCTACTGATCTTCCATCATGGGTTTATATAATTTCACAAGAAAAATGAAAAAGATCTTAACCTGATGTAACAAGAGCAGCCTCTCAATGTTTTATGCCATAGCCGGCAGATATGAATAATCCAGCCTGCTGGCTCTCAATACAGATTTCAAGATAGAGGTAACTCTTCTGCAAATAAATGTAGTATTACATGCACTTACTGTAAGACATACCTGTAATTATTGATATTAACACATAACTTTTCAAACAACTGCCATAATGCTTTAGAGAATCAGATTTAAAGCTGCAGTGAACTTTAGCCTGCAGTGTATTGGTGAAGCCTAAACTGATTAGCTTGTTAGATGCTGATAGCAAAGCTTTGCTCTGTTTTTCTTTATCTGCAACTCAGCATCATAGCCCATCTGCTAAACCCTCTGTGCCTGAGTGCATGTGTGTGTTTGTGTGAGTGAGCATGCATGTGTGCCTGCCAGCTGTGTTGTGTGTACAGTGCAGTGTTGGGGTAATGGCACAATAGCCAGTGGACTTGACAGTTACATTAATGCCATAAAAATGGTCTAATTGACCGTGTGTGTTGTGTGTGTGTGTGTGTGTGTGTGTGTGTGTGTATGTGTGTGTGTCTATGAAAGAGGGAGGAAGAGAGAGTCCGAAAACAGCCCATCCCACACACACATTCACACAGAGTGAATCTTGCTCATCGCCACTCAAGTGTTCACTCACATTAGCCACCACTAACTGAACATGGTTGGCTTCACCCTAAGGATACACACACATGCATGCACACACACACACACACACACGCACACACACACCCCGACGGCTGGCATCATGGTGTCAGTGCCCCTGGCATAAACACAACCTTTACCACTCCAATGCTGTTATCCACCCTCTCTGTCTGCCTCCTTCACTCTGTCTCTGCTGTCTGTAGTTGAATTATGACTTTTATTGTGCTGCAGCATAATATACTAAGCAGTGGCATAACACTGAGGTACTGTGACGGAACTGTGGTCACTCATGTCACCCCTGCAAAAGGTTAAAGGGTTAGATAGAGAAGTACAGTTGTGCTTCTGGCAGGACATTCAAGGACTCTTCAGGGGGTTGATTTTGGGAGATTGAGCCTGAATGACCTATCTACCTTTGAGATAAACAGATAGAGATAGACATAAACAAGGAAATAAAATCCATCAGTTACGTTATGGAGCACAACTGCACACACTCTCTCTCCAGTTCACACAAAAGAAGAGGACACACAAATCCGAGAAGTGTTCAGCTGTGACATTGCTGTCCATGTGCATGAATGAGTGCCTGTCGCCTGTGTATGCCTCACTGCCAGCCTGCCAGAGCTTTTGTGTATGTGTGTGTGTCTGGGGATGTGTGTATAGATGAGAAGTGACAGAGTTCGCTCCCTCTGGAATGTTCACCATATGGGTGAAAGAGCTTGTACCTGGTGCTGAGCAGCCTCAGAGGCACACTCACACACATGCACACACTTGCATGCATATGCACACCATACACACGAAGTCCATGCTGACACATACCTAAGAGTTTATTAGTGAAGACTGAGTGAACAAGCAGGCTGTGTGCATTTGTGTGCACTTCCCCACCATATACAGTAGTTCTTCATCATTCTGTCCTTTTTTTCTGGTGAGTCGAATATTTTTACATCATCTGCTTCATCACAGTTTCCTTAATGTCTCTCATTTTCAACCACACATTTATCTGCTTTGTTTAACTAATAATGGTGCCGCAGGTTTGTTTCTTAATTAGCCACTTCACTTAAAAAAAATTTCAGTGTTCTTTCATTTTAATGTTTGATTGTGCAGAATGATGTCTGTGCAGAGTTTGACATTTTGATGGTTTTCTCACCTTCTGCAGCTGAAGGGAAAATATTTCTCTGTGTGCTAACAATAAAAATCTTAAATTAAGGGCTAGGCCTATCAGCAAGATATGTGACTTTGCAAAAAATATTTGGAACCAGCCATGATTTAGTCTTTAACTTTTATATGTGATGTGGAAACATTGAAGCCACCAGTACTCAGAGACTGAAAATGGACAGGAAACATCTAGTGCCCAGCAAGTAAACTTGAGAAATTAATAATATTTGTGTATTTAGAGACCCTGATTTTTAAAGGATAGTGAAGGAGAAAATGTAAAGAACATTTGAACGTATTTTTAGTATGTTGTTTGACTTCTTTTGGAACAACTATCTTATACTTTTTATTCAGGACATGACTGAGGGGAAGCTGTAAATAATGTCAGCTATGAGTGTAAAAATGCGTATTGAGTATATTCACCTTGTTTTGGCTCGGTAATTACTGAATCAATAGATAAGTAAATAGACATATAAATAAGTGAATGATTCATTTGTTACTATGAAATGATACAACCTCTGGTATCCTCATGAACATACACAGCTTGTACTATTTTTAGCTGTGGATGTACACAAATACGTGATGTGGTGCTACACTCAAAGGCTCTAATTATCATTTAACACCCAACCACAGCAAAACATGCTGGTGGTGCAAAACTGTGGATCCTTGACGTGCTTTTCATACTCTGTTTCAAAGGCGTGCTTTCTACTGTGAGAGATGGAGGGAGAGAGAGTGAATCAAATTGAGAGGGAGGTAGTGTGAAATAGAGAGGTTGAGTGAAAGAGTGAAAGGGAGAGAGAGGAAGGGCGATATGTTTGGAGAGGTCTTTTCAAGTGGCCATTTCATCTGTGCTAATTGATAATTCTCCATGACTAACGCGCCGCTGACTGGCCTTTGAGTCGTGCTAGCTGGAAAATGGTATTGTATGGTGATTTCTAAAGGATCTCAGGGAGACAGAGAGGGGAGGGAGAGAGTGATAAGCTCAGCTGGAAGTAAACTCACACTCAAAGAAATGTCTGTAAATAATGTTATAGAGGATGATGGCTAACAAAAGGCTGCAGTGTATTAGCCTTTATTGAAGACGATGCGTTCACTGATATCTATTTTGTCATTCGCTCTGAGTATTTTATATAGCTAAATGCACATTGCTGCCTGAAGTATTAGGGTCTTGACAACATCTAAACAGTATGTACATGGCACCATTTTTTTTTTTTGTTCATGACCTGCTTAAAAATCCCTCCATCTTTGCTCTCTTGGTAAAGATTACATTTTAATTTGGATCAGTTTTGTTCAAGACGACATAGATTATAGCAGAAAGACATTGAAGCTTGTGCAATAATGTGCTATATTCAGTGCGACACACACACAATTATAAACACATTTTTGGACACCTCCCTTCACTCCAGACATGCACAGTGTTCTGTTGAGCTGACTGTCAAATCATTAAAGCTGAGTGTCGCACATTTTCTTATCTGTGAAAGACAGAGAGAACAGATGAAACATTTTCTATTGTTGTGTTGGAGAGCTAACTAATTAAGCTGTTTTATTTTCTACTATTGACTTCTCTCCAAGAAACACATTTGATTGTGAATAACCACAGATGTCTTCTCTCTAAAAGTTTGGTTACAAGCTAGGTTGATGTCTACATTTACAACACTTACATTGTTTTATAAATTATGATAAAGATTATCTACATGTTTGAGTCTAGTAATGACAAGTGGAAACTGAAAAGGCCATTATGACTTGAGTGATGATGATGAAGGTTTTACTTTCTTTCTTGCAGGTTATTCAGTGCGATCTTGGAGCAGGCCACTAAGGGGGACGGGGCCACTCCTATTGGGGGAAAGGCAGCGGGCTTCGATGTCAAGGCTCTGAGAGCATTCAGAGTACTCAGACCCCTCAGACTGGTCTCTGGAGTACCCAGTAAGTACTGTGTGAAGAAGAAAGCAAGAGAGAGAGAAAAGAAATATTGCTTTGGGGATCAGGTGGGAATAGTGATTGGGTGAGGTGGGGGAGAAATGAACCACAGATTGGAGCTGATATCGGTGCTTGATACCTCACATACACACACACACACACACACACACACACACACACACACACACACACATACACACACACATGCACAATGACACACAAGCACACATCCAAGCAGAGCTCTCTTGTCCTGTTGTCACATACTCAGACAGTATGAACAGTAGATGAGTTGTCTGTCAACCTGCCTGTGATAGTGACTACAGAAATCAATAATCCAACAGGCCAGAAGTGTGTGTACCCGAGTATGTGTGTTTGTTTGATGCAGAGCCTTCATGTGTTTATGTTCTCAGTAGCATCTTTCTGTGTGCTACAGGTTTACAGGTAGTGTTGAACTCCATAATCAAAGCCATGGTTCCTCTGCTCCATATCGCCCTACTGGTCCTCTTCGTCATCATTATCTATGCCATCATCGGCCTAGAGCTCTTCATGGGCAAGATGCACAAGACCTGTGTTAACAGCCATGCAGGTATACACCCATGGACACACACATGAGTACAGAGAGAGTATTGTTCACTGATGCACAGGCACAAATATAGACATGGATGATCAAACACATACACTCACTTACTGCACTTGAATGCTTGGACTATATTTGAAGATCAGCTTTGAAGCATGTATTCAACTGTGTGTGGATGCAGGTTTAACTGAGCATATATTCACTCACATGTGATTCAATTTCTCTGATACACAGTGATCTATAACAGTGTTTTACAACGTCTTTTGTTTTTGCCAAATCTGTAAAAAAGACAAAGCATTGAGACTCATTTAACAATAGAGTTTAATGTGAAAGACATACAAATACTGATAAATGGATCTTCCTGACCATTTTTATTGTCATTGAAATGGTAAACCAGCCACTTTGAAGACATATACATTTGATAAATCACAATGTATACCTTAAAAATTAGACCAAATGAACATATTTAACAGCATTCACAGGCTCTAATTTTTGCTACCCATAAATAAAACAGATTTTATGCTAGAGGTTCATGCTAGAGTCAGTGTTTTAAATGCCGTTGTTAAAACAATATGAACATTGAGTAAAACTGGAAACATGCTTCTTGTTGGGATATTTTGTAAATGCTTGTGCCTATTATCACAACGAGGATTGTGTTTATGTACAGCTGTAGTTGTCACATAGTCATCAGGTTTATTCAACTGTAAAGCCTCATCAGTGCTACAACTGGGTATATTAAATAAAAGACTATGGTAGAAATTCTACACTTGTATTTGATGATGCAAAACCACTCAAAAGTCTCGTGTAGCCTATGTGGGCATCACAGTATTTAAGAATTGATATGTGTAATATACTACACCAGAGCGGACCACACAGTACAGTAAGTGTACTGTCACTTTACCACTGTGATGTTTCGCAAGAATAAAGTCTGAATGGTGTCTACATAAATCTTTGACAGCAGTTAAGACATCACCCACTAGCCAACAAGACAGAGAGAAAATAGAGCTCATACCTTAAACAGTTTAAATGATCACCTCCATTAATTATTTAAACCATCATTTATGTTTCGTAGTATGAACGATTTGAGCAATAATTGGAACAGCAGCCACCATAAATGATTGAAACAATTTTCAGCAAAGGCCCCAGGTATAAATGGACTTGAGTGTTGTTATGGCAATGTTATGGGTCCCATGAGAGGCATTAGCTTTAGACTGTGAAAGTGCTGGTGAAATGCTCTCAGTCATCCTATACATCACCCAGGAGAGCTTGTTTTGTATAATTAGTATAGCACGTTTCACATTGATTTTTTTTTTTCCTTTTTTTTCCTAGTGTCCTTATCCCCTCTCATTACAGAAACTACATAAATCTTTTGATTCAGTGAAATGTTTTATAAGTTGTGGAAACCTGACACTTACTGTACCCTCAGCAGAAACTATAGCTTCACTTCACCTTTGGATTCTGGACAGGTATTGAGGGTTTGGTCTCATATTGACCTCAACTTATTTTCATTTCTTGAAAGCTGTAAAATAAATGGTCTCTCCGACATGTTTAGATAAAAATGTCATAAATGATGGGAAAAGTACATAGGAGACTTCTGAAAAGCACAATGAAGGATAGGTTGAATGAATCTATTTCTGATTCCCATAGAAAACATTCACATTTAAAGGTACAGTATATACAGTTTGTGTTGGAGACAGTGTTCATTTGTTGATTTTAGACTGCTCTATTTCTAAGCTATTGGTACATAATTTTGTAGACTGTGGGAAGAGAAGCACTAAGACACTTAGATAAAACTCTAAACAGTGCCTTGATTTTGAAAGAAAATTTGTTCCAAGTCTACACTATATAAACCGTTATATATGATGGATGCAGCCAACTGAGAAAGTCATGGAAAGTGCTCTTATGGTCAGTTCACACATTAGAAAATAAAATGTCATTAATAGATATACGTTTCTTCACAAGTTACATGTTGCACCTTTAAATTAACAGTAGGGAAATATTATCCAAAACCAACCACTCCTCCAGTTTTAACACATTTTGAATGTTTTGAAAAGATTTTGACAACAGTTTCTGTTTTTCCTCCATCCCAGGCACTAATGCAGAAGAAAAGCCGGCACCGTGTGCACCTGATGGAGCATATGGTCGACACTGTACACACAACGGAACAGAGTGCAAAGTGGGATGGGAAGGACCCAACGATGGAATCACCAACTTTGACAACTTTGCCTTTGCCATGTTGACAGTGTTTCAGTGCATAACTATGGAAGGCTGGACGGACGTGCTGTACTGGGTGAGCCGTACACCATAACAGTGTCTGAGTGTATGCTGGTGTGAGTGACAACAATGTTGTGTTTATATATGTCTATTTATATGCATAATGACAGTGCTATATAAGTGGTTTTTTAATGATACTGAAAATGTGATAATCCAAGTAGTTCAATAAAAATAATAAGAGTTAAATAAAAGTCGATGTACATGCACAAGTTGTTCAGAGACAGGACACACACAGATGTTTGATTGTGTGTCAGGTCATATTTTAGACTAAATCAGTGCAGATGTAATACACTGTATTTTAAGTCAGTTATTCTTTTGAGGTTTAGTGTATTCAGCTGAATTTCTTTAAGAACTGAGTAACACAGTGAAATTAAAATTCAAAAGCTTACACTCAGACCGGAGCTGAAATTCTTTAAAGGTCTTGAAAGGTTTTGAATATACAGACGTATTGCAAAAAAACTGAATATCGTGGAAAAAGTTTTGTTTTTCACAAGTTAATTGAAACAGTGAAACTTTCATATTTTAAAGATTTTATACATTACACAAATAGTAAAATTAGTAAAAATTTCAAGCCTTTTTGTTTTAATTTTGATGATTATGGCTTATAAAGCTCATAAAAACATAAAAAGTGTCACTCTGTGAATAGCCAGCTCTTTCAGCAGTGACCTTCTGGACAACTGTCATGTCAGCAGTCTTCCTCATGATTGTAACCCGACTGAGGAATTTATGATATTTATACTGCATTGCACTGTTTTTCTGTTTTCTGACCTATTGGTCCTAATTCCAAAAATTCTAATTCTAATCAAAATTGCTTGAAACATGTTGAACTTTTGTATGATGTTCTATTTTTTTGAGATGCACATATCTCAGTTCAGTTGTGTGGAATCTTGAATGCAGGTGTGTAGGTGTGAATGTGTGTCTACTGTACATGTGTCCACATGAAACAGCTTACTAGCTCTACACCCCTTCTGCTACATATCTGCCTGCTGGACCCTCTTGTCCACACACACTGTTTTCATCCACACAAGCACACACAGAATCACATCAGTAAATCCCACTGTTTACTTATTATGAGAGAGCCAGTGCAGCCAGCTCTTTTCATAATGAATGGGATCTATTTATCTGGAGTTATAAGTACAAATGATTATGGGAAAACATTTAGACAACACAGACCCTTTGAAACATTTGGCTTGCATGGTTCATTAGATGTGGGCTTTGCATTTCAATAGTTTTCATTGTCTACCATTTTTGGAAATATAAATTAATGACACCCAGAATCTGCTGCCTCCGTTGCAAAAACATCAGCACTGTGTGGAAATGACAAGTTTTTGTTTGACAAACTGAAACCAATCTTCTAATTCCTTTCCTTTAACAACATTATGAGTAGAATAAGTTCACAGATTAATTATTATATTTTCTATCACTGTTCAAATCTGTGTTTTCCACTGTTCAAACATTACCTTGTACGTCATACTCAACACATAGCCTACTCTTATTTCCTAAATCCATCAGGAAACTTCAGATTCATGGCTTTGTCTGTATGATGGCTGACAAAAGGACATGTAAACACTAACAGTCACACAATGATGCCACTACTTTCTGTCAGGTCTTTCAACAGCTTTTTTTTCAACATGCGCGGTGCATGTCTTTTCTTGTTTCTTTTCCTCTGACTTTTCCATTTGTAACACTTTATGTCCTCTACTTCTGTCCTCCTGTCTTTCACTTCATTCTCTGATTTCTCTGACAATTGACCTTCACCATTGTACTCTTTCTTTAACCTCTGACGTCGGCCTTTTCTCCTTCATCCTGCGAACTTTCTCTTTGCTCATTCCACTTCTTGTCCTCTTCCCCACTTTCGTCTATCTGTTCTCTCTCTCAGATGCAGGATGCTATGGGCTATGAGCTGCCATGGGTCTATTTTGTCTCTCTCGTCATCTTCGGCTCCTTTTTCGTTCTCAATCTGGTTCTGGGGGTGTTGAGCGGGTAAGAGGTCTTCTTGCTGTCATGTGTGTACATGTCTATATGTGTACTGTTTGTAATATGACTGAATGTAGAGTGTTATATGTGATGAACAGGCTATGCAGCAAGACTCCAAAGACCAATTTATATTTGACATTTGTATTTATTTAGACCCAGCAGTCAAGTCTCCTGTTCTTTTGAGCACACACATATCTATCTGCTTTGTTTGTTTGTTTTGTAGGTTCAAAAATAGTCAGTATCCATGAGCAGATTATCCTGATTCACTCAGAGTATATTTGTATATCAACATGTGCTGTCATTCAAGTGTGTTGTGTTTTGTTTCAATAAATGTTGCTCCAGCAGGCGAGTTGGGTGCCGTTATACCCTGCTCTGCCAAGTCACGCTGCTTTAGTACAAGCACCACGCGGCCTGTAGGGACACACTGGGGTATAAATAATTCACCCCTCAGGTCAGCCGTGGAGGTGGAATGCTAAAAACACACTTGCACAACAGGGAAAACACGACAGCCAAAATGTTTCTTGAGGACAGAGTGGCGTCTAGAGGAAACATGGCATTACAGATGGAAATTATGGGACAGAAGTGTGCATGTAACAGTGTTTTATATATAAGGTGAGCATGGGGGCAGTAATTATGTCCAAGCCACTGGAGTCTTGCTGTACAGTCTGTTAAAATGCCTAACTGTCATCCCTTCTCCCCGCAGTAATTCATCCCAGTTTGAGTAAATGCAAATACAGTTATTGGTCTTTGTCACATGATGATGATTTGTTGTTTTTCATTGTGTGTCAATCATAACCATATGTCATTCCCATGTAGATTTGGCGAAATTAAAATCAGTCTCCTAAATTAGCCAATATATTTCTAAACATCCTTTGGTTCAACATCAAACACAGCTGACCAGAGCCATTGCCATGTGGCGCGCCGCTTTGTGATTCTGATAAACACTGTGAATGCTCCATAATCCCAGCAGGGGTCCTGCAGAAGCAAACAGGTCCATCTGTTGGGAACATTCACGAAGAATCTAACCCCCTACCCTCCATCCTTTCTTCTCTCACCCTTCTCCTAATGTTCTATGCTGTCCTCCTTTCACTTTATCCCCCCTTTCCTCTTTCTCCTCTTTGCTTTCTTCTTTCCTGTTCCCTCCATCTTTACCTTCCTTCTTCTCTCCTTTCACCCTTCCTCCCCTTGACCTTCACTCCATTCCTCCATCTCAACCTATAGGTGAATGATGCAGTAGGGTACAGGTGGCCTTGGGTGTATTTTGTCACCTTAATCATCATCGGATCCTTCTTTGTGCTAAACTTGGTTCTGGGGGTGTTGAGCGGGTAAGGTCAGGGTCAAAGGTCGCTTATAACTAACTTCTTTCTCTTTTTCCTTTTTCATGCTGAGGTTCTTAGAGGGCTTTGTGCTTCAACTTTACTCTGGGGACTCAGGGGGTCTTTCTACTTCTGATTTCAATGTTTTTATGGGTTGATGTTGATAAGATGATATTTGAGTAGAAAGTAGAAAGTAATGAAAGTAGTGCAAACTCTATGGACCTAAGGCAATGTAATGATTTCCATTCATTAGAATAGGCTTGTGGAGGAACTCCTAGGAAGTCCATCAGACTTCTGAAGTACCTTTTTGGGAACTAATATAAAATTGCTTTTCCTAATAAGTTAACATTAACATATTACTAAGTTAACACCTGTGCCCTCTTTTACTGATCATGGCTGTTTTTTTATTGTAAAAGATACCTCTAATTACATTGACAATGTTTGTACATTTTTGGTTATTAGTCATGTTTTCATTAACATGTTTTTATGCCCATTTGACAAATGCCAGAGAGGACAACAGCCAGAGACAAATGTGAAGCACTCAAAAATTAAACTAATCTAAAATTAAAGCCTTTGAAGTAACCAAAAGGCTTCATTGTTTGTGGGAATCCAACATAAATCAAATATTCTGGAAGTCAGTATGTATAAACATTAGCAAAGCAACGCGTGTTAGCAAAGCCATTATCATGTTTGCTTGGAAATGTTGCTGGCTCTTTGACATAGCATGGAATCACTAAAAGGCTTTTAATGTTAATGAGGAGATTATTATTGTAAAATAAGTTAGCGATGACCCTCCTTCTATTTCCATTTGGAAATCAGTGATTCTGAAAGTCTTCTAATATTATACCAATGAAAGGACTTATATGAATATGACATTGTTGTTAATATGACACCCTATTTGGTTTAACTGGAATCCTTCTATGGAAACATGGTCATTTCTCTTTGCTTTCAATGTTATAAATAAATAGAAATTTTATAAATAAATAAAAATCATTTATTACTTATAGAGACACCCTAGGCGGCATTTTTTTTTCCCTCAAGTTTTTGTGCTTGTCTGAGGTGGTGTTTGCCTTTTTTCTCATGTGACAAACATCCAACAGTCCATGGGCTCGGAGGGGTTACCGTGCACCCCCCCCAGAACCCTTCATGAGTGGTATCATTTTGTTCAATGGATCATAACAATTATAAATTACGATATTAACACTTGATATTGTGGGATGGACTTGCTTTACAGCTGCTATTTCAAAATGGCTGACGTGAAATCGGGGAAAATCAACTTTCTTCATATCTAAGCTCCCTGAGTACATACAGACATGAATTAGGTATCAGTTCTCATGTTTTTTCGGTTAAAGCATTCACTGAAGGCCATATTGAGCACTGAAATCTAATATTTCATCCTTTCTGAACAAAATTCAAGATGGCTTCCAAATAAATATGACGCTTTTCTGTTACAAACCCTTTAATTTCAGAAAATTATCTACTTCTTATTTCCAGAAATATATAACTTAACCATTTCTGAGCCAAGTTTAAACATATTAAACCTTACTTTAACTTTTTGTTAAAGTGTCATGAGATAACTTTTGTTATGATGTTACGCTATATTATTTAAATTGAGTTGATTTCATTTGATTTAAATTTAAAAAAAAAAAAAAACAGTTCTCTTCATTAGGGTTTTTCTTCATAAAGCATGCATATATCAAGGACAAAATATGCAGTATGTATACAAAGAGAGAGAAGAGAAAACAAGAACACAAACAGTACAGTGAACATTAACAAGAGGATATCCCATTATTATTAGGTCAAGCTCAGTAGTCATATAGTTGCAGTACTAACGAAGTCTATGAATGGTTGCCATGTCTAATTAAGTATTTCCAGCTTCCCTTTCAGTAATAATCTCATTTTTCTAGCTGCAAATGTTTCATTATATCTTGTAATAAGGCTGAATGGGCTAGGGGCGTTTTTGTTTCCAATTTAACAAAATTAATCTACGTGCTAGCAACGTCACAAAACATATCATATTGAAATGATTGTCTGAAAGTTCAACAACTGTGAATTTCTGACTCAAAATCACATATTACAGTAGCTCACAAGGGTGTGAATAACTTTGGCACTGAGTGTCTGTATTACAGGCCCTCCATAAAGTTAATTAAGAAGAAGATGTTCAGTGATTTTTATTTCATTTGTGCTTCAGTGACTTGAATCTGCTCCATTGTAACATCAATATTCTTTATAAATTTTTCTGTTTTTTGATCCTATTACATTCTCAGTTCTAAATAGTTTCACAGGTCTTTGTTGGGATGTTCTTTTTCTCTTCTGTCATGACTCCTGCCTCATATTGGACACTTGTAATTCTCCCACCTTGTGTTTCAAGATGCCCCACATGCCAGACTGGATTCAGATCAGGTAACATGTTGACCCACTTCATAAGAAAGGCAATGGTCTGCTCAGAGCGATGCTGTCAGTCACTGTTGAACTGGAAAATAAAACACTTTATTTCAGTTTACATCAATAAATCTGCAGTCATTGAGCTGAGATTATAACTTTCAGTCTGGATTTACTCATTTTAGACTTTAATTTGCTTTATCTGTTTTGACCAAGCCTTAGATTTATTCAGTGTTGTCAATGTAAGACAGTTCTTTAAAGAACTCCTGTGTATCTTCAACATCCAACAGGACCTTCAGAGGTGTAAAGACCTGTGCATGTAAAACTGCAAACTACAGTCAGACTAGTATTACCTTCCCCAGTGCTTTTACTTAAAAAGGGAAAAATCCTTAGAAACATTACTGGTATTTGAAATTAAAGCAGACAAACACACTCCTTCAGTGGTCCTAGCTGACTGGATTCCAGCTGATCTTTAACAGGTGGGGTATTCAGTCTGGAATAGTGTGATCTACATTGTTCTGTGCCACTTTGCATCAGTCCCAAGTTAGAAAACAAGGGCTCTGTGTAAGGAAACAAACACCGCTGTACAAATATTAGATATTTTTTCAGTGCTCACATAGGATGGACAGCTAGGGGGCTGCGAAGAGATATTCACTGAATCTGATTTGAAAGAAAAAAAAAAGTGTTACATATTCATTAATATCTAAAACCAAACTATGACTTCGTAGAGTAGAGGGAGCTGACGCAGGACTCACTATTTGATATCTGTGACAACAGTCCAATGAAAAATAGGAAATGGTGAGATTTAATATATGCTTATGTTAAATATTCATAACAAAAAAATGAGGCTCATAATAAGTGCAGGAATTCACCTGTGTATCATGAAGTCCTCTGCCATAAAATAGCTTTAAAATTTTATTACATGTAGAGAATTAGAAATAACAAACTGTAGAATGTGTTCTGCTTACACTGAAATCAGAATTACAAGATAAACCAGTTTTTGGTTTGATTTTTTTTTTTTATAAGCAAAAAGTTGTTTAGTTTCCTTAAATGTATTTATCTATCTCCATTTTATTTTAAATGTTTTTTTTTTTTCACATGGTTAGGGGTTAGAATTAAGTGATCATTAGTACATGTGTTTTATTACATTACTGCTATGTACTTCATCTTGAATTTGTTCAGAAAGGATGAAATATTGGATTTCAGTGCTTAATATGGCCTTCAGTGAATGCCTTAACCTCAGAAACATGGGAACTGATGTCTAATTTATGTCTGTATGTACTCAGGGGGCGGAGATATGAAGAAAATAGATTTTACCCAATTTCGTGTCAGCCATTTTGAAAAAGGTGCTGTAATGCAAGTCCATCCCACGATATCAAATATAAACATTGTGATTTCTAATTGTTATGATCCATCGAACAAAACTATACCACTCATGAAGGGTTCTGGGGGGGTGCATGGTAAACCCCTCCAGGCCCACGGACTATAACTCATGTGACTAATCAGCTGTTTCCCTGACATCTCCCTCAATATCCCAGCAACAGGCAATGTTGATTAATGAGCAGATAAAATTGTTCATTTTCTCATCCATGCAAAAATCGTTATAGCCATTGATGCCTTCTATTTCTACTCTGTCTCTTACAACCATGTATAATGCACCTTCTGGCACAGTTTAATTCGTCTGTTGATCAGCTGATAGAACAAAGTTTTAAAACTTCACTTCGACTTTACATGTTACACATCAACTTGTCATGTTCCATGTCAGTAACCACTAGTATCATCACACAGCATTACTGCACTTTTCTGAATGTTACGAGAGCATAATGAATCTATAAAGTGAACAGGTTTGAAGAGTCAAGTGTGTCACCCCTGACTGACTGACCCTAATCTGACTCTGGATAGCCACAGTGATGTGACAGTAGCATTTTGTGAAAAATAATAGGTCTATCTGGTCCAAACAGCTTGGGGGGTTTGGCTGTCTGACTCTTTGTCTGACTGCTGACTAATGATGCTGTCAACACACTACACAGCCTGACCTTTTACCAACTGCCTCCTCCATGGAGTGTGTGTGGGTCTCAGATTGGCATAATAACTAATGGCTAAACAGGAAGAAGGAGGGCGACAAAGAGACAGAAACATCAGGTGTGACTGTGTTTGTCTAGATTTGACGTTGTATGTAAATAGACAGAATAGGGAGACAA
Source organism: Sphaeramia orbicularis (assembly GCF_902148855.1). NCBI lineage: Eukaryota > Metazoa > Chordata > Actinopteri > Kurtiformes > Apogonidae > Sphaeramia > Sphaeramia orbicularis. The sequence goes on along the minus strand of NC_043968.1, from coordinate 44,079,082 downwards.
GCTGTCCTAAAAGGGAAAGAACAGAGAGAGCTCAAAAAGTGAAAAGAAAGGATTCAGAGATGATCAGACAGAAAGAAATAGAAAATGAGAATTGGAAAATAGACTCACACACTATGTAAACACACATTGATACACACCACTACCGATCAAAAGGATTGGGTCTCCTGCTAATGTTCTGACAGACGAGACAATGGCACTTTGTCCTAATGCTCATTGATCTGTATTGTGTAAGTATCTCTACAGTGTGTTGGTGTGATTTAAGGTTCGATCATTTCTCTTGGTCTCACATAACGCACACACAGACACACACACTAATTGTGTTCCAACCAATAGACTGGCTGTGAAAATCAATGGGAATTTGTACAGGGCAATCTATAAGAGTTATATTATGGAACCTGGTCCTTTTCTCCAAGGAAAAGTAAAACACCATATTGTACACAATAATCTTCATGTTTATTTGATATCTATATGTTGATTACACATCTGTTCGGGTTGACTCTACTTATCTCCTCATTCAGTACAAGAAGACACTTGCTGAGGTTTTTTGTCAGTGCACCTTTGCACACTTTAAACTACAAATGTTCCCAAACCACTCAGCTCCTGTTAGCAATCATCTAATGAATTCTCTTTGTACAAACATCACCTTCTCTCTAACCTGACTTTGACCTTCCCCAAGTGCACTGTTTAATCAAACGCTCCTTAATTCTTTCTTGTATCCTGACACCTGGAAGTAATTTCACCAGGTTTCATCATATAATATTTCAATATTTCACATTTCATAATGTTAATTTTACTAACTTTATATCCCCTTTGTTTTTGTCCCCTTTGTTTCAAGAAATAAAGTAGGACTAAATCTAAATATTTATCTACATAAAGAGTGAAAACATATCAGTCCATTAGAAAGAGTTGATGTGCACAGTGAAGCTCTCTTTGCCAGTGTATCTTCAGTCTGACCTATAACCGGTGAACAAAAGAATGCTATGGCAGACGAGCCATGAGATGAGCTCAGTAATGCGGAGCGACCTCGAGGCAAAGCCACCTCTCCTCCAATTTGACAAGACCAAGCTGAGGTGGTACAGATGGTGAGGGTGCCCTCTCTGTCCCTCCCTCTGGGCTCTTACCAAATGCATTGCGAGTAAAGGGAGATTCGGGGCAAACCCCGAGTACATTGCAAATACTGCACTTCCCAGCAGGCCTGAGAGCACCTGGGGCCCACTGCCTTGGGACAGAACAAAGATGTGAGAGAAGCAGCAGTAGCTGGGTTTCTGTTACATTCAGAAATGCGCAACATGTAAATTGTGCAACAGAAAACTGATAATGGAAACACAGAAATGTTGCCACAACTGTCAAAGATCACAAGAAAGTTTTTATCTTCTCATGAGATGGTTTATGAGATGTTTCAATATAGAAGTATAGTGCAAAAGTGTAATGGAAACACATTTTGTGCATTTTCACACATCTGTGCATGGTGGTTTTGCTCACGCCAAACGTCTCACCTATAACAAGGTACTCAGAACAAGTTCGAGTTTGTACAGGGCAATATCCACTCACTTTTGTGTTGGAACTGCCTGCCAAGTCTGGTGCCACGAGAGGTTCAATAACATCACACAGTTCGTTAAACGTTGCCTGGGTCATTTGGAAATTCTGGATGCACAACTTGTTGGTGAATTCCAGATGCACAATTCTCTCACAGAAATCCATTCTGTGTGGCTGCTGCCATAAATAAGGACTTGGCCTTGGGATGATTTTATGTTCCCTTCTTCTTTTGTTTAAGACAGTCACTGCAATAGCAGTAGATGCAACTGATACTACAGTGCCAACACCATGGTGGTTTCGCATGAAACTCAGTGTGTCCATCTTCTTTAAACGAATGTCTTGTAAGAACTATACAGTATTTTACAAGAATAATGGCATGTCGCGAGACGGGACTTTACCAGAATCACGCATCAGAAGCCAAACACTCTTCAACAGAAACACCTACAAGTAGCACTTTGTCGAAATTGTAGAAATATCACTTTTATTTTGCAGAAAACTTTAATGGAAACCCAGCTAGTGTGTTGTGAGCTGTTGCACACTTTGGGACCAAATAAAAAATGTACTGTTCTCTATACGTTTTGCATAAAAGTAAATTGAAATTTCCACATTTATTCACTGTCTGTCAGTTGGGGTGTCATAATCCACATCCAGGTTGAATGGTTTTATTGATATTTCAAATCACACTTAAGCAGAGTTCTATTGAAACATCAATTCACTGGCTGTTTGATTTTGTTTGGATGAGTAGAACTGTTTAAGATGTGACTCCAAATCCAGTGTATCTGCCTCTCAGCTGAATTTGTCCACTAACCTCTTTTGTCCCTGGCAACGCCTTTCTTACTTCACTTAAAATATTTTTTCTAGCAGGTTTTCCTGTGCTTCCTACTTTCAAGTGAAATCTTACGGTATTATTTTGTTATGTAATTTACTTTACAAAGCCCACAGTCTAGATTTTCAGATTCTTTCTCTACTTTCTCTTTTCCTGTTTCTCTGTATATCTGCAATTGTTTGGCCACCGTCCCTCCATCCTGCTCTCCTCCTCCCAGAGAGTTTTCCAAGGAGAGAGAGAAGGCCAAGGCACGTGGAGACTTCCAGAAACTCAGAGAAAAACAGCAGCTGGAAGAGGACCTCAAGGTACATTTGCAGTTCATATGTATGCCGTATATATGTGATTGTTAGTGATTCTCAGAAACGACATCATTTTACAATTAGGAATCATTACTATTGTGTGTATTTTTTGACATTGTTCAATATACAGTAAAATGTGTAAATGAACATGAACACTGTAACATAAGTTGAATTGTGAATTATTTAGTATTTATTTAGAAGTAATATTAGTTTACTAATATTGCTCTGTACCTATGTTTTGTATTTGTTAAATCTAGGGCTATTTAGACTGGATCACTCAGGCCGAAGACATTGACCCAGAGAATGAAGATGATGGCATTGATGATGACAAACCTAGAAACCGTGAGTACTACACCATGCATGTGTCAAAAGGCAAATAAATTACAAATCCACTTCTTAATATTATTTTGAGATGTTTGGTGGCATTTTAGTATACTGGATAGGACTATGTTTTTATGTTTATAGATAATATGCACTCAGTGCAGCAAGAAATTGTGAGTGTTACTGTGCTTATGTTTATGAGTGGGCGTGCATACGGTTCTTGTCACATCTAGTGTTTGGCCTGTAAGTAGAGAGCTTACTGCAGTGGTGGTGGTGGTTCATAGTGAACGAACGACTGACTTACTGACAGAGTGACTGAATGACTGACGTTAATATTGTCTGCTTGTTTGGCTGAGAATCCTCCTGAGGTTTAAAACCTGTTTAGATTTTAGTCGAATGTGTCAAACTGCAGCTAATAGCCTCTAGGCATGCATCACATACACAGAACTAACACACAGCCTCATGCACATATGCAAAGTCTCACACACATACTGCAGGAATAAAGCATTGGGAATGTGTGTACTTCAGTTCTAACAAAGATTTACACAGACAAATTATCACCTTGTCTCCCTCCAAAACACCTCTAGAGAGAGCCAGCTCTACTGGCACATCTCTCGCCGGGACAGAGTGACATTTCCAAAGGGGGAAAGAGGAGGGCATTGGCCTCTTTTAACCTGGAGGTCTGCACAGATTGACAATAAATTAATAACCAATGGAGATTGAATATGAAGAAGCAGAGTCTGCATTCTGCACTGCACACTGCCTGGTCTCCTACACTTAAGCATAAAATGGAGCAAATGTAAGAGAAAGAAAAAGAATGTTATCTTTCAGGGAATTTCAAGACCATTAACATGGTCACATGAGTGCATCACAATAAAGCACTGCATCCCTGTAGCTAATCCATAACAATTCTGCTTGTTTTCACCTGTTATTGTTGTGTTCCCTTGGGTCCAGTCTCTGTGGCAGCAATTTTTCAAGTACTGGCACATTAACAAATAAATATGTGTCCTTCTATTGGAGTACTTCAGAAAATGTCATCCCTAAATTGCACACATTCTTATGATCTGTGTTTCAGAACTGCACTGCTGACAGACAGTTGAGACAAACCTGTATTAGCTGTAGAGGAAACAGGACAGAAATAGTAATCATTCTTTATCAAATCCACTAAAATGTGAACAGATACATATGGTTCTAAATGAAGTCAACACATCACATGTAGACCATTTTCCTGATATTAAAACTGTGGGTCTGTCAAGTGCAAGATTCAGTCCATTACTTTTATTAAGGGATATAACTAAGGCCATTAGATCCAGATGATCTGACAAAATGACTGATATATATGATCCATATTCCTCCATCAGTGAGATCAATCATCCTTCTGTTTGTGAAGGTGGAAAATCAAGCCACTTGCTCTTTCCATTGCTCTCCCTCCTTCTCTCCTCGATGGATGGATCCTCCTCTGGGAAGATGAATGAGGGCAGTTTGTCCCCACTGCTCAGGACATTTTGCATAGATTTGTGTGTGCACTCACATACGCACACACATACTCATGTCCTGAGAAGGGATAAGGAGAGAGAAAGATGGGAGGGAAAATAGATATTGAGATAGAGAGACCAAGAGATAGAAATAGAGAGGGACAGAGTCTGTGAGTGGGAATGGGAGACAGAGGGTATCTAGGACAGAGAACAGATGGGATTTCACATCACGAGCAAGTCACACTAGTGACCACACACACAAAGCACACACACCTTTCTGTGCATATATCTTTTCACACCATGATTTCATGAAGAGCTACATTGGGCTTAAAACTGATATATGTGATGAGATCGGCATGTTCTTATGAAGACAAATGTGTGTGGTATATGTATAGTTGTTTTTAGTGACGGAGAGTAGTAGGTGTCATTCACTTTATTGATTTTCACTATTCTTAGTAATGATGTGTACTACTGTGGGTCAGGAAGCACTAAAGGAAGACTGTATCTATATCATATGTGACTAACACATACGGTATCTGCATGGACAGCCACGTGTATGCACTAATGTATGATATGATGTGAATGGTACTGTTCTTTATGTAAAAATAACATCATGATGTGTTTTCCTGTACAAATTCCTATATGTTTCCTGTCATCTCGGATACATACTGTATGTGTGTCTTGCATGCTCTCACCTTCTGCCATCTTGCTCTTGCATGCTGTCGTGTTGTTTGGCCTCCTGCCACTGCTGTCTGTGGTAGGAGTGTCTCCAGCCCACCTGGGTAAGAAGACCAGTAAGCTTGCCTGGTTCAGTCACTCTGCCGACTCTCAGGATGGTATGCGTGCGTCTCTGTGTTGTGTGTGTGTGTGTGTGTCTGTGATATGTGTTTCTGTGTCCGTTCAGTGTGCTGATAATAAGAGTTCACAGCATGATTCAATCAATTAATTAACTAGAAGGATCTAATGGGTGTCTGGGACCTGTACCATGAGTTCAGCATATCCAGATCCCTTTCAGTTACATGGTTCAATAAAGTCTAACCAACCTAGGGTCTCAGACTTTATGTGCATTCACATAGAAGGAGTGGAGATGACACCATGTGACCCATCACAGCTGTGGTCTAGATTGCCCTGATATTTCACACAAGGAGAACAAATTCTAATTTTCAACAGATGTGAGGAATTTATAGATGTAATAAGCTAAAAGCTACACAACAGTTGAATTTCCCCCAAGGGATCAATAAAGTTCATCTGTATCTGTGTTAAGAAACACAGCACAACTGCTTGTAATTACAATTATTTATTCTGTTAAATTAATGTGTTGTATTGTTATGGTGTGTAATGCAACAAAACACCCTTTGCGATCCTGATATCTCATGGTTGAAGCAGAAGTTACCTCAGTAACCTCTTCATCCTGCTTCATGATACAGGCTCTTGGTGTGGATACTTCCTCCAGGGCTTTGTTTGGGACATGGCACAAGATTAGGATAACTCTGCTGTTTTAGCCTCCCACTGTGTGGATCAAAGAGACAAAGCACTGTTGCATTTGTAATAGTTGAAAACATTTATCAATGTTTAGTGTCGTGTGTTTGTGTAGCTTGCATTTGACTGCCATTCTTGAAGTATGTTCAATGCTGGAGGCAGATTTGTGTCCATCTTTCATGTGCTAAATATACTCTGGCCTTAAAATGGTAAATGAAGCACAGTTTTATTTTAATGGACAATTGTATTTCATAAGTACAAGTAGTCAAGTAGTCACTCAACAGCTGCTTTAAATGTGGTATTATATACAGTGTATTTAGTCTGTTTTGCGTCTGTATTTATTAGACAAATAATGTGTTATTTCTTAATTATTCCTCCTGTGCTTTTTTTGTCAGAAGGAAAGACATCATTAATTAACTAAACAAATATTCTGTGTTCATGATCTATCCTCATTCTCATGTTCAGCTTTTTAATGCCTGCTACTTTCCTGTGACTGCATGTATTCTTTCAAATAGGAGGTTTTTATTGTTAATTTTCAATCCATCATTTTTCATTGTGTTTCTGCTGTTCAATCAATGTGTAGTGGTAATTTAATCATTAATTCAGGAAGGATATCTGTATGATTATGTACAATGATTTAGCTGGGTATGTGGCTGTATGTTGGTGTGCTCAGAATGGCTAATGAAAGATTTTTCCATTACTAGTTTAAGTACACAATACTTACACAGTCACATCTCGAACACAAGAACTCAGTAGGAGAATGACCCTATATATTCATCTACATGGTTCTCCTTTCTTGGAAAAGAGCAGACTTTATTGATCCCAGAGAGGAAATTCACAGTGATGAATGCACAGGCTCAAATGATATAAATACAGGGGTCGCAAAAAATAATATCTCTTGCATTTGCCGAGGGGAAGACGAGACTCGACAAATGTGTTGTGTGGTATGCAGTGAAACGAACACACTAACCTGCACCCAGAGTTCCATGGATCCCATTAAACTCCTTCTTCCTATTTTTCTCTCAATTTATCTTTCTGTTGCATCATTTTTTTCTTTGGAAATTGAGCGGGGTGCGTTCAAGTGAATTAAAAGGCTTAACAGTACGAGACAATATTACAGCTGGAGTAATAACATCATGTGACTGTGAAGGGGGTGTAATTGTTTTTCAGAGAGACTCATTTGTATTGTGTTTGTGTACGCCATCAGTTTGACTACATGTGCTTATTTGTATTTTGACTTACAATTGGTGTCCATTTCTGCATTTTTGCTGGTGGTGGTGGTGAATCGTATATGTGTGCACTTGTCTTGCTCAGCCATGCTCTCTATTCCCAGGTAAGAACCATCGTTTTCAGTCTCTGCGAGGAGCCGTGAAGAAAAATGCGGCTTTCCTTCGTAAGGCGTGTGCGTCTGTCTGCATGGTCCGACACTAGTTAAAGACTGAATAGAAATGTGAATCTAGACATGCAAGCGGGTTGCATCCTCCTTTCGCTTCACTTATTCTTTATTCCTATACTCCTCTTGTTGTCTTCTTTCTTCTCCCTTCCCTCTGCATTGGACTAAGCAGCTTTCTCTAACTCCTACAGAGCTAAGCAAAGCTAAGAAGCTGCTTCTCAGCACTTTAAAGTAGTTTATTCTCATTGTCTTCTTTACCTCATTTGAATATTTACAGTTGAATAAAGCTGTCAAGACTTTTTATATTAACATTTCTGAACCAATAATTACTATCTCTGCCACTGACAATATTGCTTGTCTACAGTGTATCAAAACTTCTGTGTTTTTAGCAGCCCATACATTGTAAATAAATGCAATAAAAAGGCAGTATCAGAACAGGGAATAAGGAGACAAAGAGACGAACACTAAGGTATGAAGCCACTGTTCTCCTCTCTGAGTTTGGGAGGAAACAGTTCGCATTTGCCTGGTACATCTGGAAGGGAACAAAGAGAGGAAAGTGACATCACAGAAAAGTAAATTTGACATTACCCACTATACATATACATGATAACAGATGTCTGCTTTAAATATGTGATGCTACATTCCTCTTCTTGTAGTCCTTTCAGATTTCTTTTCCTAAAATCCCGTGCATTGTTACTTCTCATGTTAGGTGTGATAATCAAAGTAATGACAGAATAGATGCGGATTTTGAGTTTTACCCTTTTTGGCACATTCAGGCACTTGTCACACCAAGAAATGACTGAGAGCTTATTTTTAGTACCTACACTTCTTTTTATTGATGTCTAAACAGCATTTGGTGCTATTTCTTATCTGTTAGAAAGCTTTTGTAGGATGGTTTAAATCCCTTTTGAAAAAGTAAACAGACCACAGCTGAAAATGATCAAAATGCTGTATTGTATCATGATATGAATGCATGTGTTCTGAACATCAAACAGTGATCATCTCATCTTGATTTTGACCCATCCCTGGTTTGGTGTTGAGTGTTTTAAACTCACACAGTTCAAAACAGATTACAACACTGTCACATATTTTTATTTTACAGAGGCTACTGTATTGAGTGAATTTAAACATGATTATCGCTTCAGTTTGAAATATTGTGTTTTTCATTTCTTATTTCTGATACCATCATTATTGAATGAATCCCACTTTCTGTTAAAAACGTCTGACAATTCCCTGTCTTTTTAACTCCCTTCTTTACTCCCTTAATGTCTCCTCCTCTGTACACTTTCCTTCCTTCTCTCTTTTCTTTTCCTTCTTTCTCTTTGTGTCTCAGGTCTTTGGGGTTTTCTCTAACAATAGCTATTAAACTAGTTCAGAGCTCCACTGAGGAGAAAGCACTGGTTATATATTTGAAAGGTTTCAGCCTCGGGAGAGACTGGAGGGCCCTGAGTGCTTTTAACCAGTAGCATAGCAGCAGGTGGCACATGTCGAGGTGAAAGAACATACAGTGTGTTCACAGCAGAGGCCTTCATGTCCAGAGAAACCTCTCTGATCACATTACTCCATCAACCATGTGCCAAACGTATTATAATGGTTTAACTAACCTGAGCTGTAGAGCTTTTAACCTGATTCATCTCAAATCAGATATAAAATAATCAACTGGAAATCTCCTTTTGCAGCCAGGATTGGGATTGAGGAATGGTGTGATGACTGCTGCCCTCTTATGTTTGGGATGACTGACTGCATGCTGAAAAAGGCTTTGCTTGCTTGTTATTTGCTTCTTAAATGGTGCAACAATATTTACTCTTTATCTTTATTCAAGACTATACCACTTATCCACAGACCACAAAGTAAAAATGCATGTAACATTATTTAGATCGAACTAAGAGAGAAGGGCATAGGGAGGAGGGTGAATAGTGTCTCCTTTACTGATTACTTTATATTCAATCTCACTTAATAAAAAAGACAAGAAAAGAGTACTTAGCTTAGTTTTTGTGTTTAGTTCATTTTGGTCTCATCTTCAGAGGTCATCATGTTCCTTGGTTTCATATTAGAAGTCGTTTTGCCAGAGTAGGTTTTGCTTTTTTTAAACAGTGGATATCTTATTTTAACACGAGAGGCATTGAGATTCATGTGCAGTATCTGACTCTGGTACCCAGAGGGTATTACAATAAGTGTTTGAGGTGACAGTGAGGGGAGCGCAGCTCATTCCCGCAGGCAGGCGCAGACTGACAGAAGCAATAAAATGCAATGTATCACTTCATATCAGTCTCTCAAACAGCCATCCCCACATTCATCCTTTCCACTCTCTCTCTCTGCCTCTCTTTCCCCTCTATCTGTTCCTCTTGCAAAACGTCCATCACTCCCTCCCTCCAATCCTACTTTACATTTTCTTCAGTCCATTCTCCCCCTTTTCCCTCATTTCTGCCCATAAGTGCCAATTCGTATTACACTGTCTCTCCTTCCTCCTCACTCGTCTGCACCTCCATCTTCCCTATATTCACTCTTCCATCTTTACACATCATTACACTTGTCTTCAAATAAGGACAAAGGGACACATTTGCAGTCTCCTTGTGTCTTTATAAACAAAGACGGATTGAAGTCAGTAAGCTTCTACCTGTTTACACTTGTCCAAAATATGTTTGAAGGAAGAAGTAAATTTCCAGATGCTTGTGTTGACATGAATCATAAATCTAATAATTCTTTTAATGTTAGAAAGCTTTTACAAAACCTATGCTGCATTATCCCCACACTGTTTGGAGATCAGCATGCCTGCAAGAAGTTTATTTATTTATTTTCATTTAATCTCCATGAGCTATAAAATCACAAAAGGGTTTGTTAAGATTTAATTCAACCTCAGCCAGGCAATCCCTCAGCTTAGAACTTGAAATCCATCCTAATAGTTGTTGTAGGGGTTGTGCCCCAGAATCCCTAACCAGTAAATTTTGCTAGTATGGCAACTTGGTGTGTAATTAGTTTAAGCAATCAGTACAAAATTTGGGAGTGGTTTTATTGACTCAAGGGTATTTGTGTAGCAGTGTGTTTTAATTAGTAAGGCAAGGCATGGAATAGGCCACAATGCTGACTTGTGGATCCTTACATGGCAACAATATCTTTTAATTAGTTTGTATCCTGAGGAAAGGATTGTTGGATGAAGCCAGTTTAACACCTAAAGGCTTTGTAGATGTCAGCATATATCGGACTTGAAGGCAAGAAAGGAAAATCTTATGTTTAAATGTGTCTAATGAAGTGTCCGCTGCAGTTGTTAAGTGCTTTCTCTGTGTGTAGCAACACAGGTATGAGCAAAGGTGTGAAATAAGCAGAAGAGTTAAGAACAAGCATGAGGGTAATGTGAGCAATGTGCCACCTATTCCCCTGCCCTGTTAATTCATCTTTTTTTTTCTTTCTTTCTACACCCGTCGTCTCTGTTTCTGCTCCTCGCTGTCTCTCAGTGAGCATGCCCGCCAGTGAGAATGAATCAGTCAACACAGACAACGCCCCCGGGGGAGACGTGGAGGGGGAGACCTGCTGTACCCGGCTAGCGTAAGTATCTCACCCTCTCACACATTTCTTCTTCTTCTACTTCTTCTCCTTCTCTTCCTCAGCTCTCTTACATCAGTCCCTCTGATGAACTTCCTGCACCTTCCCTGTATTACCACTTACACTGTCAGTTAAGACAAAGTTGACATACACTAGCCTGCCTCCATTCTGAAGTAGTCTCATCACTTCTGGAAAAATTAAAACACTTTAGCACTACTCCATTAAATAATGATTGGGAGAACTTGAGTGAATCTGAATGAGTCTAAAAAGATTACAAATCTCTTCAAAACCTCTTTGGCACTGGACAAAAACCTACTAACATCTGTTTTTTGTCTTTGGTGTAAGAAGGTGAAATCAGCATAAATTCTTGGGTCAAATGGCTCTGCAGGTGTTAGTTCCAGCTCGATAACAGTTCCAACACCTATTTATTTATCCTTGCCATACTGTGAACTTTTGGATGTTGGTGCATAAATACCCAGACAGGAAGAATATTTTTTGTTTTTTATAGTGGGGAACAACTAAGAATGGAGATTTTGTTCTTCTGGATGCAAGATAAAACACAGATGAGATGGTGCAGTAAGAGAGCTTCAGCTGGTTCAAGCCAATCTGTTCCCTGTTTTTTTAAGTGTTTGTGATCTGGAATGTGACTGAAAACAGATTTTTTTTCCTACTGAAGACATCCCACCATTTTTAGTTGGTTTTAAAAAAAAAAAAAAAAAAAAAAAAGGATGTATGCGCTAACTTTTGATCCAAAAATTGTATAAGCTTGATGAGAATAAGGTTAGAAGTGACACAGTTTCACTTATTCACAGTATGTTAATTAAATATTAATAGTTTAAGTGTTTCCATGTTCTTCCTCTGTGCTATTGGAGTTGTACTGTGCGGAGTGATGTCAAAGTTTTCAATATTCCACTGACAAGAGGACAAAGTTTTACTGTTCACATCTGAAAACTGCATTGAAGATGTGAGCTTTAAAAGCCATATTTAATCACAACTAATTTTGAAGTAGAATGCAAATTTAACAGGTATAACTTGAAATCCAAAGCCATCTCTATGTATAACCTGAAGACTGATGGCCCAAATGAAACATCTTATGTCCAGCAATCTGCTAATTTATAGTATTTGTATGCATTGTTCAAGTTTGGTTGCACAAAATGCCAAGATTTCTCCCCCTATAACAGAACATCGGAAGACAAATAAAACCTCATTTAACTGCTGTCACAGGAGAAAATTTATATTTACAAAATTACATGGTTTGTAAATTAAATCAAAGTGAGTGTTTATATATCAGGATGAAAGAACTTTAAAATCTGAAATCGGTCATTAGCATTCCTATTACTCGTAATGGTAACATTTATGACAAATGCACAAAAACAAACTGATTTTAAAGAAGAAGCACATTATAAAATGTGTTTTGTATCAAGATCGACTATTATCAAAACAGTACATCAATAAAGAAGTGGGGCATCTGTCATAATGACATGCTAATTAATAGTAATCCAGCTTCTATTACTTTTTCTGCTCTGTCTCTTTCTCATTCATGCTGTGTGCTGGTGAAATGCTTCCTCCTCCCCTGTGGGAGCTCACAAACAGCTGACTCACTCGTTCTCTCCTCTCTTTTCATTTTTTACATTGTTCAAACAAGTGCAGCGCTTTCTTTCTTAGATATGAGGCCACGTGGGAACCATGACCCCTGCTGGCCCTCTTTAACACACACACAAACACACATACATTAAATAACTGTTGAAAACTGTTCATGTTGAAGATGGGAATACAATCGACTCACCAAAGTCAAGGTGAACTCAAACTGAATCAGAAACACACTGACTAGAGTGCAGATAAATCCTGTAGGCATTCTTGGATGGTACATTGTTGTTCAGCCATACTCCCGCTGTCCATCTGTTGCTTTGTCTTTGTTATGTTGTTTGTGTTTATTTGTCCACTATCAGACCAAAACAACCGAAACAATGAGAATGTGAATCTTCAGAAACATGTCAGTTAAACCTTTATTTTGCTTTGTTCGAGCTATCCATCAATAGAATATCAGCTTACATTTCAGCCATTTTCCTTTTAACATCGATAAAGCATCTCCAGATTGTACACCTGTCATTTTGTGCTTTGTGTAAATAATGTAAAACCAAATAAATAGTAAGCTCTACCAGGGCTTTTAAATCCAAGCACTCCTTCTTTCTCTGTGAGAATGCAACAAGTTTGGCCAGGGGCATTTGCTGGCACTATTATGGAGATAAGACTTTGTGTTTGCCAGTTCTTCTTTGCTTTGCTGTGGAGACAGACCTCAGGGTAGGAGCTACTTCAGCACCCGCTGATCTCATAATCGAGACGGACACATGGAGGGAAGAGACGTCTGTACTGTCAGCTTCCATATCCAGCCAGTCAGTCATTTTATTCCTTCGTTCAGTCAGTCACTGAGTCTTTTTATTGCTTCAGTCATTTGGTCAGTCAGCCAGGCAGTCAGCCGGTCGGTCAATTCATCTGCTTTTATAGACAAAATCAGTACAAAGCACTCACAACTACTCTCTGAAAGCTTCAGGGGAGCTGTACAGTTTGTGGTACATGTAAGTTTTTAGATTATAAAGAAAGGACCTGAAAAATTCCCCTACCAGAGCGTCAACCCAACCACAAAATGGTGTTATAATGGCCAACTCTAACCTCTGAAAGCCTCATCTAGCACACGCAAATCTTTTGCTAACATTGTAATATATGCACATGTTGCATTTTTGTCTCTCAAAACCAGCTTTTGGTCAGTGTGTAACTTAGTAATGACCTCCAAATTACATACACAAGTCACAGATTTAAGCCACAGTCTAATACTTAAATCTGGGCACAACATCTTCCATAATGTCCTCAGTTTTTATGTATGTATGTATGTACTGTACCTTTTGCTGTAACAGTGGTGAACAATCAACAGATTATGTCCAGTAATAAATTGTGTTTTTACAAAAGGATTGACTGGAGATGTTCCAAATTCACAATGCTATTTCTTTTGACTGGATGCCACTGTGTACATGTTTGCAGGGGGTGATTTGTTCAAAAGGAAAGTGGGTGACAATATGTTGATTACTTTCTGTTGTACCCAAATATGTGTTACCAGTGGGTAGACATATTTTTAAGCACCTATGTTCATTGATCACCTTACCATATAAGATACAAAATGTTGACATGATTCAAGTAACTGTACTCCTCTGGAAATACTGGAGATTATAACTAAGTTGATCAAAGAACCTATTTGCTTAAGTGTCTGCAGTAATGAGGGAACGGTTTCCCTCTGTTCGGCTCAAATCACCCCTGTCATGTTGTGTACCTGTCTCTATGTGTGTTACGTGTGTATGTATAATCCATTCTGTTTTCTGTGTTCCAGAAATAGGATCTCCAAATCCAAATTCAGGTTAGTACATGTTGTTTACCATAGTCCTTTAACTCACCTGCTCTAATGTCTGCTGTGGAATTTGTACAGTCACCAGATGTGTGCTTATTTGTGCGAGTGTTTGGGGAAACGGCACAGACGTAGTGACAGAGGCCCTCCTTCTCTCAACGGTGCTGGACATTTAATCACAGTGTTGATGTGAACATAGAAACAATACTGGTTTGAAAGGTTCTCCCAGATTAAAATCACAGATGCAAAAATGAAACCTCGCAGTGCAGGAATGCATGCCAGCTTGTGTTGTGTTGTAAATGGTGTCTCATACAACATTCAGTGTGTGTATTATGGCAGAAGCTGCTGTGTGCCACCGATGGGTTTAAACAGTTCTAACAAACACTAAAAAGATGTGCAAAACCTTCATTTTGTAGGTAGAGAGGACTTTCTGGTGAGCTCTGCCGATGTTTTTGAAACAGCATTTTTATAGCAGATCTCCTTGTATTCATATTTGGTGTTGGCAAAAAAGGGTTCCAGATCTGAGCACTATCGGTATATTTATGATTTGTAGAATCATTCCCTTGGTTTTGTTTTAAGTTGCAGGTACAAATTCATTATTGTGAACAAAGTTGTGTAATTTTTTTGTCATTTGAATATCTTTTGAATGTTTAACTACTTTTTGCCCTACCCCCCAAAGGGGAGCAAAGGGGTATTGTTTTTGGTTTGGTTTGTTTGTTTGTTGGTTTGTTGGTTTGTTAACACTGTAGCAGCAAAACTACTGAATTCATACCAAATTGGATTTATAGATTGCTTGTGACCTGAAATAGATGTGATAATATTTTTGGGAAAAGTAGGTCAAAGTTCTAATTTTTTTATTAATTTTTCAAATCCTTTTCTTCTCCCATTTACTTATAATGGGCAACATTTCAAATGTCTGTAAAAACATCAATTTTGTTTCAATTTACTTCATACTTGGCACATATATAGAGGCAATTGATATGCTGACATCAGCACACGCATAGACATGATGAGATCAGCTGGATCGATGCTAAAATAAGCTACAATACATGTGAGGGGTGGGGTTTGTTGTGCCTGGCACCACTTGTTTACATATGAAAGCAAATTTTATTTTTACCTTATGGCAGCTCTCCTGCAAAATGACCCAGATGGCTCAGGAACGTATAAATTACAAATTCATATTCATGCTTTCCTGTTTCCCCACACTTAAAATAACAAAGAAAAAAAAAAATTTTCTCCTTTTTTTTCTAATAATAATTATTTAAATTGAAAAACAGCTCACAAATAATTTTCACCCATGCCTACACAATGAGTTGACCCTTTGAGCGGACTTCAAATACTGCAGATATAACAGCGACGTGTGAAGTTTGTAATTGTCAAAACATTTGTTTTCAGTAGTGGAGAGCAAGACAAGAACAATAGAGTTTCCGTACAGCACATCATGTTGAATTGTTTGAAAGGAGAGAAAGGATTTTAAGTTAAAAAAAAAATAACAATGTGAATTTTCAAGTGTGAATCAGAATATAACACATTTCGCTTTAATTTTGTGCCTTCAATCATTTCATGAGAGTAGTGTTCCTTTTTTCCTCAAATGGTACATATCTCTTTTTGCAACAAAGCTCTTCATACTGCTGTCTTGTCTTTGAGGATGACTAACTCTGTTCCACAGCTCTGCTCTCAAACAGCAAACATCTATGGGCCGAGTGCTGATGTCATCACTACTCTGTAGACGCACACAGTGACTCTTTCTGTTTCTTTTCTCTCCTCTGCTGTTTATTTTTCACTTTCTCCTTCACTTGTTTCTTTTGATCATTTTTATGTTTCATCTCCTTCCTCCTGTTATGGGCCGTTGCTACATTTTCTTATTCCATCTCACACCCTTCAATCTTTTCCCACCTGCCTTTTCTTTTTTTATCCTCCATCTTCCCCTACTTCTCCATGTCTTTTTTCCTCTCAATCTCTCTCTGGCTCCTCAGTCGATACTCCCGGAGGTGGAACAGACTATGTAGAAGGAAGTGCCGGGCAGCTGTAAAATCCCAGGTTTTTTATTGGCTGGTCATCTTTCTGGTTTTCCTCAACACCCTGACCATTGCCTCTGAACATCACCAGCAGCCTCAGTGGTTAACCGATGTACAAGGTACATAAGCTGCCCCACCACAGCGCCATAAAGTGAAACACACAGACATTTTCTTTTTCTCTCTCCACCTTTCTCCTGTCATATTTTATTTTTCTCTCTTTTCTCCTTTCTCCTTAGACATTGCCAACAAGGTTTTGCTAGCACTCTTCACTGGTGAGATGCTGTTGAAGATGTACAGTCTAGGCCTACAGGTAGGAAACTAATGTACCCACATTAATTCTAAATTGTTAGAGAAAAGATGCTTCAATAGGAATTTCTCACTTTTCCAGTTGGTTTGGATAAATGTAAAGTCTGCACATCATCATCCTCTTCTACCTTTCCACTAACTTCTTCGCATTCCCCTGTCTTCCACAGGCATATTTTGTTTCGCTATTTAATCGCTTCGACAGTTTTGTAGTATGTGGAGGGATTCTTGAGACTATTCTGGTGGAAACCAAGATCATGTCTCCTCTCGGCATCTCTGTTTTACGTTGTGTACGCTTGCTGCGAATCTTCAAAATAACCAGGTCAGTAGTTTTTGCAGAGAGTATGTATCTCCTTTTACCTTTTCCCATTATTACACATACACTAATTCCCTTCTGAAATACTAGAAATTAAACTACTGTATTATCAAATAATTATTTGGTCTATAAAATATCA
Source organism: Sphaeramia orbicularis (assembly GCF_902148855.1). Taxonomy (NCBI): domain Eukaryota; kingdom Metazoa; phylum Chordata; class Actinopteri; order Kurtiformes; family Apogonidae; genus Sphaeramia; species Sphaeramia orbicularis. The sequence continues at coordinate 44,062,043 of NC_043968.1, read as the reverse complement.
GAACATGACTTCCTTGAATATCTTGCTTGGACCTTAACCCAAAGATTTTCAATTTACTGGCACAGAAGATGAAAGAAATGAGAAAATATTCATGTTCAAGTTTCATTTCTACATTTTCTTAGAAAATTGTTCAAATCAGTCATCAATTATCAAATTTCTTGTCAAGTAATATGGTAATCAATATGTGAATGATATATTGATTAATTGTAGTAGCAATGTCCTTGTTAATCTTATTTTTATTCTCTGTAAACATATTAGCATAGTACATTGTGACATAAATGGTATAGTAGTCTAGTTTTACCTTTATATCTCTCCCTCAGATACTGGAACTCCCTGTCCAACCTGGTGGCCTCGCTGCTAAATTCAGTCCGCTCCATCGCTTCCCTGTTACTGCTGCTCTTCCTCTTCATCATCATCTTCTCCCTACTGGGCATGCAGCTCTTTGGGGGAAAATTCAACTTTGACGAGACCCGACGCAGCACTTTTGATAACTTCCCCCAGTCCCTGCTCACTGTGTTTCAGGTAATTATACTATAAATGTTGGGGCTTTATGGCCCATTGTGCTGCAGCGTTTTAGTTTTCATCTGTCTTCATCCTCAGCTTGTGTCTATGATATTATAATCTTCGTCTTTTCCATTTGTACAGTACAAAATGAACTTTTTAAGTATTTTAATCTAGAATGACTCAGACAAAGAAATGCTATTAAATAAAATTTGTCTTAATCACATGGGTGAGATAACTTCTTTTTTTAATGAAAATGTAGTTTTTATAAAGATATTTTTTGATAGTTGCATATCAATTGATTCAGTAGAAATGACTTATTATAATCATTTTTCTTTTTATAAAGACAGTAAAACTTCCTAAACAATTGAAAAATATCCCTACTCTCACATCAGGAAAAATCTGGTGGTTAAAAATAAGACATAGACTGAATCTCAATTCACCCCTTGGCCCTCCCCCTTACCCCTGGGTTTTGCGCGTACACGTGAAAGGGTAGTGTTGTCCTGATTCTCAATTAGACAGAGGGGAAGGGCTCAGGCAGAGGGCTGTATAGCCCTCAAAACAGAGATATTTCAGGACCACACTACAAACAGAGGGGTAGGGGAAATTTCCCATCGTTGGCAAGATGGAGGTAAACACAGCCAAAAAGTGCAGCAGTGTGATGAAAGAAACACACAAATGTACATATTTTCTTCGTAAACAACTTAATCATTTGATCGACCATTTAATGCCGTTTCAATGTGTTATAGATCACATTTCTGTGGTTTATAGTTGATAGCTGTAAAAAGATGACCAAAGTCCATGCAACAGAGACGGTTACAGCTACTGACGACATGTTGAATACTTCTGGAAACAAAGTTGTCTCATCTGTTAATAGCAACATTGATGACCGCTGATGACGTACCAGGTCTCGACAGGTTGTCCCATTTCTTAGGGGAATGTTTCAACCCCTAACCCTTGCAGCTCCATTTCAAGGGGTAGTGCCAAGTCCAAGGACCAAGGGGTAGGGGTAAGGGGTAGGGCTAAGGGGTGAATGGGGATTGGGCCATACAGCATGACACAAATTGAATAGAGTTGTAATATTTAGACTTATTTCCACAGATTCTAACAGGAGAGGATTGGAACTCTGTCATGTACGATGGCATCATGGCATACGGTGGTCCGTCTTTTCCTGGCATGCTGGTCTGCATCTACTTCATCATCCTTTTCATCTGTGGAAACTGTATCCTGCCACAACAAAGATCTGCCAATAAATTCTGCCATGAAATGGATTTCTGTGAGATAGATCCTGATTTCATATGCAGTTTAAGGAGGAGCAGTGAGTTTTACATGATGATAAATTCACAAAACTGTTTACTGTTTCTACCTCTTAACAGGTCAGTGTTTTTGAAAAATGGTTATTCATTATGTTCTCCATCTGCTGAGATTGTTTACAACCATAATGGATCCAAAACATCCTTAACCCCACTCTCCTGACCAGATATCCTACTCAATGTCTTCTTGGCCATCGCTGTAGACAATCTGGCAGATGCAGAGAGCCTAACATCTGCTCAGAAAGAGGAGGAGGAGGAGAAGGAGAGGAAGAAACTGGCCAGGTAAAGTGAGGAGAAAAGATAGGGAACTTAAAGGAAGGAAGAGAGAACAGTTTTGTGTCTGATCATTTTTGGTCAGGGTCTTTACTTACAACATCCTGGTTGGTCAAAAACACCAAAACAGTTAAGGATGCTGTGATTTTGAAATACAAGCACTACAAATGCTCACCAATTAGAACAAAGTCGTATAATATGGCTTTTAGACAGGTTGATATTTGCCTGGTCCTCTGCCTAAACAGATTTCATTGGATAATTTTAGTGCCTTATTGCCTACGAAGGTAATTTGTCAGAAGGATAATGTGGCACAAATCACTAAACATATCCTTGTTAGCTACCTGTATCGATTTCAGGAGAAAGTGTGATGGAAAACAACAATCTGCCTGCCAACTCTCCTCTTGGTTTGCTTTGAATGAGGCAGACACCCTCTGTGATTGAAATATACACCACTGTAGAAGACCTCAGTGTTTATTTGATTTCTGTAGTGTCAGTTTTTACACTCAGCAATTACATACAAACCAAGTGAATGAGCATTAGGCTAACACAGCCTGAGTAAGGGGAATAGTAAAGAGGATAAACATGATCTTCCCTTGCTTCCATCTCCTCCAGGTTGACCAGCCCAGAGAAGCGTCAGGATAATGAAAAACCTCCTCTGGAGGAAGAGAAGAAAGAGAAGATAGAGCTGAAGTCTATCACCTCTGATGGGGAAACCAACACTGCTACAAAGGTACACAGAGAAAAAAAGATAGAATCCGGGACTGTCTGCATCAATACTATAGTATGTGTTTACATGTTATCTAGTTTTATTCCATAATCTTATTCCTCTTTTATTCCTTTTCTAATCTATGTTCATATTGTATTTCCTCAACATTGTAAATATCTTTAAGTTTATGTAGTAAAGATCTCATGAACTACTGTGTGAGGATCTTGTAAGAGAAAGTAATGAGGTGATGAATAATGTTCTCGCTACAGATCAACATGGATGACTACTGTGGAGATGAGAGTGAAGAGAAGAACCCATATCCTGCAAATGACTACATAGGTAACTCAGCACAGCCACAAACCACATACAACACACTTACTTTTTATAGAGTGCTTAAAAATTTCCATCAAATACACAGCTCCATTTGACTTCTCCTGACCTGTCTCTTATGACTGTCTCTTCTCCTCTCTCCTTCCTTGTCTCCATTCTTGTCTCTGTTCCTTTTGATCAGGAGACGATGATGATGAGGAACCAGAGATGCCTGTAGGCCCAAGACCACGGCCGCTGTCTGACATCCAGCTGAAGGAGAAGGCAGTTCCCATGCCTGAGGCCCGCGCTTTCTTCATTTTTAGCCACACCAATAAGTAAGAATAGATGGAAGTTCTGCCTTAAAACTATATTGTTCTGTGATGAATTCATGATCATGTTCCAACCATTATTTGGTTCTGTCTCTGTTTTTCAGATTCAGGGTTCTGTGCCATAAGGTTGTCAACCACAACATCTTCACCAACCTCATCCTCTTCTTCATCCTGCTCAGCAGTATCAGTTTGGCAGCAGAGGACCCCGTGAAAAATGACTCCTTCAGAAATAAGGTACATACACACATAAAAAAAGATGACAGATGTTTGTATCAACAGTCAAAAGGCCACATATACATGAATGTACAGAATGAAGGAAATGCTGTAGCCCTCATTAGATGCCCACAGGCATTCATTGTTACTAAGTGGATTAAAGCTGGAAGCAACATACAGAGAAGGAGAGCCTTAGTGTGCTTTGTCTGTTATACTTAATGAGATTTATTCTAATGTACGAGAACTGTAATTTACTTAAGTTAAGTAGATGTGAAATCACCCGTTAGGCTTTGTTGTGCCAATTTTTTTTTTTTTTTTTTTTTTTTTTTTTTTGCCAGACTGACAAGTTAAGATTTACACTGTATATGATGCACATATGCAGCAGCTTGTGGCAAGTATTTTTGAGTGTCAAGCTAAAGGAAGCACAAGAAATATCATCTGTTAATGTGATGTTATGCTAATAGACCTTTAGATTGATCATTACATTTTCATGGAATCTGTAGCATCTAGTTTATTTTAAAGATCACTATCTGTGCTGTACTGTGTTTATTTGTTTTTCCCCCAGTCAGTAAAATAGATCCCCTGTGGCCTTATAAAGATCAGTTTTATTGTATTTCCATGGCTACCATGTGTTGGTCTGCTTGTCATGACCATAGTCTGAAAGAGTTAAATAATAAATTCTATTCTTAGATTCTCTGGTTTCATGCTTTCTTCAGATGAGTTAGACATGACTCTTTCTTGTGCTTTACTTCAGCTTTATCTTACAATTTCAGTCCAACAGCCCCGTCAAAAGTCAGAGTTTGTGCAATTAATCTAGATTCTGGAGTTTGGGTAATATTTATTCTGTGTTGTTTCAGATCCTGGGCTATGCAGACCATGTCTTCACTGGGCTCTTCACAATAGAAATCATTCTTAAGGTAATGTAATCTGAATCGAAATTCATTATGTTCACATTATTACAATTCTAACACATATTTGCACATACCTTTTAGGTTGCTGCTCAGGTATTACAAGAAAAAAAAGTCAAATCCAGGGCTCTGTATGCTTCCTTTATAAAGCATTAAGTTGTTGTATTTGGAGCCTTTCGACCCTAAACTGTTTGACCTTTGACCCCTTCAGATGACAGCCTATGGAGCTTTCCTCCATAAAGGTTCATTCTGTAGAAACTATTTCAACATTCTGGACCTGGTGGTGGTGAGCGTGTCCCTCATCTCCTCTGGAATACAGTGAGTTCAACACATTGTTTTCTGATATATCATTCATAGTGTTTGTATTTTCTACTTTTCTTTCAACATTTTAGTATTTCCCCTTATTACATTAAAAAACTCAGACTGTGCAGCAGTCCCACTATCTCAGCTTATGTTTTTTTTTGTATTGTATATTTACACTGACATCTTATAAAATTCTTTTCAGCCAAATAGATCGCAGCCTATGAAACTCTAATACTGTTCAAGCACACACAAATCAATTTGTCTAGTGGCTAAGTGGGGAAAACATTTCGATTAGTGAATAATGTTGTGTTTCACTTTTTTGTATTTTCTAAGAACTTCACACTCCATTACTCCTAGTCCATTCTCTCTTTATGATGTATATTAAAACTGTTTTCTGCTTCTTTTGGCTAATACCTCCTTGAAATGCTTTGACATCCTGGTGTTTAACATGCTACACTACACTCTCTGTCTCTAATGCTTAATAGACTAGACTTCTCGACGTAAGTTCATATTAGTTCGTATTGATGACCCCTTTAACAGACCTTCACCTTAACTGTGTAAAACTGTCACTCCTTTGATTTGGTATTTCTATGATCTGGGAGAGTTTAGTGATTTTTGCCTTAAAAGCAAGAAAAAAGCACAGTTAACAGTTTCTTAGTGCTGTGTGTAGACATTATCCACATGATTTCTGATTATGAAACACTTCAAATCTTTCCCTTAATGCATACTAAGATGTTTTAAGGACAGTGGCATAATTGGTTTTGACTGAGAAAATGTTTCTTTGGGTAAATTCTGCTCGCCTGTTCTTGTAATCACCCTTCATAACCAATTAATGTGATTGCTTTGTTCATTTGTTGTCTCAGACCCACGGGCAGGTCAAAGTCTGCTCATGTGTTTCTGGAAGAACTGAACTCTCCTAAGCTATAGAAATGATACCTGAATGCTAAAATTCAGTTTTGAATTGTTAAAGGTAGTTAATGTGTCAGATTTGTCTTGTAACACATTACAGTCAGATTAAATGTGATGGCAATGCAGTCAGTAGTAACTGTAGATACCTCCACTACATTTAATTTGATAACACTCTTAAAAAATGATGAGTATTACACCAATATTGAAGCATCTATCAGTAACAATTACCATCTGTATCGCAAGAGTTCTTTTGAAGAATTTGTGTTCACTGAAGTACAGCTTCACAGAGAAGAATGGAAACAGTTGTTAAAGGGTATGGTTTAGTTTATAAATGTGCAAATTTAGCTAAATACTGAATTAAATACTTAAATAAAACGTGCTTGTAAAACTCATTAACTCATTTGAACTGAATTATCATCAAATATAGAATAGAATAGAATAGAATAGAATAGAATAGAATAGAATAGAATAGAATAGAATAGAATAGAATAGAATAGAATGGGCATATGAGGCAGGAAGTTTGCCTTTGGTCTTGGCCACTATATAAATAAATTGTGCTGCATCATTACAGAACCACAATCTGTCAATCAGTCACCTTTTTATATTAGTTTTGATTGAGCTGTATTTCTATGATGAGACAGTTGGCACACAGCGCAGAGAAGCTGACTCAGGGACATTAATTCAACATATACAGTATTCTTGCAGCGTTTCAGTGTGCTGTTTAACTTCCAGTTGACATTTGGATGGATTGTTCTAATATGAGCAGAAGGCGTCGTCACAGCTAGTTTGCCTGTGATATGTTACTCATAACATCTGACTCCACATGAACTACCTTTAACTGCCTTAAACTTTACCTCTCTGTAAAAACCTGCACAACTGGTCCTCCCTTACGTTTTCACCTCAGTTCAACACAAAGAGCTACGTCACCCCCTTTTGAAACCACTCACGTTAAGACCTGTCTTTAAAAGGATGCATTGACATTTTGAATATAGGTATTAATTTTACCTTTGACACATTGTGGGAAAAGGTTTTTCTGTTTGTTCCTCAGTTAACAGAATGACTAGCCTATAGTTGATTGTACTGAAATCAAAGAAAAATATACCGACAAATCACATTTGAATTCTATTTTGTACACGTTGATTTCATGTCAAATATCTAAGTATATGACTGAAGTTTCTTTCAGATCACTGAGGGAATGCTGTTGAAGCCTTTTCCATGAACTTCTTGCCACATTCAAAATGTCAAGATATTGGTTTGATCCTTTTGGTTACTATGTATAAACTTTTCCTTTGAAAGGTCACTCTCCGTGACCTTTGGCTTGGTACTGACACTCTCTTACAGCACAATAACTTTCTATTTGCCTGTGTGTGTCCATTTGTATCTATGTGCTTGTCTGTCTGTGTTGTGTTTTGTGCACATGTTCATGTAATTCACCTAGATTTATCTTCTATATGTGTTGTGTGTGTTTTATTATCAGTTATGTTCCATTTATGAAATCTGTTGTATACGAGAGACTTTTCTGATCCACAATTGCTACTGCCACAGAAGAAAAATGTATATATTTTTTAATCTTCTGAAGGTTATTTTTATAGCAAACATCTCTTTGAGTTTGGATTTGATTTTCCTTTTGTATACTTACAGTCATATTCATTTTGTTTCAACAGGTTATTGATGTTCCTTGTTTCAAAGCTGAGAAACATATTTGTGTTTTTCAATAAATAAGCTAGATAGTAGTTTAATATGTTGTTTGTTTCAGGTCCAGCGCAATTAACGTAGTGAAGATACTGAGAGTTCTGCGAGTGCTCAGACCACTGAGGGCCATCAACAGAGCCAAGGGGTTAAAGGTTAGTTAATGTACAGCCTATTTAATGAAAAACGTCATGCTTAAAAACACACAGATTACAGTGCACACTCACATAATGTATTTTTTTTCTTGTTTGTGTTACAGCATGTAGTGCAGTGTGTGTTTGTGGCCATCAGGACCATTGGCAACATTGTCATCGTCACTACACTGCTCCAGTTCATGTTTGCTTGTATTGGGGTGCAGCTCTTCAAGGTAAAGCGGAGGGACAGCATGAAAATCGGACTTTCCTGCACAGAACCCTTCATGCATAGAACTATGTTTATTTCTGTACTTTGTAATAACTACATTTCCATTTTTGTCTATTAGGGCAAGTTCTTCTTTTGTACTGACAGCTCTAAACAGACTGAGGCAGAGTGCAGGTAAGATGTTGTTACGTGCATTTACATAGAAGACTGTTTTGTCAGATTTTCTCTCCTGAGTGCCTACTGCAAATGTGTGAATACACACTATTTACCAACATCGGTATTTACAGGGGTTCCTACATCATGTACAAGGACGGTGATGTGGGGAAACCTGAACGAGCCCAGAGACACTGGGAGAACAGTGACTTTAATTTTGATGATGTCCTCCAAGGCATGATGGCTCTGTTTGCTGTGTCCACTTTTGAGGGCTGGCCAGGGTAAGAATCCACATACAAATGCAATCTACAGTATTACGTAGAGAGTGATGCAATACTATCACAATACATTGTCCACAGTAACAGATGATGCAAGACAGTACAAGAAAGAGTAGAAAAAAAGCAAGAATTATTTATGTACTGCATTGTGGTGTTAGTTTTCATAGACATTTTCATAATTTCATCAATTATGTAAAAAATAATCCTAGCTGAATGTCTCTTACACATACACATAATTTTAATGTGGCATTACTGCATGAAGTGTAGAAGCAGAGACTGCTGATTCAAATTGTCAGAGGAATCTGTTTAGTACCTGAATGTTTTAATAAATATAGTGATATTTACTGACAATATTATACAGTGCTTAATATTGCCATATCAGTATTTTGTCCCATGCACGTGTAATACAAAGGTGAATTTGATTGTAACAATGTTTCTTGTTTCATCAGGTTACTGTACCGTGCCATAGATTCTCATGCTGAGGATGTTGGACCCATCTACAACTACCGCGTGGTCATCTCCATCTTCTTCATCATCTACATTATCATAATCGCCTTCTTCATGATGAACATCTTCGTCGGTTTCGTCATCGTTACATTCCAGGAGCAAGGAGAGCAAGAGTACAAAAACTGTGAACTGGACAAGAACCAGGTACTGTTTGTCTGTTTCATACAAGTTGCTGCTTAAGCAGTTACATACTTTAGATGAGAATGAGAGGAACATAGACATCAATTATGACGTTTTCAGGTAACAGTGGAAGATACAGAGTGACTTTGCTGTTTTGAGTGATGTGGGAAAGTCACTTTGTTGCTCCAAAGGCACAAGGGAGAGGGAATGGAGGCCAGGGAGTGGGGTTGAGACATGGGTGAATGTGGAGAGGCTGAACATGAGTTTTAAGGACTGAACTGCTTCAGGAGTCCAGCCAGGAGGGAGCAACAGTAGTTAGAAAGAAGATGACTAAATCTTATAGAAGAAGCGAGGCCAAGTCCCTGCAGCTGTGTTTTCCTGATGAGTTAGAGCATGGAAATGCAGAGGAGAGAGGAAAAAGCTTTTCTGACTGCCAACAGGCAGCTCTACAGCTTTTCTTCTTTGATTGTCTGAGCACAGAGAGACTGATGAATGAACTGGACAACACACCATCAGACAAGCCTTAATGTGAAATATCGTGGTTATCGCATGCTCACGTGTTTTGTGTGTATTACAGCGTCAGTGTGTGGAGTATGCCCTGAAGGCACGTCCACTGCGCCGCTACATCCCTAAGAACCCCTACCAGTACAAGGTGTGGTATGTGGTCAACTCCACCTACTTTGAGTACCTGATGTTCACACTCATCCTTCTCAACACCATCTGTCTGGCCATGCAGGTAATTCACATACGCACATACAACTGACAGATGGCTGAAAAAACACACACATTGATTTTTTTTTTTTTCTGCATGACAGTTCCTATCAAATGCCAGCATTGTTGGAGTGTCTTTGCTATCTCCCTTTACAGCACCATGGGCAGACCAAAAATTTCAATGATGCCATGAACATTCTCAATATGCTCTTCACTGGACTCTTCACTGTGGAGATGATCCTTAAACTGATCGCCTTCAAACCCAGGGTAAGTCCACTCTCTTCATCTGTGAACACAGGACAGGGAGGAAAAGGGGAAAAAACAGATTACACCAAATAAACAGTTTAACAATTATTAGTGATGATCATTCAGTGATAAATAGAAAAGAATTTAATAGATTGGAATTGAATGGTATTATATTTACAGTCATTGCAAATACTGTAACTACTTACCACTGTTTTGTTTGCGAATTTTGTATTCCTAATCCCCATCTCATTTCCTCCAGATGATTATTGTGGTATTATGATTTGAAAAGATGATTAGTGAAGGGCATCATGTGGATTTTAATCTCCCTGCTCCCTTGTGTCACTGTTGCTATGTTGCTAACAGCATGGGTTTATTGGTCCAATCAGAGAACTTCCTAGTGTACAAGCTATTTGAACAGTAGCAGATGGGAAGGATCTGTAAATTACAGCAGGAAACACAAGATAAATCATGGACGTTATCAAAATAAAAAATAAAATTAAGTTTTGCTTCAAAAAATACTGTATTGAGCATGTATTTTAACACTACTGAATCCATCTAGGTTTTTTAAATTGACATGAACTGAAAAATATGGAGGTGAAATCTACTCAAGGTCACTAGATCTAAACCAGAGCATTAAAAATTACCTTATCCAAAAGTATTAATCCAGAGTATCCAGGGTTTAAGAAGAAAGTATATTTAACTTTTTCTTTATCAGTGCAGTTACATAATGTACTGATGAAAATAAAGAATGTCATTCAAAACTGGTCTATATTTTATGGCACAGTTTCTCTAACATCTAATTAAAAAGTATTTGTTTTGTTTTTCCCATTAGTTTGTAGTCTTGGTTTAAAATTGGCTCATTATTAAGAAAAATGTGAGATGCATATCTTATAATGACTTTTCAAAACTAATTATGTACTCGGCTACATTAGAAAATAAACAGACCTTTTCTTCTACTTTTATGTATTTTGTTTGTTTAATAAGTTAAAGTGCACTAACATCTTCCACAGACTAAACGTTGCTTTGTTTTATTTTACAAATAGTGGGAAAATAAGGGGGTTGTCTGTTGTCTCTGATTTGATTTTATGATTAATAATGTTATCTGTTACATCTCTTACATCTCTCTAACAGTTTTACTTCTCAGATATTAAAGCTGCCAAAATGGAGGTCCAGCAACATTTCCAACCAGAACAAAATTCATGCTAATGTCTTTAACTTTTCAACAGGTTTCAGAGCATCTCCTATTTGGAAACCCACATCACAATTCCATTGATTTCCTAATGTTACATTGTGTACTGTTTCTGTTTGTGCTGCATGACTCTGGATATCCGACCACACTGTGAAAAGACATGATTTTTATTTCTCTGTACTATGGGCTTCTGTTATAGGTGGACTGTGTGGTGTGGTGTGGTGTAGTGTACATTTGGATTAGCATTTTGATCATAACAGTCAACTTATGATTCACTAATGTTAAACTAAGATCCCATTAACCCTGAGAACAATATCATAGAGGCCAGAGATACCTTTTACATAATGAAGGTTTTGATTCTTCTACATTTGAAGATCACTAAATCCTATCAGTCTTCTTCTAACATCCCTCTTTATCAGTTTTAGTTTAGGTCCATATCAGGATAATGCAAAATATAACTAACATGTTTATGGCCAGAGAAAAGTATGATGCGCACAAAAGCTAAAAGGTCATGCTTCATTATCCAGACTGTCATCATTATTTCCCTTCTTCAACATCCCCAACCAGCTTCAGGCGTACTAACAGGCATCTCAGGTCTTGTTACCTAACATTAGTGCTAACATGGGAGCATCATTATCCACAGAAAGTCAGATTTAGACTGTGCTTTCTGAATTTTTAATGAGTAAGCCATAATTTAGTTTACAGTATTCGGGAATGCTACTGAAAATACTCATATGACAGGTCACTTATAATGTCCTTGTCGTATCTTACCCTAAAGGCACTCAAGTGTACTCATATTTCGTCTCTGCCAGCATCTACACTATTAAACAACACAATACCAGGTTTATTGTAACTCTCTCTGCGATTTCTCTACGATCACATTTCAGTATTTACCCCTCTAAAAAATACTGTTTTGGCCTGGAGCTATGTTGCAGCTTTTAATAAATACTCACTTTGTACCACTGCTGGTAATAAATTACCCTCAATAGGTTAAGTAAACAAAGTGGGCTTTCAGGATAATCACTGCCACAGCATTGCACAATGGCCTCAAGATGCAGGTTATTTATATGTTTATATCCCTAACAGAACAGGATATTCAACTGCAAATGATGAACAGACTACACAAAGAAAAACAGTTAAAGGTGGAGTAAGTGATTCTAATCTAATGCAGTTTTGTCAAAATGTGGTGTTTGTACACAGTCCTGGCTTTGTAAATGGGAATAAAGCACAGCGGTCCAGACACCACGATTCCGCCCAGTCACTCGTCATCGAACACAGGACAGGGGGAATGAAAGGACAGGGGGTGGAGCTTATGTAGGAAGACTGAATGGTGGGGTGTGTTTGTTTGTTTGTTTGAGTTCTAACATCAACTGTGTTTCTCAGGGTTCGCTTACTCCGCCTTGAACTCTGCTCATTAAACTTAGAACTAAAATGTGTCCTTTAATGTCCCAGTTCATCAAGCATAACTAAATTTATCTGCATCCTGTGCACTGAACAAACTCATACCACCTTAATAGGGCTGCGAAGTGGCAGCAGATGTTGTTTGCCATCTAACCTGCCTTTCTTACCCTCCTCCTCCTCCTCCTCCTCCTCTTGCTCACCTCATCCTGTATAGGGATACTTTAGTGATCCCTGGAATGTGTTTGATTTCCTCATCGTAATTGGCAGCATAATAGACGTCATTCTCAGTGAGATCAACGTAAGTATGATGCCCACTCTCACTCTCCTTGCCTCTCCTCCTCTCTCTGTCTTGTGAGCTTTCCTTTCTGCTTCTCTGACTTCTAAATCTTTCATTTCCTTTCTTCTTGTTGCTACTCTGTGTCAGTCTGTTTTCTCTCCATCCTTTTCTACTTTGTCGGATCTTTCTCCTCCTCCCCTCCTCCTCCTCCTCTTCTTCCTCCATCCCCTACTCCAAGATGGCCACTGCTGCTCAGGGGCCACAAGTGTCTCTGAACGAGAACTGGCTTCTACCTCGGTTTCATAAAAAAAAAAAAGGAGGCAACAGAGGCAGGGTTTAGCTTTAAAAGCAATGGTTTTCTGTCTTGCATCCTCAGAAGGCGCTAGGTTCTTCTCTCCTAACACGCTTTTAAAATGTCTGGCTTTTTTCTTTTTTTCTTTTTTTTTTTTTTTTACTTTTTGACAGACTGTGACATGTCCTCAGGTTTAATCCCCTAACTAACTGAACTAACTCACTGACCAATCACAAACAGCCTTACGTATCGTGTCATTTCCGACTGCAGCAAAGGGGATGTTTTTTTGTTGTGATTTTGTTGCAATTTGTTCTTTACTGTTGTTCTTGTAAACATTTTCCTTTCATGGACAAGCATGATTGATTGCTACTGCTCTTCCTCTGCTGTTCATCTCTTCCAGACTGCCCCCTCTTTTCTTTTTTGCCATTTAATTTTGTTGATTCTTTCCCTCTTTCCTCCAACTAAAATATCCAGTGGTCATGTATATAATGGTTTTTTATCTTATTTTTCTCCTCTCTCCTTTAATTTGTTTTACCATTTTTACATGTCTTATGTTCTGTCCTTTTTTTCTATTCTTTTTCTGTTCTTTCCACCCATACGCAGCATTATTTTGTTGATGCATGGAACACATTTGATGCCTTGATAGTTGTGGGTAGCATTGTTGACATAGCGATCACTGAAGTTAACGTAAGTAGTCCAACTCCCTCCCTCCCTTCCTGCCTGCCTGTACTACCATTCCCACACACACAAACAGACCGAGTGCTGATACCATCTCGCATGCTTTCAAATGATTAGGAAACTTCAGCTGCATGAGATTTGGACTAAAGCAAGCCCTGATGATGTCTGGAAGTAAGAACAGCCAGATGTAGAGCAATTGAGCCTAAATGAAATGTTACATTTGAAGACTTTATTCACGAGACATAAATATGCACCATTTTCTTTGAACATTTAATCCTTACATTATGTTATGTTTGACATTTCTGTACTTTTGGCATCATAGTTTCATTTATAATCATATGTCAGCCGTTGGGGACATTACATTATACTTATTCCATCTTCCAGTTTGATAAATTAATTATACTGTATACATGTATAAATGATAATAAACAATAGAAGTTGCAACACAACTTCATTCCAACCTGTTTTCCCCTACGGCTTCTCTCTCTGTTTTTCTTCAGCACTATAATGAGGCTGCAAACACAGCTTTAGTTAACTGATCTTACCAGTATTTTGTATGGATTTTCATATATTTGAAACATCTTTCGATAGGTATTCAAGCCTCGGTCTGCTGAGCATCAATAGCATCTTAAACTATTGCATTTGTCAATAGAACCTATTGCATTGTCTCAGCATTTGGTTTGGTTTCACATCTTAACCTTTTATCATTGTCACAGGGGATTGTGTCCATTCCCCTGGCATGATGGACACTGTATAGCATGACAGACATAAAGGTGGTATATCCAGGCCTGGTACTGTGTGTCACTTACAGTATTTCAGAGGAAATAACCAGCAAAAGGAAGATTTGCTGGCATTCAATTTTAAACAATGGTGTTTTGACCCAAAGGTTGTGAAATTCATAAATCACCAGGGAAACTTTCAATTCAGATGAGAAAAATACAAGTTGCAGTCAGGTTTTTTTTTTTTTTTCGTCCAGCAATAGCAATGTGAAGACATGGGGAACAATTTGATCCATAAATGGATTTACTCAGAACCCGTAAAATTTATGTAAATGTATGTATGAATTCATTTATTATCAACGTGGAGGCCCTATGGTCAACAGTGGTGCTGAATAAGAATGAATATCCCAAACACAAGTCAAATGTTGAGTGTCTTTTGTATTTACACTTCAGGGATAATTGGTGTTTTATTCATGTGATATTCAAAGTGGTCTTTGGCAGGAGAAGAGTCTGAGAGCCATGCAAAGCGGTAAAGTGCGGCCGGACAGAACTGGGCTGTGCTTCGCATTAGAACAGGCTAATTTTTTCTTTTTGTGCTGATTTGTTAGAGGAGCTGATCATACTTTACTGTGGTCTGATCTGTAGAATGACCAAATACCAGAACAGAATAGTTTATTAAAACATCTTCTATATGCTGTTGATCACAGATTTTCGACAATTTTACACCATCCATCAACACAAACACACATCTACCCGCTCTCTGTTACTTTTACTGGATTATACTACACATATACAACCTAATGCTAAAACGACACATTTTTCATCTCTCTGTGGAACATCTTTGAAAAGCCTTAATGTTAATTTAGATTGTTGTGTTTTCATTTAACTATTGTTCAAAGCAAACCCTAAAGGATTTAAATTGAATCCATGTTTTAAGTGAGGTTACTATGAGAGACTTAGCATCAATTATATGCTAATTTATATACAGGTATAGGTTTAATCAAAGTCCTCTCACACCCTTGACTGTAAGCATGGTGGTTCTTTGAGGACATAAAGCAAGAAAAGGAAATGCACATATGTTTACCTGTGGTGAAATGCAGTGTGTTTCACCTCAGACAGAACTGGCCAGGCATACAAATAAGGTTAGTGTATCCCAGGGGTTTAAGAGCCTGGCTTTTGTTTTCATGCCTCTAGATAGGGAATCCATTTGTCCCCATGAGAGACTGACAAAACTGTTTAGAAATGACAACAGGTAATTTCGAAATGGTGCTAGGATATTGTATGTTTTATTCAGTTTTTTCTGATGTACTGTAGTTACTGCAGGAATTTGATCTCAGTGGAATCCTTAAAGTGTCCTGCTGTGATCCTAAAGAAAAGAGTGTATTCTTAACTTATAGGTATATAGACTTACAGACAAGGCTGTTAAAGTAAAGCACGTGATTTAGATACCACATCCTCCTTTATAGTCACCAGGCCAGAGATATCCATCTTTGTCATCTATACAAGTCACTGATGTCGCACTTTATACTTTGGTTTGGAGTTTGCCTTTGTTTTGGTTTGATTGGTTTGATTGATTGGTTTGCCGTTCTTTCTGAATGACTCATAATTTTCTTGTCTTACTTCTAACCTAAAGGCATGCCCCAAGTCTGTTTTTCTTCTTTTGTGGTGATCTTTAATGATTTGGGTGATGAGATACCCAAGCTACCTTTCTTTTTCCTTTTTTAAGAAACCCTCCGCACCACAAATCCTGTGAGAACTCTTGCCTGTTTTTGAAGTGGGACCCGGTGACTTACATTTTAAATTTTAGTCTGTGATTGCATTTCATCAGACAGTAAAGCACAAGTGAATGCTTTTTAACGTACTGAGCAATGCAATTAGAAACTAATAGTAGCAGCCTGCCAAAAGATTTCTCTCTTTCATTGCATTGCTAAGTGCAGGGAGAAGTGCAGTTACAGGCCAGCTTTTAAAATGTTATCACTTTTCCTTCAGTTAATATTAAATAGCTAAAATATCTTTTGAGTGCACCCACTATGCTGCGCTGTTGGGTGCTTGTTGATTTAGATTAGCTGCCCTTTTTGTGGACTGAATCAGAAAAACTTTTTAATCCTGGGTCTCTAATTCTTCCCAGCGGGTGCTTCTTAAATCTTATGTTTCTTTTACACATTTGGTTTTGGTTTGAGTAGAAGTAGTGTGAACAGATTGGTATTGGATTGCTCTGAGCGGTGTCTTGCAGATGATGCCAGTATGGACTGCATCTCTTTTTCTCTCGGGAATGCCTCCTCTTCTGCTCTTCCTCACTGCCTTCTATCTCCTTCTCTCTCTGATCTTTTTTCAGTTCTCTTAACTCTTCTGTTATGGATGTTTATCTCTCTCTCTCTCTCTCTCTCTCTTTCTCTGTCCTCTTCTTTGTTGGTGTATGGTGCAGCTTGCTCACCTAAAATGCAAGCTGGGTAACATGGGTCTCTCCGTGTTTGCTTTTGATGCAAGACATAAACAAAGCTGATATAAAGTTAAATATAATTGTGCTATTTCTATTCAACCTAACACATTACACATTGCAGTTTAAAAAGCTTGCAACAGATGACTAATCAATAAGAACTGAAGTAGAAGTAGCCATCTGACACAAAAAAACATGATCAGTCTAAGGAAACCCATGTTACCTGTTGAAGTGATAAAGTAATTTCTTGAAAAAAAAAACAAAAAACGGGGATTGTGAGAAAGCAGTTCAAGGTGAATTTCACCATTAAGAAATTGGATGATCTGGCAACTATTTACATATGCACTACTGTTTAACCTGTTAGGGCTGGGACTTTTGTTAGTTTTTGTGAAAATGATGCTTGTTCTCAGCTCTTCTAGGGCCACAAATTCACTGTAGATTTCTTAATTTGTTTCGTGTTTGTTCATGATGAGATATTTAATGAGGAATGATTGGAATCTAATTTGATTCTGATTGCAAAAATTGAAGCAGATTTAGACTCAAAGTATATTTAAATTGACCCAGTTGGCCCTTCAAATAATTAACACACATACAAATACACACTCTTTCACTAGTTGACAAAGTTATAAAGTTCAATAATACCAATGTTCTTCCCTGGATTCCTCCTTCCTACCCTCCCAAAAATCTTCCCTACTCATCCTCCTCTATCCCCTCCCCTCCTTTCTTAACTTACTCCTTTTACCTTCCCTCAATACCATTTTTTTCTTATCTGACGTGTTTACACATACAGACGTGCACATACTCTTTTCAACCCCAGCTCGTCTCATTGTTCACTTTAACCCAGGCTGATCAGAGCATGTGCGGGTGTACTGGTCATTACTGTGATAGCACTCGATACAAGAGTACATCCTGTAGTATCCACTTTAGTAGTGTTTAATGTGTTACATCCTTAGTCTATGTGACCATAAAGGTGTGTGTATGGCCCTGTTAAAATTATTTTTAAATGCATCATTAGTTCCCTTTCGGTCAGTTCACTCGATACAACACATGTACTATGGGACATCACACCCTCTCGTGGCCTGGCTAAAGACACCTTTATTCACGCCTGAAAAGGCAAATGACCTGTGTGATGTACATGCAGGGGGGGCTTCGCATATTTAACCACTGTCAAACAGTCATCTCTCAGATCAATAGCCGCTCTTCACCGAGCACAGGTGCGCGGCAGGGCAACAAAATATTGTACTTCGTTCCTCTCCCTCAGGGAACAGAAGTTAGAGACATAACTGTCATCTCTCAGTCGTTATGCTCTTCACCTCACTGACAGCACCTCTGCCGAGTGTGGCTAGCTAGCTACTGCTAGTTAACTCGGGGTCCCAAATAGCTACCGCTAGCTCAAAGTTACTTCACCTGCCCCTGTTGGTGTTAGCCACCATTAGCCTTCTGGTTAGTGCGGCTGCCCACGGAGCGCTAATTTTGAGCGATGAGCACTAGATCCAAGTCGGCAAAGTTGAAGTCTTCTGTTCGCCCTTGTCCGGAGGAGTGCAGCTTCTCTTTGCAGAAGGACCTACATGATACCTTTCCCGTCTGTCTGGGGATTGTCCACGCCAGGAGAGCGTTGACAGAGTCCGAGGCTTGTGCTCTCTGCAGCCAGCTTCCACACTCGACCTTGGAAAGATGGGTAAAGTTTGTGGAAAAGGTGCTAGGAAATACAGTTATCACTCAGTGTGACCCCCTCCTCTCCAAGTTGGTGACCCTAGCTTCATCTGGGTCTGCCAGTGGAGAATTTTTGGTTGAAGTCCCCGCTGGTAGCTTGGCAGACCAGATGGAGCTCATTGATGGGTTAGCTGAGGTTGAACTTATGAGTGCACTGCTCAGCTGCAGTTTGGGTCGTGCCTAGCCCAGGATGATGATGACGTGCTTGACATTGGACTGGACATCCACAGGCTGTCAGAGGATGAGCATGATGTTATAATGTCCGCTCACAGTGCCGCAGCTGCTGCTCTGACTGTCCAGGCTGACACTTTCTTCTTCTCCCTGTGCGATTGTGCCGCAGAGAAGTTGGAGGTGGGCTGATCCTCGCCACTCCCAGCTTAGAAGATTGTTTGTGGGTTTTTTCCTGCCCCATGAACCGATGACCATTAAGAACTGCCTGCCAATTTTCCCAGACTTTATGTCTGAGCTCACCTCATCATGGAACAAACCGCTGTCTACTCGCGTCACAGTGCCCAGCTATGAACAGTATATGGACCTGGGGGGAACTGAGAAGGCCAGTTTGGGGTGTCTTCCACCTATGGAACCATCCCTGGCAGCATATCTGGCCCTGTCTCACAACCAGGGTGTAGGTGACACCCCAGCTCTCCCGTCTAGCACTGCAGGTTCTCCACCTCACAGTTCGACAAAATTTACCATGCTCAGGCCGGTGCCACTTGTACCCTGAGCTCTGCCACCATGCTCCAGGCATACCAGGGCATGTGTCTAGCGGAGCTGGGCTCATTGATGCCCTCTGATAGCCCTCTGGCTCCTCTCCTGAATGAGGTAAGGGTTACATTGGATTATGTCTTGCAGGTGTCACACTGTGCCACACTCTCCCTGGGTAGAGGAATGGCCTCTACAGTGGTGGCACAGAGACACATGTGGCTAACCCTATCCAACATTCCAGAGAGGGACAGAGTGGTTTACCTGGATCAGCCTTTGCCAGCTGGCAGTCTGTTTGGGCAGTCGCTTAACGTCATTCAGACCAGGTGTGGGAGGCGGTTTCATCCCATCCTGGACCTGCGAGTATTAAACAAATTTCAACGAACTTGCAAGTTCAAAATGGGTCCTCTCGTGAGAGAATGGAGGGTGCATAGCAGTAGTGGCTCAGATATGGGAGCAGTTTGGCAGGACGGAAGTAGACCTCTGTGACCCCAGAGCAAACATGCACTGCTGTCTGTTCTTTTCCCTTACAGACCAAACTGCACCTCTGGGAACGGAGTGCTAGCTCATCTGTGGCCCACAACCCTCCTGTATATGTTTCCTCTAGTGGAAATGATACTTCCAGTCTTGGAAAAGGTGCGACAGCTGGGACTGTCTTTAATTCTGGTGGCTCCCAGGTGGCCAACGAAGTCATGGTATGCAGATATAATCAGCCTGCTGGCAGTGAGACTGTGGCCACTCCCTCTATGCAGGGACCTCCTCTATCAAACAAGGGGGAAGTGCTTCATCCCAGACTGGAGCTGTGGCAGCTGCAAGCCTACCTGCTGAAAGGTCAAATTTAATAACCAGGGGTCTACCCCCCAGTGTGGTGGCTACGATCCAAAGTGCTAGAGTGTCATCCACCAGAGGCCTGTATGCCTGCAAATGGCGCATGCTTCAGCGGTGGTCTCTTGAACAGTTCCTTCAGGGGCTGCTGGAGAAGGTCCTTGCCTTTTCTACCATAAAAGTTTATCTGGTGGCATATCGGCTTGTCATATTGGTTTTAATGGGGTACTGCCAAGCTCTCACCCTCATGCAGTTTTTGAAGGGAGTTCACATACTTAAGCCTGTTGTTAGATCCAGCATTCCCTCATGGCACTTGGTGTTGGAACTTGAGGCCCTATGTGATTTTTCATTTGAGCCGATTAAGTCTACAGATTTGAAATTTCTTTCATACAAGCCTGCATTGCTTCTGGCTTTGACCTCTGCAAACTGAGTGGGTGACCTTCATGCCTTGTCAGCGCATCACTCCTGTACATAATGCTCCTCAGATGGGTTGAGGTATATATTACATCCAAATTCAGCATATTTGCCAAAGGTTACCCCTGAGGATTACAGCTCCATGGCTTTTGAGCTTTTGAGTTTCTGCCCCCCTCTTTTTTTTTGGAGGAGCAGAAAAGGTTGCACTCCCTGTCCCCGGTGCGTGTGCTACATGCCTACTTAGATCACACTGGGCCTGTGCGTCTGTGTGACCATTTGTTTGTCTGCGTTGCCAATCCAGCCAGGGGTAAGGCCTTGTCTAAGCAGCGCCTCTCTCACTGGATTGCAGAGGCTATCTCTCTTGCATACAACAGCAATGGTCTCTCATTGCTGCAGGGTGTGAGGGCACATTCCACCTGAGGCATGGTGACATCTTGGGCTCTTTTCAGAGGGGCATCTCTTATTGAGATCTGCTCTGCACCAAGTTGGGCATCACTGCACGCTTTTGTTTAGTTCTACTGTTTGGATGTGGCAGCCCCTTCAGTGGCACACTCTGTCTTAACTGCTGGGTGTACTATGGACTAAGGTGCTGGCAGTTGACCCGTTTGGTAGCTGCTCTGCGGGTCGTGAATGCATGTCCCATAGTACATATGTTGTACCGAGTGAATCAGCTAAAAGGGAACAAACAGTTATGTCTATAACTTCTGTTCCCTGAGGGAGAGGAACGAGGTACAACACTTAGTTGCCCTGCCACGCAGCTGTGTTCAGTGAAGAACAGCTATTGAACTGAGAGATGACTGTTTGATGGTGGTTAAATAGGCAAGGCTCCACCTGGACGTACGTCACACAGGTCATCTGCCTTTTGAGGCATGAATAACGGTGTCTTCAGCCAGGCCATGGAAGGGTGCTATGTCCCATTGTGCATGTGTTCTACCTCGTTCCTCTCCTCAGGGAACAGAAGTTATAGACGCAACTGTTCATTTTCTTCCTCATTTTCCACTCTTTTCCTTCTTTAGTCCTATTTTCCTCCTTATGCCTTCCTTCCTATGAACTTTCTTTCCCCTTTCCTATTCCTGCACTAAAAGTTAATCTTAATAGATTCTATCTCTAGTTGTGCTGTGTCAGGT
Source organism: Sphaeramia orbicularis (assembly GCF_902148855.1). Classification (NCBI taxonomy): domain Eukaryota; kingdom Metazoa; phylum Chordata; class Actinopteri; order Kurtiformes; family Apogonidae; genus Sphaeramia; species Sphaeramia orbicularis. The sequence continues at coordinate 44,040,441 of NC_043968.1, read as the reverse complement.
CTTCTTTATTTAAGATTGAGGGTAATGATGCATGGAAATTGTGCTAGGGCATTTTAACAGGGTCAGTACCAAAGCAGAGTGAACAGCTCTCGAGTCATAGATTAAATTAGTAGTTAATCTATCACTCTATCCGTATAAGCCTTTGCAGTACTAGGGGTCACCAGTAAGTGTAAGTCTACATATGCTATTTTTGTGCATCGTAGTGTTATGTAGTTACAACCGTCTATTTCCAAAAGCATCTTAAGTCATTTTTAATAAATTGATATTAATGCCTTGTCTTTCTTGATGTGGTCTTCTGATGCTTCTTTGACCTAACAGTAGATATGGTCTTGTTCATTTAACATTATTGGACCACAAGTAACATACAATCATAGATTATTTTTCATTTCACAAGGTGCATGGGATTACTATTGTTACATCAAATTGCTGTCTGAATAACACACCTCCAAAATAGGCATTGTCTTTACATGCTCAAGATGCTTTTAGGAAATATAACCCAAGTACAGATAAAGCTTCAACCACTGTTACTGTACTGTATCTTCAGCTGGCAGAAAGAAAAACAGACAGTGACAGAGGCGCCACCCTACTCCCTAAACACACATATACACTCATCAAACACACACTCATCATACACACAAATCCTTGGTGTCACAGGATGACCTTATACATAAATGTTGCACATGCACACGTACACAGTCGTCACTCTTCGCCTCTGCAGCTGACCCAGACTGTCATTCATTATTTTTGCCCTTAAGGCGTTGGGCAGCAATTTCTCAATATTTTTCAATCCCTACAAGTTTCAGTCTCTGAGTACTTTGATAGTAACTGATTCAGTCTCATGTGGCCTACACACACACAGAAGTCAGGGCCAGTGCATATATTATATAGGCAGTAATATCCAGATTCAGTTGCGGCTCTGGATGAATTTGTGTGTTCATCTTTTGGAATGGTTTATTTGAGACTGGACTCTAGCTTACCCAGTGAAAAATTCTCAAAACTTTATTTATAAAAACACTCACATAACATACATGTACAGTGATACAAATACATACACACATGCCAAGGCGCGGCTCTGGTGCTGATCTATGTTGCCTTTCCTTAAAGCCAGCTGACTCCTCCTCGTCTTCGTCCTCCTCCTCTTCGTCCTCCTCCTCCTCCTCTTCCTCCTCTCACCCCCCTGTGGTAAGGCCAATGGTACGCTCCGACGGTAACCTCGTCCGCCTCCCTTCCTCCTCCACCATCCCTACATTCCTTCATCCTTCCATCCCTCCTTCTACCGCATCATCCAGGGTATGATCCAAAACTTTTGGCTTGTCACCTCTCTTCTGTTGCTGTCATCTTCTGCAGCATGCCCAGAGTTATATTTGTGTAACTGCTGTTTGTACTTTTACATGTTTATATATGTGTGTATGGTGAAGGACACTCTATTGTGCAGGTCTAGTATAAATGTAGTCTTGTGACTTTCCTTGAGTGGTTATTGTTGTTGCCATGGCACCCGCTGCCCCCACCTCCCCCATGGCTTGCAACTTGCTCCCCTTTCCCTTATGGGTGTGGTACTTTAGTGCTTCTTCATTGGTGCAAGTCATTATAGTTACACTATCACCCTGTTTCTGTTCCCTTCACTCTTCACCAGCCTGCAATGTTCCTATCTATCTATCTATCTATCTATCTATCTATCTGTTTTTCTATCTGTCTGTCTGTCTGTCTGTCTGTTTATATCTATAAATCAGTCTATTTGTTTGGATGTTTCTTAATAATTCAAACTATTCTTATTCGGTCTGTTCCTCCACTCTCTCTCTTTCTCTCACACTGTCACTGTACCTCTTCCGCGCACTACCCCACTCTCTCAATGGTGCAATGGTGCCCACTGTGGTCCAGTTGTGGTATTACATGCGGTACAGAATTGTGAATTACACTCCTCAGAAGGAAGTGTCATTTTCAGCATATCTGACATTGGAGTTTGGGACAACTCATGTCTTCACTTACTTATCAACATCGCTGCAGCAGAACAAAAATGTGATATCCATGTTAGAAATGCACAACATTGAAACCAGTGTAATGAATTTTCCCAATTTAGGTTTTTGAACATTATAGAAATCATTTATACTTACGATGAATTTATTTATTCTGTTGAGAAGTAACATATGACATCTGTTATCCCAAACTACAGGAAGATGTGCAGAGAAAGGCAAGTTCTTTTTAGGAGCACATTGTGTTGTTCTCTGTGGGATTAGCATAAAGAATTGATGGCCTCTTGGAAAAATACAAATGGCAACAAACAGATTCAGAGTCCTGAAGGATGATCTTGGATTTTTGGGTCACACAGAGTTGTATAGTTTAGACAGTTGCAGTTGGTTTTGTAGAGAACTATATTATACTTTGTGGCAGTGACAATGGTGCATTTATGTATATGGTGTGGGTAATTCAATGCACGCTGCTGTGTTTATGTATGTGTGGTTGATGTTGCTTTTTAAACTGCTCCCTCTAACATTTATTATGGCTATAATAACCTCAGATAGTTTGTTGCATGTATAAACTGGTACTAGTAACACCTAACTGATTTTTAGAATGTGTTGAAAATGTGTGGAACATGCTCAGGCCTCAGTTACTGTATGACCTGCATCATACTTAGCATTGTTTCCTTTGTTTTTTTCTTCGTTTTTGTCCCAGAGAAGGAGCAGTAGCAGCATAAATAAATAAATCTGTATTAGAAAAGCACTCAGCAAGATGGCTAAATATTTCATCATGGAGTTATTTCCTGTGGTTGACTTGTGGGACAATAGACAGTTAGAAAGCTACAGTGCTTCTCAACCTTGTACCTGAAACTTTACTAAGGCATAAATTGAAGAAAGTGCAGAATTCCCAGCATAAATGAAATAATTGCGTGCTGAAATGGGTTGTGAGGCCAAATGCAGCATGTTTTTGTACAGCAAGATGCAGACAAGATATAAAGAGAAGGTAAAGATGTAGAGATTTTACACCCATAGCAATATTGTATTTTACCTACAGGAAGCTGCACTGGACAGCAAAATGTTTATCCCCCTAATTGTCATTTTTGGATATTTTACTCCCAGTAGCCAGTTGCTCTGTGACAGACAAACAATTAGCCTACCTGCATGATTTATTGAACAGGAACTTGACTGCAGTTTACCGTTTCTTTACTGTACCTGTTGTGGGTCAACATCAATGATTGATGGAATAGCTTACCTTCACAAGGGAGAAGTCTCTGACCTAAAATCCGTTTAAGAGTCATAGTCCATGCTGGTGTGGAATAATAGTTAGAAATTATGTTAATGCTTGTTTGACTAGTGTCATTTCATGGATCGATTTTTCTGTAATATCACATAAAAATAAATGTAAAATGTGAGTACTTATGGTCTTGACCGTGACACATTACGATGGAATTCAGTGATTGGAGAAGGCCTAGTATCAGTGAAGACTAATCTTATGTATAAAATTTAGTTTTTTATGGGTCAGTGAACTGTCTTGAGGAGAATTCACAGTCAGACCAGTCTGACAGGACTTTTGGAATAATTGTTTATATAAAGGGAAAGATGCTGTAAAACAGGTATATTTACATAGTTAATGGTGGTGGTTTGTTGATGATTTTGTTGCCAAGTGACTTTTCCATGAGGCTATAAAAACAAGCATGATTGCCCGATTCTCTCCCAGATCTCTTTTGTCAGTTGATTTTGATGGGATTTTGTAGGACGCAGCTTTCCATATATTAACTCTGTATGTGTGTGTGTTTGTCTGTGTGTGTGCGCATGTGTGTGTTATGCTTATTTACATCCATGTGTATGCGTGGGTGGGAATATGCATACAAATGTTCTGTGTCTCATCACATGTATGTCTGAACTTGTTCATATGTTTGTATGTGATTATACCTGTGTGTATGTCTGTATGGTGTGTATGTCTGTATGGTGTGTGTGTGTGTGTGTGTGTGTGTGTGTGTGTGGATATATGTGTCCCTTGCCTATTTGCGTGTGTCCTCATGCGTCCTGTGTTTTTTATAAAAAAACACCAAACCCCACCAAAAGGGACTGCAGAACTCTGAAGAGAACGCCAGGATCTCCATCACCTTCTTCCGGCTGTTCCGCGTGATGAGGCTGGTGAAGCTGCTGTCTCGCGGGGAAGGGATTCGGACCCTGCTGTGGACCTTCATCAAATCCTTCCAAGTGAGGGGAGAACCGGACACAACATGCTAGAACAGGGGGTTGGGTTTACACAGGACAGATAACAGAAACTGGACATTTAACCCTGCTGTGACACAGTTAGAAAACCACATTTAACATGTATTTGTTAAACAGCTGCTGTAACCAAAACATGAGATTTATTCACCACTTTGAGATGCTACAATACCAACCTTTAGACCTTTAATTATAATTTTATTAGTGCTGTCAAACGATTAACATTATTAATCAGATTAATCACAGGGTTGCTGTAAATTAATTTTGATTAATCAAGATTAAATATCATTCATTTTTAACCTGTATTAATGGCGTTTCATTTTACTTGAGCAAACAGACTCAAGAAAAAAGGGAATATATACGCACTTAACATGTTTGTCACAAGCTGGGTGACGTGTTAGCCAAAGTACTAGCAGAATCCCCGACTAACGTATGCTTCACATTAATGTGGTATTTAGGGCTAGAAGTGTTTTGGTGAAAAGAAAACTCCTTCCTGCAGAGTGTGTATAATACTTTATGTCAGTTGACTGTTCCCTCTTGGGTTTTTTTGTACTCAAATTTCCCATCCAGAGGGCCACCGTGCTGTTTAGCATCTTCCATCTTTATGGGTTGGTTCTGTTGCCTGTCACTACCAGAAGAACTGCCCATTTGCGCATGCTTGACAGTAACTCTATTTGGACAAACTACCCGAAATGCATTGCCAGAGACGTTCAGAGTAATTTTGCACTGCAGATGGGTTAATTGCGTTAAAATTTTTAATCAGATTAATCATGATGATGGATTAATTCACGTTAATGCATTAATTTTGACAGCCCAAAATGTTATACTTTATTTTTGTAGTTTGTGATTTAGTGGAACATAGATACACAAAAGAAATGAACATTAAGGTCAACAGGGGTTACACTTGTACCCCATACATTATAAGTAAACCTACTCAGTAGTGCCAGGAATAAAGAAAAGCTTAAATCAGGATACTCCCAGAGGAAATTGAATTTGTACTGTATCCAGTATATTCACTTACAAACCCAGTGTGAGACAGTTTAAGAAAAAGTCATAAACCACCAACCAAAGAAGTATCTAACAATACCAGGTACTTTGTCCAGGACCTTTTGTCCTGTGTAACTGTAAAATCACAGTTATGTTTGTGATAGCTCAAAGTCATACAACAACACAGTGGTCACACAGGGTTAAAATTTGATCCTTATTCTTGTGTAAATCCATCCAGGTGGAGTCTCACAAGCCACCCTTCCTTTACTTGCTTCCTCCCTCCTAATCTCCATTTCTTCTTGACATGGATTCTTTTATTAGAGTTTTCACTATGATGGGGTAGGAAAGAGGGAAGATGTGAGGTATCGGAGAGGAGGTTTAGGAGTCTCACAGAAGTAGGGAGGGATGTAGGGGCAAAGCATAAAGTTTTGGGTACAGGCAGGAAGTAAAAAACCTTTACCGTACCTTTTTCTTCTGTCCTCCCCCCTCTCTTCTTCTTCCTCTATTTCTTCTTCTTCTTCTAACACTTTTTTTCTCCTCAACACTCTACTACTAATCCCTGGGAGCTCACCATTCCCTGTAGGCGAGTTAAGCAGTAGATAAGTTTAATGAAGCACTCCACCAAAAAATGAAATCATTTGATAGAGAGTTGCAGGGGAAAAAAAAATAATCTGTTCTCTCTCTTGTGTTAGTTGAGATGGGCCTCTTCATGTTACAGCACAAGCATTTAGTGACACAGAAAACAGTACATGTATATGAACATTGCTAAGCTATTTTCACTTATGGATAAGGCTGATTTGTTATTACATTCTAACTTCTTGCAAAGATCAGGACATTTTTTGCTGATGCAGATAATTTGTCATGATTTGGCCCTGCTCTCCCAAGCACAGGGGTAATGTTAGCCAGGAGCTCAGTTCCGCTCTGTAACCCAGGTGTGTAAATGTAACATACCTGTCATGGCCATGTTTGGGTCTTTACCTTATGTACCATTTGTTGGGACTGGTCTCCTGGTTAAAATCAGAGAGCAGTTTGTATTTTACTGTGGTTTTTCACTCCTGAGTCAGATGATTTGTCCTAGAGTGTTTTTGGTGTGGTGCCACAGAGGTATGCTGATCCATTCACAATCATTCATATATTGCTAATCGTTTTCTTAAATTATACCTGTCACTGTTAACGCTAAAAGCTGTCCACACATGAGGTCGGTCAAACTTGTTAACAGCTATTTCCTAAATCATTTGCCAGCTGGATGTGTTCCGCTTTATTTCCATGATAGTGAATGGTCTGCAGCCTTTGTGCAGGATGATACAGTAACTGACCGGTACTGACATGTCTCTCTCTCCTTCAGGCTCTGCCCTACGTAGCTCTGCTTATAGTGATGCTATTCTTCATATACGCAGTCATTGGCATGCAGGTAAGCTGTCACCTTGTCCCACTGTTTCCCTTCCTGTGTTGTGTTTTCTCCTCTCTTCTAGCTGGCTTCCGTCCTGTGTCTGTCCTCTTGGAGTTTTGTCGTCAAAGTTGGTCCCATCGTCTTTCTCTCCTACAGTTTTCCTCCTCTTCTACTTGCTTTGTTTGTTTTCTTTGTCTCCTTTTGTCCCTCTGTCACTGTATCACTGATGATGAGCGAGCCACACTTTAATTTGATTGGGTAGGGACTGCTGGCCTCTAATTCTGATTGGCCCAGAGAACAGTCACTTCCTCCTGTCAATGCTGACATCAAATCTTGTGTGCTGTGACTACTTCCTCCCCTTTTGTGCAGATGTTTGGTAAAATAGCGCTGCGAGACAACACACAGATCAACAGGAACAATAATTTCCAGACGTTCCCTCAGGCAGTGCTGCTGCTGTTCAGGTAAAGAAGGTTTCTATGTCGTTACCTTAATGTTACGTACTTTGTGCTTTACCTCCTTCATTCTTCTCATAAACATTTTTACTATTTATTTATTGATACAGAGTCTACATCTTGCCTCTGTTTACATAATCATCATCTTATTATTACCTTGGTTTCTTCTTCATTCTCCTCTTGTTCTCACATCTTCCGTTTCTTACAGTTAATTTCTATAATGTCATACTGAAAAAAAAAAAAAATCGTTCTCTATTTTTGGTCTCCCCTATTTTCACTCTTCCATTTACTCTTTTCTGGTTTATATTAGAGGTTATCAGTGACATTTCATGACTGCAGTGGGTTAATTAAATGGCAAGATATCTATAAATGTCAAGCCATAAATTCAGCTGACTCTGACTTAACTCAACTATGGGAAAATTATTTTTTAGTTTGTATAATGAGACGGTGTAACTGCCATCGTGCCAAGATTTGAAAAGTAGCTATAAATACTAACCAGTGATCTCTATAATATCACAGCAACAAGATGGACAGTAAAATATGTCTAAAAATAATCCCTGGCATGGACTCTCCTGTTAACAGCTTTAATCACAAAATCACACTCGTAGATGCATCTGTTTGCTTCACATTTTTTCAGATATGTTTTAAATTTGACACTGATTTCAGCCAAATATTATGGTCCAGTGCTGAGGACACCATGTAAAGAACTCCACCAGTAACATGTTTAAAGTGTCGGGATCCAGTCCCAGAGGCCTGTCGGTCCTGTGTTTGAGATGATGGTAAGATTCCATGTAGTGGACAAAAACAGAAACTGAATGAAGAGCTCAGACTCAAAGGAAAGATTTCATGGTTCTATGGCATAAAACAGCAATAATTCATCCATTTCTGTCCTGACCCCTACATGGAATGTATGACCATTTAGAGCACTAGCGTATCTAGATAGTCATCACTGCTTTAGTAATCAGTTATCGTTGTTTCTTTTTTTCAGTTCAGAAATGCCATATTAACAAGCACTGAAGTACTTAATAATAATAATAATAATAATACTAATAGTAGGCTCTAGAATTGATGACTCTCTATTTTACTGCTGAATGTGAATTCTGTGAATTCATTGATTGATTCCTTTTATCACTTTCTTATGATACTCACTAACAGTTGCATTGTATATATGTGTGTCTGTGTTTGTGTGTTTGTGTGCTTGTTTTGCTTATATGTCATTCTATATGTCTGTGTTTGTGTCTGTGTCATGTTTGTCTTGTATACACACACTCATGTGAAATTGTGTGTGTTTATGCATAAATGACCATGTGACTCCATGCTGTCACACATCTATGCATATGCTTCTATCAATTTTTTATGTAACTATTTGTGCGCATATGTTTGCATGCATATCTGTGTCGATGTGTGTGCATATTTGTCTGGATGTGTGGTCGCGCTTGTGTCCGTCTACTAGATGTGCAACGGGTGAGGCGTGGCAGGAGATCATGCTGGCGTGCTCACGCATGCGGCCATGTGAGAAAGGATCAACTAATGAGAACAGCACTTCCAATGAGGACTGTGGCAGCCAGTTCGCCATCATTTATTTTGTCAGCTTCTACATGCTCTGTGCCTTTCTGGTGAGTACAGTAACAGAGAAGGAAAAGAAACTGAAGGGAATTACTTGATGGAATAAAAAAGGACTAAACCATATAAATACAAGTAACTGCAACTGACACATAATATATTCATCACATATCCAGTTGTGGTCATAGTGGCATAAGCTATTCAAAAGGACACAGGAGCACATTTACATTATTGACTTCATTGTTATTTTAAGTAAATGTTACTGATTTACTGCAGATCATCAACCTGTTTGTGGCCGTCATAATGGATAACTTTGACTATCTGACACGAGACTGGTCAATTCTGGGGCCTCATCATCTTGATGAATTCAAGAGGATCTGGGCTGAATATGACCCTGAAGCAAAGTAAGTTTACAGCTGATAAATGTGATCTCTTTAGAGTAATTCGTCCACCAGCTGAATTCCAAACAGTCGAGACAGATAACTGTTCACCCCGAGCAAGTTTCAAACTGAATTCACAAAGTAATGTCTCTGCTTTTTTTAGGGGGAGGATAAAGCATTTGGATGTAGTTACGCTGCTGCGAAGAATCCAGCCTCCTCTTGGCTTTGGAAAGCTCTGTCCACACAGGGTGGCCTGCAAGGTAGACACACAAACACAATACCACAAATCTCAACACAGCAATAGTAGGCTGGAGAAGTTTTAGAAAATATACAGACAACTTAAGCAAGTCATCAAATTCAAACTACTGGTTCATTTTCAGCAAATAGCCAGTTGCCATTATATTTCAATTTGTGTATGTTCTTTTTTCAGCGTCTGGTATCGATGAACATGCCCCTAAACAGTGATGGGACAGTGATGTTTAATGCCACTCTCTTTGCTCTGGTCAGAACTGCGCTCAGGATAAAGACAGAAGGTAACAGATCCAAACATGACATTGTCCACTTATATACGCATGGCACACACTTGCCATACAATACACACACACACACACACACATAATGTTGTCAAAGACACAGATGGATGAGTTTTTGCCCATGTTATATGTACATAACTCATGTGCCTCTGCAGGTAACCTGGAGCAGGCCAACGAAGAGCTAAGGGCCATAGTGAAGAAGATTTGGAAGAGAACCAGCATGAAACTCCTTGATCAAGTAGTACCGCCCGCTGGTGGTATGGAAACGCGTTCTCTAATTCCGGCATCTATCCTATCCATGTCAACAGACTATGACACAAGCGTATTTTGTGCATTCATCCATTCTATTATTATGTAATCTGTCATCTTTTAAATTCATTTCAGATGATGAGGTAACGGTCGGGAAGTTCTATGCTACGTTCCTCATCCAGGAATATTTCCGGAAATTTAAGAAGAGGAAAGAACAAGGGCTGGTGGCCAAGGTGCCTCCAAAAACAGCCCTTTCTCTGCAGGTATTTTAACAAGCACAGTCTGTGTTTTTGTTCTGAGAGAAAAGAGAACAAAAGATTTTTGTGGGTACAGACATTTTGTTTCGGGAACATCAGCATGTTATTTGATGTTAACATGCAGCTTTTTATGGTTTTCATAGGCGGGCCTGCGGACATTACATGACATTGGCCCAGAGATTCGGCGAGCCATTTCTGGAGACCTAACTGTGGAGGAGGAGCTGGATAAAGGGTTAAAGGAGCCCGTATCAGCAGCATCTGAGGACGATATCTTCAGGGTAAAGGTTGGATACACACACCCTCACTCACTCTCCAAAGAGAGAAAGAAAGAGAGAGAGACATGATCAGCCTCCAGCTTGAAGCTGTATTTTCACTCCATGGACTCACACATACATGCCTGCATGTGGTCAAACGCTCAGAAAGCCTCATCTGACTCAACACAGCTTGGCTGACGATTCATTACAGATGCTGAACTACATTTTAATGATTGGATGTCTGTGTTTAATGCACATCTGCACACTGAAAAGTGCTGGGATTTTTAATAATTAGCTAATTGTTAAGAATGCTGGTTTGACCCAACACTGGGTTAGAAATAATTGTCTAATGCACTGAAGATGCACTTAAGTCCAGGCTCATCATATTAGTACTGTCCCTTTGCAAGAAGTAGTTCTTGAGTGTCATCCCTGATCGAAACAGGGTGTCTCTCTTTGGGGAGTCCTCTGGGTTCTCCTGCTATCATATGTATATTTGGACACTTAGATAATGTATGAATAATTTAACCCATTTTTGGAGAGAAAACATAACACAACATATTGTGTCAAGGCTGTAAGGCAACATGTTGGTTTATAACAACCCATGGCAGCGTGTGTCCGTCCATATCTGACCCCGTGCAGGACTACATAATCAATACAAAACATGAAAAACATTTAGAATTTAAAACACTCACTTCATTAAACAGTTGAACATTAAAACTCTAAGTCTGTGACTGAAATATAACTCATACAGCTGCATGTTCACTAATAGGGTAAGTTCTACAAGCTTCCCATTCTCATGTAATAACTACATTATCATGCTGACAAATTTTATTTACATTATTTTTGATGATTTAGAATTTTTTTAAAACATTTTTTCCTGTTGCATGGTTTCTAATTTAGTAATATGGGGATTTGATATTATGGTTTAAGGATTACTCTGCTGTGATTCCTTAAATCTCTGCTCAGAATTATAGTTTATTAAAAACAAATTAAACACTGAAAATTGTATGATTCATTCTAAATGAATCTACATTTGCTTTGCAATTCCATATTTGCTGAAAATGTTTGCTGCAGAACGCACTGAATTATGAGTGATTGAGTACACAAGTAAGAGATATTTTGCTTGAAACAACATTGTAACTGTGTTTTTACACTATTCTCATCATCTCCTCTTTCTTTTCTGCTTTTCACCTCTTCCCCTTTCACTAGTTGTGTTTCCATAAACATAGAAGAAGGCCAAATCTTAAAACAAACTTTCCAAATTTCACAAGAACTTCACAAAAAGCATTTTTTTGCTCGCTTGGATGGTATTAGGTTTTTTGCCAAAGTATATTTAAAGGAAATTGAAACACCTTTTTCTAAGAAATTCTTGTGTAGCGAACATTCAACTCATATCTTTTACCAGTTGACTGATCAGTTGTTTGTGTGTCTTACTCTGATAAAGTGTGAAAACATGCCAGGTACAGCAGGTTGTGTGGACTGATAATTCTATTTTTTTTATCCATGAAAAAAGGCTCCCCAGTCATTTTAGATGGAAAACAATAATGTAATGCTCTGCTTCTGTTACTCTGTTTATCAGAGACTCGTGGATTGTTGCAAACAGCGACACCTGCCTTCTAGATTTTTCCATCCAAACCAGTAAATGGAAGCGCACGTGGTTCACTCTTTCCAAATGTTTACTTCAAATTCGCTTGCCATTTTATGGAAACCCATCTACTGTATCTTTCACACCTTTACTTTTCTTGTCTGTCTTTTCCTCTATATCCTTTCATTTCCCTCTCCAAGTTACTCATTGTTCTCTTTCCTCCCTATAGCGCACAGGGGGTTTGTTTGGGAACCACGTCAACTACTACAACCAGAGTGATGGACGGGGTTCCTTCCCACAGTCCTTCACTACCCAGCGTCCCCTGCACATCAGTCAGAAGGGCTCACCTTGTGAAGGCGAGAGCCCGTCTCATGAGAAGCTCATGGACTCCACCACGTTCACCCCTTCCTCTTACTCCTCATCAGGCTCCAACGCCAACATTAATAATGCCAACAACACTGGTATGGCAGGGGTGGCAACCCAGGGCATCAGCAGATTCCCAAGCCCGTCCATAAGCACTGTGGATGGGCACACGGGACAGCCACTCACCCCCATCCTGCTGCCAAGATCCGCATGGTGCTTCCCTCCAAAGAGGTGAGTAGAGGCTGGACAATAGGATAGATTTGTGTCTTGTCATGTTCCCAAATTGTTGAGATTGTCTTTTTTGTGACTGTTTTGTTTATTCTTCTCCTTTGTTATGCATTAAAGTAGGGCAGAGAGCCTAAATCTTTACTACCTGCTGTCCATTATTACAGATGAGTTGCTTGCCATAAGGCTCAGTATTTGACCAACATTGCAAGTTTTCCAGCTAACCATCTAACTGCAATAACAACAAACTGGAGATTTCAAGAATATATTTGAGGACAGATGTTATTTGTCCTTCTAGTTCCCTCATTTTCTCTTTTCTTCCTCCTCTCTTTCCCTGTCTTTTTTAATGATGGCAAGCAGGACGTGTTTTTATGACTCCCTCATGCGGTATGTTCCCAGGGGACAAAGAACAACATGTGTGTATGGTGTGTGTGTGTTGTGTGTGTGTGTTGTGTTAGTCCCCTAAGTGAGTGCAAAAAGGTTTATTTTCATGCCATATAAAAAGGCATAGCTGTCGAAGTGCCATAGTGACATGTTGCTATGCACTGTACTGCTTTAGTTGCTATAGCAAAAGCCAGGCTTCATGCTGCTGCTATAAAATCTATCTAACAAAGTCATAGATAGACTGTGTGTTGTAATGTGACCAAAGCATCAAGGGCTGTTGTTGCTGCCAGTTAATTATATTTCAAGGCAGGTCTGGGTTAGACACGATGTTTAGCAATCATCTCTTAAGAAACAACAATGTGTTCGGACCTTTACTTTGGGCAATGTCAAGGTATCTTTAAATATCAAAAATCTAATAATGTCTGACTCTAATGGGAAGATTGCCATGAAATATTCCAAGGCCATTTACTCAGTTGTCTTGTGTGATGGGTATAATAAGGACCACAGCTTCAAGGCATCTCTAGAGGCCCTTTAATGATTTTACTGTTATCTATAAAATGTGTTTACCGTATTTCCTCAAATCAAAATAAGGAGTCAATTTGAAGTAGGGTCTCTAATGACAGCCATTCATGCCTTCAATTTCATTTATTACATTCAGTGATCCAGTTGTTTTCAGCACTTGTACACCTGAAGTGTGACTCTCCGATCTTACTGCAGGTGTGTGCATCTTGCTTTTTCAGCAAGACTGTCATTTGTAAAAACATACGAGCATGACAGGAAGACAACGTTTACACAATACGTGTCGTTTTGTTAAGCAATGAATGGTATATATCCATTAAAATGTTAGGGTGCTTTTATTTTGAAATAGTATAGGTAGTGTTGTGTGTGAAGAAAAGTGTGGTACAATAATTTTAACAACACAGATGAGCGGACAAGGTTTTGTGCTAAATATGACCATTTTTGCTTATGAAACAGAGGAAATTAGAAAGAAAGGGCTACCTCTAGTACATTCGTCCTTCAGATAAAGGCCTGGTACAGTGTGCATTTGAGGGAAATAAACACCCCGGCCACTATTTGAGGAAATACAGCACTTATACTGAAGTACATGAACTGTCTACCAATGAGGATATGGAGTCTTGCAAAGGCTCAGTAATAATTTCAAAGAGAAAGAGTTTTATTTGCATTTGCATTGAGGCAGTAGGTGAACTAGAAATAAGCACTCCATTACAGGCATAAGCTTTCTGATGCACACTATCTTTGGACGTGCTTGATTTAGCAACAGTGTAACCCAGCTGCCAAGTGGAGTGAGCTTGATCAAACTGATCTAGAACAGTCTCCATCAGGTTTTAATGAAATGCTGTTCTAAGCCAGAGTTTGCTGTGGGTTAGTCTTAAAATAGCTGTGAATTAAAGGGACATCTTTTATTTTTTTCTTCACCAGGCAGTAGTTAGAGGAAGTAAAATAGATGTATTTGGTCAGTTCATCAAAATAAAAATAACTGCAGGATGAGCAGTTTGGTGTAACTTTCAGATTTAATTTATTAACTGTTGGTTCAGTGAGAGCTGGAAAAAGTTGTAGCTTTCAGGCTAAGAGTCTGGTGAAGAAGAAATGGCTAACATTCAGATGTCTGGATGTCTCCTTGAAGCCCAGGTCTGGAGTATGAAACCGATCTGACAAGGTGACCAGACATCTTTGGAGTACAAGCAGTAAATAATACAGAGGTTTAGCAGTGTTAGGAAATTAGGGTTTGCTCTGAAAACTCAAATATTTGAAAGTCTTTCAATCATTTCTGCTAATAATGTTTTATAATGTACTAAATGAAGGCATCATGTATATAGACAACATGATGTGTAAAAATACTGACACTACCTGATTGTAATATTTTATTGGCCACCAGTTTACAACATAAAACCTACCTTTAATTTCCCAGTCGGCAAAAATTCAGATACAATTCTCTGAGCCATAGCTAACAACGTTAGCCATTATAGTTCATTACCATGTCTGGTACCATCTTTGATTTTTAAAGATGTCTGCACCTTAGTCTTGCTATCAGGTGTCATATTCCAGCCGTTGCCTTTAATGCTATTCACCATTTTGCTTTAAAATTATAGCTGTTATGGCCATCTGCTCCTCCTCCTCCAACCTGCTACCCTCTTCCTCCTATCTCCTCTTCTTCCTCCATGCATTAGTTAAACCTCAATAGGGTTCTTAGTCTTTCTTCTAAAGCTTCTTCCTGAGTTTTTCCCAGCAGCTGCTTTTCTGTGTTTTACATCTGTCTACATATTTGTCTTCATGTTTTTTTGTGTCTGTGTTCTGTGTTTATGTTTATGTTCATATTCTGTGTTTGTGTGTTTGCTTCTTCGTTTGTTTTGTTGCGTGTTTGTGTGTTCATAGCTCGGACTCTAGTGACAGCCATCTGCCAATCATCCAGCGAGGGGAGGGGTCAACAGAAGAGACCTACGATGAGAGCTACACTGACGACAGGGAGTACCACGAGGACGACCACTCACTCTCCTCTGACATGTACTGCCTAATCATCTTAACTGATGACGTTTTCATCGTCTACTGCACAATACGTGCTATGAATCTTAATAGTTTACAGCATGTGCCTGCCTTTAACCCCTTTTTGTACGTCTGTCTTTACACTTCAGGCTGGTGTATCATGATGAAACGTGTAAGCAGTTGACTCCCATGGAGGAAGCAGAGGAGGTAGAAGACAGAAGAGGGGGAGGAGGATGGCAGTCTCCCAGGAGAGTCTTTCTCTGTCCCACTTCTCTGGGTGAGACGACACACAATTACACTAACTTACAAAGAGTGCTGGGCAACATGACCATCTCAGAACAGGATAATCATAAAATTTATGTCAATATAATGACATTAATTGCAGATAACAGTGTATCATACTGCACAAGTAAATACAACAGTCTGTAGGTTTTTAGGGTTTTGGCTCACATCAAATGAATATTTATGCTAAAATACTCATGGAAAAAAAAAAAAAAAACTCTGCAAGTCTGTGTTGAATTTTGGTGTCATTTGTAGGATTGTTGCTTCTGTCCTCTGTTGGTGCGCCTATAAACTCTCAAAGTTATATTGTTCTCAAAGCTCATGGGTGCTTACAGTGACTTCAAGAAGTATTCAAGTGCAGCTTGTAGCTTGCAGCTTTTTCTTATTTCATGTGTGTAAATGCATAAGCCTACTACTGTCATTCCCTCTATTTGTCATTCACTGAAGTATGTCTAATGATTGGATGGCAAAATCTAAACAAGAATTCTGTTAACAATACCCACATACCTCTATATTCATTTTAAATCAACAACATTTGTTTTAGTCTCATATAACTAGATCTATCTCAACATGTTAGATAGGACTGGCACTATCTCCTGTAGTTTTGTTGTAGGGGTAAAAACTCTCAGGGTAAAAATTCTGGGTTGTCTTATGCAGAAGACACAGTGACTGCGCATTTGCAAAATTGTGTCAGGAGGGAAGTTGTTTCAGTGAAATGTGTATGAGGAAGCACACTGCGGGATTAAAATGACTAAATCCCAGAAGAGAACTCCTCATTAAAACATGTGCATCTTTGTCAAAACTTGCCATTTTCATGGTGTAGTTGCAGCTGGGAGGCTGTAGTTCTTTCACACAGTTAAAAAAAACTTTCACAACAGTAACATGCAGAATAAGGAGGGAAGGACAATGATAGTTGTGCCACTGCAAGACAGTAATATTCACCCTTATTCCAGTAAAGTATATCCAGTGAGCCAAACTTAAAGAAATTTAACAATTAAATACTAGTACTAAAAGTTACACACAAAATACATATATTTTTAGAAATACGGAAGTGGGTTTGACACTTTAAAAGCATCAAAGACTGGAGTAAGTTTGCAAACTATAGCCCCTTTTCCACCAACATTCCCAGGAACTGTTTATTACCAGGAATTTATTGACCTGGGTAAAAGAATTCCTGGTAATGGCGGGAATCTGAAAAGTCCTACTTACCTACCAGTACCTTTTTCCAGGAAAAGTTAGAGGTTGAGGAAAAGTTTTTTTTACCTGGGTATTGTTAGTGGAAACACTCAAGGTGTTTCAAAATTCCAGTTACAATTAAAGTTGTGTGTGTGTGTGTGTGTGTGTGTGTGTGTGTGTGTGTGTGTGTGTGTGTGTCAGGGCGGAGATCATCCTTCCATCTGGAGTGTCTCAGGAGACAGTCAAAGCCAGATGTCTCCCAGAAGACAGCTGTACCCCTACACCTTGTACATCATCAGGTAGAAGACACCCACACCGGGAATACCAACACATATGTTAATTTATGTCTCTATAAACAAGTTGTAATGACTGTTCGTGAGGCTAAACTCCCTCCTGTGCTGTGTTGGATAGACATAATGCTCCTTTCCGGCTCCTATCTTACACTCTTGCTTGGCTATCTGTATTCTTCAGGCTCTGGCAGTCGCAGGGTTGAGTCCTCTGCTAAGAAGGAGTCACTCACCCACCCTCTTCAGCCGGCTGTGCTCCACGCCTCCAGCCAGCCCCACAGGTATCTGAAACCTACAGCTACACACACAAAAGGACAAAAGCGGTTGCTCATAATTACTGACAAAACTGTTACATTCAGCATTCAATTAGCATAATAACTACACAACTAAAACAAACTATTTACAGGGGGCAGTAATTCCATAATAATATTGCCCCCTTTGTGAAACTGTTTCTCCTGTGTTTGCTTTTCCAGCGCATGGCAGTGATGCCTCCTACCAGCGGGTGCCCTCTCTGAGGCTAGAGGGCTCCAACTCCCATGAAAAGCTCAATACCAGCTTGCCCTCGGTCAACTGTGGGCCCTGGTAAGAAAAGTATCTCCAACTACAAACCTACACAAGGAGCTAAAACTGAAGGAGCTGAATACAGTCAAAGTAATTTTAAATCTTGGGAAATGGTTAAATCTGGATGTAGATGTTTGTCCAACTGATTGAATTGGGTTCAACTTTGACATGATTTTAAGGTACACTGTTGTATCGTTTAACCTTTTAAATTACTGGTGTATGTTTACTTAAATTATATGTATGTTTTCAGTATGGTGTTTTATGCATGGTTTTAGCACTGAGTTTTACTGTGTGTTTTACGTGCATTTTTAGTGTGAATGGATAGCTGAAATTTCTATTTCCTGTAACTTCTTCTGCTGCTATCTTGGTTAGGACATGCTTGCAGAAGAGATTTTTTAACCTCAAGAAGTCATTTTTTTTCCTAGTTAAATAAAGGTTAAATAAATTTTAAAAACTAGACTGAGTTCTGATCTTGTAAATGCTCTTTGCTTTATTTTGTTATTTAGTGTATCAACTTGATTTTGATTTGAGTGTACTTTTACTCTTTTTTGAGGAATTGACTCTTATTCTTTTACACCATGACACATTAACATTAGTGGAAAATGAAAATAAGGTTGACGAGTGATTTTGTTCTGGTTTGTGTTTTACTGCACATTATAGTTTTTGTGTCATTGTTAACTTTATCCTTATTCAACATAAATGTTTTATCATTGATAGTTTTATTTTTAATCATAAGTTTTGTTAGTTATATTGAGCACCAGCATGTGTGTCTAGATAACAGTTTTACATCACTATAATTCAATGTAATGCTCCCAGGTACAATGACAGTAATGGGAACAGCCGGGTGCCCACTCCTAGCCCCACCCCCAGAGTGTCAGCGTCCAGTCAGAGAGCGCAGAGGCCGGTGTCACTGACAGTGCCATCGCTACTGGGAAAAGACTCCAGCTCACTGTCTCATGGCAGCGCAGGCAGTCTAGTGGAGGCGGTGAGTTTGCATATGTGGGTCTAAGAAAACAGTTTTCTACCTGTATTCAATGCATAACAAGAAAAGCACTCGGAGAGCGCAGACCTCCGCCAAGACAGGTCTGTCCCCCCACCCCAATCACCACCAAAATTTAATCATTTCTTCCTTGTGCCAGTATCACATTTCCTGAAAATTTCATGAAAATCTGTCCTTAACTTTTGAGTTATCTTGCTAACAAACAAACATGCACGCACGCACGCAAACACACAAAGCAAAGTGATCACAATACCTCCTGGCGGAGGTAATGATTCCCAACCAGGAGTATATGTACACCAGGGGTACTTCTGCATTTGAAGTACCCCTGGTGTAGTAGTAGTTATAGAAGAAATGTAGAAAAAAAGTAATTTAAATCCACATGCATTTTTAAGAGGGAAAAACAAACCAACAGGATTAAAAACTTACACCATGCTGATCTTTAGTAAATGTACAATAATTAGTAATGTTAATATGTACCAGCTGAAGCCCTTGAGCTATTGTCTTAACAGCTGAAATTACATAAAAGCTAGTTAGCGAGCAAGAAGAAAATGTACATGTAATCTATAAGCAAACTATAAGTGACAGATAAATGCTCAGAAGGGTTGAACAAATACATTGTTCATTGTTCAGATTGTTTTTTATGACGATGTATTAATTTATAATGCATATATATATATATATATATATATATATATATATATATATATATATATATATATATATATATATATATAAAATATTATAGCAAGTCCAGTTTATGAATCAACAAATGAAATAGAAGACATTATACAACTTAAATTACATAGTACTGTTAGAACTCAGCTTTTCTCAGTTAATAGAGAGGCAGATTATGTCAGTCACCACAAACTGCAGATCCACCACTTCTGTTATTATCTATCAAAATAAAAGTAATAAACATATACACTGCATTGCTGACCCTAGTGACTCAGAGCAATTCACGTAGATGTAACTCAATAAGCAACAACTACAGTTTAAGTCAGTTACATTTAGTAACATATTCATTTTCATTCTGGTAAAATATCTAGAAGTAAATAGTTAAGTATACATTTCTCTGAATTTAAACATTGTTTCAAATATTTGATACAATTTAAGTAAAAGTCCAGAAAATATAGCAGGGGTTTCATATTACTTTCAGAAATGCCACGTACTGTGAGTTTCAAAACAGCAAAAACAATGATAAAAACTTATTAGTAGAAAAAATATTAATAAAATATAATAACAGTAGACATTTTGTAATCTTTATGAAAGATTAGCAGGTAGATCAGAACAAAAGGAAACCACTGCAATGGGTTATGTACACCTTCCACATTTTCACACAGCATTAACGAGCCTTATTTCTCTGTCTCCTTCCCTCCCCTCATCTCTTTTACCATTTCTTCTCAAGGTGCTAATATCAGAAGGTTTGGGCCATTTCGCCCAAGACCCATCTTTCATTGAGGCGACCAAAGCCGAGTTGGCTGATGCCTGCGACATGACTATCGAAGAGATGGAGCATGCCGCCAACAACATTCTCAATGGCAACTCCACAACAACTGCCACACCCAGCACTTCCTCCACCTCCCAGCACAGCCCCAACGGCAACCTGCTCCCCCTCCACACAGCAGCAGCAACACACAGAGACCGAAGGGTCAGTTTGAGTGCCAGTGAAGGCGGGGCGGAGGCCGGAGGGAGCAGAGGCTCTGTCCACGGACCGTCGTCAGTGGAGGAGCGTCAGGAACTGCTGGCAGGGGCGAAAGGACAGGAAGAGGAGGAGGAAGAGGAAGGAGGGAGGGCGGAGGGGCACCATAGAGGCTCCGTTGTGATTGGAGGTGCACGGCAGAGGAACAGCGGGCTGTTGGAGGATGAAGATATGGAGTGTGTAACAAGTTTGTAGGAGTCAGCTCGACGGGTTCAATCAGCCGACTCGCCCCTCTGACATCATCAGAGACTGACACTTGTCAGTGGTGGGTAACAGCGCCGCAGCTGGCTCTGTCTGTCCCCGCCCCCAACACACACACTGTCTGCCTCTCTGCCAGATGTGACCGTTCTGGACAATGGCGGCCAGTGACGCAACCTTAAACACCTGATTATGAATTTGTCAGTTTATATGAGTTTGTATGTGTGTGTTTGTAGTAAAGTACCGCTCTGTACTCTATTTTATTTGAGCGTATGCGTGTGTGTGGTTTATGATTTTCTCTATTTGTACATGTATGTTGTGTACATGTATGCGTGTGTTTTCCACACGTGTCTGAGTGTGTCTCTAAAGTGCCTCACAGTTTTATCATGTCCTCAGAGAGTGAAGAGCAGAAATGAAGCAAAAACGAGGGAAGGGTGGAAGGAAGTTAACAGAAGCAGGACGTCATATATGAAAGTCCTGCAGACGACATAGTATGTTTATTGTTTTCATTTCCTACTTTGGTGTTGTGTTATTGTTGTTTGTCTGGCCGCCATGAAGCCAGGTAGGGGACAGCAGACCAGCTCTTGGAGGATCAGTTAAGGATTAAAATCTGATCACACCTACTGGAGGTCAAAGGTCAACCCCTCCTTCTTGTTTCACTGATGATGAAGCGCTGTATTGAGTAAACGGGGGCAAGCAAATCCCTGTTTGGAATCTCATTTCTCCTCCTTTTCCAAAGCTATGGAACCTTGGAGCACAGCCCTGCCAGCCTGGGGGTGGGATTTAGGTGACACACCACCCCTAGCCAAGGGGGGGAAGGATTTGAGGGATGGACCAACAGCCAAAACAGGGCTGCAGCAGGGGGCCACTGGCAGAGACACTCTCTGGCCAACAGGAAGCTAGCCAGCTCATTACTGCTGGTTTGTAAAATGCCAGCGAGACAAACTTGTGTCGTCTGTCACCTTGATCTGGCTTTGCCTCCTCCACCGCTTTTCCTCGTTTGGCCACACCCATTTTTTGCCCCAGGCGGAAAATGGGAGGAGCGTTTGGTGGCTAATCAGAGACAGCGAGCCCCCTTTTCTGCCTCATACCTCGCCGTTCCTCATTCCTCCCTCTCTCCTTCCTCCCTCCCTCCCTCCCTCCTCTTTGGTTATTGCACCTGTCCCTCTCCCTCCATTGCTGGGTTGAGTCCATTTTTGCTTTTACTGCCCTCGGGGAGGTATGTGTGTGTATGAGTGTGAGTGTGTGTGAGTGTGTGTGTGAGTGTGTTGAACAGGGCAAAAGATTTGGAGGGTGGAGGAGCAACATGGAGTGACCGATTGAAAGGAGAACAGACTCTGGGCATGGATCTTCAGAGGATCTGTCCGTCAATCAACCTCACTTCCTTCTCCAAGACCCTCCTCTTCCTCTCAGCGTGGAATTCTATTGGATTGCTGCCACACACTCTCTCTACAGACCACGCCCACTATGTATTTAACAGTTTAATATTGTGCAAAACTGGCTAGCCATGACTATTTTGTTTTATATTCATAATGTTATTGGTTTAATTTATCCTTGATTTGTTTGTACACTCGGGGTGCTGGTCTTATAAATGTATTTTTGCTCGGTTTATTTTAGGAGAATTTTAAGAGGTTTTAAGTATCGAAGCAGGGCATAGTGTTTGCGTACGAGTGTATAACTTTATCTGTGCGCGTGGGTGTGTGTCTGCGTTTTAGTACAGGACGTATGCGTGCACGGGTGTATGAGATAGCGTGTGTATCTAAAAGGGGGGTCTTTCTCTCTATCAGTATGCACCTTTTACAGATTGTATCTATTTATTTATTTATTTTTCCCAGAAGAGAAAAAAATGTGTGTGAGGATGCTTGTTTGTGTGACTGTGTGTTCGACTGGTTACTTATGTATCTCTAAAAAGCTGATTTTAAGCCTAGACAGTAAATTAAGGTAGCATTACAAGTATGGTGTTGTGTGTGTGTGTGTGTGTGTGTGTGTGTGTGTGTGTGTGTGTGTGTGTGTGTGTGTATGTGTGATAACGGGCCTCCTTAACACAGGGTTACCATGGACAGGCATGCTTCCAAAGCTTTGTGATTTCTTTAGCACGGTTTTTTACTTTTTAGCCAAGCTGCAGAGTCAAAAGCCACTCTTATCTTTGAAAATTACTCATTGCATATTTTTCTTTCTGTCTAGAGGTAACTAGGCTTGAGGTCCGAGTGAAGGTCAGGTTTACATCGGTGATGAGTTTCGGTGTTGCAGCTTGGTCAGAGGGTAACAAGCCTTTGCCAGTTGCTGCTTTTCTTCTTGGTGGATGGTAGCTCTGAGTGGGTCGAAGCGCCAAATACTGCCACACAGCAAAGAGGTGGCATCGTGAACGCTTGGCTGTAATTCATCGTAATCATATGATTTCGTCACTTAATCATAGTTAAAACCTCAGTTGAACTACTAGGGCTGGTGAACAGATGCTGCAAGACTTCTAAATCACATCTCTTTATCTGGGGTCTGCTTACAACATGAAATAATATGGTTTATTATCATTAGAGATAAACACATTTTCTTGTCTATAATATAATTTTATGACAAAACTCATAACTCAAAAAGTATATTACAGACAGGAAATTTACTGATAACTGATAAGATATAATGATTGTTTGGTTAATGTAATAAACTATTGGATATTGATCAGAAACATTTTGCCCCGGATTATCCCTTAGAGGGATTTTATTGTGACTTTTCTATTTCCAAATGCTTCTAGATAGCATGCAGACATTTTAGTTTGGATTTTATCTATTTCAGTCACACACCTTAGTTTGGATCCTGTTTTGTAAAGACTTGACCACAGTTTGTCATATTCAGCTAGGAACACACACATATCTTCCCCAAAATCATCACATCACTGGTACTAATTCTTAAAGCATGTTATAGGGATTTAAACTGAAAGTTCAGCTAAAGAAGACACCCAGGTAGAATTAGTCTCACATTTACAAACATCTCAATGCCTTTAGTCTAACAGAAGAAAATGATCTCCAGCAAAAGTCAGTAATGGAATGTCTTATTGAATTTACCAACAGGGACTGACTGCAGAGCAGGTTTTTGGCAGGAAGGGTATGCATGAGCACACTGCCATACACTGCATCCTGTGCCAGTAACAGACTTCTGACATTATGCAAACTAAATGTGAATGTTGAGTATGTATTTAGTGGCAGTGCTGTTGTTGTTTTCAAGTTCTGATCATTATATGAACCCTGCAGAAGTCTGCAGTATCACAAGGATATCCTCTCAGACATTTTGATCTTTTTTTCTCACCTAAGACCCTTGACTTCATAAAATATAACATAAAAGATTTTTTTTCTGTCTAATAATTTGGTATCATAAGCTAACAAGCTACTCAGTGGCTAGTGACATATGAGTTTCAGTATAAGCTGCTTTTTAGTCAGATGATAAGTCTAAAAGTGAGAAAGACGGAATGAAGTACTATTGAAAGATATTACTGCATTTGTGCAAAGCAGGATTTCATGTTTGTGCTCTGGTTGTGGTTCCACACAATGATCCTTTAAGACGGCTGATTTCTCCTCCCTATTGTTGAATTTGATTAAAAGTAAGGAATATTGGTGATGAATGTAAACAGCAAGCACCTGAACTGTAAAGTATTGTATCCAAGCTGGGGCAGTGAATATTTCTGCTGTTACTCAGCTAGTAGAGCAACAGGTATGAACATTAATCTCTTCAAGCTGTTTTGATTAGATGGAAAAATGGAAATTAATCTTTACATTGTCACAGAATAGCTCTCAGATTTTGCCACAGTAACAATTAAAATGGTTTGGCTGAAGTTAAATTCATGATAAAATTCATCATCACCTCCTATGTTGATAAAACAACATAAATAATGCACAGAAACTAGATTGTTACTAATTCGCTCTTATGTCATCACATCTTATAAACATATACAGAGTAACCCTGCCTGTCAGAAGTGCCAAACCAGGCTTAGTCGTGTCTGAGGCTCTGTGTTTTCACAAAGATGCCAGTCAGCTTTTCACTGGCCTGCGGTGCCCTGTGTGGACTGGAGCAGCAGTGTGGTTTTTGTGTTCTATCTAGGTTAGCATGTACTATGAGGTGATGTGTTGCAGTATATGGTATGAGTGGGTGTAATCCTGCATCCCACAAGATATGCAAAAACAATGCAATAACTAAGACTGTATACAAGGTTCCTGAAGTAAATATACTTGTGGAAGTGATGTTTTTTTTTTTTTTTTTCTGTTTGTTGCATTTCTAAGTAAACTCGGTGGTTTCCATGGCAGAGAAACCGTACATACTTGAAATCAGGTACATTACAGTGCAGTATAGTAAAGATGTATTTATTGTTTTCTTCTTGTGCCGGGGTGTTGGATCTGCATCCTTAGTCAAAAATGTGTATTAAGACAGTGACTTTAAATTGTCTTTGCTTGTGGTTTAACATCCAGCCAATGGAGAATGAACAGCTGTACTGTTATTCAGATGATTGAGCAGCAAAAACAGCGACCTCCCTGACCTAATACTCATTGGCTGTTCCCCTATCTCTCATCTTTTTCCCAGTTAGTTGGTTTGTACCATCAGTATTGCATGAGGTTCACATGTTGATATATGAGCGTGCCAGGTTTTGCATTCCTTTAGTTTTTTATCAGGTTAAGTATCATATCACTTTTTGACAGAGTAGCTGTTTCTATTTGATGTACATACAATGAACGTCAGTATTTCTTATGGCTGTGGACACCAGACACAGGGCTTTTGGAGGGTCATTTTGCATATCTTTTGTCTATGGGCTCTTGTTTGATCATTTGACCCTAAATCCGGAGAAAGATAGAGGTTATAATTATGTAACAGTGGAAAATGAAGACAAATAGAAAGCTACAGTATTAATAGTCCCCATCTGAGATAGGTGTCCCAGGTTTGTTTCTCTTGGTTAAATGTGGTTACACTTTCCTCTATATGTGTTGCCATAGGTTTTTGTTAACTTTACACTTTGTTGTTAAATTCAACCCTTTTTATCTGCTGAAATGTGGAAAAGACGGACCAGTAGGATTAATATGAAAGGGACCAAATTACTCATAATTAGGCGGAATAGCTCACTGTAGATACTAACTAACATCTAAGGCTGTGAATGAGGCTGCAGCCTCCAAAAATAAACACTTAAAATTACAGTTAAAACATCAATAATTTACTGAAGTGTAAGTAGGACTTGAGCGATCGAATGCCAGGTTTCTGATAGACGGATGACAATCTAGTTGCAGGTTGACTGGCTGTTTAGGCCTCGTATGTCAATTAAAACAGATTTTGTGGAACGTTTTGAGGGGTTATAGAAGGTTTATTTCATTCTGTTTGGATTTCAGGGTGGTGAATAATATATCGAAGTAATATTTTATGTGCATGGGTTTCTCTCTATGGGGATATAAAGTATTGGTCCTATGTGAATGATGATATCTTTTGTCTCACCACTAGCCAATGATTGTATATTTTTATATACCATATATAGCAAAGTATAAACAAATATATAATATTTAATCACCAGAATGTTAGTGTAAGGAAAAGACAGGACACTTATTTGGGAATGTAGTTAATGACATTTTGGAAATGAAGATGTGTTATACAGGCCTACTGACCTGAGGTCAGTATGAATTTAATGTCAAAATCCACTGACTGTATGTTTGACCAAAAGGAACCAGCAGGGAATTATGTAATTAGATTTCCACAGAAGGAAGCATTGGAGCTGATGGTATGCGTATTATAGGGTATATGAACAGCAGACTGGTTGATACCAAAAGACTGTGGCTGGAGTTGTTATAGTTGCTGTTTTATTTAACCCTTAAAGACCTAGAACTCTTTTTGTGGCAACTTACAA
This sequence comes from Sphaeramia orbicularis, assembly GCF_902148855.1. Lineage (NCBI taxonomy): Eukaryota > Metazoa > Chordata > Actinopteri > Kurtiformes > Apogonidae > Sphaeramia > Sphaeramia orbicularis. The sequence goes on along the minus strand of NC_043968.1, from coordinate 44,014,058 downwards.
ATGATTTTTGTCTCTACATCTAATCTTTCCTACACAGTTTATCACCATTTATTATAAAATTAGCAAATTTGTATTTTTCATTGAAATTCAGACATTTTCCTACATTTAAATTACTGACCATATAGATAGTTAATTCAAAGGCAATTATATGAAAACAGTGACAACCGGAGAAAAAGTGACTATTTTAGTAAAATCTATCATTAACTGAACATAAAAACAACATCCACTGTCATATGTCGAACTACATGGGTTTTACTGGTGAATCGATGTTGTAGAAGATGATGGTGTTTCTGCGTTCAGTATGGAGCCTCTGAACATCCAAATAAGACACATCTGATCATGTTGGAAAGCTGAATTATGGAAACATACTGATAGAATTAGTGGTTCTAAATTCAACATTTTAGATCAGTAGATGCTTTTGGTTGCTGACAGCTGTTCAGGTCTTTGAGGGTTAAATCATCTTTACCACAGCGGGGAGCACTGGAAATGTAGCCATTCCCAGTGCTGTGAGTCCAGTATTCAGACGCTCTTTATTTGGTTTTTAAAAACATTCTTTACAATGGACAACTTCTAGAAATAATACCTTTTCAGCTGTGCTTTAGGGTAACAGAGTGGTCTAAAATCTGACATGCTCATGCTTGTCTTTGTTTTCTGTTTTGTGGCATTTGCTGAAACACGTTAAACTACCAGCAACCTGTCAGAGCAGGTCAGAGTCTGGACATTTTCCTACTGTAGCACTGAGAGACAAGACTCTCTCATTTATTAGTCCTTCATCAGTGAATCACACATGTACACTGTACATTCTTGCAAATACATATTATTTTAGCGATTAAAAACCAAAACATAACCAAAAAACACACCTGTCAAGGACTAAATCTCTATGCTTTGAGCCATCTAAATCATGTAGCGTCTATTTTATCTTCCAAAAAGAATTTGGAGAACTTGAACAACGTCTTTGTAGAGTAATTCTCATCGGACACAGACAGGAAAGTAAAAGGAGGAGTGATGTGGCTGTTGTTTATGCAGCAATAAGAAAAGATCTGCCGGTTTTGGTCCAGAGGAGAGAATTTTATCTGAAACTGTTGTGGCACATTTGGTCTATACATGTTTTCTAAGAACAGGAATCCACTAAACATTGATAGAGAAGAGCTGTGTACACGACAGAGGAATATTTGAGCTGCTCTGTGTTGAATAGATGCCATGTAACATTTTAACAAAACACTTTACACATATATAATTTTAGAGTTGAAGGTTGATCCTTGTGTGTGTTACGTGAAGTGCAGCAGAGTGAAACTGGTGAGCAGGAGTCGTGTCTGTTTTCCTGTCTCGTCACACAGATTCCTTTACTGGATCTAGCGTCGCTGCAAAAAGATATACGTTATATTTTCTTGTAAACGGAACTGTTTGTTGATCATTGTTTGATCCCGACAAAAGTATTTCAAGATGACTATTTTGAATATAGATTTTATTTTCTTTTTTTCGAGAAAACCTCAGCATAGCCTGTTGTTGTAGGATTCTAATTAAAGCGAATTAAAACATGATTTCCTTTTGTGGAGAAACAAGAGAAAAACCATCTCTTTGTTTTTCTGTTGTACAGATTTTACTTGATTCAGTGCTGATGAACACTTTACAAAAGGAGAAGAGGGAATATATTATAAAATATATAATGTCTATTTTATATATTCTACATAGAAACACTTTATCTAAATGATAAGATATAAAATGATAGGTTGGATACTGTGGTCTGTAAGAAGGTTAAAAGAGGGAAAAATGCCCAGAGGAGTTGGTTAAGTGTCATTCTGTGAATCAGATGATGACATTTTCTGTGAAGGACCCAGTTGAACCATCAGCTGATTGTTTTATTAGGCTGAGAATTCATTATTGTTAAGTTTCCTTTGTGTGAAGATTTGCCTTTGTCTGCTTCTGAACAAGACCGTAGTGAGGAACACAATACATGCAATGACAGGATGAAGGTGAGGGTGGTCTTCTTCATTAAACCCCACACATACTATTAGATCATTAGACACAGCTTTAAGATGACAAGAAATACACCTCACTGGAAGATGATACACAGGAAAATTCCAAGTTACTGTATGCATTTTAAAGGCAAAGTTATTTCACTGTCACACAGTAGTCGGTTTCAGCGGTCTGGAAGCGTGACGATACCCTCTGCATCCACCACTGCACTGGCCCGTGGTCACGCTCAAACCGCTGGATGCTTTCACATAGGATGTTCATGCATGGTAGTTTTCATAGACGCATGTAAAGTTTTCAGCACTCAGTCAGGAAATGTTTTATTTTTCACACAAGTCTAGTTGGTTGAGGAGCAAAACTATGACTGGTGTCCCCTCTGACAACCAGTGTCCCAGATAGAGGAGCTCAATAGATTTAGAGAAGTCACCCATCGTGTAGCAGCACCTCTATGTGAACATTTACGATGACTGTTTTGTTAAGATTGTTAATCATAGAAGATCCCTGTTTGCACATAATAGAAAACCACAAATCCAACACAAAGGTCAGTGTGTGTTTGTGTCTGAGCAGAGCTTTGCCTGGCTGTTTTTTTGTACCACCTAGTGTTTCAAATAACTTTTCTTAAAGGTGGCAGCAACATCCCAATGCAGACTGTCAGTGGATCTGCCATTAAAAAAAGCTCATCTTCAGTCATCTGTGCTCAGAGTGGACTAAAAGGTAGAACTGTGGATTTTACCTGGAAGAGCTACTTAACATCGCACCATGAATGATAATTATTTCTACACTGTCCTCCTTGAATGTAGGACGTGGTAATGTTCATGCAGGCATTGAAAACCCATGATTATTAATATTATATTGTTATTTCCAGGCCTCTTGTTTCATAGAGGTTGGAAACATTTGCCAGCTATGTGAGTTTTGATGAGCACAGACATGAAAGGTCGTGATTCAACTCTTTGCTGACACTGTTGATCTTGACAAAACCTGGTTCTGACTGGTTTTGTCTGGGTTCGAGAACCAACCGAGGGTCACATTTGAGCACAAAGAGTGAGAAACCCATGGGTCTTGTATGTCTGTGTGTAAATGCAGCTTTAATGAATGAGTTGGCCCATCTGAGCGCATCATGTACATTGTTAGTGTTTTTCTTCTGTGGGTTATAGACATGCCTCTTTAACAGCATGCAGGCATAAACTAAAGTTTGCTTTTACCTGAGGCAGTATCGTCCCAGCCTTGTCCTGATGACTCAGTGGCAGGAGATGCTCTGCTCTACATGCAGTTGTGTGTTTTGTGTAGATGCAGGGCCGTGGTTCTGTCCTCCACAGGTCAATAGTGTCTTCTGATCTCGTTTTCAGTCTTATTTCATAACTCATGCCAAGTGTTCAAGAGCCTTTGACGGGATTGAGCTGTTTCCGTTTCCTTTAGTTGTGTTCATTTCCATCAACAGAAGTCTACTAGTTTTTTTTTCTTTAATCGGAGAGAGGTGTTCACACAGAGACCAACAACCTATTTGTTGTAATATTAGTAGTGACGCTACTGTAAAATGTAGTATTTAATAACAGCACTATGTATGGTCAAAAAATGAACTAGAATGTGTTATTGTGCTTGCGGTAGCTTTGGAGGCAGGTGGCAATTTTGTAATGAGTTCTTTAACATAAGCCACTCCCCCTCACCTGCGTGAGGGATTTCATAGGTTCCGAGGTTGCAAAGTGACACTGGCCCAACACCATTTGGTTCCCTCAGTTACCATTCTTCTCCTTGGTGACGACTGCATGGTCTCACATTGACACATCCTTTTCTCCTTTTTCTTTTTCTAAAGGAGAGTTCTTGATTATTTTCCATTCATGCATTTCATTTTAGATTTTAGAAAGGGAAAGAATACAAATGAAATAAATCAGAATATTAATTCAATCACTTTTTCTACTCCTATTTTCAATAAAAAGTGTAACAAAAAAAACCAAACAAAAAGTTGATTTGTAAATAAGTAATGTACAGTTTGTATCTGTAACTTGTCAGTCTGTCATTGGTGACAGAGTCTGTCTTGCTTATAACGCACGCTACCAGTAAATAAAAAAGGAAAAAGTATATTTAGACTGTATGGTCCCTTGAAAGCAAGTTTTAAATTAATATCTGATGTATATTCCTGTAACATTGCATTTTTATCTGAGGAATGATGTTATTAAAAAATTGCAAATAAATTGCATTTCCTACAGCTGTGTTTTTCACTTTGCTTTTACCTCTTTACGTGTGTCTGAGGTGACTTGATTTATATCATGGTTCATTGGTTCTGGACAGAGGAGATTCATGTTTATCTGGCAGTAATTTCAGATTATGGATTTATTTTGGCCACAACACACTTAGTTTCTTTACTTCAATGCCTTAAGGTAAAAAATCTTACCCTAATATTACATTTCAGCTGTTTGTCAGCTCGTAGCATATGTACCTCTCAGATAAATGGCTTAATAAGTGGATATCCCAGTGTTATGAGCTTCCACTGGTTTAGTGAATCTGAATAATTTAGGATAGTTCCATGTTGCATCAGCTCAAGACAAAACTCCATTACTTTATCTTTCACAAATAAACAAACCCAAACTGAAATCAGAACTTCTGGACAAGAAATCAAGGGTTTAATGACCAGAGACGCATGAAGGCACAAAACTGACACTCACAGAAGATTTGAACACTGAAAGACAAACAATACCTACAATAATCATTGTTTTATACACACTGCTTTTGGGAGTTTCTCTGTCTGCATAGTAATTCTACACTTATAGTGTATGATTAAATATTACGTTTGATTGTCAAGATACTTCCTAAAGGCACTGAACATGGTTTTTGAGTTTTCATAACAAAAACAAACAGATTAAGAAGGTGCAAATACTTTAATTTCTTATTGTTTCTAGTGAATACCTGACACGTACAAGATGAAATGTTGGACTTGTGCAAGGGTTCATGATGTGTTACTGTATAAAATATGTGGAATGTCCTCTTGAGACCCAGCACTGAATCTAATCCTCTGTAGGGGACAAGAGTTTCACAGCTTTACTTTACTCCAATCAAGGCACATATTTAATGTAAAAAAGCCAAAACTTTTACATACAAGATCTAAGGAGGAAATTACAAAAACCTTTCAGATTAACTTTATTTTCTACAAGTTTATTAATACTAAAGGACAAACAAATATTAGGTGTCAGGTTTATGAGTTGTCATATGTCTTTTAAGATTTCCCTGCTGAGAAAACTCTTTGTCACAGTGTGTACACTTGAACGGTTTCACCCCATTGTGACTGAGTGTGTGTCTCTTCAGGCAGTTCACGGTGAGGAATCGCTTGGGGCATAATGTGCAGACATATGGACGTTCACCAGTATGAGAGCGCACGTGGACAATCAGGTGACTCTTGCAGGAGAATCCTTTCCCACAGTGGGTACAGGTGTACGGCGTCTCACCCGTGTGAGAGCGAGTGTGCAGCAGCAGCTCGCCCGAAGACAGAAACGACTTCCCGCAAACCGTGCACAAGAAATTCTTCTCCCCCTTGTGCATCTGCATGTGTCGTGTAATGCCCGCTCTGCTGAAGCTCTTCCCACAGATCGTACACAGGTTAGTGGGACCGTCGTGTGAACGCTCATGCTGTTTGAGTGAATAATTACACAGGAATCCCTTGTTGCATTGGCTGCAGATGAATATGCGTCCTCTCTTGTGGACCCTCTGGTGCTGGTAATAGCCTGACAGGCTGGTGAATCCCTTCTCACACTGGCTGCAGTGGAACGGCAGTGCGTGGAGTTTTATGTGGGTCTTCAGCTGATTCGGTAGCTCAAAAACCTTTTCACATTTTGGGCATGCGGTTTGTTCCTCTGTGAAGTTTTTGTCCACTGGCCGCGTGCTCAGAAACCTTTTATCTTCAGTTGTGGGTTCTTTCCTTCTCCGACGGTTGTTGTTCTCCATGTTGCTCTTCTTCTGCTTTTGTTCACTCTTTTTCACTAAACTGTCTTTCTGTTTATGTTGCCTCTTTTTCTTTGAATTGTCTTCTGCTTTCTTTCTGTCTTTACTTCTCCGCAGAGTCTTTGCTCTAGACTTTCTGATAGATTCTTTCTTCTGAGCAGTAGTTTGTGTTTGATGCTCCTTCTGGATGTGCTCTTGGACTTTCCTCTTTACACTGTGAGCAAATGAACACTGAGGGCAGATGAATAAACGCGACAAAGGACCTGGCAAAAGCACCACACAAAAGGTTACTCTAACACGTCATATGTTTACTATTTTCTACTTTATTTTGACAAATTCCAATTTCAGTGCGAGCGATTTGATCTAACCTGTTCTCTTGGTTGGTAACCAGTCATCTGCAGTGATGTCTGGGCTTTCATTAGAGTCTTCTCCTAAATCCTCCAGTGCCAGTGACTCTTCCTCAGTGTCATAATTGTCATCCTCACTGTATGGCTCAGTGTATTTTGATACAGGAGAAGGGAGGGCCAGAGTGGACAAAATTATATCATTCTCACTGCTTGAAGGATCTGCAAACGAGACATTTCATATGTTTACACAGGACAGATGTAAATAAAACATGACTATAACAGAAAATGTCAAAAGTTGCTCTGGATGACAGATGCATTTTGCCCTTCATCGTTGTATGCGTTCATCTCACCAGAGCTCAGAGTCCCCAGCTGCTGATGATGGAGCAGAAGAGTCTTCAAGGCAAAGGGCTGAGACAGATGCAGTCCAAAATCCTCTGAAAAAGATGATGTTTCAGAGAGCCACGCTGCTGTCTGAAGCAGACAGAAGAACACAAAAAGGCTAACAAATTAAAATAGCAAATACTTACAACATATTTGGAAAACAGAGGCTCAGATGTCTTACTGAGCTGTGATATAATAAGATAAAGGACATTACATTACAATATCAGTTTAAAAATCTAATAGTTGCTTTCAAAGCTGTGTGATCACCAATACTACTTACATTTATATTCACATTATAGAAGGACACTGTTATTTTGATGAAATTGCTGTTGCTCTTACAATCACAGTGAAAGGTATCTAAATAGAAATTACTGGTTACTCCTGGTCTGATGTAGGCTGTTGCTGATGTACCTGCTCCACGTCAGGTTCAGGTAGCAGCTCATCCAGTCTGGACAGGAACTCATCCACCAGCTGCTGTAGTCTTTGGTCATATGCCGAGCCATAGTTTGCTGGAAAAACCTCCTAAAACAGTGAGAGTTTTGGATATTAATGACAAGCACATGAAAAAATGTCATTGCAGTTCACTACAGTAAAAAAATATGGTGACCATCAACTGTGATTACAATAACTATTTCTCTTCAACTTACTGTTGCAGACAGAGACACTCACTTGAAAGAAGAGCTCCTTTTCAAAAGGAACATTCAACAACTTCTGAACCAAACTGGCGAAGTTAGTGTATGAGGTCTTCTGTAAGTCAGCCTGTTAACGTGTAGAAAACAGGTCATGAAATTCTCTCCATTTGCAGCAACAACATAAACCTTTAAATTGTTTGTCATGCATGGTTTATGTGTAGAGCAGCTAAAGCTTTTACTGTACCAGCTGGTCAGTGGAGCTCAGGTTCATGCTACAGGCGTGGATTTTATCCAAGTTTGACTGGATGGTCTGCAGGTTGGACAGACTGTCATCTCGACACAACTCCAGAACCAGCTGCAAAAGACAAATATAGAGGAAAGTATGTTTGGTGCTTTTTAATATTTGACAACAGTTCATAAAAGAAGAGTGAAAAGTACTATTAGAAGTGTTAAACTGTCTTCATTTAACCCTTTCATGCATGACATTACTACAGTGGACACTTATTCAGTCTTTAATTACAGCTACATTATTTGCAGTAATGACTCCAACTCTCAACTGTTGTTCCATTTTGTTTTCTAATATTTGTTAAACTCACTTTGCTGTAAATACTTCTGTGGCACGTGGATTTCTCCACTGTGGGATAAATACAGTCTTGTCTTACCCTGATATATTGTTTAATGACTCCAAAACATGTGGTTACAAAGAAATTCTCTAATAAGGTACAGTTTAGGGAATAGTTTGTTCACAGCTCAGTCCTTATGTTTTTTTCATTATGTTTCATTCACCACAGCAGACAGCTACATTTTACATTTTAGGGTTTCTTAAAGCAGCAACATGTGTTATAGACATTTAAAAATTAATACCATTACATTTTAAAGTGTTGTAGCATAATAATAATAAACTTTATTGCAGACACAGGTCCATAAACCACAAACACACAACATACAGAATAAATAAAATAAAAAGGATAAAAAAGAATAAAAAGGAGATTAAAAAAAAAAAAAAAAAAATTTAGCATATTATAAAATATACAAACTATTGCACCAATGCTGTCTCAGTTTAGAGGTAAAACGATAGCAGCTTTTCAGGGGGCTAACTAGAGCTTCTATAATGTGGTTCTCTGATTCATCCAGGCGACACATAAAACTAAACATCAACTTTCTTAATAGTGCCTCACAAGTTGGCACTCCTGTGGTCACAAACAGCTGACTGGCACTATGCCACTGCAATGAATACTGGTGTATTAAGATAAAGAAGACAGCTATTAACCCTTTCATGCACAAATTATGAGAACCTTAATCAAAATTTTTTCCTGAGTGTTTTTATTCCTCTTTAGGCATGAAAAAAACAATACAATTGAAAATTTTCTTCTGGAAAATAAATTTAAAAAAAACAACAAAAAAAATTATAATAAAAACATTTTTTTTTAAATGTAAATACATAAAAAAAATAATAATGAAAAAAAAATTTCTCATGAACCTATTTTTCATGAAGTTGCAAAAATGTCCACTCAGCTGGACACCACATGTTTAATTTTTGATGCACAGAAACATGTATTTACTGATAAATTGTGTGAAAACTATGGGGAGGGCTTGTGATTCTGGGGGTTTATGCTCAGGAGAGATCTACATAATGTTACCTATTCATGTCAGAAAAGATAAGTAGTGTTTTAAAACTTTAATAAAGATAGGTGTAAAAAAAAAAAAAAAAAAAAAACAATGAAAAGAATAACAAAATCCATGAATATACAAAGGAACAGCTGTAGAACAGTTGTCCACTGTAGTGACCAGTGTGCATGAAAGGGTTAAGCAAAAAAAATTTATGTCACAAAATACCACTAGATTATTAACAATTCTTGAATAAAAGTGTTGATAATAAAGGACAGTTTCTATAAATAATATATTCTGTAATATCGGAAATACTTGTATCAGTCAGTAGAGGAAGAAAAAATCAGAGAAAAATAATGAAGACCCTTGCATCTGTAAACACACTCATTATCTGTGTTCCTCATGAGCTCAGAGACAGACAAGAAACATGCAGAAAAAGCTTAGAGACCCTCTTCGTAATTCTTTTCACACTAGTCAGAGAACATGTGGATCAGCCCTGGTCCTTACCCTGGCTCTGAGGCCCATGATGAGCTGAGTCCTCCGGCTGGGACTGAGCAGCTCCGGGACCAGCTCTGTGGTCAGTGTGATGAAGTCCACCACCTTCTCATACTGCATCACATTGTGCTGCTGCGCCACTCGCCAAATAAAAGCAGACATGAGTCTCACAGGAGAAACCAGGAGATGAACAGAGGACAGAGGTAGAGGAGAAGCTGAGGAGGACAAAGACACATGATCTGCGCTTACATTTAGCATCAGAAGACAGAAACACAGCCACACACAACCCATTCACTCAGGCTAAAGGTGAGCTAACGTTAGCTGCAAACAGTCTGACAAGATGAGTTATTCACCCAAAGTCATTAATTCTTGCATAAAAATGAGCAAATAAATGGACAAACCTTCAATGTGTCCCCGTGGCATTACTGAAGTTTATAAGAGTCAAGACAGAACAAAAATTCACTTTCATTCTACAGAAAAGGAAAACTCAAAACTTCCGGATTTTAACGGATATGACGACAAAGGTGGATTCTTTCAAAATAAATCACAGGAAATGTATTAACAAAAATTGAAAAATATATCATATCTAAAAGAAAAAAAGAAGATAACTATAACAAAATATAATTACATATTTTAAACACGATATTCAAAATTTAGAATTTGTTGTAAATTTGTTTATCTTATTTGGAAAATTTCATATACATAAAAATAAAACACTAAAACACACCCAAATTTTTAAAATCTTCCTGTTGGAATTTGAAAATTATATTAAATCTTTAGAATTTATCCATAATAATAATAATAATAATAATAATAATAATAATAATAATAATAATAATAATAATAATAAAAAAAGCTCTAACACCCTGGCTATTTAAAAACAATTATTTAATATTGATTGAACTCTCTGTTGTATTTATTTATTCATTTATATTTGTTAGATCTGAAATATTTATTTACTTTTTTAAACTATTATTTGTATATTATGCTTTGTATCTTTCATTATTTTCTTAAACTTATATGTTCAAATGCTTTTTCCCTTTTGATATCTTGTTGTTTGTTCAAATTTTTTGTACTGTATACTTGGGGAAAAAAATCACAGGGACTGTATTAACACTATTAATATAATAATAATAATAATAATAATAATAATAATAATAATAATAATAATAATAATAATAGAAGAATGATTATTTTGTTTGTATTTATTTTATTTTAACATCATTTTGGTGTATTGGAAATAACACATCGTCAGGCCCCTCTGTGTTAGTATAATTTTTACCAGCAGGTGGCGCCTATTTGTCACACATTCTCTTCAAACGATCATCAAAAAAGTTTACAGTGTGTGTTAGTTATTAAGCTAAAAATTGAATTAATTTAGTTATTTGGACAGTAGGAATTCATCATCCACATTAACTATATGTTTTATAGTTTTAGTTGCATTTTCAGTCGCTGTTTATCCATAATTCACTTAGAAATGTACATTTTTTTTACAGGAAAGAGAATTTTCGGGCTGATTTCTGAAACGGGAACAGAACATGTGCTGTATATCTTCAGACACGGGGGGGGGGGGGGGGGTGTATGTGTAACAGCTCTAAGCACACTAGAAATAATGAAGTAAAATGTGTGAGTAAATGGAACTGTCATCACTCACTGTTACACAAGAGGAAATTAGTCCAATAAATGTGTGCTGTGATAAGGCCTACATCAAAATCCTACCAACTATAATGTAAATAATACTGTCATAGCTGTCCTGTCTGTCGCCTCATGTTCATACTGGTGAAACTCAGACCACTCTGCACTCACAGACAGTATTATCAGACTGTGCTTTGTTCAAGACATAACAGTACCATGAAGAGGTTAACTTCTAATGTCACATAGGCATCAGATAGAGTTTATATTTCCTATATTTACAGTCACTTACACTATATATCTAGTTTATTTAGTCCACTATAATTTATATCAAGTAACAATCAAACACATACATTTATTTGTTTGTTTGTTTGTTTGTTTGTTTGTTTGTTTATCATTTATTAATAAGTGATTGTTGCCGTAATTAAATAATTATGGAATTTTTAAAGACATGGTCTTAATGAACTTAAAAAACATTTATTTATTTATTTATTTATTTATTTATTTATTTATATTATTTATTTGTACTTTTAACCCTTTCATGCATAGTGGTCACTACAGTGGACAGTTATTTAAAGCTGTTCTCTTGTATATTCATGGATTTTATTGTTTTAGTTCCACCTCAGCCAACACAGTGCATCATCCCATACACTGGCATTCATACCATTACTATAATTTTGCTGCTCTTGATAAACCTGATCTGCAGTAACATGTTTGAGTGTAAATCAGTTGCTTGTTGTTATCATTAGACTATAATTAACAGGGTTGTTGTTTTTTTTTTTTTTTTTTTGTTTTTGTTTTTTTAACAAAAAGTTGTTTTTTTTGTTTGTTTGTTTGTTTGTTGTTGTTGGGGTTTTTTTTGCATATTATCTTCATAAAGTGAGTAATAACTAGTATTAGAGTATGTTAAAATGTGACAAAACATCAGATTAGTGGCATTTTAAAAAAATTATTCCATAGTTTTCACACAGTATGCCAGTAAATACATGTTTCTTTGCTTCAAAAATTAAATGCATGGTGTCCGGCTGAGTGGACATTTTTATAACTCCATGAAAAATAGGTTCATTAAAAAAATAAATAAATAAAAAATCAATGGCATTGTTTTTTTCATGGCTAAAGAGGAATTAAAACACTCAGGAAAAAATCTTGATTAAGGTTCTCATAACTCATGCATGAAAGGGTTAATATAGATGTATGTAAGATACATCCCATGGACTTCAAAAGTCCCTCAATGATATTTTGACTGAAATAATTACTGCACACAATCACCTTCAGTTCAGCTTTATAATCCTATTAGAAGTAGTTGAATACTACTTCTACAGGAGCTTCATAGGAGTGAATAAAATGAGTCTTCCCACCTGTTTTAACCTGTAATGAATTCAGTCAGACAGCCTGGTGCTTCTGTGTCAGTCCCATGGGGCTGCTGCAGGTTGGATCATATCATGGATCACCTGGAAAACGTCAGAAACAAAGCCTCACACACCCAGACTGTTCACGCCCACTCGGTGTGAGGCAGCCGGCGGCTCGGAGCCCACTCGGCCCCGGGTGGAGCAGAACCGGCCGATCCCGTCCCCCTGGTCAGCAGAATGCACACCGATTCACCCAAACACTGGCTTCATTCAGACTAAAACTGGACTGGAGTGGGATTAAAGCTTCGGAAAGTTGTCACCATGGGAGGAAGACGCAGAGACGCATCTGGAAAGGACGAGGACTTCACCTTTGTCAGCCCTGTGGTCAAATACCTCCTGTTCATATTTAACTTTATATTCTGGGTGAGTTGATTTACACAGTCATCTGTTTTGTTTTGTTTTTTGTTTTTACACAATTAATTCCAAAATAACGAAAGTCAGACATTGTTTGGACTAAAAGTGGAACATGGAGTTTGTTTACCTCAGCTTGGTTTGTTTGATTTTAGTTATTATTTAACTTATTTGCGTCTGTGAAAAGTCAAACAGTGTTCAGGAAGTTAAAATGTTCAGCTAAATCACACCTACTCGTCTGTTTCTATGTCATGCTCCCATGTTGACTTGTTGCATAGTTGTAAACCTGTACATATTATAGGCAGGGTTTGCCCAGTTATTAAAACACAGAGATGTCAAAGTTATTTACAACACTTAAACCAGATGAAAACAGTCAAACTATATATGAAGTTCACTACTACGTTATGAGGTTTTATGAGTTTATTTACTATTGTTTGAGTAATGTGATTTTGTGATGATTAAATTTTATGATACAAAGAATACTTCCTTACATCCATAAATGTGTATGTGTCACTGTTTCTCACTAAAGTCTGAGTGTAATGGTTTAATGTAAAAGTCTACCTCTCTTTATCAACACTTTAATGATAATTGTCAAATTTTATTCAAAAATCGACAGTTTTTTTTTTTTTTTTTTTTCCAGTCAAATAACCCCCCCCCCCAACCTTGGGAAAGTCTTGCATTTTGGGGCCTCAATTTTTGTTCCCACAGTTCCAGGAAGTCCCTATAGATCAGTGTAGGTCAGGTTTAGTCCCCACTGGGATGTAAATGCAAAGGAACACGTAAAACACCAGGTGCTTTCACTGGACTGGGACCAAGTTTTATTCTCTCTTTGCAAATCAGGTGAATCAGGTGTACGTCCTTGTGTTATCCTCTACAGTTCTGAACCTGCTTTACTCAAACATTCATCGGAAGTACATGATAAGCTCACGTCTTGAATGTTCTGTTTCTTATTCACTGATATCGTAGCCAAAAGCATTAGCTCCACACTTCAGATTTAATGATGTTGATAAATACACATTGCTTGTCAGATTTTACTTTTCCATTTCTATCAAACATCAGAGCAGCAGATTACTGAAGCATATTTTTCTTACTCTGACTGTGGTGTTTTGTCTCCAACAGTAAGAAGTTAACAGTTTGAAGCAGAGAGTTTAGTTAAAATTCACCTCAAACCTCTACTCCAGTGTGGAAACAAAGCAAAGTTCATCTGTGGGTTGGCTCAGTGTCAGGTGCTCTGTGACATAAGGAGATTTCTGGCTTACAGCATAGTAGAGCACATTCATTGTTGAGGTTTTACGTGCAGACATTTTCTATAGTTTGGTAGAAATCCTAGACAGGAGGACAGAAAAAGAGGAGTAAAGCATGTGTGTGCACGGTGTATAATTAAAGTTATACATCCAACTGTCAAACAAAGCCATATGTGAGTGTGTGAGGCGTGTTCAGACTATGAAAATAACCCGTACATACAAGACGAGGCTGTGTAAAAACTTGAAACTCTTCAACGTGGAATGTGTTGTTGTCATTTTTGTTGCCTCTAGCTACAGTGTGTAGGACACACCAAAGATTTCTTCAAGTGTACACTCTTTGTTGTGTATAACTTTCAGAAATGTCACGCAAAGAGTTGTTGTCACAGTATGTTCTATGTAATGAACACTCTAGGGTGACATTTATCAAAGAAAAAATGAGGTTTCAGCAAATTTGAAACTGCAACATGGAGTCTACAAACATCCTGAGTTCCATGTTATGTGTTCTTTTATTCACTGTGTAAAGTAAAGTAACCCCCCACCCCCACCCTCACCCCACCCTCACCCCACCCTCACCCCCAAAAGGTGCAGTGTCTGGAGTAACTGGATCCATTTCATTCAGGGTGGGAAGAGCATTTCTGAGCCCCCCCACCCCTCATCCCTTTTATTCTATTGAGACCGAGAGGAGCACCGAGTGAAAAGGTCTTTATTTTTTCGAGAATGCTACTGATTGCTGCCAAATGGCGTTGTGCGAAAGGCCAAATCTCTCCAATCGACACATTTTACAGTTAATGAGAAATGTTGTGTATATGTGAATAGATTCTGCCCGGAAAAATAAGGCTGGAAAGCATCAACCAGAAAGATTAGTTTTGGAAAAGTAGCTTTTATTCCATCAGTACAGACTTAACTATGACTCATATCCTCTGTGTCAATCAGAGAAAGATGCCACTCCCTGGACAAGTAAGAACATAGATATAAATCATTATTCACCTAATGTTGACTGTTATTCACTTATTATTCCCTCTTTATGTTGTCAAATTTACCTATAAATCTTTAACCCATAAAGACCCAGTGCTACTTTTGTGGCAGCTCCCAAATGAATTTTTCTCTCACAGTTTTTAATAACAATATTATTCTCTGCATTTTGCATTTTTCAGTGTAAATCAGGTATTTTCCTATATTTAATTCACTGATCATTTAGATGTTCATTAAAGCTCAGAGTAAAGTTGACGGTTATTATATAAGAAACAGAGAAAACTGAAGAAAAAGAGACTTTTTTCAGCAAATCTATCAATAACTGAACATAAACCCAGTGTCTCCATCTACTGTCATTGATCCAACTCCATGGGTTTGACTGGTGAATCAGTGATGACGGTCCAAATGGGTCATATCTGATGAACATGAAAAGCCAATAAACTGTATTTTTCACCAGTTATTTACATGTAGTGATAGGATTAATGGATCAGTCAGGTGTTAAAACAGTTGAGGTCAGTAGATGGTTTTGGTCGCCTGTGGATGTTTGGGTCTTTATGGGTTAAGAATTTTTTTTTTTTCTCTCTGTGTTCAGATAATCTCCCTGGTGATGGTTGGAATTGGACTTTACGCCCGCATGATGAAACATGCAGGTAGATGATCTTACACTGATACACACTCAATATTCCTGTTTAGTGTGAAGCATTGTGTACTAAAGGTTCTGGACAGTGTGTGATGCTGTGGCACTTTGCTTTAGGGCCTGGCTAATGGAGTGAGGAAGCACTGTGCAGCAATACTGATCATTCCATACGTTATTAAAAAATAATTTAGCAGCAACCATAATAGCTCAAATTGTAGGTCTAAGCAAGTACTTTAATATGCCATTAAAGAGTAATAACTAAATATTTAATAAAAACATGAATTTATCATCATTGACAAAGTAACGGAATGAGGAAAAATATACAGCAGTTATTCAAGGTTAGGAAAAAATACGAAAAAGTGCTGTTCCTCAAGGAAAGTGCAAATATTTAATGTACCACACTTTTCTTAATATAGGAGAGTACATTATACCCAAAAATGAAACTGATGTCATTTTTATTTTAGTTTTAAAAGACATTAATTCATGGTAACAGAGTGAGAACCCAAAAAAGTAACAGAGTGAGGTGTTTGTTCAGTGTGATGCACCGGAATAATAATAATCAAAAATTTGACTAAGATACTGATAAGATTATCAGTCTTTGGTGACATGTGTTTCATTACTATATTTAATACACATCTTTCTTCTTTTTTAATAATAAATAATTTTCAAAATCATTATAGTATTTGATTATAATGAAATATAAGATTAGACACAGGCATATATTTTGAACAGATTTATTTACACATTACTATTTACATTCTGAATTAAAGCTGTATACATTTATTTAAAACCTTTACAGTTCTCCATTTACATTGTATTCTCATATATTTTCTTATACTGTATATCCAGTCTTAATTCAGGTACAAATTAAACTAGAAAAGCACTCAGAGAATGCAGACCTCCGCCAAGGCAGATCAGTGAGCCCCCATGGCCCCCCCACCCCCAATCACCACCAAAATTGAATCATTTGTTCCTTGTGCCAGTATCAACATTTCCTTAAATTTTCATCCAAATCCGTCCTTCACTTTTTGAGTTATCTTGCACACAAACAGACAGACAAACCAACGCCGGCAAAAACATTACCTCCTCGGCGGAGGTGATAAACACAGTTTAGAAACTAGAGATATATGTCTTTCATGCTGAGTAATCAAAAATATAATTAGAGAGAAAAATAAAATTGACTTTGATGTTCACTTTCGCTTGGCCAGGCCCTTTAATTAAGCAAGAAACAAAGGAAGTGTCAACTGACCTGCCAAAATCTACAAGAAATGTAGACTGTAGCATAAAAAAAGACTGACTCTGTTTCATGTTTATGATTGTATTCTAAGGCAAATTTGAGTCAAATGTAAAACATTTCAAGAAGTAATATTACTAGAGGAAAACACAACATTTTTTAGGTTCAAGTTAAGAAATAAGTAAGAAAATTAGAGGAAAGAAAATAAGAAAAAAACTTGCAAATTGACATAGTCTCTGACATTATTAAATTAGAGATTGGCTACA
Organism: Sphaeramia orbicularis; assembly: GCF_902148855.1. NCBI lineage: Eukaryota > Metazoa > Chordata > Actinopteri > Kurtiformes > Apogonidae > Sphaeramia > Sphaeramia orbicularis. Next base: position 43,996,946 of record NC_043968.1, on the reverse strand, counting down.
AAATCATCCATTGTTTTAAATTAAAGTAGTAGATTTATGAGAGAAAACTTATTAAAATAGGGTATACCTTAAAGTCTTGCAAAGTGTGCCAGTCTAAGTGTCACCACTGAATTGATCACTTCTTCTTAGATATGAGTCCAACTTCAACCCTTAAAGATCAATAGAACTATTTTCATAACAACTTCCAAAAGTGTTTTTTTGTCTTTCCCAAGTGATTTATCACCATTATTATCATATTGTCCTTGCATTTTGAATTTTTCAGTGAAAAATATTCAAAAGTATTTAATTCACTGATCATGTAGATGTTCATAAAAGTGCAGAGTAAATTAAAAGGTTATTAGATCAAATTTAAAAAAAAAAATGACTCTTTCAACAAAATATATCATTAACTGAACCTAAAAACAAGTGTGTCCATTCACTGTCATTGATCCAACTCCATGGCTTTTACTGGTGAATCAGTGTTATAGAAGATGACGGTGTTTCCATGGTAACTACGGAGCCTCTGAATGTCCAAATGGGTCATATCTGATGACCATGAAAAGACGATAAACTGCCTTTTACACCAGTTATTTACATGTCTTGATAGGATTAGTTAGTCAACAGTTACTTAATATTTTAGATTAGTAGATGCTTATGGTCGGTGGTGGATGTTTGAGTCTTTATGGGTTGAACTTAAACATTTATTTTTTTCTGTAAATATTACCCTTTAAGATGTTAGGCCTTACGACTCCATCATGCGTGCTCAGTCTTTGACCCATCTTGTCTTCTTTTCTACCAGAGGCAGCACTGGCGTATCTGTCGGTCGACCCTGCAGTGATGCTGATGGTCATTGGGGTCCTAATGTTCATCATCACCTTCTGTGGCTGCGTTGGATCACTGAGGGAAAACATCTGCCTTCTGCAAACTGTAAGTCTGTAGTTATCAACCACCAGGCTTTAACATTTTTATAGAACAAAAAAACAGTGCAGAGAGGTATCATGTTTACTTAAGAGGGCCAATTAAAGCTCAGAAAACTGACCCTCTTTAGTCATAAAATAAGAAACTGACCAAGGGAACACTTAGTTTCAACTGTCCAACCTCGTTTATATTTCTTACTTTGCATGTTTTCCCCAGAGGGAGAAAACTGAATTTATCTAAAGAAAACACATTCATCTTGAACTTCTTTTCCTTCCAGTTCTGTATCTGTCTCACAGTGATCTTCTTGCTCCAGTTAGCTGCTGGAATCCTGGGCTTCATCTTCTCTGATAAGGTGAACACTTCTACAATTTAAGTTATGCATGTGTTGAAAAATACACGCTGCAACTGTTCAAGTTGCAGCGTAAGTCCATGAATTGCTGGAAAATAATGTGTTGTTATATAACCAGCTGTTGTAAAAATGAGACATGATGGTTGCACTGCACACAGTAATGAGTTTTTGCTTTTTTACATCAAATAACTGTCTCGATTGGAAACAACATAATGCAACAGTTTTTGTCAGATACATTTTGTTTTACATGTGGGTCCGATCAAGCAAAAGTGAACATCAACATGAAAAATTAAATTTGCACACATCATTTATCAAGTGGGCTCATCTTTTATCTAAAGATTTCTATTTTATGGAACTGTTATCCTTTTTAAAGGATCCTTTTTTTTATAGCCACAGCTCGAATTTGACGCTAAAAATTATATCTAAAAAATTTGAAAATATATTCAGTCTGTTGATTATATAGATGATTGTTAAGTTTCAAGTGTTAGATTTTCATTATTTTGTGAATTTTATTGATATTTGTGAGTTACTTAAAAGGCCCTGTCCACATATTACCACAAATATACCAATTTTCAATTTTCAAGTTACTTATAATTCAGATATTTCAGTGAAGCTTTCATAAAGTAATGATCTTTTGATTTATTTTGAGTGATGCATCCAATGGTAAAGATTCGTCCACATATTACTACGGCAACCTGTCCATGTGTTACCACATTCTCACGTCAGTAAAACAAAGACTTTTCAATATTTTACTCCAAAATTTATTTGCAGCATAGTTGAACATAATATCTAAAAGGTTTTGTTCTACTTGATAACAATTTCTGTTGAGAACTGCATGTTGTGAATGTTTGCATAAAGCTTAAAAAATTGATGTCCGTTTCAAGTCCATGTGTTACTGCTTGATTGGATCCATATATACTGTATGTATATATATATATATATATATATATATATATATATATATATATATATATATATGTGTGTGTGTGTGTGTGTGTGTGTATATATATATATATATATATATATATATATATATATATATATATATATATATATGTGTGTGTGTGTGTGTGTGTGTGTGTATATATGTATATATATATATATATATATATATATATATATATATATATATATGTATATATATATATATATATATATATATATATATATACACACACATACAGGGTGTCCCATAAGTCTCCATACATAGAAGACATAATACATATGGTTCTAACATGTATTTCTTTATATTTCTTCTTTATAGTTCTTCAGCAGACACGCATTGAAATGTGTTCCCGACAAAATGGCAGTCATATAGAGCATATTACATAAATAAAAATGGTTCATGTCAAGAAACGTTTATTTTTCCTATGTATGGAGACTTATGGGACACCCTGCATATATATATATATATATATATATATATATATATATATATATATATATATATATATATATATATATATATATATATATATATATATATATATTTATATATATATATATATATATAAGTAAAGCTGTGAAACTCTTGTATCCTACAGAGGACAAAAATGTATTGCTGGGTCTTAAGAGGATAATGAGGATAAAGAGTATTTTACACTGTTCCATTTCTTGTATTTGTCCTGACTGTACAGTAACTCCCTCTGCTGGGCATGTCGTGCAAAGTTGACAAATAATAATAACAAATGTAAATGTCAGAGTAAACTTTCCTCACAGATAGAGTTGTTAGATGTGATTTTGTCTCGTTAAAGGCATGAAAACACCACAAAGAGGTTGTTTTCCACCTCTGCTAACCTGTATTTTTTATTTACCTCACCATCCTGTGCATCAGCCCTTTGTGTTTGCTATGATCCTGTCTGTACTTAATCTTTTATTATTTTTTTCTTTATGGTTTTCCAAGGCCCGGAATAAAGTCACTGAAGTGATCAATAAAGCCATCATCCACTACAGAGATGACATTGATCTACAAAACCTTATTGATTTTGGTCAGAGGGAGGTGAGGATTTAGTTCAGATACACGCTGCAGATCCAGACTCATGTTGGTTCACTCAGCTTTTATAGCTACAGGTACTTAACACGTGTCATCTGTCATTGTGTGTCCTCAGTTCGAGTGCTGCGGTGGCGTGGCGTACACCGACTGGTCTCAAAACATGTATTTCAACTGCAAAGCAAGCAACCCCAGCAGAGAACGCTGCTCTGTCCCCTTCTCATGTTGTATCATATCCAAAGAGGTATTTACAGACATGCACTGGTTTGTTTTAGCAGATTATCTCCCATAAATGTCTTTTTGTTGTTGTTGTTGTTGTTGTTGTTGTTGTTGTTGTTGTTGTTGTTGTTGTTGTTGTTGTTCTTTGATGTGCTTGTGTTTTTGTGGACTCTTGCAGCTGGTTATCAACACCATGTGTGGCCAGGGCATGCAGGATTTAGAATACCCTGAAGCAGGAAACCACATCCACACTAATGGCTGCATAGATAAACTGGTCAACTGGATCCACAGTAACCTGTTCATACTAGGAGGTGTTGCACTGGGACTGGCCATACCACAGGTAGGATGGACTGGTGGAGTGTTAGCCTTTCCAGCTGTGAGATCTTACTTCAAAACATTTTGGGTCCTCTTTTAATCCTAGGCAGACAATTAAATCAGTTTGTTGTAAATTAACATTATTATAAAGACTATACACCAAAAAGTCATTTAAGACATATCTCAGATCTCTCCAAACTGGTTAGAGTCTCTGCACCTTCTACACAGTCAGATGGGTAATGATTTTAATCTCTTTACATATGGTGATAAAACAATGACATGCATCATTGAGCTGGCTCATGCAAAAGTATAAGAAATCAAAAGATTTCTTTAAATTGTCATTTCACAAGATGCACAGGACATACAGACATACAGAGAACTGAGATACCCTTTCTCTTTCACCTTGCCATGCAATGTAAAAAAAAAAAACAACAACAAAAAAAACAGTTAAAATATAGAAGAAGAATAAGCAGGAGATAAACTATAGACAACATGTAGATCAAACCCATTTACAATAGCAGCGGTTGCAATACAGTATCAGTTATGAGGTGAGGAGGTGCATAATGGAACAAAACAGCAGCAGATACAACAATAATATAATGTAACTAACTTTACTTTGACTCATTAAATGATCTTTTAACTTGACAAACGTCACATGTTATTGATGGCATAATCCAAATAGATGTACAAATATTTAGTCTCTCACCACTGACTACTTTGCATATTTCTTTCCAAATAAGGTCCCTGGATCACACCAGAAGGACTAATATACACTATAATACACACCTATCAACCATGGCCACTGACTGGTACAGTGGAAGTTTCACTATATGGATCAAAATATCACACCTACAGCTTGTGGGACATAAAGTTCCATTTAAAAGGAAATATCCGTGGTCACAGTTTAACAGTTTTTCAGTGGTTGTCAGTTATAATAAATGTTATATCAATATTATTATAAGTTAGATTTTTTTTTATTATTGTTTGAGTTTTCTTCCTAAGAGACAGTTGAAGAAACCAGAACTGTATTTGTGGTTTAAATAAATAAAGATAATTAAATAAAGGCCATTATTACCACTTTGCGTGTTGGAGGTTATAGCTGATCAGTGTAAACCATTCAATAACAGTGGAAATGTGGGAAAAGACACATGAAATGTTTGCTTTAGAAATAGAAATTTAGATGTGTTCAGACCAAGCACAGCTGTATTTTAACACATTCCTGTTTCTCAGTGAATCACTGATAATGATAATAATAATAATAATAATAATAATAATAATAATAATAATAATAATCTAAACTATTAGTGTTGGGTGATAGACATATACCAAATTTCTTACATATACAGTTGTGGCCAAAAGTTGTGAATAAATGGATAAATTAGATTGATTTCGCAGTAAAAGACTTATAATTGAAAATTGCTTAGTTGTTCTTCAGTGTACTTTAGAAACTTATAGAAAAAACACTAAAACAGAGAGAAAAAACAAACTAAAGCAGCAAAGTTTGTTTCACTGCCAAAACTTATGGCCATATGGTGGGCATAGTGACTGTCCTCAAAAGTGTTGCATTAGAGGAGATATTCACATATTCACAAATGACACATGGAACAAAATGCCAGGTCTGATATGTGTGGCAATTTTTCTGAGTTTTTGAGCATGTTTAGTCTCCAAATTTAAGTTTATTTCAGCAAAAGAATAAGGAATAATAATCTATATAGATACAATAGGGTGTTCAACCACACTTCGTGTAATAAGCAGCTGCTGCTGAACATCTGATATATACACAGTTAATACTCAGCATCAGAGTATGAAAAGGACATGTAGGCTGTTCTATTTCTACCGAAAATCACAGGTGGTCTAGTAATGACTTTCAGAGGCTCAAATTTTCTCGGAGTAGATTCTACAGACTGTAACCTGCTGCTGAGGGTTGTATCTGGTGTTTTCTCTTCTACAGCTGGTTGGGATCCTCCTCTCTCAGATTCTGATCAACCAGATAAAAGATCAAATCGAGCTCCAGAACTACAACCTCAAGCACCGCGCTGACCCGTGGAGCTGATCTGGGGCCTGGAAACAGCAACACCAGGAGCCAGCATCTTATAGCTTTTACCAAAACCATCTCTAAAGGACATCCTAAAAAGGCACTCCTTCTTGGGACTTCACCTACTTGGAATAAAAATACCTGACTGTTCAATCAGGAGTGTTCGCACAAAGAGGACGGAAAAGAAGATTGTGTCGCCGCCTACTGGAGAAGAAGAGGTCTGCATTCACCAAACATGGAGGATTTACAGTAGTTGAGACAGGATTATACAATCAGTATCATCTAAGTCATTTTGGGAATTTGCAGGAATATACAGAAGTGTTTTTTCTCAGATTTTGTTAAGATTACTCTGCTAAAAAGGGAATTTATTGTTATTGTTTGTAATCTGCTTATTAGGGTAACATTCGACTACTGAAGTTTAATAATGTTTTATTCTAGGGTCAAAATCACCACTGGATGCATTCCAAAAGATGACTCAGACACCAGTTGGAGTCCCAGTTATATCTCTTGTAGACCTGTTACAAAGATAAATTATTAATAATAAAAGTGTTTTATAAGACATTTTAAATGTAAAAACTGCACACTATGTTTACAGTAGTGGTCTGATTGTTGGTTTGCTGACCTCACCCTGCACATGATATCATTTCCTGTTCATATTTTAACCAGGAGACAGCCTCCAGAGCTGCAGCTTTACCAGGGTTTGGTGGGTGTATGTCTCAGTGTGCAGCCATTAAAAATAAACCAACGCCAAACCACACAGTCATTGTGTACTATTCATATTCTGGACATACGAATGTTATGTAACTGTTGTATCTATCCTGTATGCACCTTTAAATCATGTTCCCACCTCTATCTTCCTCCTTTTTATGGATAAAGCATGTTTTTTTATATAAAATTAAAAACCAGCAAAAGTTTTCCACCTTAAAAGTAGGTGCATTAGTTCTGTTGTCTTTCTGTTTTTTGTGAACTGTCACTTAACAGACGCTGGTTGAAGTCTTAAATCCACAAATTATCAAAGCTTGAATGGTTCTGACAGCAGAAGAAAACTGAGCTGTTTGTATAAGCAGCATGAATTTTAGTACAAAGATATGCATGTGAAATACATCCCCAGCTGTAAATTAAAGTATTTTATATACTGTCGCCATGTAGTAATTTGTGGTAATTGCAGTGAGTTGTTTCAATCTTTAAGTTGTCATCACTTCTGTGGCCGAAAGTCTAATGTAACTGCAACAACCATTTCTCTGCCTGGCAATGAATGAGTTGTGAGACGTTCCCAGTCTGAAACCTGATGCCTGTAATCTTTGGGAACAGAAACACTGCTGTATGTTTAACAGCCTTTGACGCAAGTCTGAAATCTAAACATGACATTTCTGTGTTAGTGTAAAGTAGCCTATAAGTATCGCCCAACACTGTGATTTCTCCTTCACCATACAACACAATCTGCTCTGTGTGAGAAATGAATTATCATTTAATAGATGATTTGGATGAATGTGAAAAAAAAGACTGCCTGTTGTCGACACACTTTATGTTTCCTGATATGTTTTGGTGTGTTTGCAGCAGAGAAGGAGATGGTGTTGGCCTGGGCTGCACAGCTCTGTGTGTGGTCCCCGGGTCTTTGCCTCTGACTCACTGAGGCCGCCATGTTGCTGTGGGTTTTAAGGAGGCCCAGACACACACTCATACACACACACACACTCACACACACACAGGAGGGAGCTGAGTTAACCCAGTTTTACTTTCAGAACACCAAAGGAGAAACAAAGCTTCTACAGCCGTGCAAATACCACAAGTGCACTGTCCAATTAATGCGATAACAACAGCGCCACAGCACAGGCTCAAGGTGTTAGAAATGTCCTTTTACCGCCACACTGCTGCAATTTAAAGTAAGAAAATACCACTAAGAATAAGAAAAATGTACTGAAATAAATGAGAGTGTAGTTTGTTTTTGTGTCTGTTTCATATCAGCTGTGCATTTTTAAGATGTCTTGTAGCCACCTTAAGCAGAGGAGAGGAAGCTCAGTCCATTATGAATGTCCCAAAGGAAACGTATTAAGTGTAGTTTTGAGTTATTAACAGTTCCCATCTCACTCACATAAACATAAACAGGTTACAGCTATATTCCAAATGCTCAGAGATTCAATGTGATAAATGTTACATACTGTAATAAGGTGAATTGGAAAATAAATGATAAAAGTGCTGGTTATCTGATGTTTTCAATGAATATGATCAAGTGTTATATATATATATTACTTAATGTACATTTATACAGTAGATGTATAAATCTCCCTCTACAAAGAACCTGTAAAGTAAATGTATTATAATGTACAGACAGTGTTTTGAAGTAGATCTGGTAGCTCCAAGACAAACATCCCATTATCTGATTATAGATTATAGATATTATTATAGATATGAGAGAATCACTATTTTTATTCTGGAGGCATTTTACTTGTAGACTAGTGTGATTATTAAAAAAGGCTGAGGTTGACAACAATAATGATTCCATCAACCTCTAATACACATTAACCTCCTAAGACCCAGCTATGGGTTTTCTGTCCACATTTATGGACAAGAGTTTCACAACTTCATACAAAAAAAAAAAAAAGAAAAGAAAACTGTCCACCACAAAGGACATTCCATAAAAATTTTATAAACTGCATCTGAATAACTGTTGCGTCATGATGTTTCCAATATAGGCACTTATTTAATAAAAAACAAAAAAAGCTTGTACTTTGCTGACATTTCCTGGGTCTTAGGAGGTTAAGTAAACGGCAGCTGAAACATGTAAAATCTACAAAAGCTCAGCCTTCTGTTAGTCCTATGCTAAAGTGCTAAAATTCTTGTAAGAAAAGAATCAAATTGCATCCATACAGTACATCTAAACCCATAAAGACCCAGTGCAACTATTGTGGCATTTTCAAAACATTTTTTTCTCTATATTTAACTTTTCTTAAGTGATTTATCACCAGTTATTATATTATCCTATTTTGTGTTTTTTCAGTGAACACTGGGTATTTTTTGACAATTAATTCACTGGTCATGTGGATGTTCATAAAAGCTCAAATCAAAGTTGAGGGTAATTATATCAGAACCAGAGAAAACTGAAAAAAAAAAAAAGTATTTTCAGCAAATATATTATTAAATTAACATAAACCCGATGTTTCCATCCACTGTCACTGATCCAACTCCATGGGTTTTACTGGTGAATTAATGTTGCAGAAGATGATGGTGTTTCCACGGTAACTACGGAGCCTCTGAACATCCAAATGGGTCATATCTGATGACCATGAAAAGATGAACTGCATTTTACACCAATTATTGATATGGACTGATAGGATTAGTGGATCAAAGTGTATTAAACTTTGTATATCAGTAAATGATTTTGGTCACAGTTGGATGTTTGGGTCTTTATGGGTTAAAAAATTTTTTTACAGCATCAGCAAGATCCCACTGAAATGAATTATGAGGGTGGGTGAAAAGCATATAATTGACAGAAATATTCCCTGTATTCATGGACCTTGAACATCTCATCTCTTCTGTGGTGGTGGGTACACCCAGGATTTGATCCTAATGAACCTTTGCACAGACTACAGACCTCCTGCCCTTCTGAGAGGAAACCTATCTGGTGGGGATCCGTGTTGTTTTAGGGGTTTTTGAGATGAGAAACTTGGAAAAGGCCTGCCATAAGGCACATTCTTCCACTTGCAGAGGGGGATGGGAGGGGAGGTTTTGTTGCTCTGGCTCTCCCCCACCATGTGCATACCAGAGACAAAAAACAACCAGACACAGAGCTGCTACTCACAGCAACACAACAAAGTCCCACAAACCAATCATCACACTCTTCAGCGGCAGACAGATCACTTGTCGAACACGTTCAGAGATATAGGATTATTCACCATCATATTTTTATGTGCGCAAAAAGGGGGGGGGGGCTGTGGAGAAGGGGGTGGCGCATCGGAGTTGGAGATCCTATTTCAGAGATCCAGACTTTTCATGGCAAGTTTTTTTTTGGAAGTGGGGGGAGGGCGAATCTACTACTTTCTCGGCCTGATTCCTTTTTTTCCATTCCCATCCTAAACGCCTCAAATTAATAACTGATTTGGATTTAAGTTGGTGATCTTCATCCGGATGCGTTTTCAGTTTTGGATAATGAAGGAATCCGGGAGCATCCAGCAAGGATCGGACAAGAAGTGCAGACTGGAAAAGTTTAGGAGAAAACTCTGAGGCGAAGCTTTTCTTCACCATGCCGAGTTTGGAAACATATTTTGAAACAAATGAAGAAAACATCCTCTTTGGATCAGTTGTTGCATTGGATTACTAACACACAGACGCACAAAGTAACCTCCTTTTTACGCACTTGAATCTCTCTTTCGTCTAAGATGTCTTCCCAGGGTCGGAGCCCCATTGTTGGATTTTACGGGATGCTTTGGGTCTGGGCTGCCTGGCTTTCTGCCTCTCAGGCTGCGTTGTCTCCAAACGGGACCATATTTGAGGATAACTGTAAAAAAACAACTACTTGCGAGGCGCTGAAATACAACACATGCCTCGGATCTCCTCTACCATATACTCATACCTCTCTGATCTTGGCGGAGGACTCCAGCACCCAAGAAGAGGCTTTTGAGAAGTTGACCATGTGGTCTGGTAAGATTTAAGGGATTTAAGAAACAAAAGATGCTGCTTTATATTTTACCACCAAGAAGAATAAATAGTCAGAGTTTAAGCCAATAGGAAATGTACAGATGCATGATAAAGCCAAATAACCTGGACGCACTTGAAACCCCCACTGGACTATAATAAAATAAATAAATAAATTATTATTATTGTTATTCTTCTTCTTCTTATTATTATTATTATTATTAATAATAATAATAATAATAATAATAATAATAATAATAATAATAATAATAAAAGTATTTGCGTAGAAAATAATTTTATTAAGTTCTAATACAAACTGACTTAGATTCTCTTTGCAATAAACATAGTGATTTAGTGATTTATTCTGAACATGCAATGAAATTTAACATATATGCACTAGCAAAACATACATAATAATACAAATATCAAGAATCATAACAATCTTAGACAGAAGAAAAGCACAATAGTTCCATTTACATGCCCAAAAAGGGGTGGGAAGAAGTGCAACTTATTTAACAAATACTTTGCTAAATGTGTTGATTCAGATGTTAAACCCTCTTCTTCTGTATCTACTGCCTTGTATTAAGGTGTTAATAATATTAATTGCTGTGATGATAAGTCCCAAGTGCTCATGGGTTTTAAAAAAAAAAAAAAAAAAAAAGGAAGGAAGGAAGGAAGAAAGCCCAGACAGGAAATGAAAGGTTAAAAGCTATTAAAGGCAACAAAAGGAATCACTGATAGGTGTTAGCTGGCAAGACTTTCAGCAAAACAAAAGGCTGTAGATTGACTGTAAGAGGCTCTTCACATTCATAAGCACATACTAATGACCTGTTAGAAGTGTGTTACTGCCTACAAGTGTCAAGGCGCCCAAATAATTCCCATTTGTTGACATGACATCTTAGTTGTAGAAAAGCCATTTTGCAGGAGTTCCAAAACGGCCCCTTTGCTCTGTTGTCCTTTAATCTGATTTGGACACAGACTGTTCCAAAAAGATGCAAATTGTTGTGTTGTTTCACTGGTGTCTACGTCTTTGTCTTTCACAAAGCCACCCCTCATGTATAATGATCTCCAAAAGTATCACAGCATTTTCTGATAATGATAATATAGTCCCTGTTGGTTGCACATCTTTCTTAAAACTTCTATTTATGTGTGTGCATGACACCACCTCTCACATTTGAGGAATTCTAATTATGATTTTTAGGCCTATAACACTGTCAAACCTTTCTTTATTTCCTCATGTTTTCTTTCCCCTTTCTCATGTCTAACCAGGATATTTCAGTATATATTAAGGCTGTTTTTTTCTGCTTTAAGGCCTAAGGAACGCTCCTCGCTGCTGGTCGGTCATCCAGCCTTTGCTCTGTGCCGTGTACATGCCCAAATGTGAGAATGGTCGAGTGGAGCTGCCCAGCCAGAGCCTGTGTCTGGCTACACGTCGTCCATGCAGCATCGTGGATCAGGAGAGAGGCTGGCCAAACTTCCTGAAATGTGACAAATTCCCAGTGGGCTGCTCGGTAAGATTAGAGTGTGCCACTGGGGGAAACCCTCTTTTCATGACCCGGTCAGAGGTCATGATCAGCTGGAGAGTAGCCAGCTCAGTCTGTACAATGGGTTAGGCCTCCAGTGAAATTACCTCACTCTTGTTTTCCACATCTGAAGCATTTATCAAACACTAAAAGCTGACCAATATAAGGATATAAGGTGATAGCAGATTAACTAGGCCACAGGTGTCAAACATGCAGCCCAGGAGCCAAATCTGGCCCGTCAAAGGTTTCAATCCGGCCCGTGGGATGAATTTGTAAAATGCAAAAATTACACTGACAATATTAACGATCAAAGATGTTAGAATCATTTTAGGTAAATTCAATCTAAAGTGGATCAGATCAGTAAAATACTATCATAATAACCTATAAATAATGAAAACTACTAATTTTCTCTTTGTTTTAATGTAAAAAAAAAAGTTACATTTCACAAAAATGTTTACATTTACAGACTAGCCTTTTAGAAAAAATGTAAATAACCTGAAATGTCTTAATAGACGTATGTGGAATTTTAAAAATATTCTCCCTGTTATTAAATGTTTTGTGTATTTGTAGACAAACTGTGATCTGTACGTTGTAATGCACATGTATAAATGATGAACTGAGATGTAATATTGTTAACATTGCACTTTGAATTTTCAGGCTGTTCATGTTATGTTCAGGTACAGTTCGTGGATTTAAACATTTTCATTACAGAATTTTACTTTTTTCACTCAAACGTTCTTATACTATTATATATATTATTTTACTGGTCCGGCCCACTTTATATAATATTAGGCTGTATGTGGCCCTTGAATTAAAATGAGATTGACACCCCTGAACAAGGCAATATCACACTGACCCCAGTCCCAAAAAATTGGGATTGAACTGTTGCTATTAGAACCTGCTTATTTCGTAGTAAAAACACATTAAGTCACTCAACATGAAACTCAAAGTAATTAATGAATAAATATGGAATTGAATATTAGAAAAGCTGTTAGGAAGGATTTTTTCCAATTTCCCATTAACTTATTTGTTTATTCATTTATTTCAAATATAACATTAAATCCAAGCCACAAAAAGATTTATATAAAAGGAAAGGAAAACATTTGAAAAGGAGCAGGTTGAAGTTTAATTTATAATCTCCCACCCCCTTACCCCATCCTTCTACGTATCCTAAATTCCCATTTCAGATCCCATAAGTTAAACAAAAATCCTACACATATCAGACAAAATTCTGACTAACTACAAGACACAAAAATCCTATACATATCAAGAATAGACTCTGTCCATTTTGCAACAGCATTTCACATCAAAATAAACCCTTTCGTAACAGTAATAATACTCATATCAAAACTATCAACTGGAAAATATGTAAAGCACTGATTAATAGAAGAAATGAAGAAATTCCAAGGTAAGATATTGATCCCACAATGGGGAAATTCATTGATTAAGGCAACAGCAGGATATAGTGCAAGAAACTGTGCATGCATAAGGACAAATAATCAATACAAAAAATAATAACAGTTATAAAACTCCACAGGTTATATACATATTTAGATAAGAAGCAAACCTGCAGTATGTCAGACAGTACAGATGGGAGACAAACATAAAAGAGCTCTACTGCTGGGGAGCACATACAGTATGTTTATCATTCACTGTGCATTTTAACAACTCTTTAACATTCACATTCAGGATGCCGCTGGAGCTCACCTTTTCTTTAACTTCGTCCACAGAACGAGGTGCAAAAGCTGAAGTTTAATACCTCAGGCCAGTGTGAAGCCCCACTGGTGAAGACGGACATTCAGTCGAGTTGGTATAAGGACGTGGAAGGTTGTGGCATCCAGTGTGACAACCCTCTGTTCACTGAGGAGGAGCACAACGACATGCACGCCTACATCGCCTACTTTGGCACCATCACCCTCCTCTGCACCTTCTTCACACTTGTAAGCCCAAACCACAGTATCAAATCATACTGTTCTATGAGAGGCGGCTTGTCGTTCTTGTATTTAATCGTGTACTGTGGGTCTGCTGCAGATGCTGACTTTTTGTCATTTCTCCGGTTTCAGGCCACATTTCTCGCCGACTGGAAGAACTCCAACCGCTACCCAGCCGTCATTCTCTTCTACATCAATGCCTGTTTCTTTGTGGGCAGTATCGGCTGGCTGGCCCAGTTCCTGGATGGGGCACGCAAGGAGATTGTGTGCAAGAGTGACAACACCATGCGTCTTGGGGAGCCCTCGTAAGTAAACCTCCTTGACCCACTTGGACTGACATTCGCTTACATTCAACTTGATTCTTTTTCAACAAAAGGTATATATTTTCTCTTGACTTTGTAGACACATTCTGGGACATTTAGTGACTCAGCTTTTTTATTTTTTTGCTAAATTCATATTGTGGATTTTTTTTTAACCCTTTCATGCATAGTGGTCACTACAGTGGACAGTTATTCTACGGCTGTTCTCTTGTATATTCATGGATGTTATTGTTTTATTTGCATATCACCCGACACAGTGGACACTCATGCACCATCCCAAACACTGACATTCATACCATTACTGTAAGTTTCCTGTTCTTGATAAACGTAATCTGCATTAACATATTTATTTTTTATTGGGAAGCAGGTGCAAATCAATGTATGTCTGTCACTGTAGACAGAAATTTAAACATACACCCGTCTAGTCACATGTACACACGTATACACATGCATAAGTGCATCATTACATTTGACGGTCATACCTAAAACAATAAAAGATAGAAGAAAAATAACACAAAACATATGAGTATTTTATAGCCCCTTAAACCTAACCAACTCCATCCCACAGATCTTTTTCTAAATTTCATGAGATGTTGGATATTTCAAATAAATACATAAAAATACAAAATAATAATAAAGAGTTAGATCATAGCTCCAGCTACATGGAGTGCCTCCTTCCTAGCAGTAAAATATTTGAGTGTAAATCAGTTGATAAATGTTATTAGATTGTAATTAGCAGGGTTTTTTTTTTAAACAAAAAGTAGTTTTTTTTAATATTATCTGAGTAATAACTAGTCTTAGAGTATGTTAAAATGTGAGTAAACATCAGATTAGTGGCATTAAAAATGTTTTTTATTTCAAAGTTTTCACACAATATGTCAGTAAATGCATGTTTCTCACTTGAAAAAATTTTAATCATACCAAGTATATTTTGCTCTTTTCTAGTCCAATGATCTCATCACACTTAAAATAAGACAGAATCACCTAAAGAGTAACTTTTCAGTGAGATGTAAGAACTGATTTTTAGACAATAGATCTGGAAAATCTGATTTCAAGAAATCTTACTAAGATAATTTTCACTTGTTCCATTGGCAGATTTTTTGCTTGAATTTAGCAAAAAAAAAAAAAAAAAAAAACGTGAATATGGGTCTCATAATTCATGCATGAAAGGGTTAATGATAATGAATGTGAACCTTTCAGATTATCATTACACAGTGCACAGTGTATTACACAAATAACCCCATAGTGATTAAATATATTTACAATTATAGAAAAAAATATTTGTGTCATTGCTGTGGCACAGATCCTAAATCAAGTGGAGACTGTTGATGTGAATATAGCACATACAATAAATATTATGCAATTTAGTAACATTAGGCATAATTGTCATAATAGTAATTAAACAAATTTTCCAGTCTCAGGTATTAAGACTATTTTACTGACAGTTATTAACATTATTTTGTTACAGTTATTCCAGTCAACTATCCAAACAAAACAAAAATGATCCAAAAATCAGTAGAATGTCATGAAATTAATAAAACCATTACAGAAACAGGCTGTTGAAACTGATCTATGAACATCAGGGGTCATAGGAAACCAGGTAATTTAACCTCCTGAGACCCAGTAAGTAAAGGTTTTGACATTTTTTCATTAATTAATCATCTTTATTGGAAACAGCACGATGCAATGGTTTTTTCAGACACAATATTTATTAATTTATTTATTTATGGAACGTCCTTTGCGGTGGATTTTTTTTTTTTTTTTTTTAAGTAAAAATGTTAAACTCTTGTCCACTACAGAGGACAAAACTGCACTGCTGGATCTCAGGAGGATATATACATTCAAGAAAGAGTATTGAACAGCACCTCATTACAAAAACAGTGGAATATTGAGGCAAATTGGCGACAGTAGTCTGTAAGGGGATAGAAACAAGTTTTAGAGCAGTCGAAGACATAATCAGTCAGTAAAATAACAACTAAAACAGCTAAAAGTAAAAACAATTATTGGATAAAAGAGTCATAAAGAGCCATAATAAATTTGAAATAAAACATAAAATAAGAAAAACATTGCACCCTGTTGCGTTGTACTCTGCAGGTCTTCAGAGACGTTGTCATGTGTCACCATCTTCATCATCGTTTACTACTCGCTGATGTCTGGTGTGATCTGGTTCGTCATGCTGACCTACGCCTGGCACACGTCCTTCAAAGCCTTGGGCACCACCCACCAGCCCCTCTCTGGTCGAACATCCTACTTCCACATGGTCACCTGGTCCATCCCCTTCGTCCTCACTGTGGCTATCCTGGCAATCGCAGAGGTGTGTCCAGAGCTGTGCACTATTTAACCCGTACAAACCCAAACATCCACCAGCAAACAAAAGTATCTGCTGATCTAAAATATTTACTAACTGTTGATCCACTAATCCTATCAATACATATAAGTAATTCAGGTAAAATTCATGGTCATCAGATGTGACCATTTGGACGTTCAGAGGGTCCATAGTGAACGTGGATACACCATCATCTTAGTTTTACCACATATTATCATTATTTATTGATGGTGGTGTTTCACCTTTTATTAATAATATTTTTAATTGCATTGGCTATTAATTCTTGTGATGTTCTTTCATATTTTGGTATGGATTTAGGCTTGCACTGTAAAAAAAAATGACTGTAGAATTAACACCAAAAAGTTGTAAAATTGCAACATAAAAAAACTGTAAGTGACAATACAATGCAAAGTTGTTTATTTGAAAAGATTTTTGTGTTAATGATTGAATCAAATATAGCTGTAGTTCTTACAGGAAGCGTATGTGAACAAAACCAGATTTGTATGTAGAAATGATGTATTTCTATTGTTTTTAGAAAATAAAATTGTAAATTGAAATACAATGTGGTGCCGTTTAAATTGCAAGACCATAATGTTGAAATAACGGCATATTTGCTTTTATATATATATATATATATATATATATATATATATATATATATATATATATATATATATATATATATATATATATATATATATAAAGGTTATAAGAAAGTAAACATTGAACAATGTAACATTTAAAATTTGTAAATGAATGGGTTGGTAGAGCTGGTAGAGCGGCTTGTCCAATAACCAAAGGGTTGGTGGTTTGAATCCTGGATCCGACTGTCCATATGTCAAAGTGTCCATGGAAGACACTGAACCCTAAATTGCTCCCAATTGGACCTGGTGGTTTTGGAAAGTGCTTTGGACACCATGTAGGTGTAGAAAATGCACTAATGCAGTCCATTTACTATTTAAATCCAGTGTTAAATGTACAGGTTTAAAATGTTAAATCTACATGTTACTCCATAAATATGTTTACAGTTGGATGTGTTTTTTACAGTATTGTTCTGGAAACCACAGCTGCCAGTTTTTTTCTGCAAAAACAACAGAATTTTTTTACAGTGTGTGCAATAGTTTTATTTATTTATCTATTGGTTCTGTATACTGCCCCATGCTTCAGGATGCCATGTCAGAGTATGTGTGTGCACTGGAATGTCTTTTTGTGTATACCGTGTGCTTTGTATGGTGTTGCAACCCTGTTGCACTATTGCCCACAACGAATTTCCCCCTGGGGACAATAAAGTATATATTATCCTATCTTCTGCATCATTGATTCACCAGTAAAACCCATAGAGTTGGATCAATGACAGTGGATGGACACACTTGGTTTATGTTCAGTTTACGATATAATTTGATTAAAACTTTAACTTTAATCTGAGTTTTTATGAACATCAACATGATTTTACACTGAAAATCTCAAAATATAGAGGATAATATTATATTAAATGGTGATAAATCGCTTAAGAAAAGTTAAATATAGAGAATAAAATATTTTGGAATTGCCACAGAAGTAGCACTGGATATTTGTTGGTTAACAAAGCTGTTACCGATCATGTCACTTTTAATTTACGTTGCATTCTTTTGTGTGTTGTGTGGTTCTCCATAGGTGGATGGAGACTCAGTGAGTGGGATCTGTTTTGTGGGATACAAAAACTACAGATACAGAGCTGGGTTTGTGCTGGCACCCATCGGTGTGGTCCTTGTTGTGGGTGGCTACTTCCTCATTCGGGGTGAGCAGCAAAACAGTAAACAACTAATGTCTTCTTTATCCACATTGAAGTGATTTTTTAATGCTTCTATTTGTGTCCTTCCTTTTGCAGGTGTCATGACTTTGTTTTCCATTAAGAGTAACCACCCTGGACTGTTGAGTGAAAAAGCAGCAAGCAAGATCAATGAAACCATGCTGAGACTTGGTTAGTACCTGTGTTAAACTGTTTCTAATTCATATAACATTGTTGATCTGCAATACTGAAACTAAAAAACTAAAAGACAACCTTATTAGATGTACAAGCAACCAAATAAAAACGCTTTTAAGCACTACATCATATGTTGGTGCAGTGACCGTTTGTTGCAGTATGAAGTAAAAGCTTCTGGTAATGATCCAGGGTTTGTCTTAAACGTCTTCATTACAATTTCACTTAAAATAGTGGATTATGAAGTTAATATTACAGTTTTAAAGTTGCATTAACATCACTCTTGATTTCAGAAGTGAGAAAAAATTGTTTCTTCTTATAAAAAAAACACTTCTAGAAGTAAAAAAAAAAAAAACTGTTCGTTGCATCTCAGTCATGAGTTCAAGGATGTCTGGCTTGAGAACAACATATTAAGTGTTGATGAACCCTGTTCAGAGTAACAAAAGACTGAATAAAAATAAACCCATTGAAGCCAGAAGTAAACTCCTGTCATCATCCAATCATATTCTTTATTCACATCACTTCAACTCCAGTGTGAAATACATCTAAAAAGTCTTGAAGAAACCCTGTCATCAAGTAAAACTGTAATAGGAAATGGAAAGAAGTTCTTCTGTCCATTAACATAATTTTACTCATTTGTATAAGCTTCCTTTCTGCAGTTTCATGAATGTGTAATCTCTAATATTAGTGATGTTTCAGTCATCTCATGCTGCTGTGTTTGTCCTTGTCAGGTATATTTGGATTCCTCGCTTTTGGCTTTGTTTTCATCACATTTGGCTGTCATTTCTACGATTTCTTCAACCAGGCTGAATGGGAGAGAAGCTTCAGAGATTATGTGCTGTAAGTTTATTCTTCTTCCAAAGGCTGTACAATAATTGCACTTTTGTTAGTCACTTATATGTACACTTTAGTACGACATAATACAGTAACACAGTTTTACACCTGCCTGGCCGACAGCGGCTGCATAACAAACTAGTCTTTTACAGCCACTTCTCCATGTGTAACATTTGCATCGAAACACACACGAATCCACAAACTAATGTTACTGAGATCCCAAATCGCTGCCCAGCCGCTCCGCTCACACCAGTCAATGCAACCCTGTTTCCCCACAATGTTGACACTGGCTGGATTGGAATTAATTTACCCTCAAATATGTAAACCACTCTCTCCTGCCCTGACAAGTAAAAGGCTGTAGTTATTTACCAAATGCAGCAGCTGAATGTAGCTCAGTCATACGGTCAGAAAGTGTAGGAGGCACAGACTGATAATCTCTGTGATATTTTCAACAGGTGTGAAGCCAACGTGACAATCGCCTCTCAGACCAACAAGCCAATCCCAGAATGCACCATCAAAAACAGGCCTAGCCTCATGGTGGAGAAAATCAACCTGTTTTCCATGTTTGGGACAGGAATCGCCATGAGTACCTGGGTCTGGACCAAAGCCACCATCCTCATCTGGAAGCGCACCTGGTGCAAGTCAGTAACCAGCAACATCGATATTATTAATATTCTCTACTTGTCTCAAAGGATTAGGTTTCTGCGTCTTAAATATTAGTTTTGTTTTCTCTTCCCACTATGGCTACATGCCCATCCATGTCCCTACATGGTGATGAGGATATGATAACAGTATGGGAAAGGTCTCGTTTCTATGCCCTAATGAAGTGATGTTTCTCTCAACGGGACTTGTAAACTGTATTTACTCAACGACTTACTGATCTAAAATATCAAGTATCTGTTGATCCACTAATCCTATTAATACATGCAAATAATTCAGGTAACATGTAGTTTGTCATCTTTTCATGGTCATCAGATATGACCATATGGATGTTCAGAGGCTCTGTAGTGAACATGGAAACACTATCATCTTCTGCAACATTGATTCACCAGTAAAACCCTTGTAGTTTCACAAATGACAGTGGGTGGAGACGCTTTTAAGTTCAGTTATTGATATATTTTGCTGAAAAACTTTATCTTCAGTTCTCCTTTTTTCATATAATTGCCTTTGAATTTACTCAGAGTTTTTATGAACATCTACATGATCAGCAATGGGAATATTGGAAAATACTTGATTTTCACTGAAAAATGCAAAATGCTGAGGATCTTATGATGATGAATGATGATAAATCACTTGGGAAAGGTAAGGAAATATAAAGAAAAATTCATTTGGAAGACGCCACAAAAATCGTGCTAGGTTTTTAAGGTGTAAAAATCCAGGAGGCATATACCGGTACATTTAGTCCGTTTTTATGCTATAGATCGATGCATTATCTCATCTTCTCTTTTCCTGTACATGTAAACAGAATTATTGGCCGCAGCGACAATGAACCTAAAAGGATCAAGAAAAGCAAGATGATCGCAAAGGCATTCGCGCTGAGGAAGGAACTTCACAAAGACCCAGAGAAAGAGCTGTCCTTCAGCATGCACACTGTGTCTCATGACGGGCCAGTGGGTGAGTGTTTCAGCTGCTCAGATACTGTAGAGTACACTGAGAAACTGTTCCTCTGTAACATGTAAATCATGTTTCATAGTGTGTGCATACTCCCATCTTGTGGTAGGTAGTTAAAACTGCATGAACAGTCTATTTGTCTTAATATTAATATGGTTATAGGTTAATCTAGTGGTTGGAAAGTTCCAGT
The DNA here is from genome assembly GCF_902148855.1 of Sphaeramia orbicularis. Classification (NCBI taxonomy): domain Eukaryota; kingdom Metazoa; phylum Chordata; class Actinopteri; order Kurtiformes; family Apogonidae; genus Sphaeramia; species Sphaeramia orbicularis. The sequence continues at coordinate 43,975,814 of NC_043968.1, read as the reverse complement.
TATATTCCCTTGCTAACATTGTTCTAGTAAAATATTCTCATTTAGAAGTTTCATATTTGTGGTTTATTATACGATAATCATCAATATAAAAAATAGGAAATATACTCTCTTACGATGTTAACATGGCACTGCTATTTTAATAGAGTGAGCTCAGAATGGTCTCTTAATGTGTGCTAGCTATAAAATGAACACAGGAATCAAAATTATCAGGTTTTGAGATTTGTGAATGTTATGTTGATCCAGATGTGTGTATCTGTACATTGGTCTTCATTAAGATAGTCCAATAATCACTGTATTAAATGGAGAATCTGACTGATGTGAAGCTTGTTGCTCTCACTGCATAATGTCCTCTACTAAGATGACTATACAATTGTAGCAGTCCTAATTTGCTTTTATGTCTATGGTAACAATATATTCATTGAAAAAAACATAGAATGTTTTTAGTAACATATATTGTAAACTGGTTTACAGCAGCTATTAGTTGCATCTAAATTGAGAGGTTGTGTGTTATGTCTTCTCATTAATAGCTGGAATCAATTTTGACTTAAATGAGCCGTCCAATGACATGTCATCAGCGTGGGCTCAGCATGTGACCAAGATGGTGGCTAGGCGAGGTGCTATTCTGCCTCAGGACATCTCTGTTACTCCCACTGGCACACCAGGTAAGAGCTGCATGACCTTTACATTACATCTAATTATGCAGATGCTTTCAGTTCACCCCTTATTCCTCCTTTTATTCTCTCTGTCCTTGTGTCCTTCAGATCTTTTAATCTTATTTTTTTCTCTTTCCCTCCATGAAAGCAAAGTTTGTTGATGATGAGTGTCTTTCCTTGTAATTTTTTCACAGTTCCTCCACCAGAGGAGAGGAACAGACTGTGGATGGTGGAAGCTGAGATTTCACCTGAGATGATAAAGAGGAAAAAGAAAAAGAAGAGGAAGAAGGAGGTGCGTCCAGTGGAGGAGGTGGTGGACCACCAGGCTTATCGCCAGCGTGAGTTTGGCCGCAGCTCAGTGCCCCGCCTGCCCAAACTGCCCTGCCATCCCAGCCTGGTCGCCAACCTGCAGCAGCGGCAGCAGCAGAAGCTGGAGGACAACGTCCTGCCGGGGTCCTTCCCAGACTTCCAGCCGTCACACCCTCTGTCCTGTGAGGAGCGGTGTCCCTACGCCTCCTGCCAGAATAATCAGATCAGCTACGGCCACGGCCTGCTCTCCGACCACATGAACTTTAAAGACCGCCCGGAGGATCTGGGCCTCAGCCCTCGGTGTCGTGGCTCCTCCTGGCAGCCCAGTGCACCGCCCCAGTACGGCAGAGAAGACCACAACAACGGGCTTTCAGAGAGACTAGCCCACGTGGCTCGGGTTCCGGCGGGCAGGAGGGCTGGATATGGACCCATACACTCCCGGACAAATCTAATGGAGGCAGAGCTCATGGATGCGGACTCTGATTTTTAAATAAAACCTCTAATATTTTGAAGCTGTTCAACCTTTGTGGTACACAGACAGTAAGCTACAAAAAGTGCTGGATACTTTCTTACTAAAGTGCACCCAGTTTTCAGCTGTTTTTATTTTCATTTTGTTTGTTTTCTTTAATTTTGGAAGAAAAAGCAAAGGGATAAAGTAAGTGAGAAATATGTTGTGAATATGTTTATGAGATATATTTTTATTTTTTGTGTCCAGTAAAACTTTATAGGTAAGTCCATGATGAGAAAAAATGAGGCAGCTAAACTGTAAATGGCTTGAAACAATGTTAATGTTAGTTATGAAATCTCCATCCGTTCATCAGCTTACATCATTTCAGCCAGACCAATCCTGTTGGCCTATTTTTGTGCGATAACTCCAAAGGACACTACATTTTAAGACTCAAGCAACCCTATAAAACTATTTGAGAGTGAAACATATTGTTGCTTCGTACTTCCTTTAAGTCTGCGTTAGAAACAGACTGTGAGTGAATTATACAGGTTAGTGTTTAGCCATTGCTCTTTCATCACTACTTGTACATATTTTTGTGTAACCTGAAGAGTCCGTTTAACACTAACACATGTCAGTATATTTCAGAATACTGAAATATATTGTTTTACCATCATTTCAGGAATAGGAAATGGTTTTGTTAATTTGTGAATAATATTAAACCTTACAAGCACATACAGAATAATTATTTTTATTATTGTGTTACCTGGGCCGACATGTTTATTGATGATTTACTTTTTACAAATCCCAGTTTTCTGTGTTTGGCTTTAATGAACTGTCCATCATTATCCTTGTATATTTCGGAACAGACATTTCCCCTGTACAAATGTATTTGACTATGTTTCTACAGCAGTATTTCTAGTTTTATTCACCTGTTGTACATATTCAAGGTGAACTGGACTGCAAACATGCTTTTCCTTTAGTCCAGTTGAAAATATTTTGTATGATGTATTTTAAACTGCAGTTTCTTTTTTTGAAGTGTATTTGTTATCCACTTTTTTCATTTTAGTATTTCCAACTCGAATAGTCCTTGTATTTTCTGTTTTGTAATGTTTGTGCACTGTATATAGGCTGTTCATAGACTGCTCATGAGGGTATTATTTGTACAGAATTGTATATCAAATGACTTGATTATTGTGCTGAGATAAAGGGAAGAGTCAATTATGCTATAAGAAGTTGTCACTGTACTTGTGCTGTAACCAAAATTTCAGCAAGTATCGTCATCATCAGCATCATTTTACACCCAGTGTGGATGAATGATGCAGAAGTAGACTGACATAGCTAATGCACATTAGTTTTTCTATTGTAAGTGTCTAGATACTCATAAAATGTGTATGAGAAAAAAATTATTTATGGATTTAGTAGTTAAGCTGGCTGTATGTGTTACTACGTTGTATGAATTCAACAATACAGACAATAAACTGCATTTAGGATATTTGGAGTATTGAAACAAAAATGAAGCATAGCTGATATGTACCCAGAAAGACACATTAAATGAAGACATCAGTGGAAAAGAAAAAAAAAAAAAAAGTTTAGTTTGTCAAGATTTAACCACAGGCTTTTTGTTTGTTGCTTCATGTGTTGTCTTTTTTTACTGTGTAACAAAGTCAATAACTGTCACTTTTATTGTGCAGCTGTTCTTTTATATGTAAATAAACGTGATCACACAAGTTTTGTTATGATTTTTGTCAGACCTGCTGATCATAGAACAGAACTGTCTTTGTTCAACTGGGGGTGATAAACCTGACAAAAAAAAAAAAAAAAAAAAAATACACAAAAGTGGAAAAACCAGATAAACCGAAAGAAAGCGGTGGAAAATAAACAGAAAGAATTTATTTTTATAACTGGATAAAAAGGTTTACCCTAAACAAAAATTGAGGAATCAGTCCCCATCACCCTTCTCCTCCTGCACAAAAGGTTAGGAAAAAAAAAAAAAAAAAAATCTTAGGTAGCCTAAATACTACTTACACAAATCCAGATTTCAAAATATTGCTCGAGTCTTCTCTCATTTGTTGAATGAGCTCTCATTATTATTTTTTACAAATTAAAATAAATAAAGAACTACAAGCAGAAAGAGGGAGAAATAAAGATGAAGACCTTATTTAAGAAAAAAAAATGGATAAAAAGTATCAAACTAAAACAGAAGCGTGAAGCCCATCCCCATCACCCTCCTCTTCCTCCTCCTCCTCCTCTTCCTCCTGTATGTATTAGTGTACTGAGAGTCCGGGTCCAACCACCCGCAGAGAACCGGCGGACTTTATAAAGAGGGACTGAAGCCAGGGCGCACACATGACGCTGGAGCTCCACTCACGGACTAAACGCAGACCATGTCCCACAGAAAGGGCTGCCTGGGGCCGGATGATGTGGAGAATGTGCGCCGGAGACCAGCTGATCTGTCAGGTGAGGACAAACCACTCTGATCCACCACGTTTATCCGTGAACCGTCTTCAGAAAACTGCGCTTCTGTCTCCAAAACACATTTCTAAACTTTCAGCTTGAATTGCGTTTAGTGTTTACATGGTCTAGGTTTACCTGAGACTGTGTCTGAGGCACTTATTCAAATCACCTGCGAAGACGAAGCTCACAGTCATGTCAGGCTTTGTGTTTGACCACAGAGAAGACACAGTTTTAGAGGTTTTATTCAACACCGGTTTAAAAGTGGAAAAGCGCACCTTAAAAAATACAGGCTTTGTAATCAGAGACTGATTTCCCTAAATTCCAATCATCACAAATTTACAATTACACAACAGTTAATATTCATCCACCTTCTCACATCATGGTGTATTTTACTACTGTACTGTTGTAAGGGTTTGGGACTTTGGACTAACTTTATCTCCCTTCAGTTTGTAGTTGTTTTCAAAGTTAAACATAGTCATTTTGTTGGTTTGATTAACAAACTAATGTGGTTTGAAGGAAATATTTATCCATAGGTATCAGATACAGATCTGCATCAGTGACTTCCAGTAACCTCCAAACTGAACTAAATATTATCCTTTTTGAATAACTTTGATCAGAAATGTTGAGTTCCTGGGGCTCGTGGCAGAAGGATGACAGGCTATAATTTATACCCAGCATGGTCCTATTTTTATTTTCAAGCGTAGCAGAGTTAGCATATTTTTCTGATCTCTATGTGTTGCAATGCATTGAAAATGCATCATCTGTGCTAGACAGCAGTCGACTAAGTGGGGGCAGAGGGGACAGTCAGCATGACTCTCAGGAGGTTTTTGTTAGTCACACACATTTCCATGGGACAGACTGAGGCTGTTGGATATGCCTGTCAGGTACCTCCTCCTTACCTTTACCACTGGATCCCCCTCAGTCCATAATGTGAAGCTGTGGACTGAAGTGGAGGCTTGACCATTTTCTTACCTAAACATTTCAGACATGCATATGGACAATGAACATCATCCTCGGTTTCCACGGAGACAGTCCCAAAATGAAAGGCATCATCCAGAACTAGGTGCAGTGGAGACACCCTCTTCAGAAGCCTCTGCACCCCACGTCTACTCATACACACCCAAATGTTTCCTGTCTGTTAACAGAGGTGAGTGACACCTCATACATTCAATGTACCATAGACAAGCAAAACGCAGGAGTTATAAAACTGATGCATTATTATTCTTGTTATTTACAACATAAATAGACATACAGTCAAAAATGTTATTTCAAAATTAAAATTTTGTTCCTTTCATTGTCTCCAGATGTATGATACTTTTACTCTGTGTGGTGCATAACATCTGGTAATTTGTAACACTAATTATAACTTTTGTTTTTTTCTCATTTTAATTCATTTTCTGACACAGACAGGGTTGTCTGTAAACACATCTCACATACCATCTTTCCAGTCAATCATGCTTGTGATGGTGAACATGACTCTTAAGACATTCATTCATTTTACAAACCACTTAATCCTCTAGAAGATTACCCCCTTACCATCAACTGATGAAGGTGGGGTAGACCATGGATGCGTCACCAGTTCATCTCAGGGCTGACATATACAGACAAATAACCATTCACTCTCACATTCACACCAACAGGTGATCTACATTGACCAATTTACGCACACAGACAAGGGGAGAACATGCAAACTCCACACAGAAAGGCACAGTAACACATTCTGGGCAGAATTCCTAATCATAATTTGCAAAATGACATCTCTGTTTAACTATGAAAGCAACTCCAAATTGTTGGAAGATGAAGGTAGGCAAATGCCGTCATCCTTGTCATCTTCTGCTGATCCGGGTCACAGGGGCAGCAGCCTCAGCAGAGGAGCCCAGACAGCCCTGTCCCTAGCCCCTTCCACCAGCTCTTCCGGGAGAATCCTGAGGTGTTCCCAGGCCAGCCAAGAGATATAAGCCCTCCAGGGTGTCCTGGGTTGGCCCCAAGGTTTCCTCCTGGACAGACATGCCTGAAACCCCTCCCTAGGGAGGCGTCCAGGAGGCATCCTCACTAGATGCCCGAACCACCTCAACTGGCTCCTCTCAACGTGGAGGAGCAGTGGCTGTACTCTGAGTCCCTCCAGGATGTCCTAGCTCCTCACCCTATCTCTAAGGCTGAGCCCAGCCACCCTGCAGAGGAAACTCATTTCGGCCGCTTGTACCTGCGACCTCATTCTTTCAGTCATTACCCAGAGCTCATGACCATAGGTGAGGTTTGGAATGTAGATCAACCAATAAATCGAGAGCTTCACCTTTCAGCGTAGCTTCCCCTTCACCACAATGGGGGAATGGGCGTGGGAGGAGTTCGGTGAGGACATGGAGGAAGACTATCAATCGGCTCCAAAGAGATTCTGGCAAACCCTCCGGTGCCTTGGGGGGGACAGTGGCCACTCGCCCACACTGTGTACAGTGGGGATGGGAAGTAGCTGACATCAACTGAGGATATAGTTAGGCGGTGGAAAGAATACTTTGAGGAGCTCCTCAATCCCACCAACATGCATTCTGTGGAGGAAATGGAGCAGAGACCAGGAGATGAATGGACCAATCTCCGAGGCAGAAGTCACTCAGATAATGAAACTACTCTGCGGCAGCAGAGTCCCAGGGGTTGTTGAGATCTGCCCTGGGTATCTCAAGGCTCTGGATGTTGTAGGGCTGTCTTGGCAGACATGCCTCTGCAACATTGCATGGACATTGGGGGTGGTGCGTTTTGGAGTGGCAAACCGGGGTGGTTGTCCCCATCTTTAAGAAGGGGGACCAGAGGGTGTGTTCCAACGATAGGGGGCTCACACTTCTCAGCCTCCCCAGTAAGGTCTATCCCAGGGTACTGGAGAAGAGGGTATGGTCGATAGTTGAACCTCAGGTCGAGAAGGAGCATTGCAGTTTTCGCCCCCAGACGTGGAACCATGGACCAGCTCTTTACCCTTGCTAGAGTGCTGGAGGGGGCATGGGAGTTTGCCCATCCAGTCCACATGTGTTCTGTGGATTTGGAGAAGGCTTACGACCATATCCCCATGGGCATCCTGTGGGGGGTGCTACAGGAGTATGGGGTGGATGGTCCCTTTTTAGCAGCCATTCAGTCTCTGTACCGAAGTAGTGTGGGCCTGGTCCGTGTAGCCAGCAGTAAGTCAGACCTGTTCCCACTGAGGGTTGGACTTTGCAAAGGCTACCCTTTGTTCTGTTAATGACTTTTATGGACACAATGTCTAGGCGCAAATTCAGTGGTGTCAGGATCTCGTCTCTGTTTTTTGCGGATGATGTGGTCCTCTTAGCATCATCGAGCAGCGACCTCCAGCTCTTGCTGGGACATTCGCAGCCGAGTGTGAAGTGGCTGTGATGAAGATCAGCACCTCCAAGTCTGAGGCCATGGTCCTCAGTCGGAAAAGGGTAGAGTGCCCACTCTAGGTTGGGGAGGAAGTCCTACCTCAGGTGGAGGAGTTTAAGTATCTCGGGATCTTGTTCTTGAGTGAGGGCAGGATGGAGCGGGGGATCGACAGGTGGATCAAGGCGGTGTCCGCAGTGATTCGGACGTCGCCCCGATCTGTTGTGGTGAAGAGGGTTGGCAAATGTGTCAAGTACAGTACACATCAGTACAGTAGTAAAGTATGCCTTGATGTGAGGAGTAAGGTGAACATTAACTCTTATATAATTGTAAATGTGTGATGATCAGAATCCAGGGGAAAACACTCACTGACTGATTTAAAGCATATATATAAGAAGTCGCATTTCCCTTTAAAGCAGTGTCTTGTATTAAAAAAAGTCTTCTTGGTCATCAAACGCAAAGTTAGTTAAGGTTTAGCCCCACAGATGATTTTAACAATTGCTTTAGACACAAACCCAGATTTAATGTAAAGCAACAACGTCAACACAACACACAGACCTGCTGTGAGGTGACGGAGCTAACCACTGCGCCACCGTTCCACCCTTGACTCGAAAACATCCTTTACTAATCAGCAATGTGAGGTATTTTATACTGAGTACAATAACTTGTGACCCAGTAGTCTATTTACCCAGTAGTAAATAAAGCACCAGTTATGACCTCTGACAATAATTTTCTTCAGCAGTATGAGATTTTTGATATTTTCCGTCTAAAACCACCACTTCAGGTTCTGAAGTGGAGAAATCCTCCTACATATGTTTTATCTTGTCTTTCCATGTGGAAACTGTTCATACACTTGTGCTCTACTGTATCCAGGAGGACATGGGGTTTCACCGCGGTCTATGGCATCATGGTATGGTGATGAAGGCTGGCACGAAGCTACCACTAAGACCACAATCAGAGCTGAGAATGAGGTGGAGGCCCACAGGGAGGCCAACAACTATAAGGTGAGAAATTATCATGTCGGGGTGAATCATCGAAATGTACCGCGCAGTTTTTAACACACTGGAAAACCAAAGAATGTTTTCCATGGATTGTTTCTTCTTCTACTTTCTCAAAATGTGTTGCTCTCTCCATATTGTGAGAACATTATAAAAGTAAATGCATGTTAGTAATCCTGTTGATTCGTAATGAGGACAGTGAGGGGAAAGAATGATGCTCATAAAAGAAATATGCAAGTTAAAGGGAAGGTCAAGATAACACTGAGCTGCTTAACCTTCTTTATAAATTGATTCACAAGGTCCATTAACTCCTATCCGCTTTTAATGACCACACTTATCTCTGTTAATTCTATATATGTCATGTTACTGTTTTGTTTAGCACTGTTCATATTCTTTGTTGTGACATATTTTGATCTAAAACCTTGTCATGTATCTCAGTTTGGTTTCAGAAAGTGGAAAGGCAACGTAACAGAGAGGCCGATTGAAGGCAGATCAGAGATCATCAAAGAGCTGTACTCTGATCTGAGCACTGTTAAGCATCAAGAAGGTTTTTTCTATAGTACTATTCCTGTCCTCAAAATGTTTTATTGTTATGCCTCATTATACAAATCATAATGCAGTTGTTTGTCGGAATACAAAAACAATCAGATTATCCTTGTTTGAGAACAGATAAATCTGTTTTAGCAGTTATGTATACAAAACTCCTACTTAATCATTTTACTTTTTGTGATTACTAATAAAACCCCAAATGCAGGGTTCTTTAATAGACATTTTGTCTTCTGCTTTAGGCTCTCTGATCACTGTTGGAAATGTTGCTTATGTCTTTTTATTTGGATGGTGGATATCTTTATTCTACTTTCTCATTTGTCCTGTGATGTTTCTCACTGTCCTCGGTGCCGTTTATGGTATGTATTCTGTTAACATCTGTATCAACATACTGACTGACTTTCTCCTGTCAAATGAGGAGTTACATGCTTTTCTTACTGCTTTCAGGGAAACTTTGTTGGAAGATGGGGTGTTACTTTATTTGGCCATTTGGGAAATCAATCGAGAAGGTAAATGGATAGTGTGTCACATATTTTGTAATGGAACAGCAGTAAAAATGAAAAGTTGTGGAATGTTTTATGGGTGGTCCCGCTGTAAAATACTTAAAGTGTCATATCTGCTTTTTCAGGCCGGTGAAGTAGTGAGAAGACCTGTTGCAAAACCCCCAAGGTGTGAGGTAATTCCTGAAGAGAGGGACACCGACGACACCAAGGACGGTGTCAGGGACTCCTCACCCCTTTTGGTGTCTTCTCCCATCCCTGTCGAGATTCCAGTCACAGAACCCTCATCCAAAAAACCCTCAACATACTGGGTAAAAATGTCTCAGTGCTCCATGGTGATATTTAGGGATTCAGGGATTCAAACACCAAAGGAACTCTGGGATTTTTTTGGATTCTTTTTACATTGTTGGCCACAAGTTAGTATTCCACTAGGTTAGTGGGGCTGGCCAAGCAGTAACAGATGGACAGCCTTACTACATTTTTGTTTGCCCTTTTAGTAGTAGTAATTTATTTGTCCATTTAACAGAACATGATCTATACATACATACAATTCAGATCTCCATACCAAACGGGTGAAAAAGTGTAGGCTGAAGCAACAGCTTATTTATGCCTACCTTATTTACAACAAGGACAGTTGCAGAAACAAAACAAGATAACAGTAACCTTTCACAACTATTTATGGTAGAAAGATGAATGATACCTCCTTTTGCAGGGAATAATAGCACTTTTAGATGTGTGATTGAAAAAAATGTTTTAACCTAATTTTTTGGCTTAAAAATAGTAAAAAACCCTGAAAACCCCCAATGGACAGAAAATTAACATCTGTTTTTGACCACTGTATGAAACCTGCCTTAAAATGAGGTTCCAATTTTCATAAAACTGTAAAATCTTTACTGTAGGTCCTCTAGGGTCTCTGTTTTGCAAAGCAGTAAGCAGTTTGTATTTTTCCAATATATAAGGGCATAAAATAGCACGAGTTTTCCTAAGTGTTTTGGTAATGGATGGACAAGGGGGAATAATTTCAAGTTTGAATTGTTTATTCAGCATAATTATTAGTATGTACACTGCATATATGTCTACAAAGTCAAATACCTCAATAAACAAATACATTTTAACATATATTTATCTCAGTTTATTAGATATTTGTAACTACTGAAAAAAGAGTAGCAAAAGGTTTTTAAGTTGACCTTACAACTTATAAGTATAATGTAGGTCCAGTAGAAGAGGATCACAGTTATGCTTTGAATTGCACTGACGAACAAAGACTGCAAACATACATTTATGCTGAATATAATGCCATCAAAGTATTTTTAAAACATTTTTCTAAAACATAAAACTTGTGCTGGACACTAGAAGTAATATACTTTCAAAATATATAAGTCTTCAAATAATGATTTTGTATTTATCTTTTGATCTAGATGTTAACCTTCCCTCTCACACTGTAAGGCCCTGATCTTATATCACAAATTGAAATACTTAACATCCACACATGCTACTCATGCTAAACATCATGCTCACTTCCACTTCTTTTTTTTCTTAAGAAACTGAAAAATCACTAATCACCTTTAACTATAACCCACCTATTCACATCAGAAACAGATATAAAATTAACTGGGATGCAGAATCAATCAAATACCTAGGGGTAAACTTAACAAAGGATATCACAAAATTATTTGAATTAAATTATAACCCCTTAAATTCCCAGTTGAAATCTGATATTTCGCGTTGGAATGTTATCCCTTTCTTGAGCTTAAGCTCTAGGGTGGAGTCCATTAAAATGAATATTTTACCAAGACTGCTTTATCTTTTCCAAAATCTTCCAGTGTCAATACCAGCCAAACAATTCAATGAATGGGATGTGATGATATCCAGATATTTATGGCAGGGGAAAAAACCCAGGATTAGGTTTAAGACCCTACAACTAAGTAAAGAGAGTGGGGGTATGGGTCTCCCCTCCTTAAGAAAGTATTACATAGCAGCACAGTTGAGGCCATTGATTTGCTTGTGTACCCCTGCTTATTCTGCACGCTGGAAAGAAATTGAAAATGTGATGTTAGAAGGGATACCCATTGAAGCTGCTATTGCAGATAATGAACTTTTAAATAGACAGATGAGCATAGGCAGTCCTTGTTTAAATCTACTATTGAGAACTTGGCAGGAAATTATGAAAACTTGTAATTTAAATGAACCAATTAAACTACTGCGATGGTGTGCTTATGATACTGAATTTATTCCAAATAGATCTGATGGTAGATTTAAGACGTGGACTGCTAAAGGTCTAACAAATTATTACTCATTTACTAAGGAGGGGATATTCCATAGTTTTGAATTCTTAAAGAAAAGGCACAATCTTGAGCAAAAGGACTTCTATAGATATCTTCAAGTTAGAAACTATTTCAACCAGATTCTAAGACAAAATATAGGTAAAGTAGAAACTGGAATTCTGAAAATCCTTTTGTCAGTATCAGAATCCCCGTGTTCTAAGATAATATCTAAACTATATAAAAATATACTCAATTCTGAATCAGAAAATACCTGGTATATAAAAGAAAAGTGGGAAAAAGAGGGCAATTTGGTTATAACAGAGGATGCTTGGAAAAGAATATGTCTCATACAATGGACTTCAACCTGCTCGACTACTTGGTGCGAATTTTGTTGGAAAAATGTTGCTAGGTTTTTTATCACACCTTTACAAAAGGGACACGGGGGAGGGGCTTCCAGCTGTTGGAGACGATGTGGGATGGTCAACACCAATCATTACCATATTTTCTGGAGTTGCCCAGTCATCGTCCCTTACTGGCAGGAAATCCACAAACATATTAATAATATAATAGGAGTGAATATCCCTTTTACTTTTGATACAGTTTATATGGGAGATATTCAGTTTGACGGATGGAGAAATAACGATAAAAAGCTGGTCCAAATTCTCCTGGCTGGAAGTAAAAAAGTTATTATGAGAAATTGGCTCAAACCCCATCTACCCGCTATAGATGAATGGATCGATATTATCCATGAAATTTACATGATGGAACAGCTGTCGTATTCCCTTAGAGTCCAGAAAGAGAAATTTTACAAAATCTGGAGTAAATGGACTGAGTATGTCAAACCTATAAGACCAGACTTCTTTTGAATTTTTGGAAAAGGATCAGGAAACAGTGTCTTATTGATCTAGACATTTTTATTTTTTCTGTCTTTTGCCTATGACCTTTAACCTGAACCTTTTTTATTTCCTTATACTGCTACACAGGAATTTTGTCTTTGAAAAACCTTCCATTGTGAAAGCTTCCAATGTTTTTGTTGAAAATTGTTCTAACCAATATTTACCTAAAGGTCTAAAAAAAAAACATCTGAAAGAGCTACATCGAGAAATACTCAGATGATCTGTGACTGCTCATATGTAAATGTTATGGTATAAATATATGTGTGTATATATATATATATATAGATAGATAGATAGATAGATAGATAGATAGATAGATAGATAGATATGTGTGTGTGTATATATATATATATATATATATATATATATATATATATATATATATATATATATATATATATATATGTATATATATATATGTATGTATATATATGTATATATATATATGTATATATATATATGTATATATATGTATATATATGTATATATATATATGTATATATATATATGTGTATATATATATATGTATATATATGTGTATATATATATATGTATATATATATATGTATATATATATATATATATATATATATATATATATGTATATATATATGTGTGTGTATGAGGAAGAATGTAACAGATTGTGGCATTGCCATTTGTAAATGCTCTTTATAAATAAAAAATTAAAAAAAAAAAAAAAAAAGAAACTGAAAAATCACATTTAGAAATAGAACTGTATTTGCACGTTACATGACTCTGATTACTGACTGTATGGATATTGGTAGTTATTTTTCACCAAAAGTTGGCCTGGTTTGAGATTAAGGATGCTTGAACACAGGTTTTGGATTAGCTCATTAGGAGTATTTATTTAAAATGGATTTCAAATTGTAGAATTAGCTTAATTCCCATGAAAGTTATTTTACATATCTCTGGCTAACTCATAAATGTTAGGAAAATTTTAGAAAGTCAAGATTTTTCTTTCTAAAATAATACGATTACAAAATAATAGTGTTCTTCTGTCAAAGCCAGAGTTGAAAAAATTAATAAAATGATGCCTTAATATTGTGAAGAAAAAGTCCTGATATGATCAATATGGACAAAATGTTGCACTTTTGACGCTTTGCTAGACAATGTAATCTTCACGAAAATGCCATTATATTTAATGTTCACATCATCATTTTACTTCAAGTTTGTCTGGTGACCAAGTGTGTAAAATTTAGCTAAACTTAAGTGTGAGAAGAGGGGAAAGACACAAAGGCAAAGCAGTGCTCTTTGTCAGGACTTAAACCGCAGTCCTTGGTATGAACACAAAACCCTGTTTACCTTGGATCATGTGGATTTTCGATTGCTTTGGGTTGTAGGGTCTCTGGGTATTAATTGCATCGGTACTTGGATCTCATACAGTCGTGGAAAAAAATATTAGACCACCCCTTGTTTTCTTCAATTTCTTGTTCATTTTAATGCCTGCTACAACTAAAGGTACATTTGCTTGGACAAATATAATGATAACAACAAAAATAGCTCATAAGAGTTTAATTTCAGAGCTGATATCTATCCATTTTCCATGTTTTCTTGATAATAACCAAAATCACTTCAGCTCTTACATCAATAGCTATGGCATTGTACTGACAAAAACAGTGCTTTTAGGCATTCTATGTTTTCTTTTCTGTCGGTTTTGGTCACATGATACACACAGGAGTTAGTACTTGATTGCATAACCATTGTTTTTGATGACTTTTGATGGTCTAATAATTTTTTCCACGATTGTATTTCCCTTCCGGTCTAGTTGTCTTTGTTTTCAGTGGTTTAATCCTAATGCCTGTGTGATTTCTACAGTGTCGCCTCAGTACTTATGTGTGGCTGTTACTGGGTTTCCCTGTCCTGGTTGTGGTCCACTGTGTTGCCTGTGTGGTCTCCTGGTTGCCGGTCTTCACCATCCCTGTAGCCAAGATGAACGCTCGCACAATAACCAGTGTCCTGCTCATGGCACCAGAAGACATCCAGATACACAAACTGGAAAGAGTAGGTGTCCAACAGAAATTATCCTTGTTTGTTGGTGTTGCAGCAAAGCATGTGTGCAGTCTTCATGTTTTTCAATAAACCAGCCAGAACTTTTTATTCGTAGACGTTTTATGTCCTTCTGATTAGCAATGGTGATGTGTTCACTTTTCTGCAGTTTCCATTTGATGTGAAAAACATCAGCTGTTTCTATAAATTATTATTATAGAATACTATAAAATGAATATGACTGAATTACAAAAGTCCCTCAAAGCAAGTTAAGACATTTTTCACATAGACTTTTACATTAATTTATTGATGGAGAACTATTTTAATTATTCATTTATTTCGAGCAATTGAGTAAGCATATTACAACACAAATGACCCACATACAACAGTATTTGATAATGCAAATACATTCAACAGAATACATGCAAGTTCAATATTTCAAATTCATTCATTTACACTCGAAAAGGAGTGGGCAGAAGAAAACTTTCTGAATCCCACCCCTGCTATTATTATTACCATTATTATGAGCAACTGCTGCATTGACTATGGACATGTGACAGATCAACATTTCAAGACAAAATGCATCACAAAATGTCTCAAAATCAAATCCACATGTGAGGTAACTGCATCAGCTTGGCCAGCAGGTCCAAGTAGAGTTTAGAAGGAATATTTAATATGTGTTAGCTGGCCCATTAAATCTGTTAAATGGTTGTTTATATATTTCATAACTAAAATATGGTGTGTTTTTATCTCATGTTCTCTTTTGCAGACACTGATGTGTGAGGCCAAAGTCATCTTATACTGTAATCAAGCTGTGAACTGGTATTACTACAAATATGCTGTCCAAGGAATCAACATTTTCGCTCTCAGTATCCTTTTAAGATTGTATGAGTGAAACTGAAAGACTTTCACAGAAACAAAAGGAGCTCATTCAATGTAATATACCATACACCGTCACAACAGTGTCTGATGTTCGTCCTCTACTGTGACTGTATTTATTTCACTTCCATTCAAATATGAACCATTGTTTTTGTACGTCAGATCTGCTTGCTCTGCTTTGCTATGGCTCGTTCCATTGACAACAGTGGCCAGAGGGATCCTTCCTTCCATCACTCATGTTCTCATGAACACAACACCTCAGGAAATACCTTGGGAAAATTCAGATTTGTCACAAATGTTTCACTGGAGTCAAGAATGAACTATTTAAATTTTTGGCCATAACTCAGGAATTGTTTCACTAATTATGGCAACTATGTCATACAAATTGTGCAACTGAAAAAAAGTGAATTGAGGATCAATATAGTTCATCTGTATCATGTAATGGGATCAAATGAAAAACAGAAGGTCTGCTTCACTGCTGTAATGTTCTGCTAAATTATTTTCCAGCTATTATTTGTTGATTTGACCAGCAGCCAAAGGTCACCCTCTTCACTTCCTCTCCATGAGTGATAACCAGGGCTGGGGTCCTCCTGTTCCTCTGGTGGTCCACCACAAACTGACTGGTTTTGTGAGATTGAATTTCAGGTGATTGTTGATTCAGCCCTTCGTAAAAAATAGTCACTGAGAATTATTGAGTGAAATCATTCATGTCAGTATAGTGATAACTTCCATTACTTTAGAAGTCTTCAGTATATATATATTGTGTGAATCTAGACGGACATGAGTGTAATGTTTTTTTTCAACCAAAATATGTCTTCGTTGTCCATCTGTTTGTTGTCCTTAAGTCAGTGTTCCTTCCAGACCTGCTTCCTCTGGTGTTAGCCAGCCTAGTTATTGGTTATACTGACAAGGACCACAATTATTTCAGCTCAGAGACTAAGTTTGCCACAGCCATCACTTCCATCATCCCTCTATCCTACTTTATTGGAATGGGTATAGCCAGGTAAAGTGTTTGCTTTTGGTCTGTATATTAATAGTAGTAAAGCTATAAAATTGCAGTGCTGTTTGTTGTGAATATGTGTAGTTTGCCACAAAAAGATGCTGATGATTTCATTGTAATTGTATATTGAACCTAAATCATCTTTGACTTCATATTAAGTACTTTCTTTACTGTATGCTCACAATAACTGCATTTTCCCATAGTATTTCTGCACAGAGTAACTTTGCCGTTGGAGCAGTGGTGAATGCCACTTTTGGCTCCATCACAGAGATTACATTCTACATCACAGCACTGCTGCAGGGACAACGGGCTGTCACCAAATGTTATGAGGAGATTGTCAAAGCTGCTCTCACAGGGACCTTGCTGGGGTGTATCCTGTTTATACCTGTGCGTGTCCTCCATGTGATGTTTTGGTTTTCTCCTGTCATGTCTGCTTTACTGACATTTGCGATTAAGATGCTCCTGTTGAAGCTCTCACCTCTCTTCACTGTGCAGGGTATTTGTATGATCATTGGAGGCATTAAGCACAGGGAGCAGCGATTTAACAGTCGCTCAGCTGGAGTGAGCTCAGCCCTGCTCTTCATATCTATAGGAGGTATATACAGCTACATACTGTATGCTACACAGTGCACCTTCATAAAACTGAACTTGTGTTGTAAAACTGTCCTCAGGTGTTTTTGCCCCCACCCTCTTCTCAAAGGCCTTTGGTAATCTGGTGTGTGATAGCTGCACCAACATCCCAGGCAATGCCAGTGTATCCTTCACCTGCAAGGACTGCCACTACGACATGGTAGGCAGCATCAAGTCTCTTTGTATGACTGTTTATGTCAAGTAGTATTCTGACTTATGATGCGCACTTCTCATATTCACCTGGTAAAGGGACAAAGTTTATCTGTAATTTTGCAGAAATCTAAAGTTAACAGGCAGACTACAATATAGGATTTGTGATATCTCAAAAACCTTCCAGCATACTACACTCTAGTCTGCTACAAAATTCTTTTGATATCAAAAATCCTGTCAATGACCACAATGTACCATCTCAAGTGTACAAGTTTAACTTACACTTGTGAGGTGAAAAGCCATAGGCTACCAATGCGCAAATATTGAACACTGACTTTAACAGAGGGAGGAAAACTCTAGTGCCCAGCAGATACATTTTTGGAAATTAACAACATTTATGTATTTAGAGACTCAAAATTTCTCGGTGAACATTTTTTAAGTTTGCTGAAAAAAACATATTATGGCGTTCATATTATTTGTAATGTTATTCAGTGCACACATATTTTCATTATGTCCAAAGCTTTTTTAATTTTGCACCTCTTTCCTTTGTTTTAACAGAGTGAAAGTGACCCGCAATTGATAATGTCCCATATTGAGTAAGTACAGGTGCCTCACATGTAACATTTAGTTTAAGATTTCTGCTGTGTAATGCTGTCTTTAAATCTGCAGGAGCTTAAATCACTAGGTAAAACTCCAGAATTTGAAAATGCACACCTTCCTTCTGCAGAACAGTAAATATAGATAGATGACCTGACACCTTTTCATGCTGTAAGGGTAAAGTGGTGCCACATTTCCAAGCTTCCATGTTGAAACACGTCGTAGAGCTGCATACAAGTCGTGTCTGACTAAATCTGATCAGTAATTACACCTGTCAGTTGTGTATTCAACCGTCCTACCTTTCTGAAAATGAATGTTAGCTAAAGTCTGTCAGAGACTAGATTTTCTACGCTGTTAAGAAATAGATGCAGAAGTCTTGTATGCTCTCAGGCCAAATGAATTACAATATGCTGAAAGGGAATTCAGTGACACTAAAAACTATCAAGGAGTTTTAATTGTTTTTTTTTATTTTTTTTTTATAGACCATTGGTGTACACCATTTCCGTGCTCCTGTCTGGTGCCTATCTGATTGGGCTCATTTTCACACTGAAGACACACTCCCACATCTATGATATCCATATCAGTGATGGCCATGGTGGCAATGTACACGGTCAGTACATACAAGAGGGTGCCAGCACCCACCACCCCACTGGTGAGGTCACCTCTGGCCATCTACTTGGTGCCAGTATTAATGCCAGCATTGTTGCCACCAGCCAAATTGCAACAGGTGTGTGTGTGGTATGCATGCAGTGTTTGCAATATTGTGAAGACGGAACAAGAAAAGTCCAGCACTGACTGCCTGTTGCCTGAATTATTAACATGTATGTGCATGTGAGTCACAGGAGAGCCAGTCGCTTGCAGTGGGAGGTAAATGTGTGCATGTCACAACCTAAGCATGTGGGGGTGAAGAATACACAAGTAGTTTGATGGGAAGTGTAGGCTTTGATCGTGATGGATATGGGAAGTGAGCCTTTCCCCAGCTACTGAGGTATGTAAGTCAAAGAATGAGACTGTGCCCTGTTGTAGGCTCATGGTGTGTTCGTCATCAGCAGGTGACCATGTAGTACACTGGTCCAGATGGAGGGCTCTGGCAGTGCTAATAGTGGCCACAGCGCTGATGGCCTGCTGTGCTGATCTCAGCACTGACAACATTGAGCCCATGTTGACCCATTCTGCCATCTCCCAGGTATTTAAAACACATATTAGTTGTTTAAGGTTAAGATCCTTTGTTGATCATCATCACCATACTAGGATCCTTCTCTGAATTATGAATGTTTTCTATTTTTTTCACAATTCAGTGCTGGGTCGGTGGGAAAAAAAAGATCTTTCTCTTCACCTTCATTTTTTCTTTTATCATTTACTAAAACTTTCCACATCCATCAACTTCAGCAGAATCATTTCAGTGATGATTCTGCTCTTATGTTCATTTTTTGCAAGTAGATCCATTCAGGATCACTAGAATCTGATGTTATTTTACCTTTAAAAAAGATAAGCCATTAAAACAGAATTGAGCACAAAGGCTTGTAGTGTGAACATAACCATGTTGCAAACCACTGGTTCGTGCTTTTGTAATGCGTCTGTCTCTATATTTTTCTTTGATGAGTGGTTGTCTTCCATCTTGTAGTACTTCATTGGTGTCACACTGATAGCCATGGTGCCTGAGCTTCCAGAGATTGTCAATGGCATCCAGTTTGCATTGCAGAACAATATTAGCCTAAGGTATGAACTCACTCTCTGCAGTTTTAGTATCACTATTAATGTTTACACTTGATACAGCATGAGTTAACCTTCAGTCTTCTGCAGCCTTGAAGTGGGCAGCTGTATTGCAGTGCAGGTCTGCATGATTCAGATTCCAGTACTCATCGTCTTCAATGCCTTCTATGTAAGTTATGTACTTTTATCCCCTTTTTTGTAAGCTTGTTTTTAGCAATGAAATTATTTCCATTGTTTTTGTCCAGGATGTTGGATTTGTACTTGTCTTCAGTGATATTCATCTGTGGGCCAGCATTTTCAGTGTCATTTTGGTCAACTACATTTTCATGGATGGAAAATGTGATTATTTTCAAGGTAAGTTAAAATGGATGTAATATAAATTAGTCTTAAATATTAAACCTCACAAACTTAGAGGATGTGTCTTGTCTGTTTCCTGGTTTCAGACTCTGGCTCTTAAACTATCAAACTCACAAGTAGGTTATACCAAATTGTTTTTTTGCAGGTACTGCTCTAGTGGTGGTCTACCTCATCCTTCTGGCTCTTTACTTCTTTGCCCCATCTCCACGCTCCTGTTGGTAGTAAAGAAATCATGATACAACAAAAAAGTGAACAAAAGTCGCTAATTCTATATGGATGGCTTTCATCAGTAGAACAAAAACTGGAAATTGAATCGGTCTGTTGTCTGTAAATATGATATATGATGGGTTTTGTGTGCATAAATTTAGTTTCATAGTCATGTCCATGGATTAAAAAATGTAAAAAAAAAAAAAAAAAAAATCCCTAAAGAAAAACAGAATCTGTATTTTGTGACAGGTTTATTTGCCTTTATATTTAAATGTACATTTTTGCTGTTCTTTTTGGCTGTAAATCACTGTGATGTCTGTTTATATGAAACATAATAAATGCATCAATTTAAGAAAGTTGTCATCAAAATAAGACCTTTATAACAACAAATACTAATTTTCTAACAAAAAATGAAGAAAACAGGGCAAGAGGGATGCAATCTCTGCATGCAGATAGAAGACCCATCGATTGCAATGGTCTTTACACAGCATTTTGTTAATTCTCACATTAGATACAAATATAATACAAATGGCATTCACTCAGTAAGGTAATATAGTCATTTGTGAATTAAGTTTGCAACTCTGTTAACAAATTGAATTGTCTGAAAATTAGCACCAATATTGGAGATGAAAATTAAAGGAATAGATAGAAAAAGGTGATTGCTGTAGGATTGAAATGTCTAGAGTTGTGGAACTGATCTGATTTGAAACCATATCTCTCTATGTTATATGAGGACTACAACTATGTACTTTAATAAAAATGATAATGTAAGATGCCAAATTTTATTGTCTTCATAAAATGCATTAGCTTATGAAGCCAGGAGCACCAAAGGTAAATGAAAACACATGTACACCAAGTTTATTTTAACTGATTTTCCTGAAAATGTAAAATGTGTAAAACAAACTGATGAAATGATTTATGGTCAAATTGAAACCTGACTTGTCACTCTGACAGTATTGGACTGAAGTTTATGAAACAGATTCATGTAAATCTCAGAGGCTAAGAAAACGGTTAATTCTTCAAGTAAATTCATGATCTACAAATACGTACCAGTCAGTCAGTATACATTTAAGTTTCATACAGATTTATACATTTGAGTTACATTTTTCATCCGTTCTCCTGTTCACCTTCCCTGCATAGGGCAATTCTTCTGTAGATTAAAAATAGGTTATTTTAAAATGTTGAGTTTGAATTTTTCATTGGTGCTGCATGTTGATATTTAGGCGCCCATTAAGTTCTAACATGTAGCTTATAAAAACTGGAAATTTCCTGGGTAAAAATGGGAACATTAAGCATGAATATATTGTACATTTCATGCAGTCCAAATCTGTAAATAGAAAAAATAAAAAGCATCCTAATTGTGTTATACATCATGCTCTGGATTTAGTTAAGCAGAGGAAAGAGGGGAACAGGGAGCTATGTACAGAACACTTTATTGACAGAGCTCAAACACAACTTTCACACAAAGCCTACTCTACAACATTGTTGTGGTCACCTTTTAAAACCATCACAAAGCAAAGATTTGATGATGTAGGTATAAGAAGCAGGTAGGAACACCATGCACCAAGGATGTGTTCATGTGGAACAGAAATAAAGGGGTATGGTAAAGAAGTGCATGCAGAAACATCAGGAAAACATCAAAGTACTGAGTCCCATTACCAATATAAATCTCATAGAACCTCCATCTAACCTCATAATCTCACTTTGGTCAAGGTGGAAGATTATTTGGCATAAATTATAATTAATTAAAGGAGCTGTTACGCATTATCTTGGCACACTGAAAATGTGCTAATCAGATTATCTCAAAGACTCAAACTTCAGCATCCTGCCCTAAAGCCTGCTCATTCCTGCTATTTAAGATGTCTGCATCCTTGAAACAGGATGCAGATTTTCATTTATGGCCACCACCATTTTCAGTGATTATAGGCAAAAGCTGAATTGTTAAAAGTGGATAAACTGTTTATCTGAAAGCTGTTTTTACATAAACCCTTTTTGAACATACAGAGATCTTTATACTGCCTATGTTTGTGAAATTTCAACCTCCTTATGGGTCTGAAAAAGGCACTGCAGTATAAACATTTGTACAAGCTTGCTACTAAAGCTTCTCCTTGTGCATAACAATTTCAACGTCAACAGAGAGGGAGTAAAAGTCTGAATAGAATTAAGTCTTTATTCAAATAAAATCATTTAAATTAATTTTAAAGAGCACCAGATTCACAGTGATGTGTTGCATGGTTACAGATGAGAATAGTAAACAGGATGGAAATTAAATTACTTTTGTCTTGAAGATACCCACCTTCAACTGACCTTTTTTTTGCAGATGACTCTGTAACACAACGTTCAATATAATGTACAAGAAATACAAGGGCTCAGATAAAGGAAAACCAGCTTTGAATTTTCTTTAGACAATAATAGAGCATGTTTATCCTGTGTGTTATAGCCATTTCACAACAAATACAATATTTGTCTTGATTATTTCCCAAGCCTTTTTGATTTCTTCAGACCATGTCAGTGTTTTAAGGTGAGGATGCAATACAGCAGTGAATACACAATTTCAATTGAGAACTGAAATGAAAATCAGTAATAAACCACTTCAGTCAGGGTTTAAGCTGCTGGAACATTATTTTTAAGATGAAGTTATAAAAAAAAAAAAAAAAAAAAAAAAAAAATACATTCACAAATCTGAAACAGAATGTTTTGAGAAGCTGTCATCAGTCATACAGTCATTTGTAGTGAAATGACAACAAATTTTAAAAAGCACCACCAGACCACCAGCTTTGAGACTGAAGCTATTAGAGAACTCATTACCTTTAGGATTTATTTAAAAAGTAAACAGCTATAAATATGAAAGACAAAGTGTGCAAATAGCTGTATCAGGTGAAGAGAATACCCCAGGAAAATAGATTTAGTCTTTCCAAATAAATACACATGCATTCTTTGTTGTGGGGTTCTTTAAAAACTGCTCAAAAATGTGTGGGAAAAAATGATGGCATTGTTTTGGAAATGCCGCATCATTTGGTGTCAGAAGTGGGAAGTGGGATGGGCTAGTCAGAAGAAGGTGGCTCACCTTCCAAGGACGTGAACAAATCTTCGCTCCCAACGGGTACAGCAGGAGACTGAGACTGTTGCAGGTGATGCTGAGCTGGCGTGGGTTACCAAAAAATAATTCTCATTAGAGGAGGACGAGTCCCAACCCCAGCCTGTCCAAGTCTTTCAGGTGCATCAGGAGGTCAAGTGTTGTCCCAAATGAGAGACTTCCTGACAGCCCAATAGGGGAAAGAGAAAGGCTCGCTGGAGGAGCTATGGTGCCTGAGGGCAGAAGCCCATCTCAAGCACTTTGACGAAGACCTCAGGGAAAACTTTCAGCCAGTGTTATTTGTTACAGGAGTAGGTAACAGTGAATTTGAGTGTGAGTTTTTTGTTGAATGGAGTTATGGCAAAACTCTAAATTGAAAATAAAAAACTGTTTGTTTTTTTTCTGCCTTTTTGTTGTATTTTTGTAAATATTTTCCTTGGACACTTGTTTGCACTGGGAAGCATGCTAAATAAATCATCATCACCACAGCTTCACAACAATGCCATCATTCCCCCCCCCCCCACACACACATTTGGGCAGTTTTTAAAAGAACCCTCCAATCCCTTTGCACAGAATTCATAAAAGTCCTACACAAGGCTGATTTAAAAAGGAGGGGACTGTCTTTGACACATGACATGATAAAAATAAAGTATTTCCCGTTGTCACAGTTCGAAGGATGAGAAGCAGAATTTCTACTTAGCTTGACACAAAGGCATCGTGTAAGGAACAAAGGTGGCAGGGGAGCTGAGTAAAATCCATTCCGCATTTATTTTCATTGTAATCATCATCACTGTAACGGCGAAAAATGAGAACAAAAACAACCAAAAAAGGCATCCCATTGTTTTTGGTTTTAAGGCGGGCTACGTTAGGCAGGGGAGAGGGAGAGGGTATTTTCCCGAGACTTTTGTTGTGAATTAATTTCTGTGCTCTGTCAGACCCCGTCACCTCCCATTCCAGCCCAGATCATCCCTTTCAATCATTCGTCTGTCCTCCTTTGTGCAGCCTACTTCAAGCGTTCAATGAGTTCCTGTGTGAGGCCCAGGTTGAGCAGCTGCATGGCAGGGAGTGAAGTCAGGTGGGGAAAAGCTTTGAGGAGCTTCTCCCAGCACAGCTCAAGCAGACTGGGCACTGCCAGCCAGATCTTAAATAGAGAGCCAGTTCTCTTGTTCTCATGGATGTTCACCACTCCACCATGGATATACATACAGCCAGCCTGAGGACAGAGCAGACATCTACATCATCATCAATACGTTTACTTCAAAATTAAAAGGGGACTTTAGGCTCTAATCTTCAATCAGCCCTGAGATTTATTTGCCATTTCCAGCAATTCAAAACTCATGTAAAAAATACAAATACTACAAAAGCATTTTAGATTCTCAAACAGAGATAGGAAATGAACTAAAAGGTTGCATTATACTAACTGGGGTGACAGCAGCACAGTGGAAGTAGGCAGGTTCTGGCATCACTGCTGGTAATTTACTCCACTGGAAAGTCTGCAGGTTGATCTTCCACAGATCTGCTAATATTAATTCCCCATTGTAGCCTCCACAGATAAATACATCTGCAACAAACAAATAACTGTTACAGACATGCAGTTGTATGCAATTAAATAAACAAAATTATGACAAATAGGGTTATATGTATGATGATGTGATAAAAAAAACATCAGAAATACAATAAGTCCATGCAATGCAGATGCATGAGTCTGATCAAGTAAAAAAAGAAACTCACCGTTTCGTATTTGCACACAGCTATGACATCTCCTAGGAGCAGGATACCCTGACAAAGTCACAGACATATTAGATGGGCTTATGTAGGAAGAAACACAGCTTCCGTAGATAATACAGTGTAGTACACACCTATTTTTTCATGAGGTTTAGTTGTGATCTCCTCCCAGGAATTGGTCTCAAGATTGTAAGCATGTACCTGTTAAAATAAAATCACAGACATTACATGACCAGTGAGCTTCAATGAGAATTAAAGAAAAACTTGAGAGAGATTTCATTACCCTCACAGCATAATTGCCTAAGTCATATTTTTTCAGGACATAGCCAGTGATGAAGAATGAAGCAGCAGTGTTAGGAGAGTCAACCTATGCAGATGTCACAATTTGGCCAAAAATATGACTTGGACAATTATGCTATGAGGCTAATGATTTGCTCAAGTCTGTAGGAACTAAGAGAAAACTAATGTAAGCAATATTCTAAAATAAGTAACTGAGGGTTAAAGTACAATAATGAATCTATTCAAAATTCTAAGTAGTTGTGCTGTACTGAAAAAGCAATATTTAAACACACATTGTGCATTTTTTGCTGCTAGGGGTCTCTCAGTTAATAACAAACCATGTCAACTGCCATTTCACTAGGAGGTAAAATAGCTTAAAACATATACTCACGTTACATCAATTTGTTCTAGTGAAACAGGCACAAGTAACATTTAATGTTAATGTTCCTTTGATATAAGGGATATGACACACTGATGGGCAACCATATATAATACAGCTACAGTGAATAAATTCTATATTAAACATTTTATATAAATGTAGGTAAAAAGTAAAATGTACATATATAATACCTATAACTTAAACATAACAAAGCTACATACTGTGGGTTTAATGCAAATTTACAAATGTTTATAATATTTACAATATTTATCACAAAGACTCAATCTTTGTCATAAGTTACATGCATATTAGTAGCATTACCTTGTCCAGAGGGTAAGATGTCCAGGAGGTTCCTCCTCCTAGAATGTAGATCCTCTGTCCATCATGTGCTATTTCATGCCTGTACCTGTGACACATACAGGACATATATCCCTTTTATATAAAACAGGGAGTAGACAATGCAGTTTCACTATATACTAAAACAGTATAAATTAGATGGTAATACATAACTAATGCAAAAATACCCATAATCATTTTTTCTAATTGAT
Source organism: Sphaeramia orbicularis (assembly GCF_902148855.1). Lineage (NCBI taxonomy): Eukaryota > Metazoa > Chordata > Actinopteri > Kurtiformes > Apogonidae > Sphaeramia > Sphaeramia orbicularis. The sequence continues at coordinate 43,949,839 of NC_043968.1, read as the reverse complement.
AAGATGTTAGTATAATACTTTCAGATATCACAGATCTTACCTTTCCTCAGGCAGATCATCAGGAGGGTTGTTAGGTTTGAGGTGGATCCATTCCCGGGTGGTCAGGTCCAGCCTGTGCAGGTCTGTGCTGTAAATGTACCCTGTTGTCCCTCCAAACACATACAGGAACCCGTTTATAATAACCATTGCCTAGAGGAAGAAAGCCAGGAAAAGACAGCCTAATAAAGTGATTGTACTAAAGAAGTCATATCTGAACAGTAAAACAAAAATTGAAAAACATGTTCAGAATTCATTACAGACAAAACCATAGAAATCATTATAATTATTTTATTCTTAAGCAGTTCTTCATTTGATTGCAATTCTTTCAAAAACGAACTGGTTTCTGAGGCTACCTGTCCATAGATTCTATTGGGTTTCTTTCCCCGACAGTTGAGTAGTGACCAGCGTTTGTATTTTACATTACAAACATGAACATCGTTGCCATTGTTTTCACCAAAGGGGATCCCAGTCCCGCCAAACACCAGGAGGTTGTTGCCGTGCAAAACAGCTGAAAGAAAACAACATAAAATTAAAGTTTCATGTACTTTTATTAGAAAAAAAAAACAAGAGAGCAGCAATTTGTGTAAAAAAAATACTGAATGCACTGATTACAGACAATAAATATGTTAATAATACTATGAAACATTCCCATCTATTTCTAACTTCTTATCATGTTATCATTGTACTGTGAAATAATGTCCTGAGAGACTTCTACCTGACATTGATGCCAGCTCTGTGGGCATGTAGCCCTCTGTTCGAATCTGCTGCCAGCAGCCTGTGGCAAAATGGTACCTCCAAAGCTCTCTGAACAGTGGATAGTCTTCATTTTCTGAGCCTCCTGACTCATCATAGTCAGGATTGTACCCTCCAAAAACATAGAGGTTTGTATTGTCAGCAACACAGCGATGCCCACTACGGGCTGGAGGTGTACGATGACCTGGAAAGGTGGAGACATCATTAACATTATGAACAGCCATGCACAAACAAGCTGCTGATATAGGCAGTTGATGCAGACCATAGAAAAGAAATAGACTGATGACGAATGTGAAAACATTATTTAAAGATTGAGTCAACATTCACATACTGTATATCTAACTGTTAATGTAGCAGCTAATTCTGCAGAGCTCAGTTTTAGGCTCAGGCTGCAGTATACTGTAGTATCAAGGATGCAGAGCTCAGTGTTGTTGAATGGCAGCCAAACGAAGGTCAAAATGTGTATATATGTACTGTCTCAACACTAAAGCAGGTAGAGAATGATGTCAGCAGCCATATTATGACAAAATCAGCCTTCCCTGTTTGATGTACTAAGAATAGCACCGAGGTTCATCTAGTTCATAATAACAGCAGATTGTAATAACTAGCAGACCTATGTTCACCCTTCCATCACTACAATATGCTAATAGTTACTGTCTTCACAAGCTGGCGTTTTAACATGCACAATAGGCTGTGATAATGGCTCACAGAGAATTACTTAGATCTGAAACATATGATCACAAAACAGTTGTGGTTATTCTGATTAATGATACACCGTCTGCCATCAAAGTCACTGAGGATTTCTCCATAGCTACATTAAACTTATACCATGCCTTTTCTTGGTCTATCATCTATATATAGCTGCATGGCTTAAATGTGACTGGCCTTGGCAAGTGTAAATGATTTTTCGACTACATGACAAATTGTGAAACCTACGTTTTATGCAAATATCAGGTATCAGTGTCTGTGTCCAGAGTTGAGTGAAATGTAGGTGAAGCCTTACTCCAGTCTGATGTACTATGTCTGTGGATCATAATGTGAGTGTCTGAATATGTTAAACACCTGAGTATTATTTTAGCTGACAGCTTTGCAAGCCCAAATGAGACATAGCTCTTGTACCTACACGCTTGAAAGAATGCAGTTGTAGCTCTTTAAAACAAAGCTTTAAATTGGAAACGGTGTGTTTAGTGGTGAGTAAACCTTGCACCGGTCATATGAGATACTGAAACGCTCAACATGATGCTCAAACGTTTCAAGATGTCAATAAACAGATAGAGCAGTTGCTAGCTTAAGCGCAAGGTTTAGCAATGTCACTAAAGAGGAATACACCTGGACCTGTCACATTACAAGCCCCTTAAAGTGTGTGTTGCAGCTGATCTCAGCGAAACACTGTTTATTCTAGTACATGCAATATGTCAAGGTTCAGTAATGAGCGATCCTTAGTACGTCCTGCTAATGTTTTTGACAAACCTGCTAACGTTTCACCGTGCGGCGGCCTGCCTGTCAGCTTTTCGAATGTATTCAGCTGGTCTGGACTGCGAGCACCTTCAGCGGCCGACATGTCGTCCCCGTTACAATCCAATCCTTAACAATGTCACATAAAACAAGAATAAAATCTGCTAAAGTGCTGATAAAACATTATAGATCATTACACAGCTGTGTCAGTTTGAGGCCATTCACAAATTTTCCCCCCGGCTGTAAGGCTCGACGAATCAGAGGGCTTGTTATTGGGATGTCATGTCCAGTGAAGATGGGCGGAGCTACGCGTGTCCGTCACCACAACAACAGCAGCTTATTTATTTATTTATTTATTTATTTATTTATTTATTTATTTATTTATTTATTTATTCTTTTGAATTCCTCTTAATTTTATATTTAAATGATCAATTCCTACGATAGAAAATAAAAGGACAAATTAAAGGAAAATGTAAGAAAAACAAAAAAAACAATTTGTCATCGATTTGTTAGGATCAAAGAAAAACAGAGATTTTCAACAATTTCACATAGGTTTATCATCTTTTTAGATTTTGACGGTTTTAGAGAATTAAAAAAACAATGAGAGCTCTTACAAAAAATGAGAGAAGACGGGGGCTGTATTTTGAAATCTGGTTTTGTGTGTGTGTAGTATTTACCTATGATCAGTATATTATTAATCAGAAAGTCTAATGTTTTGTCCCTTATAATGACTCCACAATAAATGTATTTGTTCATTAAAATTGGAAAATTGAAGTTATGGGCAGATAACCAAGAGTGTAATTGTTTCCAGAAAGTTTTACAGGGTTTATGTGAGAAGAATAAATGGTCTGCTGTTACTGTCTGTTTTACAGAGGCTACAAATATTAGAGTCAAAATTAAATAATTTCCTTAAAAATTTTTTCCAGGCAGGGATGTAATTCACTGTTTTAAAATGCACTTCTTTGGCTTTGCGTAGTGTGGGGAATTGAATGGACTTGGATTTAATCTTTTTGGCAGCTGTTCAGCTAAAGTGTTCCATTTTCCATTTCCCTCCTTTTGACAGGAGAAGGAATACAAGCAACAGCAGCTTCCATCCTATTCTCATATTTTCACATTCAGATTAACTTTATTGATCCTCCTAAAGCAAACATCCATTCTACCACACTCACATGGTTATGTTCAGGTATGTTTTTGTTCTTTCTTCTTTTGTGAAGTTGTAGTTCATGTCATTATAAAACTTTAGTTTGACCAATAAATTTGACTTTCAAACATCCGTTTAATTTGGCTGTTTTTGTTTGGTTTATTCTGTGTGGAAAAAAATCTAAATTTTTTCTGCTTCTTTTAGATAAAGATTGTAGTTGTTTTGTTTTGTTTTTTTTGTTGTTTTGTTTTGTTTTTTTTGCAAAATCAGATGTTCTTTGTTTTTAATGTTTCTTGTTATTGATAAAATTGGGTCTGATATAATGAATTTAAATGCAGCTTAGTCCTTTATTAAATTTGTAAAGCAAGCATTGTATATGTCTTTTGCAAGATTTTTAACTCACATTTGTACACTGGCATGACCACCCACATGTACAACAATGTTGACTTTTCAGTGCATTGTCATGATGATCTAAAATTATCCCAAAGCTGTAGATATAGCTTAAAGAGCTACCAATGACAAAAAGCATCTACTGATCTAAAATGTTCAATAACTTTTGAACCACTAATCCTATCATTGCATTATTATTGTTCAGGTAAAATGCAGTTTCTCAGCTTTTTAGTGGCATCAAATATTTTGGATGTTCATAGGCTCTGTAGTGAACATGGAAACACTGTCATCTTTTGCAACACTGATTCACCACTAAAACCTATGTAATTTAACAAATGACAGTGACGGTAGATGTTTATTTTTATGTTCAGAGAAGGATTTATTTTTGAAAATTAAATAATTTTTAAAATCCCTTTTCCGTGTTTCAAAATAATAATGACCTCTGAATGTACTCTGAACTTTTATGAAAATCTACATAAATTACTCATACTTGATTTTAACTGAAAAATGTGGAAATTAAATCTGGAAATTAATATTATAATAAATGGTGATAAATCACTTGTGCCATGTTAAATGCAGAGAAAAAACGTTTGGATGTCAGAATAAAAAATGTTTTAAACCTTTAACGGTCAAAGTTATAAAATACAATAGAGACATATAACACTGAGCCTGATTAGTGCCTATAATAGCAGAAGATCAAAACACAAAAGAGTTAAAAGTTAAATACACATTGATGGAACGTGAATGAGGTGGAGGTTGTGTTTGGGGGAGTGTGTTTAACCGTCGGGTCTGAAGCGGAACCATTTGTCTTTGGGTTTATTTTCCGGGGGACTTCATAGCCGATCATGGCGACTCTCGGCGGTAGTCGTGGGGATCGTCTCGGCAACTCCAATCATCAAAGATCTTCCCTCGCTTCTCCGGAGAGAGTCCGTGAACTTCTCAACGAAGGAGTGTCATCGGCGGGTATCGGGTCTAACAGGTACACTTTCTGAACACCAGTGCCCAATCTGTGTGATTTAAAGGAGCAGAAGAAGAAGTTGATGTTAGCTAGTGTGGTTAGCCACTTAGCCATTCAGCTCTGTTACTTAACTGTCTTCACTCAGCGTCTGTAGAACAGGGACAGGTTTACGCATGTTTAGAACTTTGCACTCCAGTAACTAGACTTGATTAACCGTGTAACCATGTTTTTAGGGGTTATTTTTGTGTCTGAGTTTGTTTTGTCACTCGTTCTTTATCACCCATGTGCAGTTGCAGATAAGGGGGGTGGGGACTACAATAGTGACAGTGGCATGGTACCCTATTATTTTGTTGTTATTTTTTTTTCTGATATTAGAATTATTTTTTTCTTATAAGAATAAGAAAAATGATAAAAATAATAAGAATTTTACGTGTAATTAGATTTACTGTATGGTTGCTTAAGCACATTATGTGGGATCCCATTCACTGAATTCTGCAGCTCAGTTCTTGCAATATATAATAAGCACAGCAACGATTAGCTGTCATCTATATTTATATTTTTAGTGTGGTGTTTCATGTGTGGTTTTAGCACTAAGCTTTATTCTGTGTTTTTTATACATTTTTAGTATGGATTTATGGCTGAAATTTCTATATTCTTTAACTTATGCTGCTGCTGTCTTGGCCAGGACACTATTTTAAAACAGATTTTTAATCTCAAAGAATCATTTTTTACTGCTTAAATATATGCTAGTAAATAAAATTGATTGGATGGTTGATTATTGGTGTAAGGAAAATAGTACGTATTTAACAGTGAACATTATCAAGTTTCTTTCCTCTTCTGTGAGAGCAAACTGAACACCTTTATCAAATCTACCTGTCAAGACATTTCAGGGGATAAGTTTGGGATTTATAAAATGCCTCCACACAATTTTCTGTCATTTTATGGTTATGTAACCTCATACATTCTTCTTTATGTGAATTTCAGTCAACAAGGAGATTTGAAAGTCCTTGAAGCTAAAGGCAACAGTCAAGCGCCTTGTGAAGCCACAAACAAAGAAGCCTTTTTCTCCAGAGTGGAATCCTATTCAATATCCTTTTCTCACAGCAACTCAGTGGCTCACCCGCTGCTATTTTATTTACATTATAACAGGGTGCACCACATTCACTTGTGATATATTCTTGGTAGCAATTACCCTTGTCTGGAAAATGCATAGGTTGATACTTGCATTTTAAATAGCAGTGAATGTGAACATATAATTTTGTGTCTGAGTGAAATTTTCCTTAGCAATGCACTGTTTGAAATGGGCAGGCAAGCCGCGTACACTGTCCCCACTGATGTGTGCCAGATATGGCTGGATCAACGTTGGCTGTGATATGCTCAAGTGCTCGAGCTGCCAGGCGTTCCTTTGTGCATCTCTACAACTAACTCTAGACTTTGAAAAATGTGAGCAAAACAGTCATTAGCAGACACAAACAATAGCATTGCCAGAGTAATTTTGCAAAGTGCCAAAATGATCAGTCTCTTCTTTCAAACAGATGAATCCCGCATTGCAGAAATATCAAGCCAGCTTCAGACGCAACATGAAAAGTTTTGTCCTTGGCCAGATTTCCCATGTCCTGGTAAGGGAGCCTTCTTAATATCGTGAGACCCTAACATAGCCACTTCATTTACAGTTGTACTAAGTTACTCAAATGGTGTTGCAGTGAACTTAATTGTACATTTTAGAGCGGCTTTGGTCGGTTCCAGCCTCTGAGCCATCAGCACTTCTCGCTGCCTTCCTAGAGCGCTTCCAAAGTGCCTGTCTCCTTGCACAGCAGCTGCCAGCTATGAAGCCAGAGCAGCTGAAATCCATGGTGAGATAGGAGAAGACTCTGATTTTAGTTTTAAACATATTAACAAAAACTGTAAATACAGAGATTGCTTGTGTATCCAAAATTTTTAAAAGATTGTATTCGGTAAAATGGTGGACTTCAATGACATATACAATTTGCAGAAGACAAAGCATTTTTGGTTACACATGTCCAGTATAATTATTGTTGATTATTTTTTTTGCAGTCTTTGACTGAGGATGTTGTCAGTGTTATACTCCAGCTGATTGAGGAAGAGCAAAAACGAAAAGGTCGGACTCTGTGTTCTGAACCTCTGGCTGTTCAGGTGGCAGCATGTATTGTCTCTCTCTGTGGCTGGACTGCAAGGTAAGAGAAAATGTGTATGACTTCATAATACATTTTGGTTTTACAGTCACACAACAAGTACATGTTTACTTAAAGTAAAAAAATTTTTGCATGTGTCGAATATTAGCCATGCAACCAAGAGCATTCAAGCTACGTGAAATGAAAAGATAGATGAAGTGTCATCACTCTACATGATCAAAACCTCTGAGCCCTTGATTTCTCTATTTTAGCCCAGCACTACATGCCATGAAACTGCCCATCCTCACCTGCTCCTATTGTATGCGCAAGGTAGGTTTGTGGAACTTTCATCAGATGGAGGGAACAGTAGATGAAGGAGATGGTGCACCAAACACTCTAAGCACATCTGCTCAAGCATCTGGTCCAACATCGGCAGCCACACAAGAGAGCCACAAGGACCCAGGGTCTGCTTCTGCTTCACCCACCCCTGCAACAACTCCATGTCGCATGAAACTAAGGAGCCAAGATTCCACTCGATCTGACCAGGCAAGACCACAGTTTACACACTTATACAGTGAAGATCATAGTAGTGTATTGAGTTTTAGAATCAATATTACTTTATGTGTGACAGTTGCATGGTTTATAATATGACAGTCTTTTTTCATCATATTGTGGTGTGTGCTGCAGGGTGAAGGCAACCTCTCCTCCCAGGCTTTACGTGCCCGAAGCAGAGACTCACCCAGTCCCAGTGAAGAGTTGCCAAGTCCGTTGGCCCGGGGCAAGAGGCCGGCAACACGCAGTCGAGGTCAAAGTGACACTACAGGGGGTGATAGTGCTGCCTGCTTACAGCCCCCTCCCAAACGCCTGTGCTTCTCATCAGCTGGTCCTGTAAGAGCAAACTTTACTAGTATTTTGTTTGTTTTGTGTCTGTCTGCTTATATTGAATACTTATTGTTCTATCCTGATGAATATTAAGACACTGTTTCAAAAAAAATATTTGAACATCTCTGTTATTACATTTGTTGTTATTGGACATTTATTTTTGCTGAACATATTTTGCATGTTTAGTAAGATCGGTCACATCCAAGTAGACATTCCACTGTTTCGATGTCACACAATCTTAATTTAAACATTTCTAAAAGGCTGTTAGTGCATGCAGTTCTAGTGACATTTGAAATGGGTTTTGACCTTTTTTTGTCTTCCTTCCTTCCTTCTTTTTTTTTTTTTTTTTTTTTTTTTTTTTACAAGGCTTTTGGAATTGATATTATTTTCTTCCATGATTTTAGGATGGGCTGCTGCACAAAAATGCATTTGATCCCCTTGCTCAGCATAGAGAGTGGTGTCCATGGATCACAGTAGGCAAAGAGAATGTAGATCCCGGGACCATCCCTGCCTTGGATGGTGCCTCAGCACTTAATCAGCAGGGCTGGAAGGCTGCTCTTGACCTCCTCATGCCCATGAGGAAGAACTGCAGTGCAGCAGGAGGAAGTCCAACACAGGCAAGTCAGGATCTCTGATATCTGCATTTCATATAAAATCTCATTAAACATGAGCAACCATGGTAAATTCCCTCAATTTTAAATGCCTCAGTAAATGTATTAAAAATGTCTGAGCCTCTGTATTTTCATGTTGTCATATAATCAGTACCTTATTAAAATGTTCTGGTAAGTGTATGATTCTGCTGTGTGGCTTTGATTTACTTTACATCTGAAATTCTTCTCTCCTTCCAGGGTCCCCGTGACAAGTCCAAGAGGGTTTTTGCTATATTCCGTCAGTGGCAGGTGTTTTCCTCTCCATCCCAGTAGACTGTTTCCATGAAAACACTATCACTGAAACTGATGAACTGACCTGCCATCTTATTGTGGTACAGTGTTTGTAGTACCAGTGACAAACGAGTCATATCATATTGTACACCATCCCCTGAAGTTGTGTTTACAATAAGTGTTTTTTGGGGGAGGTTGATGATTGTCTTTTCTGTGATAACTCAAGTGAAGGATGCCTGTGTGGCACTCAAACATCTGGATTCTGCTACATGAGTATTGGTATGTGTTACTACTGGGGCATATGGTGTATAAACCTTGCTTACATATGTAACAGAAGTCATGTCGGCATTCAACATGCAAGGTGTCTTTTATTAACCTCACATGAAGTCTGCTTTGGTAGTTGTTCATAGTAGACTTTTGGTTTGGATTTCTGTGTAGTACTAGGTAGTTGTGAGAGTGGGCCATGGCATCAACACTGGAACAGAAATGTTTACTTTCAGTATATGTTGAGTCATTTGAGGGACAGGTAAACATTATTTCATATGTTCAAAAACTGAGGAAGTGCTTTTGTATGTGTGTGTGTGTGTGTGTGTGTGTGATTTGCTGGAAAAGCAGTGTGGACGTGAGTTCTCATTAAACTTATAGGTTCCAGTGGAAGCAACAACATTTTTTTTTTTTTAGATGATGCCGAAATTCAGATTATTTTAGGCAGGTGCCATGAATTTCAATTAGAATCAGGATGTATGTTTTCCTCTGCCTTTCTTTCACATCCTATTGCTAATGCAGTCCTTTCTATCCAGCATGTGCTTTTATCTCTGTAGAATTTCTTAAGGGGATTAAATAAAATACTTCGATGAAAATATTTTACTTTGCATGTTGTGCTAACTTTATTTCAAGTAAAATGAAGATGAAAATGAAGTCAAGATGACTGATGATCAAAATGAATGACAGTGTTCTATTGAAAGTACAGGAAATCCAAAATCATGTTCTTGTGAATGTCAGATGTTAGATTTTACCTATTTAAAATACCATTACTAAGGATGGATAGTTTTTCTTGTTATGCTGCGAGTCAACAATCATCTGCTAGCAGCCATATATTTTACTTATCTGTAAATTGAATTTTTGATTCACTTTACAAAAGTACTGTTAAGTTTTCCAGATAAATCTACCATTATTACTCACGACAAATCATACAAATTCTTTGTTCTTAGATCTAGTATGATGTTTTTGTCGGGGCTCTGGTGATAGTACTGCGATTTTATATGTTAATTTTTTCTGATTTCCCATTTTTATCTGTATAATACAATGGCTTTTCAAATCTAATTCAAGCTACAAATGCAAACACATCCAAGTCTTTTCTAGCTACCAAATCTTTGATTTCTGTGACTTGCGTGTGGGAAACAATATTAACTATGAAGCTGTGAGATTATTGTCAAAAATAAATGACATCTTGCATACCCTACCCTCCAGCTTTTGGATGTTATTCTCCCAGGTGAAGACCACAGCTCAGCATCATTCAGGGTACTCCTCTGAATTAAAATCAAATCCCTGAACACAGTTTTAATAATCCCATTTTCTATGCCGCAATATTTCCATAGATTTCATATATTCTTTATGCAGAAACCAATGTGTGTGGTGGGAAATGGTACTACGATGCGGAAAAGGTACTAAATCATAAAGGGTTCTAAATAAAACTACAAACTTGGCTATTGGCGATGACGATCCGTCTGACATTTATGACGTCGCACGCGGAGGGATCCAGATTGTCAACCATGGTCAGAACGGTGAGAGGCAGCGAACAGCAGAGGTCTAACGTTAGCACAGCTACTCATTAGGACAGAGAGACTGTACTGTGAAGACATTTTGCTGTGAACATTTCTGAAAGCAAATGTTAACCTTCGGATAGTACAGTTTGCTAGATTGTCTAGCGTTCCAGAAGCTAGCTTTCAGTCTACTAACAGGTGTTCTGCGGTGGAAATAGCAAAAATGTCGTCTCCAAGTCCGGGTAAAAGGCGAATGGATACCGATGTGGTGAAACTGTATCCTTTCTGAATATAAACAGCAGTGTCTTTATCGCTGTTTAGTCAGCTGTGTCCTCCCAGTATTATGTGGTAATATAGCCAAAACCTATTTACTGATGTTGCTTGTTTGTCTGGGTTGGCCAATGCAGTCAGAGCTTTCATTGTGAATGAGTGTTTTTGTGTAAACAACATTTTGCTAGCAAAGCCAAGTGTTAGCTATTTCTGTCCTGCTCAGTTCGTTGCAAACCTTCAGTCGCTTATCGGGACAGCTGTATTAGCTAATCACATCGGTCCAATGTTCTCACAGTTTTTTTTTCCAACTCTGTATTTTTGTGACATGCAGCGTTAGCTTGTTGTCCACACTCGAAAATTACTGCAACAACCGAACAGACGCGAACATATTCTCCTTTTCAGACTTGTCTTTTATGTTGTTGCATCACTCTTATGTCCGACAGCAGAAGACAATTTGACAGACGTTGTGGTTCTATTGTCTAGCATGTTGTTACGAGGAACCTGAGTTAAAATTGGCTTTTTAACACGTTGACACAGTAGCTTGTTTACATAACGTAAAGCTAACGTCAACTGAAAATGCTGCTGTCTTTTGTTCTACACTCGTAAAATCGTTGGCGTTATTGCGGCATTGATACCAATCTGGATCTGGTTGTCTTTGTTTTGCGACCTCACCACGGGTTTTCTGATTATTTTTGTTATTGCATCTCTGAATTGCAGTGTTACCTTGTTACGCAGGGAAGCGGGCTGGCTAGTCTGCTGGTTAATTTCAACATCAAAATGGCCACCTGATCTGTGTGTCTCACTGCACTTTAGTGTCTGTGAGCAAATATTTGGATGCCTAACTTGTGTTATTTTAGTGTGCTCACAATATTCTGTAGTAATAGGAAGTGGTCAGTGAAGCTGCTTTTCATGTGGTACAGCAGGTGTCATGAGCCTGCTCCTGTTTTCATTGTGAAATGCTTGAACTTTTTAGTATGTTCTGTAGTTGAAGAGTTTGTCATCATGTTTATGTTTATGTGCTGATGATTCATTTGCTTAAATTTATGAAGCTCTGACAAAGGGATTTCTAAAAGTGAACCATAACTACATATTTTTACTCAGCTCAGTGTTCTAGAAGAACATTTTGAACTAGTAGTTTTGTTTTTTTCCCCAGCACAGTGGAAACCAGCTTAATGATTGGGTAGTCTGTTACTAGCCGGAAACCACAGGAGGGAGGGACTTAGAACAGCTGATGGGATGGCAGTAAAAAAGTAAGTCAAATATGGGGCTAAAAGAGGGCTGGTCAAAACAAACCAAAAACAATGGGACGTTGTCTTAACAGGGTCAGCATAATGGTTAACAAGGATAGGCTAAATTTAGGAGCACTGGAAATTTAAAGCCACAGTAATTAGATTTTTTAAAAAGTTGTTAACACTGTTTTGAGGTAATGTTTTGGGGGAGTTTTTTGCCTGTAAAGACGTATGTTCTCTGACTTATGCAATACTGACTGTTTTTCAGTTTTTCATAGCACATACAACCACATTAGAGTTGGAATAGCCTATTAACTGAAATTGCATGTGCCTCAAATGTGTCAAATACTCATCAACAAGGCTTCAGATAGTTGTTTTGAAGCTATAATTCCCTTGTTATTTTGGCCTGTTACCCGAGGCGTTTTGTTACTTCTACTAGCTATCAACTGTGCTTGTTTGAGCAAGTTGATGTTCCCTACTACAACTGCATCTGTGCAGGCCATGGCAGCCATGACAGAGTGCTGTAGCAGGCAGAACAAGTTTTAAAGGACTGCAGCACACACATTGCCTTGCAGTATTTCTTGTAGTTCACCCCCTCTACTCCTTCTCAAACTCTGTCATTGACAGGCGAAAGCAGGTTCACTCTATGCCACCTGCTTAGTTTCATACAATGACCTGTGTGTGTTTTATGACACCATGAGTTAGCCTTGGTCAGCAAGTGTTGAGGAATACAGTTATATGTGTTTAAATGTAGGTCTTCAGAACTGATATTTACTCGGTTACATAGCATGAGACTTCACTGCTGACTTGGCCTATTTGTTGGGCAGAGGTCAGGAAGGCTCCAGGTTACTGGTTGGGTAGCAGTTCCTTCCTTCTGTTTGTTTTTCTAGAGTAAAAGTAACAGAAACAACCTCCTCTCTGTCCCTGTGTCTCCCCTTGGTGTAACCAAAACCTGAAATTCACACCGCCTTTTAGACAGGAACGGCTTCTTTCTTATGTGCTGACAGTGAGAGCCCTCACGCATTAATTTGCTGCGGCCACCAGAGAGCTGAGAATCTAGAGCGAGGGCCATTCGGGAATTCATGAAAATGAATGTCAGAATGACCTCAGCATGTAGTATTACCAGGTTTAAGCTTTGTCCTAAGTCAGGTTGGTAGACAGGAGCCTGCATTTAGCACCAAATATACACGGTCTTTCTTTGCATGCCAATGCCCAGAACTTTTTGTACTATTTGATAAAATGTAGTAGCCATTATTAGTTTGTTTTACACTAATTTTACAGTTTGTGTTTGTGCATCACCTTGTCACCCTTGTAAGCTTAGTGTTGTGGGTGGCAAGAGTTGTTTATTGTCCAGCCTTTAATTCGCTGGTAACCAATATGGCTTTAGACCACTTGTTTGCTTTGTTTTTCCATGTTACCTTAATATTATATTAATATTCTGTTGGGTTTCTGTAAATTGACTTAGAGTCTGGTTTTGACCAACTCTATATATAAAATGTCAAGAGATAACTTTTTTTTGTGATCTGGCACTATATAAATAAAATTTTGATTGATTGAGTGATTTAATTGGTTTTCCCCTGTAAGTCGCTTTGGAAAAAAGCGTCTGCCAAATGCGTAAACATAAACATAAACATAAACATATTAGGACATTATGTTCTCTAGCAAGAATCTTAGCAGTCTTTGTCTTTTTGAAGAGCTTTACATTCCACTTATTGTGTGGGGTTGACTGTGCATACTGTGTAGGTTGCTGCTCTATTATTTGCATGTATTCATCGTTGGTCTACTTGCTTTACACATGCTTTTAAGCAGTAAGCTGCTGGAATTTGAACACAGGTAGATTACAAAGGGCTAAGTCTATTGTGAATGCTAACACGCACTTGTTACTGTGTGGCCTATGGATTTTAATACTGGAAATAGGACAGAAATAAAATGTGTAGGATTATCTGTAGAGTGATTTAGTAGTGTCTCATAGAGAACATTTATATTGTCAAGAATAACCAGAATAATACATGACAGATGGGTTATTATAAAAATGCTGTAGTCAGAAAAGGTCCGAATTTCTTTGGAAATGTATGTTTGTGAACACAAATGTTAGGCTATTAGGGGCAGAGTTTTTTACTTTTCATAAAGATTTTAAAACTTAACTTTAGTCTCAGCAGAGATCATTGTTGTTAGTAAGAGTTTCTGTTTTGTTGCGATGGGCCTTAAGACTTGAGTACTTTGTGTTCATGTCAGAAGTTTCATTACATCAGGTGGGATGTTGAGCTATTTTAATGTAAACAAGTCTGCATGTAATTTTTCCTTTCATTTGTTGTCAAAAGATCTGATAATGATTAGATTGTATTTCTTTGAAGTATGGCCATCAGTGAATTATATTTGGGGTAGTACTATGTAGCTGTTTGGAATGGGGCTCTATGGTTTGTTAGTTCCAGTATCTATCACAATACCTCACATCTCTACCAGTGTTTACAAATCTTTAGCATCCCAACCATCCTCTTCCACATCCCTCCACCCTCCCTTAGTGGAATGCCAATCCTGAGTTTTATCTGCTCTCCGCTTGGTATTGCGGCCCCATTGTACCCTTTTAACATGACATCCGGACAGAATCAGCAGCAGAACCTTTTGTGTTTCCCGTTTACAGGAGCCCCTATGACCTCCACCTCCTGCTGCTGTGTCAGACCATGTCACACAGTCACAGGCACCTAATCTGCACCAAGAGCTATTATTGCAGGACTGAACAACTAGACGCAGGGTTCAGTAGGGAAGGAGCCAGCAGTTTTGTGCCTGTTCCTGACTGAGAGGCTGATTGAATGAATGGGAGCCTGATGAGCCTGTGACGAGAAAAGGGAAAGCTCTGGTCTGGTGACTAACAGCATGCTTTGTTATGATGTTGTAATAGAAGTAACTTTACAGGGTAGACACAAAGACGCTAAGAATGTTACAGATGTGCAAGCCACAATAGCATTTTACATTTTTCTGCCAGCAAAGATGGTATGTACTGTAATTGTAATGTTCATGGTGAGGAAAACATAAAACAGATGTTGCAATTCAATACAGTTAAATTATATAGTATGTTGAAACTATGCTCAGAGATGGCTTTATGTCAGCCATATTTTTTTTTTTTTACTCATCAGGAGGCATTGCTGTTACTGTTAACTCTAAGGCCCAGTTATCAGTTTGGAGTCCTTGGTTATTGTGACTTTAGGTTAATATTTAATCTGTAAGAAGCTCAAACACAGACTTAGGTTATGTTGGTAATTACAAACCTGTGGTGCATGGTCAACTAGTGATGGTATGGAGTCTCAGTGGAAGTGTCTGGAATGGAAGCCCTCAGTTAACTGCCACATGTTGTGAATTCATGTGTTTATATAAAGCGCAATGTAGTTTTTGTGTTTTAAAGGTTGAGATGTTGGGTTGAAGCCCTATAATTTTCTGTCAGCGTGAAAGCATAGTAAAACCTCTTCTTTGATCATCTGTCTTTTGTTGCATAATGTTTATATACATGTATTTATTTTGGCTACATTCACTCCTGTCTGCTTGAAGGTATAGTACATTATCCAATCCCAAATAAACCCCTGCTCTATTTTCATTTGTTCATTAATGACCATAAGGCATCCTACTCAATTGCAAATGAGGCCCCTTCTAGTCACGTGGACCCCGATTGATTGACAGTTGTGGTTTTGGGGGTCCAGGAGCAAGGCATCTTTGACAGTAGGAGATTTGAGGCCCTCACTGTTAATCCCACAGAGCAAACAGTGCAGCTTCCTGCACGCATGGCTGAGTTCCCTTAGAAAAACAGATGGACTGAAGTTCCTCTCTTTGTTTCACATGATTTTTTTTTTCCTGCACTGGGGAGCTCAGCCTGCCTCTACCCTGCCACAACGTGCACTACTGCTTTAATTTGGAAAATCAGAGCAGTTATAATGGTAAACCTATATGTTTGGTCATATATTGGCATAAATCCTGTGATACTTACATGCACACTTAAAAAATAACTTATCACACTGTTGGCACTGTATGGAGTAAAAGAAGCCTTATCATGAGCGCAACCTGCACTATCCACACCCTGTATTTGACATGATTTGGCTGTCTGCCTATGTGCATCTCAACTTCTGTATCAAGTTGATAAAAATAGCCCTGTTTCTGTGTTTTAAACTGCTTTTGTTGACAGTTTCTTCTACATATCTGTGCTGAAATTGACATCTCATGAAATTTCTCCTTGTTTTGTTTTTGCAGCACATAGCAAATCTTATCTTGTATGTTTGTAGATTTTCTAATTAGCTAGTTGCCATGGATCCATTGTCTCTCCTGCCGTGTCTCTGTATTGTGATCATCAATAAACATATGATCATAGCTTGAAAAAAAAAAAATAGTAACTTCATATTATTTCCTTGTGCACGCATGCAGCCCACACATGCATGCACAGACACAGAAGCTCTGTGCTACTGCTGTAAATAGACTGTTGATTTAGTGAAGGGCTAAGAGGAGGAGCAGCTGAAGGATTCACATTTGATTGCAGTGGGTGGGCTCTCATCTCTCAACAGAGAAGACAAAGAACTTAGCCTGTGCAGTACTGTGCTGCTCCAGCTCTCATTCAGGGAGGTAGCCATCAGCTAGCATAATACATTGAGGCCTGTATCTAATGGAAACCAAATCTGCATTGCAAAGGGGATTTTTATATTTCAAGCTGTCTTTTGAGCTTTGAGCAAAGTATTTATTTTAGTTTTACTCATATTGTGAAGAAGCTTACAAAGTAGTGCTTCACTACACTGCAGTTTCTGTTTGCATATTAAAAATGCAAAATGCATACAATGTTTTTAGAATTAGTTTGGAGTGCATTTTAAAATTGTTATTGATGTTGGTTTTATGCATAATGAAATGCAATACAATGTAGATGAGCTGTCATATCAACCGCAAGTTTCACTTCATATATTATGACTGCAAAATAAGCCTACTTTTTGCAGATTGTTTTACTTATTATAAGATGACTGTTTGCTATATAATCTTTTGCATTATCATGTAAGAATTTTTTTTCTCATTTGTAGAACATGAGTTCTAAATTTCAATGAAATGAAATATCTATTTACTTCCTAATTCATTATCCAGTGAGTGCAGCACTTCATAGATACCAGATATTTACATGTGGATTTTAGTGAGTCAGGCCTTTGGGGCCATATGTCCATTGATATGTAAAACCTGCTGCGAGGGTTTCTTTTGCACAGACTGCACATGTTGGCACTGAGTGTTCCATCAGTATTCAAACACCTAATGTGTCATAAGGAGCTAGAATGCCTCAAGAACAGTCAGTTAAAGCCTGGCTTTGTTCAGTAATAACCCACTAGAAATTTTAGATTGCTATTTAGAATTAGCATTTTGAACTTATCTGAGTTTTCAGTACTGTAAAAGAGAATGCTGAATTGTACTATAAGAGAGTGCAGCCTCTTAACATTAAACAGACATAACTTGAATGAGAAGACTACTATGGACATAGCCAGGAGTAACTACCTAAGTGGTTAAGTACAATGATATTATTTGCAGCTCAGTACCAAATTTTAAATCTAGTATTTATATATATTGCACATCTTATGGTTGGTATGGATATCAAGTTCAGGTCTCTTTATAAGCCTTTGCCACTGTCTGTTTACCACCACAATCTGTTTAGCTTGGTTTAGCATGTCTAGTTTCATACTTGCAACTTCTTGACTAGAAACCTTGACGTTAATGACCAGAGTGTAGAGAAAAGATTTTGTATCTATTGATGATGTGCTAATGGAAGAATGACAACATGGTGACAAAAGACTGCAGTCCTGTTAGCATGCTACCTGGACATTACTGCTCACTTACCTGGGCCAGTAAGGACCCTATCACCTCACAGGAAAGCTGAGAGCAACAAAGCTATACAGTGACAGTGAGGGAGTATGGGTCAGAAGCAGAGCTGGTATAAATCAGATTTAGGACCATGAATAACTGGCAGCATGTATAGCATGACCTTGTGTGTGTCTAATACAGTCCAGGATACAACATTTTCCAAGTCAGGAAAGCAAATATACAGACACATTTAAACTCCTTTATTAGGGCCTGAGCAAGCAGAGAGCCACAAAGGCCTAATTGTATCTGTAATTACTGTTATACCTGATGATTAGTTTCTTTTAAGGTGTTTCAAATAGTATAAAAATACTGTTTTAAAACTGATTGTGTGAAATTTGCTTAAATGTTATTGTCCCATTACCATCTATTTCTTAAAGCAACGTATGACTTTGACCACTAATTTTTCTTCAAATTTGTAAAACCCCAGTGTTAGCCTAATCATCACTAATCCATTAGTCTTTCTGTGCTTACGCAGCTGACACTTCCTTCTCTGTGAACAACTACAAAGATGACTCCATCACAAGCAGTCCATTTGGTTGCATACCAAACCGATAAGTCACTCAGGCCTTTGTGGAAATTTTGTCACAAAGTACATTGTAGGAATGGGAATTCCATGCAGCAGCAACAAACGCGGAGACAACAAGCAATGAAACCATGTCTGCTACCAGGTTAGAAGAAATGGAAGGAATCACTGTAAGTCAATTGTCATCTTATAATACGTCATGTGTGGCAGTGAAAAACAATATTAGACATCAGTTTCATGGCATTTTCAGAATATGTCATTGTGTAGGGTTATCATACAGTACTGTAAGGAGCAAGTGAGCGGTGAGGGCTTGGCCATACCCTGTATGCTTGTGAGGTGTGTATGATAAGCCTACACAATGATATATTCTGAAAACGCCATGAAACTGATGTCTAAGTATTGTTTTTCATGATCACACATCCTGTATTTAAAGATCACACTTGACTAACAGTGATTCCTTCCATTTCTTCTGACCCGGTAGTGGACACTGTTTCATTACTTGTTGTCTCCATGTTTGTTGCTGTTGCAGCTGCATGGAATTTCCCTTCCCACAATGCACTTTGTGACAAAATTTCCGAAAAGGTCCGACTGACATATAGATTTGGTATGTAAACAAATGGACTGCTTGTGATGGAGTCATCTTTGAAGTTGTTCACCATGAGGGAGGTGATTTAGGTGTGTAAGGACGGAAAGACTAATGGATTAGTGATAACTAGGCTAACACTGGGGTTTTACAAATTTGAAGAAAAATTGGTGATGAAAGTCACACGCTGCTTTAAAGGTTTAGAGCAGAACATTGTCACATGTGCTTATGTGATGTTTATGTGAGAATCTGCTTTGTGCTCACAGCCACTAGTTCATTGGTTTTGGCCAACTCCATTTCTAGGTGAAGAACGGCCTCTGTTTCCTACATCTATGATAACAGCCACAATATACTGTTCTCTATGTTGAGAACTCAGTTAGTTCATTCCATGAAAATCCCTGCACTTGTTCCCAGGCTCTTCGCTGCCCCACTTCTCTTCCTCTATAACTGCAACAGTGTACAACACTAGCTAGCTACCATCAGCTTAGAAATACAGGACATTCATGTTGACAAACCTTTCTCAATACAAATATTCCATATTGAACTGATGAACTGCTTTTTATTTTATTATTCAGTTCTGTATGACTTTCAGATATTTCAGTCTTCATTTGAAAGAATGTACAAAGAGCAAACAACTGGCATATATATGTTTAGTATTGTTCATTGGATATTACACAGGAAAGAGCACTTAAAATCTAGTATACTCAGTATGGTGTTCTCTGTAAAAGTGTGTGAGTACTGGAGCCATGGGAGTAGGAGCTCCTATTGTTGGTATTCACAACATAATCTATGTGCCGAGTCACTGATCAGAGGATTAAATGGCCATGATCTAGTTAGGTTTCAAATGTGTATTAAAGTAGAATAGTGCGGAGTTCACCTTGATAACTAATATGGAAAATTAAGAGCTCTACTGGCATGATAGCCTCAGTGTGAGATGGACAGGCAGTATGTACAGGAGTGGGTCAGTGGGTTTGGTGGCTGATGGCTCCAAGGCAAAGCTGTGTTATTTGGTTGTGCGGAGCTGATTAAATCATACTCTCTCAGCAACACCCTGCCTATCACTAACTCAGCTTGCTGTAGCAGGATGGTTGCTGTGCTACATATGCACAGCTCCGGCTGTGTGTATGTGGTTGAGGTCACAGTGCCTTTTTCAGAGTAGTATGCTGCATTTCAGTGCACCGATGCAAATAGTATAGACATGGACAGAAACAAAACGCCTCATACTGTCACTCTTACACAGAGTTAATTGTCCACATAGGGCTTCTTATCAGAGAGTGAGAGAAGCTTTCTTGTCATGTGAACCCTTTTGTCTGTTCATTTTACCTGTACAAGGCCAACTTCTGTAGTGAAGTCAAAATGATCCAATTTTAATATCTCAGAGGTAAGCCTTTGTCTCTATTGTATGTTCAGGTTTTGGTAGTTGATAGTTCTCTTTTGATGGAGGAAGCCTACCCATTGCTTACACCCTGAGGACAGCTGCTATATTTCCTGTCTTTCATGTGAAAAGTCTTTGATTGTACTCAGTCACTACAATCTGTCTGCTAGGGAGAGAAAACGAAAGAAAGGTTGTCATTGCAGAGTTCCTCATCTCAAAATAAAGATGTGTTGGGTAATATTTTAGGGTTTCAGCTGCTATTTAAATCGGTTTATTCTTACATTCATACATATTTATGCACACTGTTTATTTTTGACACTTTTTCTCTGCCAGATGTTTAGGCTGACGTCATGATTTGAGAGGAAGCCCTGTTCTGTTCTAAGAACAATTATATTTTTATGTTGATTAGTATACTTTCCTAAAATTGCTCTGGGAAAGGTTGCCCATTGAATATAGAGTAGAAAATGGACTGACAGCCTCTTAATGGCCTATATTTTCATTAAAGTCAATTCCAGAAACCTGTTTGTGTGTACTCACAAATGCAGTCCACCCCAGTGATGTCATTCCCATCCACAGATCTGCCTACGAGGCTGGTTCGGCATTCACCAGGCTGATCTCTTTTCCCTCATTATCTCTGCATCACTTTTTCTCTGCTTCTCCTCAGGCATCAATCTTTCTTTCTTTTTATTTTTTCTGTCATATTTTTCTCTATGATCTTCTCTTACATTTTTAGCCATCTGTGTTGCTGGCTGACCTTTTTTCCACCCTCTCTTCTTATTTTCGTCTTCTTTGAGGTTACTATTAGTATCTTCCAGTGCTACTTCTTAGCATGGTTTTCACAGTCTGAAACACAAGCACTGCTTCTTATGTCTCATCTGAACCGTTTGTCGTCATAACTGGTCAGTACTATTTATAAACACAGAATTTGCAAGAAACTCTAAATGTTGACCTCTTCCTCGATTTGCTTTGATCCAAATACTCCAAACTTTTGGTTCTTTTGCACTAAAACTTCCTGTGACATGTTCTATTTTCAGTGTGAGCAAACAAAAAATACAGTATTATGTCAATACCTTGTTATCCATTTAATTTTCTGTGAAAATAGTGCCTAGTTTCTTTAATACTTTACGTCTGTGTTGATGTAAAGACATTGTGGGCTTTTCCTTCTCTTCCTCCCCTGAAAAGAAAGATTAGAAGCCGAGAAATGCTTTGAAACTGGCTAGATCCTCCCTTTTACCAGATTAACAATTTCTCCAACATACTGCTGTTTATGAGTCCCCATCATGTTTGTTTTCCAAACTTAGACAGAGATTGGTCAGGATGGGATATTTTCATCCTGGGTCAGACCGGGATAGTGGCCTGAGTGGACCAGTAGGAAAACAAGACATGTCTAGACCACAACCAGAAATGCTATTTACTGCATATTGTTAAGCCTTTAAGTGTGTATTATAATATAAAAAGATCAGGATAACGTTGACTTTAGTGGTGAGATAAACATGAGTAGTTTCAGAGCCAGATTGGTTGTTTCTTTTGATGATGAAGCACCAAAATTTGACATGTTATAAACTTCGCACGGAGCCATCACAGAGCTACTACAGTCATCCACCTAATTTATTTAGTAAGTTAAATGGATTTAAGAATAATCTGAAAATAGTTGTTTTACCCCATTTTACTACAGTGTCTTCCTGTTGTTTTTATGACTGGAAGTGAAATACGTTTTATATACAGGATGGTGACTGTCTTACTGTTGCAGTACCTTTTTTTTTTCATTGTGTGTATGTGCTGTGATTGAGCCATGTATATCAGATTATGGATTTGTGTGTGTGAAAGGATATTGACCTGGTACAACCTACAGATTATGATTTATCTATACTAATCCAAGGTGGGGGGATGGACAGTTAGGTGACAATGGAGTGTTTACTGGCACATTAAAATACTTTATCTTATAGATATAATATGGTTTATAAAAACCCTTCATGCTTGATTGTTATAATCTTGATTTGTCTGTCCTAAACCAGACCATCAGCGTATTTACATGTCAGGACATAGTGATTATTGTAGCCATGAAAACCATCTTTTTAGAGTTTTCCATCTAATGATTAATTGGCTTGTTTGAATTTTGTGTACCTGCAAAAACAGACAAACTGGAACTTACACACAGTGTTGGATAAACAGAAAATATTGTGCATTTCTGATCTAAAAATAGAACAGAATATCTAGTGTGTGTATTTGGCTGTCTGTACAGGCTTTTGCCACAGTAGGGAACCAGGAACTCCCTTCTGTTTTAAGAAACCTGACAAAGTCCCTCATTGTGGACTGAGCAGTTGTTGACACAGAGAAGTAATTACTTGTGAGTGGAAGGAATGGCTGCTCAGAGATTCGAGCCTGTTAGAACACTGCGTCATGTGATGATATGAACGATGGTCAGAATCCCATCAAAGTGGAGCGATAGTTCAGGAGACTGGTTCACTGAAGAGAGAAATGAGAGGACAAGGTGTGAATGTTGATGTCAAAGCCACAGAATGTTCTGTAACATAAAGATTGTGAGTCGTCGGTGTCTGCTGTGTCTGTGGTTTCGATTGTTTATAACCCAGCAAATGAACTAAGACCACACTGGTATTAAAATGAATAGTTTTGTCTTGGAGGATAGATGGTCAAACAATAGCGGTGGGGTTATTTGTGACTCTTGACTGCATTTACACATAAATAATCAGTTTGTAACCTTACATTACCTTACATTCACATCATTATCACATGAATGTAACAGAATGTGAGAGGTCAGCTGGTGCAACATGAGCTCCTCCCTTTCCCTACCTCCTCCTTCTCTTGCATGCCCCGTGAATATTTACATGATCAGTAGGACGCAACAGTTGCCTTTCTGCTTGCCTGCCACCCTGTATTCTGTCAACCTGTCCTCTTAAATAGTATGTAAATACCAAGGGGTCAATGTAAAAATGTCTCATCTTCACAGAGAGACCAGTTACTCTCTGGCCTCTCAGTCAGTGTGACTAATATCTATTAGCCTACAGCATAATCTGTGTTGATTCAACCTTGTCAATAGCTTATCCCCCACCCTACTCCATTGCTGTCCTATGTATTACAACCATACCATCCCCCTCTTCTGTCTTACTGCCCTCTCTGATGTGGTCGTACATATACATTCGCTTATAAACCAGTGGTTTCACTATTGGTTAGGAGCATAGCTGTCCTGACATAAAGGGTAGAACTGGGAACGCTGGAGAACGTAAACAGTGCACGAAGGCTAACGCAGGAGGAGCATTTCTTTACGTGCTGGAATGTCCTCACACATGCAAGCTGGCTGTTGTTTTGCAAGTGTGTTTATTAGATCGTTCTGTCTGTCTTGTCTTGTTGTTCATGGTGCCTTGGACAGTGTGTCAAACATTGTGTTAATGTGAACATGGCTCAGAACAGAGAGGTTCCTCTTCTGTCTCCGTGACACATTTCCTTGCTGAAGCCAGGGATTCAGTCTGCTCCACACAAACTCTACCAGAGCTTAAAATAACCTCCAGTTTGATTTAACCCTTTGGGGTCAGTGCTGCTAATGGGATACACACTCAATCAGGATTGACAAGCCAGCTGCTACTGTGCAGCATTCCTATCTTTTGTCCCTTGTTTCCTGCAATAACCATATTCTGTTGGTTTTCACTCTCATTTTTTGATCATTCCCTTTAGTTCCCCCCTTTAGAGTTGATCTTTTGCGCAATTTTGTGTGATGCTGTTTGTTAGAGGCCAAGAATGATCACAGTATGAGTATATCATATATATGTTACCACAGTGTTGGAATTGTCAAATGATATATATAAAATAGAAATAATAAATAGGGCACTGT
Source organism: Sphaeramia orbicularis (assembly GCF_902148855.1). Taxonomy (NCBI): domain Eukaryota; kingdom Metazoa; phylum Chordata; class Actinopteri; order Kurtiformes; family Apogonidae; genus Sphaeramia; species Sphaeramia orbicularis. The sequence goes on along the minus strand of NC_043968.1, from coordinate 43,925,750 downwards.
CCTTCTGTTATTGTTATAATTAAGTCTGTATCTGGAGCTGAAGAGCCAAATACTGAGTGATTACTTTGTCCTGTAACCATAACAAACCTCTCCTGTGGCAGATGAGTTGAGGAAATGCAGATCCATTTAATACTAAGATCTTCATAGATTTGTTTGGAAGCTCACATTTATATGAATGTCAAAATAAACTAGTAGTCACAGTATTGATGGAAACTAGCTAATCTGCTCTCTGTTGAGCCTCATTCACACATTTACTTAGCCTGAAAGTTTACAGACATTACCTGCTAGAGCTGTATTTGTGAATACAAATGTCCAAATCAGTTGGCTCAAATATTAAACAGACTTTACCCCTCCAGCTCCCTAGTTGTTTTGACTCACAGGTGGACAGTCTGTTGGAATAAACCTGTCACAAGCCAACTATTTTCCCTATTCTACTCCCCTTCTGCTACAGCTTCTTTAATGTTTCCCCTTGCTATGTGATGTGATAACCACCACCAAGCGAGCAATGTATATCTTGAAAATGGCAAGTTTTAACTAAGGTTTGCATCATGGCAGAGCTGGCTTGGTTTTTGGTTCTTATCTATGGCGATTAATACCAAGGCACTGGTGCTGTATTCTTGGTTCAGTACCACCCAAGTAGATTGTGAGTAGTTTCAAGAAATACAAACAAGTCAGAGAGTATTTTATCTTATTCCAGAGCAGAGACACCTTAGTACAGTATGTCTGATGTAGCCTTTAGCATGTCATTGACTGGAGAATTCACAGCAAGTTTGTTGAACATCCAGCTGACTTGGATATTTCTGTCATTTGTTGTGTATTATGATAATGTGTCAATTTGTTATTGTTGTTTTATTTTTTTTTCAAAGTTATAATGTACTATTGTTGGGTACAAGAATGGAAATGTTAATGGAGAGTTGGATCGTGCTCATAAGAAAGGATTTTTATCTAATACTGAGATGTCAAATTGTTTTGTTTTATCATTTTTATCCTGTAGGCTTCTTGGCTTTTTTTTGTCTTGTGAATTCCCTTAACAGTCTTACAGCATTGAGAGCAAACATGAAGTCACCATCCTCAGTGGACTCAATGAATTTGTAGTGAAGTTTTTTGGACCACAGGGAAGTAAGTTATTTCTCTTTTTTTCATTTATTACTGTTGTGTTACATCCTCCAAATCACCTTAAATTCATCAAACAAACACTCGTGGGGTTTTGAGCTTCCCTCCCCCTTGACTCAGTCTTTAAAACGCAAAAAAAAAAAGACTGATGAACCACATCAACGTTACAATCAGTGTTGCCAAAGTAATAATCAGGCTGCATCTAATGTTTAGTTAAACTCAACTGACCATGAAAAGTGATAGTGAATGTTTTTTAAGGGCAGGCAACAAAGGAATCTCAGTCATTCTCATGTCTGAAACCTAAAGAGAGGCTCATCGCACTAGGCCAGGAATGTAAAATGGATTGAAACCAGGCCTGAGGCTACAAAGTGTAAAGCAGAGTGGAGCTGGGCTTGAGGGAAATTTGGATAAGTAGAGCAGCCTCCTCTGCAGGAAATGCATGTTTCATCTGCAGTTGGCAACATCTGTCTCACTACTACCACTGCCACTTGGATATCCATGAGGAGTGGGAGTGGGTGTTTGACCATGTTTATGATGCCTCAGAACTATGCCAAGTAAGTGCTACTGTTGTGTCTGTGTGTCCACCACCATTCATATCTTAAAAGTGTGTTTTCAGACATCTGTGTCCTTTTCAGTTTCAGTACAGCACATGTGGGTCCTGTTACTCACAGCTGTTCTCGGAGACTACAGCGTACAGACAATCTCATTCTCTTCCTCTTTCTCTTTGATGTCAGAATATTATATGAAGTGGAAGTAAAGAAGTCTCTGGGGCTGAAATACATTACTGCGTGAAATAAAAGAAAATGGCAGAAGGAGGTGGCATGTGTAGCTCATTTCTCAGGCGACCCCCTTTTTGTTGTTTCTGAGCAGATGAGAAAAGCGTGCAGAAATTTGCTATTACCCTACAGTGTCAAAATGAATTGGGGGCGTGAAGGATGGAAGATGATATTCAGTGGAATAAAATTGTGCCTGTGTTCTTTCATTATTTTTCTGTCCTCTTTGTGAACAGCACCATATGAGGGGGGCGTGTGGAAGGTGCGAGTAGATCTTCCTGATAAATACCCTTTCAAATCGCCATCAATAGGTAGGAGTTTTGCCGTCACTTGAAACTTTTGCAGCATTTCGCTTTCAAATGTGGGGGCATTCTCATTTTAAACTAATATCTCTCTTACTCCTCTCAGGATTCATGAACAAGATTTTTCATCCCAACATTGATGAAGCGTAAGTGAATCGTATAAATGCAATTAATGTGTCAGTGTTTTTCATGTTTTTGTATTAGTGGTAAGGAAAGCTGCTGTAAACCGAAGACGTGTTTAATTGAGTAACTCACTCATCTTCACAATTTATTTCCTTGTGGGATTCACATGAAGAAATACTGAACAAGACTGTATTGTGAACTACACCTTTTTCATCCCTCACCTTCCGCACAATCTGCCGCTGTACCATACAGATAATCACACAAGAAACAAGCTTGGCCAAACACTTTCTGTCAATATGGCTTGTAATCTTCTGCTTGAAAGATAAATGTCTTGCAGGACATTGAAGGTGGGTCTGGAGGGACAGACTGAAAATGTCCCTCCTTCTCCACCTCACAAAGCCCAAAATCTATGGTTAATACAGTTAGTCCTCATTCAGCCTGGAAAATAAAAAATGATAGTCACAAAAGTATGTAATCATCCATAGTACCCATGTTTACAGTAGAAGTTACAACACGTAACAGGAAACGAGCAAGAAGTGTTAAATGGTAAATACATAATCAGTGTAACTTCTATGTCTCACTCAGTAGCTGAAAACCATATGAATCCAGTCTTAAGGGATTTTTCACAATTTTGCAGGTAGATTAAGAGTTTTCTAAACTTTTTTTTTAGAAAGCTTTAACATACAGCATTTCCATATTAAAGTACTTAAAACCACTAAAACTATGTTAATATTTCATTGGCCTGTGTATTTATATTATGTCAAATGTTTCTAACAATGTTCAAATTCATAGATATCTTTAATTTTATGCAGTGCAACAGCATTTAATCTGGTCATCTGTCAATGGTGTCATTTTCCTTTTACATTAATATTAAACTACGTGTGGCTGTTTCATTTAAATTAGATGATTAAACAATGAATATAAATTACTAAACACTCCCTGAGCCTCATCGGATCATTGGCAGCTGTGGTGGAAACAGGGTCCCATGATCACGTACTACAACCTAGCCTCATCTACTATGTCTTATAACTGTTTGATTCAGAGACAAAGAGCATAAGAAATGACATGCTTTGTGTCCAAACATGCTGTGCTATGCAAGTGATACAGGATGCTAAGGTCTGCAAAGGTTAATTCTCTATCTCCATTTTTGGCCTAAAGAAGTCTCCATTTCTTAGTCACATTTAGAACGACCTAAGCATTGGCAGGTTTAGGTGTGTTTGGATGTAGAATAGGTGATCACATTGGTAATTACGAGTATCTTCCCTTTGGACTGAGACGAGCTAGCACACAGATTGATGTTTACTGACCACTTTGGCCCTGTCCCTCTACAGTAACTCTGTTTTCTTCTTGGTTTCCCAGGTCAGGGACAGTGTGCTTAGATGTCATCAACCAGACATGGACAGCCCTCTATGGTGAGTGGCTGTGTTACGCATGTGTCCATATTAAGTTTCCTCATTGGGGTCTGTGTGATTATGTGTGAAGAACTTGACACACTGCCATCAGCACCAAAAAGGTGACTGCTGGGCCCCTCTCTAGTAAGTGTGGGCGCATTAGGCAGTGGTGCAAAATTGACCCTAATCTACTTAGTGAGGGGAGAAGTGGCCACTAATGAGGTAATACCCTCATCCGGCAAGGTCAGAAAACATTCACCTTCGGCAGGAATGATTTACTGTCTGTCAGCTGTGAGAGACAGCGTCATGCTCAATGGCAGCAGTTGTATATGCTGTTTGTCACACAGTTGCTGCTTTCACTGTGTATCCCTCTCTGCTCCTCTTCATGTCCCTGTGCCCTTCTCCTGGTACATTTCCACATTAATTTCTCATTAGAGGCCCTCCACAGGGCTAAGATAGCTGCTCAGCAATATAAATGACTTCACAATAATATCCCTAGCAGGTGTACAGCACCTTCTTTTTTATTTTCACTGCTATTCTGGATGATAAAAACAAAGAATGCTAAAGCTTAAAATTTAATTTAAATAGTTTCTAAGTCAATAAAATATCAAGTTCAGACTGCCATTTTCTGAAAGGATCCATTTTCCTTTCCATTTTCCGATGTGTCCAGTGTGTTAACCTGCTCTGATCTCCTTTTTAGACAAAGTCAGACCTGTTAGACATTAAAATGGATGTCATCTTTGTTATGATGTTTTATAAGATGCAGTGGATTTAGTTGTCAGTTGTTTAAAAAAAAAAAAGTCAGATCGGAAAAATGACTGGCAGAGCTACCAATCAAGTTGCAATTGTTTGTAACAGATCTACAAAGAGAGAGGTAACAAAAGCAAGTGATTAAAGCATGTAAACATAACACAATGGACTGTGAAAAGCTGTTGTTTATCCTGTATGGATGGACCCAGTGGTGACACCTAGGAGAGAAGAGCAGAATTACAGATTTTCCTACAGGCCTCTGCTTTCTTTCAAAGCTGAGGCCTACTTGAACAGACCTAGTCAAAGAGATTGCTGTTGTTTGATGTTATGCTATCTGTGAATAGGCATTCAACATATGCACTATGAATCTTTGATCATTCTACACTGCAATTTTGACTCATTTAAAATTCAAGCCACTGGATTATATATTGTCTGATGACATATTTCTCTTATCTCCCCCTTCAGATCTGACCAACATCTTTGAGTCGTTCCTGCCCCAGCTGCTGGCCTACCCAAACCCCATTGACCCACTGAATGGAGACGCAGCTGCCATGTACCTTCACCGGCCAGAAGAGTACAAGCAGAAAATCAAAGGTTCAGCTTAATCCAAATGTGTCTGCGTTAGATCCTAGATCTGTCATCAGTTAATCACCTGCAAAATTTTATCATCCAACAAGATATTACAGCTTCTGCAAACCAGTTTTCTTCTCCCGTATTTTTCTTCTACTGTACATCTGACCATTCTGCTGTTGTCTTTTTTCTCCTTCTCTCTATCTGCTTCCTCTCTTTCTCATTCTCGTTCTCTTTCTTCAGAGTACATCCAGAAATATGCAACAGAGGAGGCTCTAAAAGAGCAGGAAGAGGGGGCAGGAGACTCTTCGTCCGAAAGCTCAATGTCTGATTTCTCAGAAGACGAGGCCCAGGATATGGAGTTGTAGTGATTGGAGGGCTCCCCCATCCTGCCTCCTCCTTTAAGCCCCACAGAGACTATATTTGATTTCCTAACCATGAAAAAGCAGACTTATATTATTCATATTTAAACAAGTTGATTTTTTTTATTATTATTATTATTATTACTAAACAAGGATTTTTATGGATATCTAACCCTTGGTGTGTTTGACAGACACCCCTTCGATTCTGTAGCTGTTTCCCCCTACACACACACACACGTCGCGATTGCTTTCACAATCTCTTCATTTTTTAAGGTGTGTCACGTAGTCATAACCAGACCAGTTCCTCATTTCTGTATTCATATTTAGTTTTTAAGTATTTATAAGAATCCAGTTTGACCTGAAACCTAGACTCCTATTTCTTTGTTTATATCACTTCACTCTGACCAACATTTTAGTCATTGCTCCACAAGAGAGCCACTTAGGCCTTGCTGTCCTCGGGGCAGAGCCCTTCAATATCAGTCTATTAGAGCAGACAGTATTTTTCAAAGGTGCAAAAACATACAAGTATCCTGGCACACTTTACATTAATAATAAAGAAATGATCAGTCTGAAGGCCATCTTTGCTGTTACTCAACTTTTGTTACACTTTGTCGTCCTGCTACAGCTGCCTGTCTGTATTTGCCACTGTGCAGCGTAAAATAAATACCTAACAACAATGTCAGGTTTGTGAGGAAATAAAGATAACTACAACTTAAGTCAAAAAGACATGTTTGGAGGGCTTTGGATATTGATATACAGAAAAAGCTGTACTGTGTATACTGAATTGTTGAGTATTATAGGAATGAAGGCTGTAGTGGAGATCCTGGTCAGACTCACTTGATGTGATGGGAACTGAAAATAGACCAGAGTTACCCTTTAACTACAGACCATGTGACCTGGTGTTCAGTTCAAACACATTAACACCAACATTTCATGAGCAGAGTGCCACTGGTTTACAGTTAACTGAATCCTTAATATTAAAACATCTTTTTTTTTCTACAATCCATTTTCTTGTGCAACACTCTTTTGAGTTACTTTGAATGTAGGAAAAGTTAGTTTTAACTCTAGTAAAAGCAACCAAAACGGTCACGTGGTTACAGAGTGGATCTGAGTGGAAGTAAACAGTGATTTGAGGATCTAGATTCAGGTTGATGTAGTTGTGGTCCTACTCACATTCCACTCTTCCCTGCAGTTTGCTCCAATGCATGTCCTGTATACTGGTCCAACCTGTGGTATGTACCTCGACGGCACCGTCGTTACTCATACACTTAGAGTATATTTACCTATTAGGGTAACTACTTTGATAACACGTTAGAAGATTACTAGGGAGGACCCAATATATGATATTTAGGCCCATAGGATTTTTATTTAGGGGAATTGACTTCACGTGTACATCAACTTCTTACTTAAAGAAGAAACTAAGAAAACCCAGGCATCCTTCATTGTTGGTTCAATGTGGTGGATTAAGATGTAAATCCATGATGAATGGAAAGAGATTGCAATCGTAGCTTTGATTTTTGGCTCTTTTTTTTCCCTCTGCTTTATTTCTTGTACTTTTCACTTTTTGCCGATGGGGGGGCAGCACGTTTGCTTTTTTTTTTTTTTTTTTTTGTGTGTGTACAGCATCTACCTTGTACAGTGATTTAAAAAAAAACAAAAAAAAAAAACAAAGGACTCTCAGTAGCCTCATGAGAACTCAGTGTAGAGCCTAAAACACTGACGGTGTATTTTGCCTGGCTAATGTGGCAGTCAAACTACCTAGACAACCTTGAAATGTATTCACTTCAGTGATTGCAGTAAGAATGACCAGTTGCTTTGTGGCAGATTGTGGATCCTGAGTGGGAGATTCAAGGCTGAGTCATACTTGGATCACCTTATCACCTAATAACCCCCTTTTCTGTGCCTCATCACATAAAGAAGGTGACCATTGAATAAGTCCCTGAAACCATTATTCCAAAAAGCCATTATGATAAAATAAAATTTAAAAAAAGCAGTAAGCACATTGTTTTTACTCAACCTACTTTTCCTCTCCCCTTCCTGCAATTTGATCTTGTGCGATTTATGATATAACATCTACCTTTTCCTGAACATCACTCTTTTGCAGGTTTGGTGGATTACCCAGGGCTGAGTGGCATTGGGTGTATTTGAGCTAATGTAGGTTTGTTAGACTTTTATGGCTCAGGTTTGAAATACAGGAGTTTGGTTGTATCTTGCATAGTGATTAACATTTTCACACGGAGAGTACTGATGGGATTAGAATCATGCTAATATTCGTTGAACTGTGATTTTTTGACATGTCAGGATAGTTAGTTTCACTGGGTGGTGACTTCAACTAAACAACATATGCTATATCGCTGTTTTACAGATAGAGTTAGCTAGTTTGGTATACGTATCCGATAAAGCATTCACTGCTCATCTGAGTTTTAGTTAGTGTCTGTTGTGTGGTTATACGTAAGATACTCCATAGACATGCCTGCTTGTCCTCCTCTTGCAGATTCAGAGTTGTACAGATCAGTGTGAATGATTTCAAACTAGGGTGACCTTTGACCTGTAGTGAGCCTGATAGATCTAACTGTACAGAAATCAAAAGTGTGGTTCAGCCTGTTTTAAGAGATTGGGTTTTCTCCAAAGTCATAATTTAATAAGACATTTGATAACAGGTTTAGGTTGAAAACATATCTTTGGTTTGTTTTATTTATCAAAGGAGTTTGGCTGTTTAAAGCTATGGGATCATTGTTTTCTCATCCAACCTATAAGAGGTTTTGGATGTCAGCTCAGGGTTCGAGCAGGATGAACCCATTTTAACTGAAGCAAAGGTAATTTTGCAATGGTAGATATGTCCTCATATGAAGACTCCAAGTCTCACAATTGGCTCACAGTTCCTCCATGCTAAGCTGCTGATACAGCTGTATTTCTTCAAGAAAGAGAACTGCTACTTTGTTTTTATCGAAGTCATTTAAGCGCCGCTGTTATGATTCAGATGAATTACTACTCTGAGATTTTGAGAGATTTTTTCTTTGTTTTAATTCAAATTAGAATACTTGTTTAATTTTACATTTCTGCATTATTGTAATCGAGCGCTGAAAATATGGTATGTCCAAGTAAAGAATTGTAAAATAAAAAATTAGCATGATTATGCAGTGGTGCAGCAGGGAACCAATGATATTTTTGTCTCTTTCAAAACCAGGATTTTGGGTAAAATTCTAGGTTTGGTGTTAAGCATTGTGAATCTGCTGGGCAATAAATGGATGATCTTCTCAGCTGTGGCCTGGTGGTAAACATAACAACCAGCTGATCTTCACAGTAGTCTCGCTTGTTCCTGTTCTCTCTGATCCGACTCATTATTCAATGTCAAGTCAAAAAAAATGCTGCCTTTGTGTTTCAGGTTAAATTCATGAACTAAAGGATATCGCCTCAAACCAGTGAATGATCGTACTTCCAACTGCAACTTGAATTCTAAACAATTTTTGAGTATTGAAAAATGTTTATGGTTAATGTCCTTATGGCTTTCACCCCTCCTCTTCTTTTTCTGCTCAAAGACCACAGGCTCAGGTCAAATGAAAAAAAAAAATTAACATCCCACAGTTTTAAACAGTGATTTCAAAGAAGTGTAACCCCCATGATGGGATTGATGGAGCCTCATGATTGTGACTGCAGACCTGCAGAGAAGTGTCCAGCTCAGAGCCATAGCCCCATAACTCCTATAATGTATCCACACACTCCCCTCACACTCTGCTGGATATAATAAGGAGGAAGGGCCTCTACTAACTGAATGGACAAGTTAGATCTTAAACATAGACAGGATATCCAGGGCCCATTCTTCGTTTTATCAGCACAGCTGCAGACAGCCAGCACCTTGATCCTGTAGTATCACCTCCCCCCATGTGTTGACTTGATCTTCTCGTGCACTTGCATGCTTCTGGTGTGGAGTCGAGGCTGGCTCGGTGCACACTTCCCATTCTGTCTCAGCCCTGCACTGGCCAACTGCCGCCGTCAGGGTATTTGGCAGGCACACACAGCATGGAAAATGGCAGGTTTTTGTAATAGAAACTATGTATTTGGTACTTAGTGTGTGATACTTGAGGGTTAAAAAGTCAAAAAGTTTATTTTCTGTTTTCAAAAGTCCATCCTCTGTCTTATTTTTATCACCCCCTTTGCCCTCCTCCTCTTGTTTTTTCTTTGCATTGTGAAGTGGGCATGCTTGTCAAAAAGGACAAATGCTCTCTATTAATAGGCTTATAACCTCATAAATAGTTGTGTATAAAATAAACTGTTATAACTTCTTTTTTAATAAAACATTCAATGTGTATAAATGGTCTTTGAGTCTGGTGTCATGTTTGTAGCTATTTGTCCTGTTTTTATCAATGACAGTTGCAGCAGTTTTTTTAGCATAATGTCATTCTGTTTTATGCCCTTCTTGATTGAATGAAATTTAAAGGCGTTCATTAGATTTTTGCATTTCACTGAAAATGAAGATTTTAGGACATTTGGGTCCACAGTAAGTATTACATCACTGCAAAGTTGAGTTTGTCCTCATGAGAATCAACACACCCTGCAGCTGGTTTAGAACAAACTGTGCCCCTAAAAGTGCAAATACCTGCCTGGGCTGTTTTGCTCTAAATTGAAACTTGGAGCAAAACAGAACAGTCTCACAAATGTAAACTAGGGCCCCGAGCCCCTAATGAATCTAGAACATTTTAGGCCCTTGTTACACTTTGAATCAAACGTGAAATACACCATGCTCCCCAGAAAATGGGTCTGTGTTTGCAGCTTTTCCACAAGGTGTCAGTATGGTACCACATTCCTCCTTCAAGTCAAGCCCTGTGTGTCAGAGCCAGTACAATAATGCCCACTGTCTGCTATGATCCCTGAGAGTTTTCTGTGAAACCTGAGAATGAGGTTAGTATCCCAGTCCTTCCAGTCTGAAATAGCCGTGATGAATGACTACAGTCTTCCAAAGCACACCAGTAGCTGCTGAATGTTTCTTTTTTCTTTCCACAGTTGACATTCGCAGAGTTTTAGGGGCAATTCATGGCTCTGGTTGTTTCTCAGTGACTTCTGTTTAAAGCACTATGTGTTTTGGACACTGTATATTAATTTATGTCAAACCTGGAAAGCATCTGTGACACTGACTGAGGGTTTTCTTCTTAAGTGGAAACCGGGCTGTCACAGATTAACCTTTCTCTGAGGGCCTCCTCTTCATGAAATAATGGATGCAGTTTTGACAGTGAACCAGATGAGGGTGCTGCTTCATTCATCCTCTTTTATCCCCTGCTGAAACCCCCCCTGTATAATCACAGCAGGGGAAAATAAATGCTGTGACATAAGGCTGTTTAATCCCTTCTGCTCTGAAAAATGTATTCTGTCACGCAGCAATCTGCTGTCTCTTCCCGTCTACATTTCTACCTCAGTGTTGAGATATAAAATCACTTTTCAGCTTGATATTTCCTCCATGTTTGGATGAACAGCCATATTTTGTTTCTTTGCTGTGTGGTCTTTATGGGTTAAGGGATGCATTACAACTTAGTTTCTCTTTTCTTTTTCCCTTATATCTGTTACATGCAAATAAATTAAAAGCAGTGTGTGAATAGAAAATGCAAGAATTGTAATAGCTCAGTTGGTTATTCTGTTGTTTATTGAATTGATAGGGATCTTTTACTGTATTCCTCTTAGTGCAAAATGCCTCTTCCTGCATGCTCTCTGCTGCTCGCACTGAACATCATGTTCAGGCCACAAGCTGCAGCCTGTCATAATCGGAGCCCTAGAGGGTCTTCATACCAACCAGAATTGTCACTCAGGTAATCAACATGTACCTGTCTGCCATAATGGCAGAGATGTTTAGAGTATTTTCTTTATATGGAATCACCAAAATGTGGTACAAATCCTGTGAAACTGAGACAGTTATTACCTGGGTGTACAGGTTGTGCAAATGCATCCTAGGATGCCTAAGATGTTGCAAACACAACTTTGTGACCCTTCCTCTTAGTATATGTAAAGTTGCTACTTTACAGTGTTAAATGTACTCCATGTGTCTCCCCCTACGTCCCCCCTCTCCCCCTCTCCCACAGTCTCTCTATATCTCTATCGCTCTCTCTTTTCTCCTCCTTTACTCTCACTCTTTAACCCCAACTGCTCAAGGCAGACAGCCATCCTTCAGGAGTCTGGGTCTGCTCCAGGTTTCTGTTGTTAAAGGGAAGTTTTTCCTCACCACTATCACCAGTCACAAGTGTTTGCTCCTTGGGGATTCTGTTGGGTTTCTGTAAATTTGATTTGATTTTGATTTGATTTGATAAAGCACTTTGTGACTCTGTCTGTGAAAAGTGCTCTATGAATAAAATTTACTTACTTACTTATATTCTGGGTAACACTTTCGGAGACGGTGCATCTTTTCAACATTAAGTAGTTGCTTATTACATTCTATACATTCTTGTGCTATATTGGTTCTTTAAAGCAGTTATTTATACTACTAGTCCATTAACAGTTTGCTGCAATGTCCTCCTAATTAATATTGATAGTAATTAAGGACATTGTATGTTGTTTAAGATAGTATGCTTTAGACATAATAGGCCTTATGACGTGGTACAGCAAGGTTGATTGTGAACTTCCTTAACATCAATAAGTAATAATTAAGAGGTTATTGAGAGAAAACCATCAGTACATGAACCAGTAGTTGTAGAATATGCTCATGAAGGAATTGTTAAGATGTATTCATTAAGTGTGATTATATTCCAGTGTAATATCATTGGAGGAAGGATATTTCTGATCATGTATTGAAATCCCTTGTTAAATCACCACCTCTGCAGATTGCAAACCCTATCGCCCCTCACTGTGTACTTCATTTTAAGCTTTTGTTGAAGCTCTTTCAGTTTTCACCCTACTTTGCTTCTTCTGCATCAGAAAAGAAAGAGGGAGGAGAGGACGAGGCTATCTGTCTCTCCACAGTCCTGACCTCCAGAAGTCCAGCAACCTGAGATCCTCAATGAAATATTTAAAGCTTCTGTTTTATCCGCAGTGCGTTGGTCAAGACAAACTGCGGGCCTCCATGACGTAATGCCAAAGCTATACACCAGCTTTCTGATTGGACCGTGGTGAGCAGGGTGGTCAGGTGACCTGTGCCACTGTGGCCTTTTAAGGCATTATGATGCCCTGAGGCTCCACATTAGACTCACAAGCTGCAGCTTATGATCAATCACTGTTGGCCTTGGTATTTTCCATACAAAAGCTTTTAGCTCTACAAACCTGTGTTATAGTATATCCTTTATGCTGCAGGAGCTCAGGTTAAATAAGAGTGTAACTGCCACATTTCCCATTAGGCTTTACTTTGTTTCATTATTTCATCACTCATCAAACTCCTAGTCAGTAGAAGAAGCACCTATTTGTGTAATTATACATGTGGAATATTTGGCACAGAACCCCTGTATAGCGTCAACATAACCATAACATTAACATCCACTAGTTTTATACATAACTGAGGATATCTAAGATGTGTTTCTGTGTGTTTTAAATTGACTTTTTAGTGAATTCCGATCACATCTCTAGTTTCCTATTTGTTATTATTAAATTTCCTTGTTTTACCCTCCCAACTGTTGGAAATCAAACAGCTCATCCCGTCTGAGATGCCAACCAGCCACAGTAAACCACCATTACAGGCTGTTGTACTGGGTTTCTCTGGCTGGGACTGGATATCAGGCATTGGGCTCTCTTATGTTACAAGATCTGTTTCACTGGCACACTTTGGGGGGGTGGCTGAGGATGAAGATGAGGTGGTATTGCAGCATCAGCAGCAGCAGCAATATAATGATCCCTGGGTCTTTACTAATAGATGAGCCACTGATTAACATGCCCCCACCCACCACAGAGCCCATGGATACAGTATGGATACAATCACAATGAGGTCTGCTGAATTATTATCAGCCAAGAAAGTTAATATCAATAAAATACGGTTGTCTTTCCTGAACTTTCCTGCTCCGACAACACTTCTTTGACAAAACAGTTTTCATTCATCTATGTTTTTTGTTCCCTATCTTTATCATGTTCTAAATTCCTGAGTGATGATGCTGCATCTGTGAGGGCCCCAAATAATCCCTTGCTCAGTAATCCTCTGCAGAAGTAAGGCCACTATTGGATGAAATATGCAATTTCACAGCAAATGAGTTATGAAATAAAAACTGTGCACATAAATTCATAATTATCAATATCTTAATAAATCTTTTTAAAATCAATGTAAATGAATGTATTTTAATCACATCCATTGTTGTTGTTTTCTCAATAATAATAATAATAATAATAATAATAATAATAATAATAAAAATAATAATAATAATAATAATGTAATTTGTAATTAATCTGCTTTGGCATTCAATTGACGTTCAAGTCAGCTACTTTTGCATTTTTTATTTTTAATTTTAGATTTTATATTATTAATATTAGATGCAGAATGCGCATACAACTGTTAACTTTCCAAAGCTCCGTCTTGCGCCCGTCACAAATTATTCTCTATTGTTGCCCTGAAGTTTTCTTTCTGAGCAGCAGACTTAATCTTGCCACATTATTATTTCATCCGGTGTCCTGTCACACAGTCTGGGGCTCTTCATTGGAGATCTGAGGCGCACAAACGCGTCGCGTCCATCCGATCCGTCCGCTGGCACCTGTTTCATCTGCGTGTGTTAAATATTCATTGAGGCCTACTCATCTCCCATACACGCCCGCCTCTTACACAGATGATCCTCGGCTCCAGTTTCACCTTTTCCAGGTGGAAACCACGTCAAAGCTTGGAGAGCCTTTGGGTTCCGGCTCTCCAACGCTGAGCACCAACGACGAGTCATCGCAGATTGATTTCACTGTCGCTATTCACTCTGAAAGGAGTGTAACCGAACCCAGTCCCATCACCTCTAAATATTAGACGAGTTTTGTCCACATAGTTATCTTCCTAATTATCAACAGCAGGTAAACGGACTCTGGCTGGCCATCGGAGAGGAGCTTGGGTAGAACTTCTCCTCATATATTAGGCATCCAAAAGTGAAGTGGTGCAGACCTCACCTGGGACACCTCTGCAAAAGTGTGTTAAGAGTGTTAGGAGAGGATGAGGATCCACCCCGAGACCCCCCAGACCTGCTGCTCTGGACTCCAGGACTTGATCAGCATCCTCTGCCTCAGGTTGTATGGTTTGAACTCACACCTTTACCTACAGGATGATGAAGGATGGGGTTTGGAGTGGTAGGTGGGAACTTGGCATACTATGTTGTAATTATCAGAACACAAATCTGGATTTAACATATTGCAAAGGTATCTGGAGTAAGCACCAGACCAGGCTTTAAATGCTGTATTTGATCATCATTAGCCATCTGGACGTGGTCATTTGATCCTGCAGCCTTTCGACCCAAGAACTGCAACCTCAACAGCATCAGCCGACCAAAACTAATCCAGAGTGGGGGGCTGGGAAGATGTTTGGTTTAATATCTGAATATGCAGGATGGGCTCCACAGTGATGAGCTATACAAGAATTAGTCTGTTTTGTGCTGTTGCTATTTGTTCCCTCAAAGGTCCATGAAGAATTATGGAAATAGTTTTCTTCTACAGCACAGGTGTCAAACATGCGGCCCAGGGGCCAAATCCAGCCCACCAAAGGGTCCAGTCTGGCCCCTGGGATGAATTTGTAAAATGCAAAAATTACACTGAAGATATTAATCATTTTAGTTCAGGTTCCACATACAGAAAAATCTAATCTCAAGTGTGTCGGATCAGTAAAATACTATCAGAATAACCCATAAATACTCACAACTCCAAATTTTTCTTTGTAAATGTAAAAATTTTCATGTCATTTTACTGTATTTACACTAAAACAAACTAGCATTTCACAAAAACACGAATAACTTCCAAAACTAGAAACATTTTCAAGTGTCTGAAGTGTAATTTTAACAATAATCTACCTGTTATTAAATCTGTTGTGTATTTGTTGATCCACTGTGATCTGTAAGTTGTAATTTACACATTCAAATGATAAACTGAGACATAATATTGTTAAAATTGCACTTAGTTTTCTTAAGAAATTTCAGTTTGTTCATGTTATTCACATTGTTTTAAAGGACAGTTGTAGATATAAACATTTTCATCTCAGAATTTTACTTTTTTTGCTCTAAAACATAGAAGAAAGTTTGGAGTTGACATTATTTATATATCATTGTGTTATTAGTTCACTGGTTCGGCCCACTGCAGATCAAATTTGGCTTAATATGGCTTCTGAACTAAAATGAGTTTGACACCCCTGTTCTACAGCATTAGTGTGTGTAAACAGTGAACTACTGACCTCCACATCATTTAACGGGCCTTCAGGCCTCCTGTCTACCTCTGAAGGCCTCCAAAAACCAGCAGCAGCCTTTTGTGACACTTGGACATTTTACAGATGCTGATGTAGATTCATGAGTAAACCTGAAAATCCCAAAGTGGGCCTACAGTACACGACATTATTTTGTACAAGTCAAGGTATGAATTAATCTGAAATATTTTAATAAACCTGTTAAAATGAAAAAATAATGATAATATTAAACATTTGTGCAGATTTCCTATCTTAGTGATGAAGCTGTAAAAATGAAACAGGCCTAAATAAATACTCTAAATAGAGAGGTGGGAGATGTGAAAAGTGTCGTGTCTTTTCTCGCGTTGGGACAGTCTAAAAAAGGGGGTTGGTCCGAATTATTCGTCAGGAAATCGTTTAATCCGGAGAGACAAAACCAATCCTTATCCGCTCAGTCTGCGGCAGTCCCGGGTTAAAACAGCACCGCTTTCACGGCCTCGTCCGTCCACCGGAGGAGAGAGAGAGAGAGAGAGAGAGAGAGAGAGAGAGAGAGAGACCCCTCCAACAGGCCGCACAGCCGGTACGGGAGGCCACGGACACCGGAGGACAGCACAGAGTCAGGCGTGGATTATTGCGTCGGTAGTAGTCCTCCTGATCCACCGAGACCCGCAGTCCAGACCAGACCAGACCAGGTGGAGAGAGAGAGAGAGAGAGAGAGAGAGAGAGAGAGAGAGAGAGAGAGAGAGAGAGAGAGAGAGGATGGAGCTGTTTGCGTCCCGCTTCCAGAGGCTGAAAAAAACCGCCCACTCTTCTGAACACAGATCATCTGCGGTAGGTTGTGCACCCTCTGAGTTCAGCCTGTTCAGATCCTGCCTTCAGAGGCCATTTGAGGATATTCTCATCGAATTTGTGTTCTAGGCCTACTTACAGATATGATCATCAGACATCTGTATTGACTGTAAATATTTTTAAAAGCACATGCAGAAATTGGAAAGTTGTGAATATTTTGCGCAACCTGACGCACATCCCCTCAGCTGTATTTGTAAAGATAAAATGCAGAATGTCTGACTTTTTGCGCATTTCTCAGCTGTGCTTTTTACGCACTGCCGCTCCTTGGTGTGTGCGCCTTTAAAAAGGTACGCGGTGCACCTTTCTTTGTGCCAGTGTGCAGTCTGGACGCGCAGGTAAAAGGGAGGAGGTTGAGTTTGGAGAGAGAGGGAACCGGTAGGAGAGGGGAGAGGACAGGAGCGCAGGGCTCCAGCTGACATTTGATACTCAGGAAGTTCAGGACGCCGCTTGGATTTCTTTTGTTTCATTGTAATTCTGCAGTCCTGCTGCGGGCAACAAGGGCTGAAGGCTTGTGTTGCCTTAACACAACTTCTAAATAGGAAAAGCTTAAAGTAATAAGAATAGATGACGGACTAAAATGTGTGGTGAGGCCGGCTTCAGTGCAGTTTGTAGACTCTGATGTGAGGCGCGGCGATGGACCCGGGGGAAGGTATGAACTACATTTTATCTTTTCAGTTCAGCTCCACTTGGACTAAATCATACTGGGTGTTGTAGTTTATAAGTAATCTTATGAATTCAGAGGAAACTTTGCCTGAAAATCAAAACCACAGAAACGAAATATCGCCAAAACTAAATTTACGCTGCATCCAAAATACCAATATGTAGCCTGTCTGATAAATACTCTGTTCTTTCAGAAAAACACTTGGTCAAATACAAATCTGTATAACTGAATCTAAAGCTCCGTATTTTTAAATCACGCACAGCCCAAACATTATTAAATTGTATTTTATTGTATTGTATTAAAATAAACCAAATACAACAATTGTAAATTAAATGTTACGCGAATAATACTTAGTAGAATAAAGATAATGCAGTTTCCCTGGTGTGTGTATAATTCCAGATAAAGGCTTGTATTTATTGTAGGCCTATGCGTTTGTTGTTTTTTTTTTTTTGTTTGTTTGTTTGTTTTGTGCTTTTTTTAAAAAATCATGATGCACCTGCTAGAAATGGAAATACATTCTATTTCATGCGTTACAGAGTCTTTATAGTAGTATAGTATTGTATTTTTATAACGTCAAAATAAGGTATTTTGGATGCAGAAAAAAAAAAACTACAGTAATAAAATAATTATAATACCAAACATTAATTGTTAGATTCAAAATATATTTAAACCCAGAGTAAATTACCCAGACTTCCTTTACATGCTCAGTAAAACAGAATGAGATTATGGGCATTTTTCGTGAGATTTTCTTCGTGTTTAAAGGCCTGTTTCTTGTGGTTGATGTCAGGTTGAATGATTGACATTGAGTTTAGGTCTTGCTTCTGGGACTTCTGAGTGATAAATCCTCCTGAAATAACCGTGAAGTTGAGGACTTGTAGACTTCCTATGCAGGCAAATGCGATTAAGTGAAGGGGCTTTGGTTCTGCTCTGAGGGTAAATTAACGATGGCACAGACAAAAGGCACTTCAGACCATGCAATGTTCACATTTCAATAACAACAATGCTTGTTTTAATTCACAGTGGGAGGAAATTATTCATGTTATTTTTAAATCACCATATATTAACTTACACAGACTGCAAGACAGCTCTATATATTGTTACAGTGTGTGTTTGTATTTCATTGCTGTGTATATTTATATTTTATTGGTGTTTTATATAAATCTATGGCTTATGTATAGAGTTACGTAGATTCTTTAAAGGTTAACAGGGAGAAAGAACTGTGGACAGTTTATTAGAAGCTGTTTCTAATTTGTTAAAAACCAAAGAAGCTATAAAAATTAAGCAATTTTTCATTATTTCAACCTCTAAATTAACAAGTAGACCAGTGGTTCCAGTTTATACAGACCAATGCAGATGGGCTTTGTATTTTGACAGCTGGCCCTGACAACACATCAAAGATGGCTTTGTATGCCATCCACCAACATAATAATTATCCAAATAATATGAATATTTACTGAGGGCTCAGAAATAAATAGTAGGTATAAATGAACAAACATTTAAAGTGTATTTTTTTTATCAAGTAAATGAATAAAACCATTTGAATGTGTTTCTGATGGTTTAAGACTATTGCATTTTCTCTGTGCCATTGTGATGACTCATGACTCTTGTATAATAACATTGCAAAGTTCTCATTAATCTCCATTTTAAGCTATAGAAAAACAAGACATAGGCACATCTTTAAAGGACACAGGTTCTTTTTCGACTTGGCTTTTTAGTGCTATTGATTTCTCCAGGAAATTGCAATGGGAGTCTTGCTCAGGGAGCCATTTGGGCGTCTGAAGAATCACTTAGTACATGGTTTGATCGCTGGAATCAATGGGAGCTCCGTTCACTGCAGGGCCCAGGGTGAGTGAGCTAATGGCTGAAGCAAGGGTGGGGCGTTTTGGGCCCTGCAGGACAGACCTGAGGACAGTTAGCCTCTGCGATTCAGATTATCCTCAGCACAAGGATGTTTTTGACAACACATGGAAGGTCAGGAGAAGGGCTGAAGGTTGTGGCTCAGCAGCTGTTTAATGTGACATCATTTTATGGACGAATTATTCAAAGTGAGCTGATCGAGTTGAGGGTCGTGTACAAAAGAATGCAGCAGGATTCTACTTTTAATTTGTTTACAAGACTAGCTGAATCTACATCTGACTCTGATGGCAGCCATTTTCTGGGATTTGAAGTTTACATATCTATATACTGTTGGTTTGCATTCAATCTTAAGACATTGAGTCAAGTGTTAACCAGGCTTTGATTGAAGAACATAGTGTCACCGCAATAAAAGAAAAAAACAGGATTCACTTTATTGAAAAAGGTACAACTGGCCTAAATAATAATTGGAATTAAAAACAAATGTGGTCAATAATTATCCTTTCTCCCTGACTGTGTATTAATTATAATCTGAAGGGATGAAGTAGATGTTTGTGTGACTCGCTGTGTGTAAGGGTCCACCTGCAGAGGAGCAGAGGAGCAGAGTATCATGTCTCTGTCATGCAGCCATGAAGTACACTGTTAGGTCACTGTAACAGCGCTAATCTACAGGGTGAATTAAAGGGTCAAGTTTAAGGTGCTTGTCAGCTTTTGAACAAGATGGTGGTTTATGGAGAGAAGACACAGAAACTAAAGACATTAACTATAATCTGTAGGCCATTTCATAAGTAATGTCTGAGGAAAAATGTACAATTTATACTTTATGAATCATTAAAATCATGGTCTGGTTCCAGCATTTATAGAAGATCTGGATAAGAGGTCATCAGTAAGGCCCCTTTCATATTTTATTTACCTGAATGCTCATTTAAAGCATCCAAAAATTTTGTTACAAAGACTAAAATCTTCCTGGCCTGTGAAAGTCAAATGATTCAGACATGGACACGCACTTGATCTGTCTTCCTACATCAGCTTTAACAAGCATTTCCTAGAAATGTAAAGAAGGCAATGTGGGTGATTAGCGGTTAACACTCAGAAGAGGATGTGTATTCACTCCAAGGATTGACTTATATTTAGTTGGTTGTCCACACTCGCACACACTAGCCTTTGACCTGTTACTCAATGCATGAATCACTCCACTGCAGCACAGTTACGATCCATCACTGCATCGCTGAGGAAGGGGGATACTCCTCTACTTCTTCTCTTCCTCTCATTTCTCTCTCCCCTTGTCTCATGTTTTCTTCCCAGGTTTCTGCTCCTCCAGGTGGCTCGTGGTCTAGTTTGCATAGTTTTACTTTGCTGGGCTGGCTAGCTGAGGTGTTGGGGTGATAAAGACTCCTGTTCTGTGTATGGCACTGGTAGAATTCACTGTGAGAGCTCACTATCAGTGAATTACCATAGGGCCATAAACAGAGCAGAGAAAGAACCACTTGATGATGATGATGCCCGTCCATAGTGGCTGACTGTGTGGGGCTCTTATTCTCCTCTCCTGTGCTTGTGGGTGTGGTGAATGTGATGTAATGTCTCTGGTGCAGTTGCATGAGCTGGGTACACTGACATCTCTCTGCCCTCATGTGTCTCTTTAACAACAGTCGCTTGCACTTGGATGCTCCATCCACTCTTCTTCTTTGCCCATTTTGGCACTAGCACATTTTTGCTTCTGTATATATACTTTGAGCAATTATGTGTAGTGCCAATATAGGACAAGACAGACTCCCATCACTGTCGTGTTGTCTGGGAATTCAATCTTCCGTATATTGTTGCATGTTGGTATTTGTCAGTATGAAATTGCCTATGACTTAACCCCAGAGGTCATGTTGTTCCTCTAGTTGTCCTGCCACTGCATAATGTGAATTTTATCCCCATTCAGCGGAGACATATTTTAGTTACATCAGTCCTATGATGCATGAAAATAACTACTGCAAGATAAGCTGATTCTGCCCTGATGCAAGTATTTCATGACATTTTCTTTACATCTCTGCATCAAAAAAATCTGCTCTCATTGTTACTCACATGAGCATTGTGCAGTTCTCTGGTGGTGTTTGGCAATGGTAGAACTCACACTGGTGAGGTAGATGGATCCGGTGGTTCTAGACTTGCCAACTACTGCTTGAGAGCATCCAGCAACAACTGAGGGCAAACCAGCCGTCCAGTCCCGAGCAGAGAAATACTGAAGGACATTTTAGTCAGTGAGTGAGTGGCTGAAGGTGGTGAAGGGTGGGGTTAGACTCTGTTCCTCCCCTGCGCACCCCAGCCTCAAAGCTCCAGTGACTATTTAAAGGGTAAACATACCATACTAAGACATATGGTATACCTGGGTCAAACTATCAGTTTAGGGAATTTAAGGACAGTCGTTTTTCGTTTTGAAATGAGGTGTATAATTACTGCAATGCTCAGAGTTTACTCAGTCTGTAAAGGCCTCCAAATCCACAGTCATGTGCACATGTAATATATCAGAAAATGTTTAATTAATATTTGTTTGTTATGAATAGGATGTGGCAGTTCTTCCCCAGAACAAGAAAGAAAATCTGCACCCAGCAATCAGCTTTTCAGTCAGTGGTCAGTGGTCCATGGAGGTTGGCTTGAACCCCAGCCCCTGTACACATGTCCAAGTGCCTAAGTGTCCTGGAGCAAGACATTGAACCACAGTTTACTGTGTGATCATGTGTGTGTTTGATAGGTGAAAGTGACACATTATAAAGTATTTGGGGTTAAATCACAGTAGAAAACATTTTACCATTTATCTCCAACACAAATGCCTGTTTTATGTCCTCTTAACTGAACTAAACATGTTCATTCTAAAGTGACATGACTTGTTAATCTTTAATATTTTGATAATTTTCATTGTACTGTTCAATTTTATCAAATGCAATGAATTGACCGAACTGAAACTATAAAATGAATATTTAGTGATGTTTGTCATATTTTATATCAACACAACTTAAATATTTCCTGTTTTGCACTGACGTTCAGAAAAGTAAAGCACTTCGGATTAATGATAGACCAAAACTGTCGTATTAATCTAGTAAAAGATCATCATCTGAGAAATTGTTTTTGCACTTGCAGCCAACATGCACTCAAGTGGAGAGAAAATGATGACTTGTTCGTGCCGTGTCAATAACCTACAAGGATAATGAATCCTTCACTTAATCAGTCTTGCCTTCAAGGTTGGTCATGTGAGTGCAGGTCTGCAGTTTGAGCCATTCTGCCTTCCACCGACCAACAGGGGGTTCCTCTCTTAGCTCTGTGGCATAATTGGCAAACCATGCGGTGTCACCTTACCCTCCTCTTTCAATGCAGTCTTTTTCCCTCCACCCTTCCCAAACGAAAAGGGTGGAGAGCGAGCAAGTCTTTCTCACATGTTGGTTTGGTTTTTCCTCTGACAGTCCATTGAAAAGCTGCTACATACTGAGCTCCATATATCTGGGTCAGGGTCTGCTAATGTAGGTGACAGGGGGATCTGGAGATTAAAACCTCTTTATCTGCCTTTGCCTAAATCCTGCTTTATAGCCTACACTTCAGCTTTAGCTAATATGATTTATATTGTTACCAGTTTCCCTCCAGGCTAGCTGTATTTGATCTACATGTACGTTGCCATTGGGGCTGTGTTGTGGTTGTGTTGCTTTGGAGCAGGTTGACCATGAAAAGAGAGAGGGTGCTTTTCGGTGTTTGAGCTTGCGGTGATGGAGACTAGTTGACATAAAAGAACTCCAGCTGTAATTAAGTGGACAACTGATTCAGGTTTCAGAAAATATCTGTTTTACAGATACCCCTGCTGACTTTATTTGCCAAGTGATTTTGTTTCTTAACTCTGCTAATTCTCTTATGTGTAACAAATAAATACTTTCAAAATTCTGATCCATTGTGTCAGACTCCCTCTAACGATCTTCTCCACAGCAAAGTGCATTGTGGGATAACTCTTGTCAATGCGAGGCCTTCTCCAGATGGACCGTGCATCTCAGGTTACACCGCATTTTTCAGAGCACCCTCTATTCCACAGCCCCCCTGGCCCCTTTCTCCATCTCTTTCTCTCTCTCTCCCTCTCTCTCTCTCTCTCTCTCTCTCTCTCTCTCACACACACACACACACACACACACACTGCTACAAATACACACTCAACTGAGTTTCCTGGGTGGGTAGAGTTGGGCTGAGACAGTGCTTCGCCTGTGTTCTAATGCTGGCTGCAGAGCATTAGTGAAATGAGATTATCATCGTTCTTACGCAGTGTCTGGCTTGGAGGTGGACAGAGGTGTGAGTTGGGAAGGTGAGGATGCCATTATTAGACTATTAGACTACATTATACTGGAGGATGCTTCATCAGCTACATGTCAGGGAGAGATGGAATGAGGTCCAGATGCATGTTGAGATGAAAAATCACTTTCAATCTCAGATGAGTGGGTTACACACAGCGAGTTATTTGATGACTGGTTGGACATTAATAAGTATCCATCTTAAAGGTACATCCATCCAGAGTCCATTTCTCTGTATGAGTGGAATGGCGTCTCAAGTTGTGGCCCAACCCTTTGCTCAGTACAAGGGATAGGAGATTATGTCTTGTAAGAGCAAGCGGGGGCTAGGACTGCAAGCAGTTTGTGTATATGTGTGTGGATATGTGGGGATGTGTGTGCGTGAGGGAGTGCAGAGGCTGGGATGCACGTATTAAGAAACGATTAGTGGAGATTAAAGCTCTGCCCTGGAGTCTGCCTGCACGACTCCAGGCAACAAGAATGACCAACCCCTCCCTCTCCACCCTGCAGTGCCCCCTGTGGAGTTGGGCCACTGAAGCCCCGGCTACATCCTTGTCAGCCGGCTGTGGAGGATCAATAGCTCTGCTGCTCTTCTGCCCACAGAGCTTCTCCCTCTGAACATATTGCCCCCAGGATGAAGCACGAGCACTCACACTGCGGACCAACTGCCTAGATTGGATGGTTTTAATGACATCCAATCAGGTTCAAAGTCAGTTGATGGATGGAGTATGTGATGATTTGAAGAGTGCACTGCGGTGTGGTGCACAATGATGTAACTTGTAATGGTGTCACGCAATGCAGCACTGAGTCCATGTAGAACGGAGCTCTGAGGCCTAGAAAAGGGCCTTGCAGGTGAATTACAGAGCCTCAGCAGTAAATACAGATGTATGCATTCCCATTCTGTAGAAATGTATGTTATATAATGCATTTATTGTATATCATGCAACTGTACAAATTGTCATTTTTATAATTATGCATGTAAATATGAAAAACAGTGTATTTGGCATTGAATAAAAGCAAATATGAACTGATGATTAATGAGACAATTTCTTCTGATGCAGTCTCTGATGTACTTTTATTTATTTCTTATTATATAAACTTCCAAGTCTGACTTTGTATCTACCGTAACATTTAGGAAAATATTTTACTTGTATTTTATCCCCAAACATTTTTCTGCTGTACAGGGACAAGACAAATGTAAGGCATCTTTCAAAATACACAATGTATACTGCTCAAAATAAGAGATATTTTATTTCATTTTATTTATTGCAGTGAAATTTAATGCAATGGAAATAAACCTAAACCGTGCATTTTTGTTATTAAAACAATTTAACAGCACAAAGACTGAATGTGAAAGCATCTTTTGAGACTACTTCTGTCTTTTCTGAATCACTGGCAATATCACAGGAATCACAGAACATTTACGATGAATGAGATGTGAGTCATTTCAAGAGAAACCTATACAGTTTTCTCTGGCTCACACAATGCTTTAATCACTCAGGTGTTTTCCAGCTACCACAAAGGGTCTGATCAAAAATGACAGGAAAGGGTACAAGCATAAAATAGGAAGAAAAATGGGATCTTCTCATCTGTGTGAATACAACCTGGTTCAGCTCTAATCTGGAGAAAGAGTGGGATATACACTGACGCCTGATAGATTAAGGCCTGAATGCTTCTCTCTGCATTCTACTCTGCAACAGAAGGGCCCTGCTAGCAAATCCCAGGCTTTAAAGCAGAGGAGGTTCGGGAGCTTATGATGTAATCATGGCCCTGTCTGTCACAACAGAGGAGGTGGGGGAGCTGTAGAGGAGAGTGTGGAGGTTAAAGGGCTTCATGGCATCATTACAGGACAATATACATGAAAATAAATGAGTATATAAAGCTTGTATGGCCTATGTCTAACTTGCATCAGGACCAGCAGAGCATGGAAAGTGTTGAAATTTTCCTGTTTCTTTTTGTCTGTTGCGCATCTGAAAACAGTCCTTCATGTTGGATTTCAAGATTGTAACTAGCAAATCTAAGAACTTTTTTTTTTTTAGCAAGTTTTAAAACTGCATTAATAAAGGTTCCGTCACCAGGGAGTAAAAACATACAAGTCACCAAGGTTAGTCTCTAAAATGTAATGCAAGATGTGTTGCACAGTGAGATTACATTTTATTTCTGAGTAGGGCATTTAGAGAGCAGTACTGAAAAATATTACGAATCTGCAATTTGTCACTGCCCTGAAATATGTCAAATTACACACTTTGTACTCATGTAAATGAAATTTAGGTAAGATTTCAATCAAAAATAAATGTGTAGCAATGACCAAGAGCCAATATACATGGTGAAAAGCAGCCAGTCTTTATTTTTTTAAATACACACATTTGGTGAAAAGTGTTACAGCTGCATCAAAAGAAGTTGTTTCAAGCCTTTTTTGTTATAAGATTTAAAGAATTGCTTTTGACATTTGTAAATCACAAATACTGAAGCTCCTGTCCAAGTGTTACCTTATTCTGACATACAAAATGGCAGACCACTAAGTGACATACAAAGGAGTTTATGTTAAGAAATAACAAGGGGTGCTCCTATCCATGCACTTAATTAATTGGATTTGGTAGACAAAATGGCTGCTTCAGGAAGTCAGCTCAGCAATCCAGCAGTAAAAAACACCTCGATCTATATCCTGAGTCTTCACAAACTGAGACATGTGCGCAGACCACAATTAAAAAACAGCTCAGGGAAAAGCACATAAGACAGAAAACTCAATGGGACATATTGTGAGGAAACTTTCTAACATGAGAAATGTCTGGGAGTGTATGAAGCTGAAATGGTGGAGGGTGCAGAGGTGAGATTTCCAATAGTGGTCGAGAATACAGGAAGCAGAGACGAGGGATTTGTGACTCTGGCACCAAATTATAAATACATCCTAAGAACATAAAAGTCAAGGAAGACCAATGAAGAAAACTCCATGATAATTACATAATCTATGTGAAGCAGTGGTGGCTTTCCTCCTGGGGTTTTTGGTTTACTTTGTCTTTAAGTAAAGGAGAACTGTAAAGAAATAAATACTAGACACTCAACTTTACAGAGCTAAAAAAAAACAAAACATGAAAGTAAATGAAAAAATACACCAAGAAAATCAATGTCTTTACATAGTAAACACAATTCACTGATAACTCTTTTCACTTCCCCTGCAGATGTACATTTAAAAATATATTTGCCATTGTACACAACTTGATGTCTTGGAAAACAGTAGGATCTCCAATCTTAAAGGTAACCATTCAGTGCCTTCTACTCCTTCCAGCGTTGAAAGTATCACTGCTCCAGAGTAACAACTTCAACCGCCTGGCCATCCAGCGTGACGGTGTTGTCTATGCGAGTGGCAACAGGTGCCATGGCAACCTGGACGGGTCGGTTGCCCTGGGCGAGACTGGTCACTACAGTCTGGTACATGCTGACCGGGATCTGGACCAAACCTGAGGAAAAGTGGAATCAGAGAGATTTGGGATTTAGAAAACCTGAGATATATGCAAACAAGGACTAAGGTTATTGAACTCTGCTGCATTGTTGTATAATTTGAGTGAAGGGGTTAGAGGGGGTGAGGTGCTGTGGAGACCTGGGACATTGGAGGTCCTCATCCTAGAAATGATGATATTATTTGAGTGTTTCCTCCATAAAGGGAAAAAAATGAGATGGGAACCTTTTTGGAGGAGATTTTATTTGCAAAGTACAGGAGAGAAGACAATATGTTTTTTGGGACTGAGCTGTGATAATGCTGTTTTTCTAAAGAAATATATTGTCATGTTTTTTTGGCGTCTTGTAAACCCACGTGGCTGAAGTGCTTGGTATGCACAACTACATAAAAGAATTTATCAATCACAACTATGGCAAGACAAGTTTTTAAAAACATTGGCTTAACGTCTGATCGGCTTTTCTGTTACTTCTTTGATATTTTGTGACGTTATGAAAATGATAAATACATGTACAGCCAGAGGTAACACGGTTCAGATTTTATGTGTGGCACCAGCAGAGCCAGGTGAAGTCGTCCATAACAGGGAGCCACCGTGTTCCACAGGTCAGCCTTTGGAGTAAATGGTCTGATTGAAGTCCTCAGCCTGCTCCCCCCAATACTCAGCTGTGTGTCTCTCTGCCTGTAGGGATTATTGCTGCAGTCACGTGGGCCTCGGCCCCACCCTGCAAGCTGTCAGTGTCATCGACAGGCAGAAAGGTCAGTGCAGGGGAGGGCTACAGAGGCTCTTACCCGCCCCCAGTACTGAGACCTACGATGGTGGACTCTGAATGCCCTCACTGCTTATGCATTCATCACAATACACAACTAAGATAAAACTCCCCTAAATTTTATATTCTAATACCCTAAATTTTTAAGGATTATGAAAATGTATATATTTTTTGGAAATCTACGTTCCAAGTTCCTCCAAATCAAATGAAGACTCTTGTTAGGTTTGCTTGTAATTTTCAGTCCTCTAAAGTGGGCTTCTGCTAAACCCACTCACTGATTGGTGACAGGGTTAAGTTGTGCTGATGCAGGTAATTATGCTGGCAGTGATTATAAAGGAGGGCTTAGGGAATGGGGCATTTGGCCTGGCACACTGATGTACGGCGCAGCACAGTTACTGAGTGAAGTGCCTCCCTCGGCCACTCGAACATTGTTATAAAGATATTAAGGGCTGTGCCTGGTGTGGCTTTGTGTATGTTGAGTGTGTGTCTGTTCACATGGCCGTGTGAGTAATGGGTCGCTACACAAGCCAATCAGCAGCGTCTGGGCCAGTGCACTTCAAACGGTGCTCTCCACTCGTGTGCAGCACTACAGTGATTAGCTAAGGTCAATAGTTGGGAGAATTACTGACTTCTGGCTCCATTCCTTGTGGAAGTGAGCTATTGCAGCCAAATGACTCTTTATGCTTTAAGATAATAAAGACAGCAGACTTTAAACCTCAATAACTTTAATGTAAACTGGTGCAAACATATAATAATGTTCTATATAAATTTTTGCATATTATTGAAGAATTGGAACTATTATTATTATTACTACAGTGAGTGCACAACAACACAATATATAATAATTGACACACAAATTCATTATACAGACAAATCAACACTTTTCATATTTGGAAAGGAGCACCTTGAGTAAAGATAATTCTCCTTAAAGAAACATTTATTTTGTTCTGTTAAAGGATCTGAGGGGCAATCCAATTTTCACTTAATATACTATTGTTTATTTCATCACCTACGATTATAATTCTAATCAGCTTTTCTCCCTTCTATGCTTTCTGTATATTTTGTCCACAGTACTTCCACTGTATATTATGTTCACAGCACATCCACCAGTATATATATGTCCATAGTGCTGCCTTATCATGTACATACTGTATAGATACTATATACTCTTCGCTTGCTGCTTATTGCACTTCTGGTTAGATGACAGCTATATTTCGTTGCCTTGTACCTGTACAATGACAAAGTTGAATCTAATTATGCTGTTCACAACATTAATGTATTAAAGTATGGAGCACTGGACTAGGACTTCCTATACCCATTGACTTGAAATATGACACAAATATTCAGTCACTAGGTGTTGACATAATAAATATCAAAACCAATATTTCTTTCATATTTAAAGGCTATTTTTTTCCGGAGTGAGAACTGAAGGAACCAGATAGCCAGTTACTTTTGGCTTAAAATGATTATTTATGTAGAAGTAGAACACTTAAAATAATCCTAATGATAAACAAACACCTGAATTCAATGTGTCCCAATACTTTGTTCATACACTTTATAAAGATGCATTACATAGAAATCTATTGATGTACTATGTTAGTGTGTACATGCGTGTGAGTGCCATGTACATAGATCAGCATGAGAACCTGGAGTTAGTGTGCTGACAGCTGGGCCAGTGATTAGACCATGGACTGATAATGGAGTGGATCAAAGCTCTTTAGAAGGGCCCCTGAGGGACCTGTCATGCCCCAGGACTAGTGTACTTCATGTATGAGTGTTTTAGAACTGTAAAGATTAGAAGAAAAGACTGACAGCTTGATTAGATATATATGCAACATAAACGTTTTATGGTTAAGTCTTCCACTTTAATAAAAACATCATCAGATCTTTAATGTGTTAGGATTAAAACTGGAATGCAAGAAATTCTGTTCATCCTCACATTGATTATAGAAAATTGGTCTTCATCAACAGACAAAAAGGCTCAATGCAGCAGTTTACTAATAGACATAAGTGAAATAGTTCAGGCTGCAAAAATAAGTGACAGGGGACACATATGAAGTCCCACAGTGTAATTCTGATTATTCATTACTGTGCTCACATCTGCATGACCTGCTCTGTTGAATGATGCCTAAATGCAGAGTGTTTTTCTGACCCAGTTTGACATATTCATATGCGTATCCCCTGATGTTACTCACTGACAAGCACTAACTCTATATCCTACTCTGAGGTCGTTCACCAAAGATGCATAAAGCACTTGTAAATGCTATCCAACGGGTACGTGAGGCTGTCATTACAAAGTGGTCCAATCCCGACAGACACACACTGTGGCAGTAGAGCATGCAGTATCATTAAAAGAAGGGGGTATTGCCAACCACATACACTCAAAAACCCACCATCTGCCACATCAGCACAGAGTAGATTAGAGTGTGGGAGTTAGAGGGGCCTCACCACAGTGCAACTGCAGGGAAGCTAACACTTAGTAACATTAATTAAATGCCATTGGCTGATTCGAACACACCCAAGAACCAATTAGTAAGGATAAGTAAAACATTTCTACAACTTAGTCTCATGTTGTATTTTCATTTATAACTAAAATGTGTTTCAAAGAAATGTCTCTATAACTGTTACTTGACTTATTGTTTCAGTTGACTTACTGCCTACAGCAAAGTAGTAGTAAACTAGTAAAGTAAAAAAGTAGGTGTTGCAGATTTTAAACTGATGATGTAATTTCACACTGAAAATGGGGTTTAACCCAGACTGAAGTGGAAACTGAAATGAGAACAATATAGACATCAAAATCATGTAATGTTACACATGTAGACTC
This sequence comes from Sphaeramia orbicularis, assembly GCF_902148855.1. NCBI lineage: Eukaryota > Metazoa > Chordata > Actinopteri > Kurtiformes > Apogonidae > Sphaeramia > Sphaeramia orbicularis. The sequence goes on along the minus strand of NC_043968.1, from coordinate 43,895,359 downwards.
AAGAGTGTCCATTTTATGCGAACAAGGGAGTAACTGTAATGAAATTAAATTATATAAAAGCTCAAAACTCAGCTCTCATGCCCTTGTAAAGAAACTGGGTGAATGAAAAGAGTTAGACTGTGACCTTATTCTTTGGTCTGACAAAGTAGAGTGTCAACATTTTCATCTAGGCCTGGATTTATGACGATGGACAGAAAAGAGACAGACCCTATGCACATACTGCCTTTGGAGTTGTTGTTTGCATGTGCTGTTGCTCGTATCATGATGAGTGAACATGTACCTGTGGCATCCTGTACCCCTGCCAACGCCCCGACAGCAGCTGCTGTTTCTGCCAGGACAATCTGCCCTCCACCTTGTAGAGTGGCCTCTGCCAACGTTGCAACAGCATGAGCTGCTGCCTCACTGCAACACACACACAGTCATCAGTTATAGTAGACAACATGCTAAAAAAACAGGTATATAATATTTTATGAGCACAAAATTTAGAATGAGATGAGATAAATGTACATATGGCACACCACAGCCTGCTCGCACAAGCAAGGGTTATTAGAGAGATGTGGGGTGAAGAGCTAGGAGTGTATGAGCTGTAAGAGGCTTTTCTTGTCTGGACTTATGGAGAATCTGTCACATCTCCCTAAAGACCAGGTGCTGTGGGTCTAACAAAGCAGTTTTATTAACCAGATCTATCCAGTGGAATTACCACGAGCCAATTACCACACCAGCTTCGTTATGAACAAATGGAAATGTTCACAGCTTGGTCATAATCACATCTGAGACAGAAATACAGATGGACAGATAAAGAGGCTGAGGACAGTAATTCTGCATTCACACTGTAGTTTTGTTGTTTAGGAGACAATGCCAGGTTTAGCTGCAGACTCAGCCCTGGTGACAGTAACTGTATATTGATTTTTTTGCTGACTGACATGTGGGAAAAATATCTATCACTCATAGATGATTTTTGAGTTGCCCATTGATGATTATGTCACATAATAGGTTTTTGTCATATTTTTTCACAATACTGACACAGGAAAACAAGGAGAGTCAAGAAGGCTCTTTTGTTCTTCTGGAGCTGGAAAGTCAATGCAAAATGTTCCAGAGCCTGTGGAGTGAGAGCCCAGAGTCACTGAGCACAGGTAAACAGGGGACAGGAAGGAGGACTCAGGTGGGTGCAGGTAACAAGCCCCTATGGGACATACCCATACACAACTAAAATTATTGCCTTGACACCACCGCAGTAAAAAACCTGCATACATCTCAGCATCTCGCTAAAGAATCACATCAAAGACATTTTAATGAAAATGAAAACCCATAGCTAGCTAATGCCCTGCACCTTTACCATGCTTCTGTAGAGTTGGATGAGTATTTTTTTTTTCTCGACATGGTGATTTCACATAATGTAATAATAATATCTTGCAGACACTGCACCCTCTACAGACTAACACATCAGATCCTGTTTGTGGTCCCTTCTGAATATAAATGTGACTGATTTCCCTCCAGGAAACAGTTCACAAATAACAACTCCTATGCATGGCCTTATTACTCAGGTCAATGCAGTTTTGCTATTTTGTTGATTGTGCAATAACATCATTGAGGACCATTACCATTATTTTTCAGAAAGCTTACTACAGCAATGCAGGATACAATTTTCTAAGAATATTTTATTTATGGGTTAAAAGAGTACATTTAAAAGTGTATGTTTAGTGCTATAACAATAATCCTATACCTGCTTACTCTCGCCACTCAACAAAAGTGTTTTTTAACAAATAACAGGATTGGAGTAGGCACATGGAAATACGTGGCTCCCTGCCAGTTTAATGGTTGTGTAACTTGCAGGCTTCCTCTATGTAGCTTCAGGTTAATTAATTAGATGCTGAAAAAGAAGGAGAGGTGGTTCATTCTCATCTCCAGAGGGACTTCAGTGACCTGTTGTGACAGTTGCCCCATTCTCATCCAACTGGTAGAGCGGCCTGTGCAATTAAGACGGCCCTTATTTTTTGTAGTATTTGATAGCTCCACTTCCCATTTGAAAACTATTGAGCATTGTATAAATTAACACAAGCGTGCACAAATTATGCATTTAAAAAGATTTTTCACTGATATCTTGAGATGGTAACAGTTCCCTTTTTATCAATTGTGCGATATTACAAGTAAGACTAGAGGATGTTAAATTATAACATATTCCAATACTTTACAGTAGTTGCAGGTATGGTTGTAAAGCCACCCAAAGAACAGTTCTGTGAAATACAAACACTTTGCTCATCATCACCTGTTGAGTGCCATTGTGACGGTGGCCCCAGGCTGAATCTCCTGACTTGCTGCAACAGCAGCTTCAGCCAGTGATGCTACTGCCTGTGTGGCTTCTGACGCCTGGGTGGTTTGGATTGTCATCTCTCCACCTTGGAGTGTGGCCCAGTTCTGCTCCACCTGCACAGAAATAAAATACAGTCTCATACAGAAATGAACCAAGGAACAAAAGTGAAAGTAATGAAGAATGTGCATGTGTAAAAACAAAAGCTGTTATTGTTTGTTGTTGGCTCATGTTGCGGTGCTGAAAGGACAGCTCCCATGAAGTGCACTTTACACAATATTTTGCTCAGATTTCATTTTCATGCCTTACTAACAATGATTTCTGCTCCTCCTGTTGCATCTATTAACTGACCTTTGCTTCCCTTTAGGAAAGAAAGGTGCCACTGAGTCCAGCATAGTCACGCTATATATATGGAAATAATATAACGTGCGTATATGTGTTCATTTCAAGAACAATGTGTATAGTTCGTATAATTGAAAAGCACTCTTTAAACAGTTAGAGTGTGAAAAAAGATTTCCATGTGTTTGCTATTGTGTGTTACCTCTCCATCAGTTACAGTGGAGTAGTTGACCTGTGTCACTGTCACACCAGGCAACTCTGACGCATCTGCCAGAGTAGCAACTGTGTGGCCTGTGCCAACCTGAGGGGAACATGGAGTCATGAAAAATAAAGTCAAACATCACAGCCCAAAACAAAATGCGATTTTGTCTTGGAAAAAGTGGCATCTTGTGAATACACAACAACTAAAAAAAATACCTGTATAAGCGAGACTGTTCCGTCTGGGTTATTGATGGTTTGTACTACAGTCTGTGATGGCACTAGATGAGCTATACTCTGTGCAGCAGTTAGGTGGTGCTGGGTGGTGGTTGCCTGGTTTATTTGCTGGTCTTCAAAAGCATACAACAAATCCTCTCGGCCATGCTGCTTGTAGCAGTTTTTGACAATTGTCCGAAGTGCTTGCGTCCAAGACACCTGTTGAGGTAACATTTTAGATTAATAAATGCAAATATTTTATAAACTCTAAACTGGAGGACTGTTAACCTTTAATGATTATCTACTGATAATTACAGATAATGTTCTCTTTCCACTAATGGCTAAGATACAGTTCTTTGTATTCATAAAGTACTTCAGCTCATCAAATACAATTTAAGACAGAAATAGAGGAGGATTGAAGAATTATACATGAACTATCATCTAAGTCAGAAGTCAGAAGGCCAAGTACAAGAAACAAAATATACAGTACCGAAAAAAAACTATTAAGAGCAATTCTATCAAATTAACTTGAACAATCTCTGCAGATGTTAAAATACAAGACAAAATAATTGCCTTCAATGGCACTAAATAGTCTTAAAAGTAGATCCATCTCTGTAGCCAGTCCCTGTAAAATAAAACTATAATTTGCACTCATTAAGACAGAATTGAGAGAAATTTGAAGTTCGAATCAGCTTAGCATTCTTAAGAAGACACAGAATTTGTTTGTCTACAACAGCATTGATTCTGTGGCACATTTTAACTTTTGACTCCATACATGGGAAAGAAGGGGAAAGAGACTCCCAGCATAACTAAACAAACCCCCATCATTACACCAGTAGTTTTCTCACCCTTTGCTTTTGCTCCTCTGTGCGAACATCACTGCGAACGTTGGCCCATGGGATGTCCTCAGGCCACCACACTGGCTTACAGCTCTCCTTACCCCAGCCAGGCTTCCCTCGACCCGTTGAGTACTTCAGCATCTCTGGGATAAACGCTCGCAACTGGGCCTGCATCAAGGAACAGATGCATGAAAAAAAAAACAAAAAAACAAACAGATGATAAGAGAGACTGATATTCAAGGCTGGAAATGCTGCATTGTCTTAGTCACAAACACACAAGATCACGCGCCCTTGAGCAGGAGGTGTGTATTGATCGGGCACCTGCTGCTGCTGGATGCTGAGGTGGTCATGGCCTACAAATAGAAACAGTCTTTCTAAAAGGAGAACAATGTGCTCATGTTTATTAATAGACCAATCTATGGCTGTGGCTCCAGCCTGATGTGTCAGACAGACACCATAGGAACATCAAGAGAGATCCAGCACAGGTCAGCTGTCAAACTGTCCCAGCAAAGGCTCCAGTACACTCAACTTGGGTAATAACAAGGACAACCTAGTCAATATTGTTAAAAAGAAAATCAATGTCTGACAAAAACATTAGATTAACTTTGATTACATGTGATGTGTGCTATCAACTTGTGTAGAGACTCAAGTCATTATACCATTATTGTGTATGGCCCGAATCAATGAGTGCTTGTCCACTATGTATCAATGTACCATCTGCAGATAATGAAGTAAAGGGACCAAGCTTCTGCAGAGCCGGTCATTAAAACTAAAAAAAGATATTCTGTTAATGTGCACTGATTACTGTGTGTCGAAGTTGAGAGACCAGCACTCAAACGGGCTGCTTATTTTCTGTGTAAATGGGGTTTGGTGCTGTAAGGAAGTACAAATTAAACTAAGCCAGATAACCCAAAGAAAGCCTAAACAAGTACAACTTACACTGTAATACTTTGTCATTTAATCTACTACTGACCCGATGTTTACAGAGTGCTCCAAAGCAGGGAGGGAGATTGGTGGTGGTCTTAATCTAATTTGTATAGTCAAAACAAGTGAGTGAGAGAGTGGCACGCATACCTGCTTACCACAACGTCAACACTTCCAAAACATGCATACACTCACTGACAGCCTGGGTGGGGTTTAGTGCCAATGTCCTCAGTGTCCTGGTAATATGCAAGCATCACCAGGGGATTATATTGCACAATGAGGCACTGCAGCGTCTGCCTGCCTTGACATCATGGGCTAAATTTGGTTCCGGGAGAAATAAATCCCTCCCTCCCCCCCACCAACCCCATTTTCTAACTAACCATCACAAACCACCTATGTTCAGTTCCTACATGCATCACACAAAAAGATAAGACAAAGTGGATCATGATTGAATATGGACATTATGTTATCTCATTAGTTTGGAAACAACACAACTACATCTACTGTCTGCAGTGAAGCTGCCTGAATTCAGGTCATTTGGATAAGCCACAGAGACAAGAAGATGCTTACATTTTAACCTGTGGTTTGTCTAAACATGAATGTATGTGGATGCATATAAGCAAGGCCAGATGGCCTAATTACAGTGGCAAGTGAGTTAAGTGGCATGCTGTACTCACATCCACTACACCACCCCCCATGTCCTAATCCTCTAAGCAATAGTCCAATCAGCATTTAGGAAGGCAGATATGTTGCTTGGTCCCTTGTCCTAACAAGGCTAGCAGGTAATTATGGGCTCAGGCTAGACCCAGGATCACCTGCTGCAGATGCTCTGTATATCAGGTCTGGCCAAGGCCTGGGCCTCTGCCTGTGTCACTAAACTTCAAGCAGGATGTCACTCAAAATCTACTGCAGATGACGGAATAGAAAATTAAGTTCTCCGTACATGTTTCAAGAGACCTGGTTCTGCAGGAGCCACCTTTCCTCACTTCATACTTGTCATTCCCGAGGTTCAATATTCATTTCTAGGCCGACTAGACAACATCCTGTCTCAAACACACAATACACACATACCTCTAAAACACCACCCCCACACCTCTCCACCTAGTTTGGTGTAGCTGAGTGAGGCAACAGGCTACTCATGATAATCTCATCCTACAACCTGCAGAAAAACAAGCACCAACTAACACCTGCCCTCTGAGGACTCATCTGGCCCTGGGATTGGTTAGAGTGCTCCCTGGGTTGAGGCCGGTCTCTGAGGGATGCTGTCATACTGGCTACTCTGACGATGATCTAGAGAATGCGTCAGCAGCACTGGGGTGGCTGAGTAAACAAGCTGGGTTCCCTAGAGTGAGCAGAGGACTCAGGCTGCCAATGGTACTGCTAATGTGGCAGTGAAAGGTCGACCAGGAGCAGTCTACTCTGCACATCCATGCTTACACTGCTCACTGATTCCATAAATGGTTAGGCACAGGGAGGAGATGGCTTGTTTTCAAATGCAGACACTACTGATGCATTAGGTAAAAGCATGGCCTTCAAGTTCTTCCACTGATGGTGCCTGTGCTTTAACATAAATATGCTGATGTTACGTTTTCATTCAAATGAACCAAAATGATCTAGTGTCAATACATACACTAGTTCTTCTCTTGTAATTTGTTGCCAATTGGTGCCCTCTGCTGGGAGTATCAAACCATTTTTACCAGAGGAATACTTGTAATGATGAATTTCCAAGACCCACTGAAAGTCTACATGTTAATAGATATTCAAGGGGAGAGAATTTGGAGTCCAGCTCTACCTGTGTCATCTTGTCCACAGAAACAGGGATGCCATCGATGGTGAGAGGGGGCAGCTCTGAGGCCAGTTCTCCGCCAGCAGGAGCATGTTCTGCCAGTGCATTCTCCAGGTCCTCCAACATCATGCTCTTATATTTCCTCACCTTGGGGACATTAAAACAAAATAATACTGTTTAGGTTTAGGGCTGGTAATATGTATTTAGGTTTATGCAATTACAGTAAAGGAATAAAATATTATTAACTACTAATTTTCACTGGCATATAGTCACCTGCCAAAGTGATTTGTTTTTGTTGCCTTAACATGAGCTGGTGGTCTACAAAGAGAGCAGGTTGATTACACCAATAGGCTATGTTTCTACAGTATTTCTACTGTTTTACTCCAAGTGGTATCCAGGTATATTACTATCACTTACTACTTTATGACTAAACCTTGGCTACAACAAGAGGTGTGGATTTTTTGTGGCCAGTATGGGTCAGGGGTAAGTGAGGGCAGAGTGGTGCAATCTCCAATTTATCACTATATATAACATACATCCTTTTTTGCTTATAGAGTGACCAGAGAATACAAAAATATGAATTGATTATTTCTAGCAAAGAGCAAAATAAATTATAAAGTATAGATTGGTGCTAACAAATGTATTGTACAACTTACCACATTCTCTAGAGGAGCAGCACCAAATACTTTAAACACAGGGTTTGGTTTAGATGGAGAGATACACAACACTATGGCCTGCTGCCCCACTCTGGTGGTATATTCATCTAATGTTGCACGTAGTTTCCTGTAAACATAAATCATTTCAGTTTGAATGAAGGATGATCAAGGGCAGATGAGTTGTGAGGAAGTTTGGTTTGTTGTTAATTAAAGTTCACCTTAGTAGACGGGTCTGTTGCCTCTTGCGGATGGAGGGATTGGATTCAAAGATGTGAGGTCTCTTTCTTTTCTTACCAGTTGCCACAGCAGCGGCTGCTGCCATGCCAACTGGCCCTGAGAGAAGGAAAAAGCAGATCTGACTTTTAACAAGCTTTCAACAAACTGGTGATCAAATTATATAATATACAGTAGATTGTGTCTGAATACTCCTCAACACTGCCGCTGTAGTTGCTCCCAGTAACTGAGCTTAAGATACTTGCTTTTTAGTTCATTTAATTGTGTGTTTTTATTTAGGAATATGCAGTCTTAAATGAAACTGAATTTACAATGAATGTCAAAACAGAAAATGAACAGAAACTGCAAAGAGGAAGTAATGTCAGAGGGATACAAAGTCCTCATAGTAGTTTACTGGCGCCATCTGCAGTTCAATTAGAAGCATTACATTTGCTGGGGACAATCATCTCAAACTATTCACAGACATTGCTGAAATAAATGATGATCATAACAATGTAAACAATGACAAATGTAGATCCTTAAAACAGAGCAAAAGTACTGTCACTTTAATAGTTTAATACACTCATGATGTGCTGAACATTTCATATGCTACATGTCCAGCACTGATTCAACTGATTCCCTCTCTAGGTAAATAAAGCTCAGTTGTTATGCTTTTGCTGGACTCACCTGCGGCAGCCAGGTGGGCAGTGACCTCATCAGTCCCAGCCGAATTGAGGATGTCTGTGTCGTCATAAGGGTCATCATCTGGTGAGGATGTGGAGTCTTCCTCAGCGCTCAACATGGATGTTTCAGTAAAGGTGGCCACATGTACCTATACAAAGCCATGATCCAGACAGAATAAATTTGAGAAGTAAATGCAAAGAATTAATTTCCAAATGAGACACTGAACAGGTAAATTACACAATAAACTTATTAGTAAAGGATGAATGAGTCTTTTTGTTTGTACACTTTAATGATAACTGTGGTTAGAGGTGCACCTGCTGGACCTGTTGACTCACGGCGTTGGCCTCGATTGTGGTCATGTGTTCTGTCTGGTGAACGGTGTGCTCCTCCATGACTGTCCACCTCGTCTACACAGCTGGATCCACTGTAAAATGACTGAGAAAAGTGAATATGAAAATGCTGTGAGATATCAAATAAGGTTTAAACAAAATTGTGTATTTCACTTAACCCACAGCTGCATATTGTACACAGGGTTTCTACAAGTTAAGACTTTTTAAGACCATTTTAAGACTACTTAGAACATAATTTAATGCCCATTTCATGGCCATACTGGCAAAAATGTGTGACTCCTAGAATTTAGGGAAATATATTTATTTACTCCAACACCTTGAGTCATTTCTCACCGGAGGCTGCAAAATTTGTGATAATCGGTTCTAATTTCAACACAAATTGTCAGGTTGGAACAGAGTAGACTAATGTTATACCTTCAGTGCAGCTTGGACATTTAAACACAACACAGTGAACATGTTTATGGGAACATAACTTAAGACCCACCATATCAAACTTAATACCTTTTAAAGGCTTTTTAAAGGTATTAAATGCAGATTTGTAAATTCAAGATTTTAAGACTTTTTAAGACCCTGTGGGAACCCTTTGTACAGTATATAGATTAGAATAGAATTGTCTTGATTACTGACGTAACAAATATGCACACGTCAATTTATATACACAAGAAATGTTACACATTATTATCATCACATTAGTGCATCATCATATCATACCAATCATGAACCCCCCCAAAATACCGCATAAGCTAAATCAGTATAGTTAAAGCTGAGTATGGTCTATTATAATCAAATTTTATTAACACAAGTACACCAAAAATGCATATATTAATTCATGAAAGGCCTACAACCAGGCATTTTAAGAAATTTAATCTATAAACTTCGACCTACACAGCTGTCACCCTCATCATTCATGTCATTTTTAAAACACCATCTGGTACATTAGTACATCTATCAGGCACACTGTTTATCATTGACTAAAGATACACTAATAGTGTAAAGACATGCTCGTTGAGAAATGAATTATATATTTCTATTATCTTTTTCATCGTCTCTGAGCAAAATGACTGCAGTGCTGCTGTTCTGCCTGTAGAGGGCTAAATACTGCATTATTATAGTGTAATACTACTGTATATCAACATTGAAGAAAATGCATTATCTGCCTTCCTATTATGTTAATCACTGGATTAGTGGTAACATATCAAGATATGCATTTAATGTTCATTGATTAACAAATTATTTTATTTTTTATTTAGTCACACAATCCTTAGTCACACAATCTGTGAAAAATATTGTTTCAGACCAAGGTGTAAAGCTGGGGGGGGGGAAATCATGACTGGAAATAGTTTTTAGAAGCTAACGGTCAAAACGGAGTTACAGCGTGATTGAGTGCATGTTTAATGGTAAACACTGTAGGGAGTAGTACAGTCTGGCCAGAGGATTACAGTGAATTACACAACAGGCTCATTTACACACCTAAGTGTCAAACTTATATACAGCTCAATGGATTCATGCTTTTTGTATGAACCCATCTACTGAGTTTATATCCAGTCATCCACCTTATTTCACCTGACAGAGGATTGACAATTTTTATTTACTTCAAATAAACTAGTGAATTATGAATGACACTGGAAACGGCCAGCAAACCTAAATATCCCCCAACTGATATATCTGAAGTTTTCTTTCAGCTGTAGACATATCAATGAGGTGCAGCCCTTGTCTGCCCTCAGCACCTGGATAAGCTGATGATAAATCGACAGGACACACAAATGCTTGCACAGCTCAACAGCATTATTGCATGATTATATCCAGGGCCTGAAATAAGTCTGATTTCCAAAGGCATCTCTTAAGCTGATCAGACAGTTGGCATTAACTAGGCAACATTTTGCAAAAGCGTCATTGTGCTGTAATGTTATCCCGCTTGCCGGTCGGTTGACAACAACTGCACAACTAAGCTAGGCTAGCTATGTCCTACATTTGGCTAACTAGCAAGCTAGCAAACCAATTGGCGGTTTAGCATTGACCACAAAAATTAATATTAACTGTAACCGAGACGAGTAGCTGTCTTAGTGCCAGACACTAAAAAAATATTAATTCAGTGTTCAGTGAAAGTGTTATTCCATGTACTGCAGCAGCTAGCATGAAACCCGCGCAATATGAAACAAAACAGAGCACCGACAGGCCCTACGGCCTGCGTCTCGTCCACAGCTATTCTATTCTGTCTGAGCTTGTTGTCGATAGGCGCTTAGGACACGATAGCTCCCAAAAAGGCAGAGATGTATCAGAACCCTGTCCCAGTCAACATCTAAACAATCTGCATCGTTCACCCCGACGCTGCCGGGTTCGATGATGCGGCTGCGCCGGGGCTGAAATAGATGGAGATTGCGCGGTAGGGCACTAACCTCAGAGCGGCTGCGCTACTTCGGGCCTGCGCCGTACAGCGGGGATGGAGCCGAGCTGTAATGGAGGACAGAGGGAGCAAACACCGCGATCAGACTGTATACAACACTGATCTGCACTGATGACGCCTTCAAGTGCCCCCGCTTAGCTCCCACCTCCCAGTGTCACCACAGACTGATCTAACAAACCTGCATTCTGAGGCTGAACAGACAGGCTAAAGAACAGGGAATCTTAATGAGCACAGATTTATATGGTTAGTGATGATATGTCTTTGTTAATGGATAATTTTGAAATGTTTTTCAGAATTTTGGTGTCAAAACTAAAATGAGAATTGTACTTAAACAGTCTGACTAGAAGCTAACATGAACTTTCGAAAAAAGTAAATAGAAAAAAAAAAAAAAGTTTAGGGAATTTTCGTTTGGGTGCTAACATAGATATCTATGCACACTCTACATAGATAATTTGCTCATTCCTGTATGTTTTTATGTTAGGCCATCTATTATTATTATTATTATTATTATTATTATTATTATTATTATTATTATTATTATTATTATTATATTAATTATTTCAACTTTTTAACTTAGGACTACTTTTAAAATGTATACATTGTCCTGTCAAAATGGAGCATGAATAGGCGTCTGATGTTATTGTTCGTGTTGTGTTTATGCGTATTTTTGTTCGGTCAAGTATCTCTTGTCGTTAATGTACTTGAACAATGCAGTTACAATGCAGTCCTCCGATCAAAAACATTGTTGTTAAGATAAGGATTCAGCTGCTGACACATTTTCAACAATTAACAACTAGGTAGATGAGACTCATTGCTGTGTATCCTAAAATGACCGCCATCATATATGCATATTTAAAAAAAAAAAAAAAATATGGGGAAAAATCAATTTCATTCGATGCCGTTCAACCGTCTTCAATATTTCCTACATTCAGTGAATGCGCCATAAAACCTGCGAAACCACGCCCCCTTCCACAGACACAGTGAGGTGCTGCAGTTACACTCAGATCAAGGATTGTTACCCGAAATACTCAGCTCATAGGACTGAACAATAAATAAATTCAAAAAAATTTAGGCAACAATTAATAACAAATGCGCCAGTAAGCAAAGTTTGTGTATTTAATTTTAAAAAGCTGATGTTTTTATAGGGAAATTTTGACTAAACAAGGTCTCAGGCCTTGTTCCATAAGAGACACCTGTGGACTACTTTCTGTTAAACCTGAGGTCAGTTCTAAGAAATGTCTGGATTTTTCAATTAATGTTCAAGGAGTCTATCTAGTATAAAATTTTAAAAGCAATGTTTTGGAATTATTAAAGGAAGAGGGAAGACTTTTACAGGTAATTTAATTGTTCTGCTTATGTTAACTTGATTTGTACTGCAGATAGATACAGATGCATAAAAATGGATTTCTACAACATTAGGTAATAGGGGAGACTAGGTATGATATGTAACTTTGAGCAAGGTGAAAACAGGTCAAGTTTCCACCTCTAGTTTTAACATTATATATTGAACTTTTCCTCTCTGGGGCCTCCAGACATGAGTGAATCCTGGTAGACTTCCATGTTAAAATGCTTTACAGCAGAAACAAACTTGTTCACAGCCTGGTTCACCAAAGGTTTGGTCTCTGTTGTTAATTTCCCCCTCCATGACAACTGCATGGGTGGCAAATTTTATATAACTCACACTTTTTGGTCATATTTAAGGATAAGATATGATATTCCTTTATTACTCCCACAAGGGGAAATTCCGGATAGAATGCAAAGTTAAGGGAGTGGCACATTAGCTACTGTGATTGACAGGTGAGTGCCACCTGTGCATGCTGTGTGGGCTGTGATTGACAGGTAGTGATAGTCTGACTGTGGAGTCAGACATTTTGAACTTTAGTTTATTGAATAAACCCCCCCCCCCCAACAGGCTGCTCTGCTGTAGTTGTGTTTAAGAACACCAGAATGACTTGGATATTACTGTTACTAAAAATGACATCAACATTTATTAAGTTACTGAAATGGTGTTATTATTACACTGTTAGTCAATGTTACCAGTGTTCTCAGTCAGCTATGGTCTCACCACTTGCTCCTCTCCAGCTCTACCTAAAATCAATCCAAATATGGACACTTACCACTTTCCAAAATAACTAACATGGTGATGGTTATCTCAGGCATTGTGAGGCACGAAACAGTACAACACAAACCAGTGACAGATGCCATTGTGTCCATTATTTATATGCAGTTTATGATTATCAACCCTGTAGGCCATTATTTATTCAGCTATACTAGCAAAGTGGTTTGAGATCAGGAGAGGAGACATGCAACAGATTTTGCTTGAGAAACTACAATTTAGACTAAGTCATGATATTTTCTTTCAGGAAATTTACTTTCTTGCATCAAAATGATCTTTTTTCTCTGCAGAATCTACATGCTCCTGATGGATTAGGGAGGAAGAGGGTCAGTCCAATGATCATTTCTCCTACCCAAAGGAAAGGTAAGTGCCTCATTATAGAATATTTGGATGTAAACACAAGCAGTGTTGGGGAAACTACTTTGAAATCAAAGCTTTAAGCATCAACTTTTGGACACAAAGTCGATGAACTGCAGCAAAACACCTTCAGAAAAAATCTATTTGATTGAAAAACAAAGAAAAAGTCATTTAAAATTTGTATTCTTCAAAAGATCAAATTGAATCACTGAATTATATCATCTGAATTATATAAAATAACATAATACACATCAGCAACACGCCAAATGTTGGGCCTCTTCTATATTGCGTTAAGAATTTTAAAAACTTTAGCAATTTATGACTAAAAATTTACTTGTATGCTTTAAATAGAAGTTGAAGTTTCAGATGAATGTTGGTGACTGCCTGAAGGATGAAAGAATAATGGGGCGATGCTGCTAAAGACTGCAAAAGGATCCAGTTACAGCAGAAAAACAATGGAAAAATAGAAATAAAAAAATACCATTCCTTTTGTTTTATGGTTCAACATTTGTAGCTTGTAGATTCTGTAGTTAACTACACACACAATAACAAAAAATAATGGGTTTAACTACTTGAATTGCTGCTAGTGTGGTAGTAACTGGAAGTAATGACGTACAAATGCTAGTAGATTTCTATTTTCTATGCATTTTACTTAAGTATTTATTTTTCTCATTGCCTTTTACTTTTATTCCTTTATTTTAACCCCTTAAGACAGAACTATTTTTGTGGCAACTTCCAAATACATTTTCTTTACATTTAACATTTCTTAAGTGATTTACCAACATTTATTACAATATTATCCTCTGCATTTAGCATTTTTAAGTTAAAATCAGGTATTGTCTTCAATTTAATTTACTGATGATGTAGGTCTTCATAAAATCTCAGATTGTATTCAACAGTTATTATAGCTTAATATAACTGAAGAAAAAATGACTTTTTCAGCAAAGCATATCATTAACTGAGGGCCTGGCCAAGTGAGTAACGGAGTGAGAAAGCACTGTGCAGCAATACTAATCATTCCATTTCTGTTTTTAAAAATTAATTTAGCAGCAACCATAACAGCTCAAATTGTAGGTCTAAGCAAGTAATTTACCATGCCATTAAAGAATAATAACCAAATATTTAATAAAAATATGAATTTCTCATCATTGATAAAGTAGCAGAGCGAGGAAAAATATACAGTAGTTATTCAACGTCTGGAAAAAATACCAAAAAGTGCTGTAGCTCAAGGAAAGTGCAAATATTTAGTGTACCACACTTTTCTTAATATATGAGAGTACATTATATCCAAAAATGAAACTAATATCATTTTTATTTTAGTTTTAAAAGACATTAATTCATGGTAACAGAGTGACAATCCAAAAAAGTGACTGGGTGAGATGTTTGTTCAGTATGATGCACCAGAATAATAATAATCAAAAATTTGATTAAGATACTGATAAGATTATCAGTCTTTGGCCACATATGTTTCATTACTATATTTAATACACATCTCTCTGCTGTTTTTTATAATAAGTAACATTCAAAATCATTATAGTATTTGATTATTTTGAAATATAAGATTAGACACAGGCATATATTTTGAACATATTTATTTACACATTGCTGTTTACATTCTGAATTTAAGCTGTATACATTTATTTACAACCTTCACTGTTCTTAATTTACACTGTATTCTCAAATATATTTTTTATATATCCAGTTGTAATTCAGGTACAAATTAAGTAAACACAGTTTTAGAAACTAGAGATATGTCTTTTATGCTGAGTAATCAAAAATATTGTTTTAGACAAAAAAGAAATTGACCCTGATGTTCATTTTTGCTTGGCCAGGCCCTGAGAATTAAAACAAGTGTCTACAACCACTGTCATTCATTAAACTGTGTGGGTCTTACTGATGAGTCAATGTTGCAGAAGATGATGGTGTTTCCACATTGACTATGGAGCCTCTGAACATCCAAAGGGGTCTTATCTGATGGTCATAAAAAAGTGAGAAACTGCAATTTTACCTGAATTATTTACATTTACTGATATGATTAGTGGTTCTAAAGTTACTAAACCTTTTAGATCAGTAGATGCTTTTGGTTGCTGTTAGTGATGGTTCACTGAAATATTTGCACTGTCTTCTAGTTACATTTTCAAATCATGCTTGTTATTGTTTTTAACACATTCAAGGATGACTAGTGATTCTTTTTTATTTTCCATCATAGTTTCATAGAGCACCTTCACAAAACCCAGTCCAAAATGGATGTCACAACAGAACATAGAAACGACGACCTGTTGGTGTCTAAATTAGTTCGTATCATGCATGATAATAACGCAAAACAGCCAAGAGGTGGAGACTTGATCATAGAGAAATGACATCTATTTACTAATATGATTAGTTACTAGTAATACTTACATTTTTTTTCTTTTACTTGAAAGAAGCAAGAAGAAAGGTAAATAAGTACTTGTACTTTTACTGGAGCATTTGTTTGTACTTCTGTTTGAGTGAAGTGTGTATTCACATAGGCCAAGTGAACAGGAACACTCAGTCATACCAACACCACACCTCAAGAGGGCAGCATGACATTATAAACCACACTTGGAGTTCGGCTTCTTTAATTTGTTGTAACAGGAGATGGCAGTGAGGCGTCATTGATGCTGCTCTCTGCAGGTACCCTGGTGTGTATTCAAGATGATGGATGTTTTACATTAGTGTGTGGTGACAGCAGCTTATGTTTGTGTTTCATTAAATGTCAGCAAGTATCATATTCAAAAATGTGGCAGAAGAGCAGCAGTGTGACTCTGCATTTTACAGCTTCCATAGTGTGTCACTGACCTTCATACCACTTACTCTCATGTCTTTCAGTCTTTGTTTTCTTCACCTGAAGATGGCACGCTATTAATTTATTTTGCCCTAAGGCTAAATGTTGCATAAAAAGTGTGATGGAAGACATATTCGAGTTTGTTCTATACTTGTAATATGCACATTTATCATATTTAGGTTGGGCAGAAAAAATGTCTTAAGTTTTCATTTCTGGAAGCCAACTTCTGAAAATACTCTTGTCCCTGACTATATTGGCAGGAAACTTAATTCTGAAAATCATTTAGCTTTGCATTTGTTTTCAATTTTACAGCTACTTTAACACCGGTGACCTATAAGGACTTAATGTACAGTACTCTTGATAGTCTACATTCTCGTCTGTATAAGTAGGGATGCAGGACTATACAGAGAAATACTGGTTTTACATGCTTTTTTTCTGGTGTAGAAGCAGAAAGCAGTTTCTGTTCTTTACTGAAGGTGATGATATGATGTAGATTAACTGAAAACTCAATGGTGTTAATGAACCAAAGTCCTATTATTGTGTCTTATTCTGCTTTCCCCTCATGGGCTGTGGTCGGGTATAGATAAGCTTTACAGCCTGGGGCTCTGGAATCAATAATGGACGTAATTGGTGAGGTGGAAGTGAGGATAATTGAACGTAATTGTGTGGACTGTCACCAGCCTGTAAAGAGAGGTTGCGACAACAGCAAGAAGGAAAGAGAAGTGTAAGGGGAAATTGTTCTTGATGTATAATATTCTTGTAGGACTGACTTGTGTTTTGGTCAACATAAAGCTCCAGGAGCTAAAATCAGGGGGGAAGTTTCTCCTCTCTGTCCAAAAGAAAAGACTAAATCTAAATACAGATACCAGATAACCTGATGTCACTTTATGTTCTTATGGAAATCTGAAGCTGCTTTTCCAAGTTTGTCGAGAAACAGAGTAGAGCAGTAGAATCTCATCCTAGTCTCATCAGGCAGAATCTGTTGAGGAATTGGTTCCTTCCTAAAACCCCTGTTATTAAACAAAATCAGGACAACATGGGGTAAAGTTTCTACACCCTGAAAACACAGACATGGAATAGTTGCAGAAGCCTCCTGTCCACTCAGATCACTTAAATCACAATATGGTGAAAGGTCATTACACCGCAGCTTTAAAATATATAGAATATTATAAACCAGATTTAATGAACATGTCTTAGTTAAAAGAACTACACAAATGATCACAAACTAGCTGCAAAAAACCCTTCAAATTCACATGCCAAAATTAAATGTAACTGGATACTTATTCATTCCAAGACAGAATTGGGTTAAAATTTACATGTGAAACTGAAACAAACTTAATCTTCTGTTTTATGTTTTCACTAGAATAAAACAGCACAGACCAGCTGGGTTGGTTGACAGATTTTTATATTATAGTTACTATGCATTAGATGATTAGATTTTTAAAGGATGATATAAAAAGCCAAATATCTGATTAATCAGCAGATGTCATATTCACCTCTTCCCTCCAAAATTTTGACATTGAAAACACATAATTCACACCTGATATTAGCCATATTTCACCTTATTATAAACCAGGAACATATTAAACAGAGCATCTGAGACAAAATAATAAATAAATCTACATCACTGAACATCAAACTAACTGTAAAAAATCTAAGTGGGACAGATTTTTTATCTTTTTTTGCCCTTATTGTCCATCACAGTCATTACATTTTGAAACCTAAAGTTTTGCTTCGGCACTAACGTTTGCTGATACTGAGTTTCATTGCAGATTAATTGGTTAAACTGATTAATCAGCTGAATCTCTACTATGCGTTGGTGTCCCTCTGGCCCTCTTGGATGCCTGTTTTGCTCCCAGGACCCTATGCTTTAAGTTGTTAAGTTTAAGATGCACAGTTACATGCATGGAGATCTTTGCACGTGAAGAAGAATCTTTGTCAGTATATTGTACAGGGTGTCCCATAAGTCTCCATACATAGGAGACATAATACATTCTATACATATACGGTTCTAACATGTATTTCTTTATATTTCTTCTTTATAGTTCTTCAGCAGATACGCATTTAAATGTGTTCCCGACAAAATGGCAGTCATATAGAGCATATTATATAAATAAAAATGGTTTATGTCAAGAAATGTTTATTTTTCCTATGTATGGAGACTTATGGGACACCCTGTAGATGTGGACATGCAGCACACACTGAAACTGAGCCTCTGCTTTTAACCCAGCTTTAGCTGAACATGCAGGAACACACCACACACTGCAGACCAGGAGCAGTGGGCTACCATGTCAGGCACCCAGGGAGCAAATGTAGGCTTAAGTGTGTTGCTCAAGGGCAGATCAGCCAACAATTTGCCAGTCCAGGGAATTGAAGCGGCAACCCTTTGGTCACAAGCTGCTTGTCCAACCTTCTAGGCAACTAGTTTTATGTCTCATACTTTTTACCACCACTTTTTTGCCACTACTTTATTAATAAAATGCAATGATGGTTGTACTATATTTTGACTAGTAGTTTATACAGTTGTGTGCAAACATTTGAGAAAGAAAGTAGGATATGAAGAAAATAAAAACCTGACAAAATTACCTGCAACATCAGTAGGTAGTTGTCAGAATAAAAGATCGAAGTACATAATTTTGTCATGTGGATACCCAAACTTGTTCCCAAGTTTCAGATTATTTTTTATACGTTTTCACAAGCTCAGATCTGAATCAGTTCACCAGGCATTTCAGCAACTGTTA
The DNA here is from genome assembly GCF_902148855.1 of Sphaeramia orbicularis. Classification (NCBI taxonomy): domain Eukaryota; kingdom Metazoa; phylum Chordata; class Actinopteri; order Kurtiformes; family Apogonidae; genus Sphaeramia; species Sphaeramia orbicularis. The sequence goes on along the minus strand of NC_043968.1, from coordinate 43,876,422 downwards.
TTGGGAAGCAATGGAAGTAACCGTGGATTCATCCAAGCAGCTGTGTAAGACCCTGAAAATTAAAGGTGTTGATGCCACTGGTGCATGGAAGGTTACAAGAAGATAGTGAAGCATTGTCAGCAGTACAAAATCCAAAAGATGGCATTTGAGGGGAACTGTGGAGGTCAAGATGAGATCTGGAAGACCAAGAAAACGTTGAGAGAACTGCTTGGAAGCTGGTCTGTACAGTAAATCAAACATCCCTTTTGACTGCCAAAAACCACTCTTGAGTTTTCAGGAGTGGTGGTGCACCATTCTGCTGTTCAGCAATACTTGCAAAAACAAGACCTTATGGAAGAGGCTGCAGAAAAACCTTACTGCTTACTCACTCATCACAGAATCCAACATTAAAATTCTGCAATGGATCGTCTACAGAAGCCTGGCATGTTTTGGGAGCAAGTAATGTGGACTGATGAAGTTAAAATAGAAGTCTTTGGCTGCAATCTGTAAAAAGTATGCTTGGAGAAGAAAGGAGAAGCCTTTCATGAAAAGAACACCTTGCCAAATGTTAAGCATGGAGGTGGATCTATGATCATGCTTTGATGTTGTGTTGCTGTCAGTGGCACAGGAAACACTGCTTGGGTAGAGAGAAGAATGGATTTCTCTAAATACTAGCAATTTCTGGAGGCCAACATCATACTGTCTGTTAAAAAAAAAAAAGCAGGTTGAGGCTTAAAAGAGGATGGATTCTACAACAGGGTAATGATCCAAAACATACTTGGAAACCCACTAAGAAATGACAGGAGACAAGCTGAAGGTTTTGAAATGGTCCTCACAGACTTAAACATCATTGAAAATCTATGGGTAGATCTTACAAGAGCTGTGCATGTAAGACAGCCCAAGAACATTGCAGAACTAGAGGTCTTTTGCAAGGAAAAATAAGAGAACATCCCAAGTATGAGGAATGAAATACTTTTTTAGCTTCAGCTTTTTAACACGCTGAGGGGGGTCTTACTAAGTACTGAGTGTGTAGGGCACCCAAAACTTTGCAAATGCCCCAGTTGTATATTTATTCTTTTAAAATGTGTTCACTTTATGATATAAAAAGCAATTACATATTAATGTTGCTGGTAATGTTGTACATTATATCCTACAGAGACTAAATTGTGCAATTTTTTTCAAGGGATTTCTGTATCTGTGTATACAACTGTATTAGCAGCATCCATTGACCATTCTTATGTAAATGTGTGCCTGCCTTAGGTAAATATATATTGATAGAGCATGATCCCTATGCAGTATAAGGTCAAACCTAGTAACAGATACTTCAGGATTAGGTAGAAAAACTCATGTGTCCACTAGGGGGCACTGCAGTATCATACTTAAAATGAAAAGAGGCTCTGCTGTCGAAACCTGATGCTGTCATGTGCACTGAATGATGAATGATCATGTCACATTCATTCATATTTCACCCTGAGAACATTAAAAAAATTACTTAAATCTTGTAGTTTGGAGCAATTTTTTTTGTTTTTACAATTCAAGACTCATGCTTTCCTTTGTATAGTCTGTCATTGTAAGATGCGTACTAAACATTAATTAACTTTTAGATGTAAAAGTAAATGTGACCAATGAAAATACTTTGAAAGACAGAATCGGTCATGGTGTAGAACAGTGTGCGAGTTCAAAAACACTGCAGACCTTACACCTAATTTGAGTGTTAACCTTAGCACATGTTATAAAGCTGCAAACATATTGTCATTACTAAAAATGAAATTGGGACTGAAACAGGCTCTGAAGCTTGAAAATATTTTTGTAGAATAGGCCTGTGGAGATTGATCTGTACAAGCTTTTCAGGGCCAGTGGACCACTGAAATATTTGGTTTCGTTCAAAATATTTGCTCAAATTAACCATCAAATAACAACCAAGAGTAGAATAATTTACAATTGATCAGTGAACTAAGTGCTTAAAAAAATCCATACCACCATCTGTTTAGCTGTGATAGGTTATTTTACCAGTGAAAAACAGAGCTGAGGTCTGTGAAAAGATGTGCTGTTGCAGAGAATGGAAATAGAGTTTGGGTAGACAAACTAAAGCATGAGAAATTTTAGGTGAGTAGGTGTAAATGCACTGATGCAACATCAATCACTCACTTTGATGTCACAGCCAAGGGTTTGCAAGTGAGCACACAACTTCAGAGCTCTCCTGTCATTGGTTGGCTCACAGGTAGCTGCTCCAGCATTTTCTTCTGTAAATTCCACTCCCCAGAGCATTCTTTAAAGGATGTTGTCAGTGATAAATACACTTTGTAATTTATCCGAATGGAAGTGCTCTTGTTATTTCTCTGTACCTTACCATTCAGCTGTCAGGAACCTTGAATAGATGGAGAGCATTTAGAGCCTTTCATGGGAAGCCAGTGGGGCACTTAGCATGGATTCCATATTTTGACTGCTTTTCCGTGTTTACCTGCTGTAAACATATGTTTCTTCACATTTTAGTCTCAGTCCAACCATCTGCTCTCCCTCTCTCTTCCATTCTCCCTCTGTCCTATTCTGCATCACCAGTCTTTTGGTTAGGTCTTTTAATAGATACAAGATAAAGGCAAAAGTTCAATATAGTGTAAATGCAATGCTTTTCTTAACTGTTATACCCATGTAAGAGTTAAGAAAAGAAAGATAGCAGTGTTTTTAATCTAGATAGAGTCAATGCCTGCCTCTACTTTCCAAACACATCCTGTTGTCAATAGAAACAGGAGTGCAGAGACGATAGTAACAAGAAAAACAGGATAAAGGAAGAAAAACAAGTAGGAAATGTAAAATGAAGACAGAGTAAAACAACTTATTAGTGAGCTGTCTGTCTTCCTCCTACACTCATACCCTTCAAGTTGTGTTCCTGTGCCTAATTGAAAATGTAGTGTAGGTAATGAACCTGTTCATAGACTCATTATTACAATAGCCAACATTAGCACAAAGCATTGTGCAGATGTCCAGGACAAGAGCTGCAGAGTGGAGGGAAGACAATAGGATAAAATTAAATTCCAAACAAGGCACAGTCAGGATACATGAAGAGAAGAGCCATTGTTGTGGATCTGCATAGTTTGATATGAAAAGACATGACGCAGGTGTACCTTGATGTCTCTTCACACATGCTGATTGTTGTGACTAAGATAATTGGGCCCCTGTCTGCCTGTGTTGTTCCATGGATGCTTGTTTTAACACCTGGAAAACAGGGAGTGTAGCCTCATAAAGTTATACTGCAGCAAATCCTGCGCGCTCAGTGTTTTTCAGGTTGAGCATCATAAGCAAAGCAGTGAAAGTAGGTTTGGTGATTTTTGGCTAAGACTTGCAGGATACTGTGTGAAACCGTATACAAGTGTTTAAGAAAGGTGACATTTTAACTGCAGGGACTGACGATAAAAGTGAAAATGCGCGGCAGGGTTTATCCTCACTCTCAGGCTCTGCTGTGCTGAGCTGAGTGGATGCTTGTGGGGAGTGATGAGCTCAAATTATTCTGTTGATGCTTTATTATTAATTTTATTCCAGTACCTGTGGTGTCTGGACTCGTAACCATCCAGAGGCCCAGAGAAATCACGTTCACAGGCAATTTAATTGTAACTGTTCTCCATGTGTCTGCATGGGTTCTCTCTGGGTCCTCTGGCTTCCTCCCACCTTCAAACACCTGCACCTTAGTAGGATAAATGGTCACTAAAACACCCGTAAGTGTGAATGTGAGAGTGAGTGGTTGTTGGTCTGTATTTATTAGCCCTGTGGATAGGACCCTGCATCACTATGACCCTTCAGAAGATTAAGGAAAATGAAATAATATGTTTAGCTGTAAATGTAATGCTCCCACACTGGATGGATGGATGGATGGATGGATGGATGGATGGATGGATGGATGGATGGATAGATAGATAGATAGATAGATAGATAGATAGATAGATAGATAGATAGATAGATAGATAGATAGATAGATAGATAGATAGATAGATAGATAGATAGATAGATACTTTATTAATCCCAAGGGAAATTCAAGTATTCAGTAGCTTTGCATACAGCACAAAAGACAAAAAACAGACAGACCAAGACAGGTGAGTCAGTAACCAGGTTGACATTAAGGTTAGTGTATACTCAAAAAAACTTACTAAAGAACATACTCTAAAAAAAACTTCCTGTACAATACTGTAAACAAAGACTTCTAATTTAAAGAGTTGTAGAAAAACTAAATATATTGTCAATGTACAGTATTTACACATTCTCACATTTACATATTTCAGGACACAGAGTTTATTACTGATGTTTGTGTCAGCATAATAAAATGTAATTTTTTTCTGTCAGTTTAATTACCAAGTGAGAAAAATATTGATTGTGAACATAAACATAAATTGTTCACAGGCAATGTATTGTGTTGGGACAAGACCTAGCATCATAATTCACTGATGAATAGACAGGAACTTTAACTTAAATCAGATGATCACATTTACTATCCTTGCATCATATTGTGTTCATGCACTTTTCTCAATAGCTAGCAACCAACAATCAGCGACAGTCTCAGTTTAGTTGTATGGCTTGTAGTTGTTGAAAACTCCAGACTCTGTTCAAAAGTTCTTTTTGATACGGGAAACAGGTATGATTTCAGTTTGTATTGTTTACGGTACAAAAAGCTGTTAAATGTATAAAAGATGTATTTCTGTTATTGAAGTTAAATTATGGAATGGCATAAATATACATTTAAAGATGTGTAATTCATTAATGGTTTTCAAAACATTGGTTTGTAAAGATGATTTCGAGGGATACAAGCAAGAATGATTTTTGATGTATTGATTAGTATCCTAAAACTGATTTTGACTTGAATGTAGGCAAGGCGTATATAGGCATTTAGTTTCCACCTAAGCCTGTTCAGTCTCAACAGAATTCACAGTCGGTTGACTTAAAATCAACCTCATTGATTGTATGTTCTGTATTATGGAAGATGACTGAATAAACTTAAACCTTAAAATAGAGATATTTATTTTATCCTTGAGTCTGAGGAGGTGGACAGATGGACCAACAGACAACAGACATAAAGAGATGCTGTCTAAAAACAGAAAGGTCAGCAACCGACTGAGTAACTATACTAATGACTAATTTGTTTGTTGTTTCATGGTTGTTATGGTGCAGTGTCATCACATCTACTGTCTATAATTAATTGTGTGAATTTCATCATTGGTATCCTAAATCAGTCAGATTTTTCATGTGTTTGAAGAGTCTGTTGAGCAAGTTGAAATGCCTTTTTTGTCTCCCCAATATTTAGCATGAATCTCTATTTTAGTAAAAAAAAATCATTCCTAACACCACAAACATGATATTGAATTCACCTACCTCCTCCTGTTTAACTCAAATAAGCCATGAAAGAAGTGCTGATTTTGATGCCAGTGACTAACTGTGTCACAGTTAATGGCACTATGTTTTCTCTTTGACTTAATGAGCTTCATTAAGTTCTGACTCACTAGTCCTTTCTCTGTGGTGTTAATCCAGTAGGACAGCTGTTCTCATGGTGCAATGCCGTTAAGCATTACTAGAGCCTCCATAGACATGTGGGGTCCATAGTGGAGACTGCCTATGTTGTCACCCAATGCAGATCTGCAACTTTTGTCATCAGAATAGTTTGCCGTGTAGCTACACACCATTTCCCAATCTATTTGTCCTTAGAGTCAAGTCCACTTCACACCAAAACCAATGTCATTATCTCAGCCAAGATTCCTTGATGCTGATCCATTTGAAGCTGAAGAAAAAGAGCTGACGAGGGCCGAAAAGTAACTCTGTTTTTAAAGGCCAGACACTTTTAGTGTGTGTGTGTGTGTGTGTGTGTTCTCGTGTGTGTGCTTATGCTGTCCTCTCTCTAATTGACCAGCTGTGGCTACGTGTTCAGCCTTCTTAAAACCTCCATTGATCCCAGGGCCGTTTCACAACAGGCCTTATTGCTGTGCTTGTACCCTGGGTTCCAGCCATCCGCAACACCTCTGAAAAGGAGAGAAGGAAATGGCAGGGACTGTGATTAAAGGTGGATGGAAGATGTGGGGTGAGAAAGATGGGCATGGAGAAAGATGTGAGAGAAACCCCTCTCATAAAGGAGTCCCAGATGTAGATTGAATGTGATATGTGGACTAAGTCCTGCTTCGTGAATGTACTTGATACAGTGTGCAAAAATCAATAAATCAATACCAGCGCAAATGAATTGCTATAGATTTCCAATTATAAAAGCAGCATGCAGAAATATGTCTGACAGTTCATCATATTGAAATATAAATGTTCTCACATTTTGTGACTCGGTAATCACACAGAACTGAAACGCATAAGTGTATACTAATGATATACTTACATAGTATAGTAGTCAGTGGGTCAAGTAGTCTGAAATGCAGTCCTAGACCATATTGTCAGCTCTCTTTCTCCACTTCAATTTCCTTTTTTAAAGCAAGAACCTTTAAAAGCAAATAGAATTGGAAATGCCTCTAGCAGTAGTCATAAAGGTCATACAGTGCATGGATTTCAAACCTGGCTGCTTTTGAATGCAAGCTTAAGCACATTTTGAAGTGGGAAAACTTTCTAACATTATTTCCTGTTTTCTATTCCTTGTAAAGATGGTACCCTGGCAAACATCCTACCCCTTAGATTTCGCCTCACTCTAATATTATACGAACTTTGACCCTTTTTCCTCCAGGACTCTTCTCTGGGTTGTGGGCCGGGGTCAAGGCCATTACACCTAGCTTAATAAGCTGCAACCCCCCCTCCCCATCTGCCCACCCCCTGCAGGTCCAAAGTCAGCAAAATCAGATTCTGGTTGTGTCAGCAATCTTTAGAGATGGTTTGGTCAGTTTGTCTCCATAGCACCTTTGTCTGTATCAAGAATGGTACTTTATGATCCGTATTAATGTGTAGCCATTGATGTGAAGCAACTTGACTTTGGCTTAAAGTGCCCCTCATTAGCCCTGAAATGTGATTAGCAGAGACCAGAGAGCATGAGACCAGAAAGACTCTTGCGTAGAAATACTTAGTATTTTCAGTGAGAACTACTGTACTTTCCAGACTATAAGCCGCACCTGACTATAAGCCACACTCACCCCGTCTCCAAAGTCTCACCATTGCTTCTTTGATGCCAAGCTTATGTGCAGCAGCTCTATTTCCTTCTTCGTCAGCCAGATCGATCGTTAGCCCAGAAAACATAAATTATCACTTTAGAGCCGTGGGTTCACAGTGTGTGGAAAAAAGTAGAGGCTCATAGACCGAAAATTACGGTAAGTCAGTGGTTTTGTTGAAGCAAGCATCTAGTGGTCATTAGTGATATTACCCTTTCTGAGTCTTTAAGCCACAGCCCTTGCTCTAGACAGTTTCCACACATGTAGCATGTGCTTAAATTCAAAGACTTAAGAAAAGAACCAAGTTTTATTTAAATAGGTACGATATAGTTTAACATAGTTTCAATATAAAGAATGCAACTGTGATGAGCTGTACAGAGAATTTATAACTATTCATTTTCAGTTTATGTTCCTTTCTGTGCGTTTACATGAAGAATACAATCAACACAAACTTTAAATGATCAACATGTTAATTCTGTATGATACAACACAATTAAATGCATTATACACAATCATCACAACAAGCCTTTAAATGACAAACATACTAAAACTACATTACACAGCACACCAAAATCCCCACCACAGAACCAGCACTACATGTCATCAACCATAACATCCATCTACACACAAAGAGTCTTTGATTTTGATGGACCTCCACCTCTTATCTGTCAGTCTCATCACTGTACATTTTTTTTTAAAGCGAAATAAAACTATAAATGACCACAGAATTCCCTGTAAAGAAAAGGTTTAGGAAATGAGTCATGAATTTTTGTCTGTAACCTATTATACTTAATATCCTTCCAACACTGTTAACACATGTAGGCAGAACAGCAGGTGTGAATATAAGACACAGTGCAGAATATACCCAAGAGTTAACAGTATTTAAATGTTAATGTTTCCACACTCTCTGACTGTCAATTTCAGTAATAAAAATAATAATAAAAGCAAACTCAAGTACAGAAATGTGCACAGGAATATACAGTACAGGCCAAAAGTTTGGACACACCTTCTCATTCTTTGCATTTTCTTTATTTTCATGACTATTTACATTGTAGATTCTCACTGAAGGCATCAAAACTATGAATGAACACATGTGGAATTATGTACTTAACAAAAAAGTGTGAAATAACTGAAAACATATCTTATATTCTAGTTTCTTCAAAGTAGCCACCCTTAGCTCTGATGACTGCTTTGCACACTCTTGCCATTCTCTTGATGAGCTTCCAGAGGTAGTCACCTGAAATGGTTTCCTAACAGTCTTGAAGAAGTTCCCAGAGATGCTTAGCACTTGTTGGCCCTTTTGCCTTCACTCTGCGGTCCAGCTCACCCCAAACCATCTCGATTGGGTTCAGGTCCGGTGACTGTGGAGCCCAGGTCATCTGGCGCAGCACTCCATCACTCTCCTTCTTGGTCAGATATCCCTTACACAGCCTGGAGGTGTGTTTGGGGTCATTGTCCTGTTGAAACATAAATGATGGTCCAACTAAACGCAAACCGGATGGAATGGCATGTCACTTCAGGATGCTGTGGTAGCCATGCTGATTCAGGTTGCCTTCAATCTTGAATAAATCCCCAACAGCGTCACCAGCAAAGTACCCCCACACCATCACACCTCCCCCTCCATGCTTCACGGTGGGAACCAGGCATGTAGCATCCATCCGTTCACCTTTTCTGCATCGCACAAAGACACGGCGGTTGGATCCAAAGATCTCAAATTTGGACTCATCAGACCAAAGCACAGATTTCCACTGGTCTAATGTCCATTCCTTGGCCCAAATAAATCTCTTCTGTTTGTTGCCTCTCCTGAGCAGTGGTTTCCTAGCAGCTATTTGACCATGAAGGCCTGATTCACGCAGTCTCCTCTTAACAGTTGTTGTAGAGATGTGTCTGCTGCTAGAGCTCTGTGTGGTATTCATCTGGTCTCTAATCTGAGCTGCTGTTAATTTGCGATTTCTGAGGCTGGTGACTCAGATGAACTTATCTTCAGCATCAGAGGTGACTCTTGGTCTTCCTTTCCTGGGGCGGTCCTCATGTGAGCCAGTTTCGTTGGAGCGCTTGATGGTTTTTGCGACTGCACTTGGGGACACATTCAAAGTTTTTGAAATTTTCTAGACTGACTGACCTTCATTTCTTAAAGTAATGATGGCCACTCGTTTGTCTTTACTTAGCTGATTGGTTCTCGCCATAATATATATTCTAACAGTTGTCCAATAGGGCTGTCAGCTGTGCATCAACCTGACTTCTGCACAACACAACTGATGGTCCCAACCCCATCAATAAGGCAAGAAATTCCACTAAGTAACCCTGACAAGGCACAGCTACGAAGTGAAAACCATTTCAGGTGACTACCTCTTGATGCTCATCAAGAGAATGCCAAGGGTGTGCAAGGCAGTCATCAGAGCTAAGGGTGGCTACTTTGAAGAAACTAGAATATAAGAGATGTTTTCAGTTATTTCACACTTTTTTGTTAAGTACATAATTCCACATGTGTTCATTCATAGTTTTGATGCCTTCAGTGAGAATCTACAATGTAAATAGTCATGAAAATAAAGAAAATGCAAAGAATGAGAAGGTGTGTCCAAACTTTTGGCCTGTACTGTAGTTTCAGGGCATTCAGTGGATAGTCCATGATTCAAAAGGTATAAATTCAATGTCTGCATTTTAACATGGCAAAAACCTGCTGTTAGACTTCTCTCCCTCATTTCTGTGTGCCTTGTGAAAGCAGGAACCTTGAAAAACAAATTCAACTGACACTACTTTTAGTAGTGGTGTAAGGTTGTTGAGTGCAGGGTTTTCATTTGGCTCATATTTAATGTAAGTTGAAGCACATGTTCATGGGGAAAATCTTTGTCAAGTCTTCCTTTTTAAATGGAGTTTCCTTTTCTGTTATTGTTAAGTTGGTTCAAACAAAAGAGATTTTAATGAAAATTTGACAGTAATCATTATTGTGTACTTTTGTCAGTTTTATGACCCTTTTTCTTTCGTATTCTCTCTCTCTATTTTATTGTTTGCACTTTTGGGCCTATTGAGCTCACTTATAAGGCGCACTATGGACATTTCCACATGTATGAGAACAGCGACAATGCACTGATTTCCATGTAGAGATGTGGGGTTGGATTTTGTGCAAAAATCTAAACACTCTGATGCCTCTCTGCTGCTCACTAGCAACTCTAGATACCATTTGTTTAGAGATGCAATAAGCTACTGTCAACTGATGCCCATCTCTAAGAACAACATAGACTCCAACAACAACCTTACATAGAGAACATTCACTAGATTTTTTTAATACATGGCCAACTTTAGCTTTTATTACACAACACATTTGCCTGCCATGGCAATGTCACCATAAATATCACATTTATTTCTGTCCAGAGTTGCATAATTTTTTTTGGCCAAAATCTTGTGTTGATGGTGTGAGGGTCAGACCACTGTGTAAAGTCTGCGCCATCGCATCCCAAAGATTCTCAATGGAGTTCAGGTCTGGACTCTGGGGGGGCCAAACCATGTGTGAAAATGACATCTGATGCTCTCTGAACCACTCATTTTTTACAAGTCTGATGAGTCCTGGCATCGTCATTTTGGAATATGTCTGTGTCATCAGGGAAGAACTGATCTATTGACAATAAAGTCTGGTCATTCAGTGTATTCAGATTCAACGGACCTCATTTTTTGGATACATGACATTATTGAGCGTGATCAACAGAACCAACTCCATATCATAACACTGCCCCCACAGGCATGTACTGTGGGCACTAGGCATGATGAGTAATCACTTCACCCTCCTCTCTTCTCACCTTGATGCGCCCATCAGTCTGGAACAGGGTCCATCTGAACTCGTCAGACCACATGACCAGATGAGTTCTGTTGCAAATGGCAGCTGATGGTTTTTGAAGAAATGAGCAGCTAATCTCTGTATGATTTAAGATTAAAGAACTGGTAGCAGCCAAAACATTAATCAGTGCAGTAATTTAGTGCAACCTGTGAACAGACAGATGACGTTGAACAGCTTGTACATGTATTTCCTGGATAGAGTAAACCAGATTGAAAGATAAACCTGTCATCTTCACATTGTCTTAAAGTTTAGATTGGTGTTCTCTTAGTATTAACTAAACTCTTTTTAAGGCGATATTATGTCTCTTGTTCATATACTGATTTTTGTCATTTATATACTGTATGTATGACTCAAGTTAAACTACACTGGATATTTGAAATTTAATATGTGTAAGACTATAAATCTAAGGCACTGATGCCCTTCCTACATGTTTAGAACTGTAGTTTGTTCTACAGTGTCTTACTCTTGCGAGTCAATGCATTTTTAATGTGGACTTATTTTCAACTGAATAATTTAGTGCATGGTCAGCAGCAGGGGTGATCCAGAATCCATCTGATGGGCAGAAGGAGCACAGGGGGGTATATCCAGGATGTCAGGAAGTTTGAATGGACAGGAAAATGCATATGTTGCACTATGTACACTATGGGACTATAGGTTGAGTCCACAGTCATGTTTCTAGATTTTTACATTTGCTTGCTTTGACTATGTCAGAGAAGGATGTGATAACTATTAGTCAGTGAGCAGTATCAGTTTAGTGTTTCTCATTGTTATTTACAGTGGTTTTTCATAACAACACAATAAAATAATGATACATTACTTAATATTAGTTAATCCAAGAGTAAGTATTAACATTACAGTTATTAACTGATTCATTTTGTAACCATTTACTAATGGAGTTCATATTAACTGAGGTATTAAAGTTTGTATTATTTAATAGTTTGTAAAGATACAATTGATTCAATGCTTATTATTGACTGAATATTAACAAGTGTCTCTTGTTAACGTTTATCAAGAGTTTACATGTCACTAACATTACTGAATCATGGCTTAAGCTGTTAAATATAAATTGAATAGCTTAGACATTTCACCATAAGAAAACTGCTTTTATTACACTCGGCCCTCATCACAATGTATTGTCATCAGGTCGTCGTCAGTCTGTATGTGCAAAAACATTGTCATGCACATGTTAAATGTTCATTTATGGGTTAGTATTCTACAAGCACTTTTCCATCATTCAAACTGTGACATATTTTAGGGTTGTGTTTTTCAGTGAACAGATTTCATAGTCTTCATTGCTTCTGCCTGTATCTTCATGTAGATGCTCTTTAACCAATAGCCTAACATATATTTTGCACATGTTGTATCATATGGAAAATAAAATTAAAATGTTCTCCTCAAGCAACACTTGCTAAATGAATGGGAGTCTTGAATAACCATTGCTTAGCCACACTTAAGTATTTATTTATTTACTAATTCTTTGTAAATTTGAGAAGGAGACATATGTATAAACTCTGTGTTGTTGAGCTCTCCAAATAAAATGCTACTGAAATCTCTCATAACGCAGTGGTGTTTTGACTGAACATAGATCTTATGTTCCAAATGTCACACATATTCAGATCATAATCATAATCTGAATGTGTGTAAAATATAGCCTGTTTGACATGTGCACATGGCCATGACATATACTGCATCTCATTGTCAGGAATTATTCCAGTCACCTACTAAACACTTGCATTGTGCCTTTAAGATTCATTAATCTGATTTGTGTCTTGCGATGGATATTGTGACAGTAGTTTGGTCCTCAGCGGACCAAAACGTACCCAGATAATCCTGTGGAAAAAAAAACTGCAAAATATCTCAACTATTTACATATTTCTATTTGACTTGAACATGTAGTAATTGTTTGAAACACATGCACATGTTCAAGTATTTGTGTGTAATCTATAACATTCCTCATGATTAAAGGAAGTTGGAGAGTTGACCAGTTTCAGATTTTATTGCAGTAAATCAGTGGTTAATGTAGGTTTAATCTAGTGATTCCCTCAATACTAAATTAATTGTATTATGTTGCATGAAGGCAAGTGCTGAATATACAGCTATAGTGTTTAAATAGTGTGGGATGGTTTTATTTTCTCATACTCAGCTTACCCTCCCAGCACTCAGCAAGGGCTGTATTCATTTGTTTTATTACATTAGAGCATTATGTAAATATGTACATTGGCAGTCTCAGGAGGGAAAGTGCGCCAATGGGGCTGAATAGAGCATCCGAAGAGGGCAATTTAACAGCCAGCGATGAATGCCCTGTAACATATGTCGGCTTGTCACACACACAAGTGGACATCAAAATCATCATGCAGTAGGCCCATCTGCAGCAGGGACAGACCTGAGTGTTTGGGAGGTGGGGGGGGACTCCATCTCCTTCATTACATTGGCTGGCCGCTAAGTATAAATGCAAGGTTTGTCAAATCTGTGTTATTAATGAGGGCTCATTTGGTGCAAGCAGACACCCAGAGGTGCTGCTTAGTGGTGTGCCCTCAGCTGACTTGAATAACAAAAGGCATAGTGGGATCATTAGGCCTCCGGACGCCTGAGGGGTCTGCCACTTTAATCACGTTTGTGTAATGAATGCAGCTGCTGTGAATCACTGCTTATTCATAATTTCTCCCAAATGCAGTTGTAATGTGCTACTAATGTCACCACTGCTCTGCCAGAGGTGGTGTGTCTGTGTTTATGTAACTGAAGAAGCTGTGATGGTGTCAGCATTTATTGCTCATAGACATTGACCGCTGTGTTTGTTGGATCTTGTGGCAATATTATGACAAGGCCTGAGGCCATTTTAGATTGATTGTTAGCCTGGGATTTCCTTATTTTGCTGTCAAGATTATAAGAAATGAAAATTCACTAAAACTCCTGAGTGTTTGTGATGATAAAGTATTGGATTAAGCTGTGACATGACTGGAGGGTTAGAGAATTATTTAAATCTGATAGTTAAGTGACTTTTGGCTGCAGTTGTTCTTCAGAAAGAAATAGCAGCATGTAACAGCTGCCACTTCAATTTAATTTGTAATTTTGGACTTATTTCACAATCCTGTGAGTGATTTTCAGTTTGCTTATTCTGGTCCTGTTAAAAATCCCATGCCTTCTGCTGAGAGGATGAAGTCTGTCTGAATGCCACATTAAGGTCTAGTGTGTATGATTTAGCAAAATTTAAAGTGGTTTCACACCAGTGCAAAAAAAAAAAAAAAAATAGAAAATTCGGATGGGAATTTCTGTACATGAAGACTACACACACTGGGGATGATATGAATTATCCAAGTTGCATTATGAGAAAATGGAGTAAATTAGTTTGTAAATTCAGTTTTGGGCAGAACACAAATTAGAAGTACCATTGGATCCTGTATGCTGTAATTCAGATGGGCGGACAGTCCTCTCAGCCTGCGGAGAGAGGCTGTTTCTGAGTCTATTTGTCTTTCTCCTGAGGCTCATGTACCTCCTACTGGAGGGCAGCATGCTGAACAGGTGGTGGTTAGGATGGTAGGGGTCTCTTATGATGGCCTTAGCTCTAGAGAGGCACTGGGAGTCTGACATCTCTAATTGATCAAACTAGATTTGTGTCTCACCACCCGACCAACCAACCAACATGCGTTGTTTGCTGTGGTACCAACATAGTCTTCATTAACCATGCAGCTAAACTACTGATATGTCTTTAAATTGCTTCCTGCTTTTCCTGAACAGAAACAGACATTTTATTTCAGGATCTGATAGTCTCAGACTTGTTTGACTCCAGGCCAAAAGTGTACATAAAAGTGCACAGAACATTTGGTGTGGTCTAGTGACAGCATATTGTATATGGTGGATACCTTGCTGTTGGATGGTTGGTATACAGTAATAACATCAGTCATAACAAAGGATTTCTGTATGCAGAAATCCACTCCAAATATTTTCCCCAAATGTCTTCTTCACAGCAGTGTGAAAGAATTTGATAGGAACCCATTAAATCAGTTTTTATATAGTAATTTACATGCACATTTTTCATAGCAAATCTGTGTTTGGTGCAAAACAGTTTTAGTTTGAATTGTAGAAATGCATATGAAACAGAAGCTTCATGTCATCATTAGATTTGAATGAGCTGTCCCACAGAGGGAGTGGGTGGCCTCTACAGTGTTCCCTATAATGCACTGTACTTTGACAGTAGAACTGAATGTTGCATTTAATGGAGGGTGCATTATTATTACCTTCATTGTTTGAGTGTGGACCAGAGTTACTCTCCTCTTAAAGCAGCTTGTGACTTTCATCACAATTTTTTCTTCAAATTTGTAAAACCCCAGTGTTAGCCTAATTATCACTAATCCATTAGTCTTTCCGTACTTACACACCTAAATCACTTTCCTCATGGTGAACAACTTAAAAGATGACTCCATCACAAGCAGTCCATTTATTTACATACCAAACTGATAAGTCACTTGGGCATTTTTGGAAATTTCGTCACAAATTGCATTGTGGGAATGGGAATTCCATGCAGCAGCAACAGCAACAAACATGGGGACAACAAGCAATGAAACCGTATCTGCTGCTGGGTCAGAAGAAATGGAAGGAATCATTGTAAGTCAAGTGTCATCTTTTAATATGAGGTGTGTTATCATGAAAAACAATACTTAGACATCAGCTTCATGGCATTTTCAGAATATATCATTGTGTAGGTTTATCATACAGTACAGTAAGGAGGGAGTGAGCGGTGAGGGCCCAGCCATACCCTGTATGCTTGTGAGGTGTGTATGATAAACCTACACAATGATATATTCTGAAAACGCCATGAAACTGATGTCTAAGTATTGTTTTTCACGATCACACATCCCATATTATAAGATGACACTTGACTTACAGTGATTCCTTCCATTTCTTCTGACCCGGTAGTGGACAAGGTTTCATTGCTTGTCGTCTCCATGTTTGTTGCTGCTGCGGCTGCGTGGAATT
The DNA here is from genome assembly GCF_902148855.1 of Sphaeramia orbicularis. NCBI lineage: Eukaryota > Metazoa > Chordata > Actinopteri > Kurtiformes > Apogonidae > Sphaeramia > Sphaeramia orbicularis. The sequence continues at coordinate 43,860,528 of NC_043968.1, read as the reverse complement.
CCCATTCCCACAATGCACTTTGCAACAAAATTTCCGAAAAGGCCCGACTGACATATTGATTTGGTAAACGGACTACTTGTGATGGTGTAATCTTTGAAGTTATTCACTGTGAGGGAGGTGATTTAGGTGCGTAAGCATGGAAAGACTAATGGATTAATGTTAATTAGGCTAACACTGGGGTTTTACAAATTTGAAGAAAAAATTGTGCTGAAAGTCATACACTGCTTTATGTAAAATGGCACAGAATGGACAAAAAAAAACAATAGCTCTAAGACAGGCTTGCCTAATTTTTTTTTTTTGTGGCCGCCATATATGGAGACTGAAGAGAGCTGCCGTCTGCAGCTTCCTCACTGGGTTTCAGTTTTACATACTGAACCTCTAAAGGTTTATTTGACCAGGGTCACTAAAACCTGGAAATACTACTCATTTCTTGTTTTTTCCTATCATATATATACTTTCTGAGGTGTATGTAGTTTCATCAAACACCACACTTATATGTGTCCTGTCATGCTGAGTTCACAATGGTTTTTGTCTGCTTTCATGTATACTCCCCAAAGCATATGATTAGGTGCCAAATGAGTGACCTTTTCCCATTTGTCTTCTTCAGAGGGGGCTGTGTCTGTCCCATCCTTTTCCCCAGCTGTTTGGTTTAATAAAATGAAACTGGTAAACAGCATGTCACTCTCTCATCTTTTTGATGTTCTCACTATGTCTTTGTACTAGTCGGCACGACAGCGGGTGTCTCTTCATGCCAACAAGTCTTGAATAATCTAAATTAAAATGGCTAATGTTGTTATTGGTCCAGTCCTGTTGGGCCATGTGCACTTCAACACATCTGCCCCTCAGCCTCCCCTATTCTTTCCCTTTATGTTTATCAGTTCAGCCAAATGGTGCCAAAGGGATTTGGAGCTATTGTGTACTGCCCTTCAACAATGTACATTAGTTTGTAGAGTGTGGTGCTGATCACTGTCTCCTTTGAGGCCATTGAAAATCTCCTTTCTGTCTGTGCCAAGGCATCTGCCTTCTCACTATTGCAAGTTAAAATTAATCCCCAGAGGGACACTCAGCCGTAAATAAATCAGAGTCCTGTTTGATTCTGATTCCTTGAGTAAATCATCATTGTGAGAAGGTTGGAGAGGAAAGGCTCCTGTCCCAAATCTTACCTTTTTTAAAAACATTATGCCTGTTTCATGAAACCAGAGACACAAATACAAAGATTCCTGATGTATTTTTATCTAGAATTCTGTCTATTTGCATATGCATTGGATGAATCATTGTTGGTATTTTAATGAAGGGGGAAACTCCCTCACAGGCAAATACCACAAAAAGAGACCATTTTGATGGCAGACATGCCTTCATGATCAGCTCTAATAGGCTATTTTAGTAGGGAGCTGCATTGGAGTGAAGCACATTAAGAAACCGCTTAAAGTGGCTCATAAACTGCTTGGATCCTCTAACATTGACTGTCATCATCATCCCAGACAGACAAAAAGCATTCCATTTGGGATATTTTCTGCACTCATCATCTCCCTGCACCCCCACCCTCCCATCCATTTCGTATTTGTAAAGCCGGGAGTAATGCTGACTTGGTTAGTGTGCAACATATCAAAATGTTTTTTGTCTTGCTTTGCACTAAAGAAAGGTGTCTTTAGAAAACTAGCCTCCTATCAAACATGGTAGAGGCCTAGAACCAGTGTGATTCGTCACTCATCACCCTCGTCTTAAGTAATGTAAATCCATACTCCAGAAAGATGTCAGCCTTGTTTGTGATTGTAAATACCTTGGCTGCTCTGTAGCAGGGTCCCCTGAGCCACACTAAGCTGTGGATGTCTCTGTTAATACACTGGCATTCCAGAAAGTGCATGTAAATAACTTTGCTTTTAGCATTTTGCTGCAGAATGAAATTTAAAAGGTGTTTTTATTACAGTATTTTTAATCACTTATTTCATTATTATTATTATTATTATTATTATTATTATTATTATTATTATTATTATTATTATCGTTGTTGTTGTTGTTGTTATTAGCATACATTACAACTACAACTTCTACATCCACTAAAACTTGTAAAAGGCAGGGGAAGCCGTTTCACAAATGCTCTTCAGTTTTGTCTTGTTTGTGTTATCAAAAATCTGCCCTCATCATATTTATTTATCATTTGTCTGGTCAGAGGTGACACAAACTGAGATTTAGTGCCTTGGCTGCACCAGTGGAGCAGATTTAGTTTTAGAAGAGTAACCATGAGGGTGGGAAGGAGGTTTTGAGGCTGAGGCTAATGAATTACGGCAGTGGGAAGTGGGAGAAACCTCCATCCATACCGATTAAACCAGTTCTCAATAGAGATTGAATGCCCATGGGCTAGAACATTATTATTTTTATCATTATTTTACATTGTGATGTTGTCATTCAAAATAACAAATTTAGGTTGCACAAGCTTTGTTTGAATTCATCCAACCTCTATGGTACTAGTGATGAGAAGTCCGATTCTTTTTACTAACTCGATTCTTTCAGTTCATTCACCTGTTTTGAAGTGATTCTGAATCAATTCATTTGATTCACCTATATGTACAAATATACTATGTATATGTATGTATATATGTATATATATATGTACAGTACAGGCCAAAAGTTTGGACACACCTTCTCATTCGTTGCATTTTCTTTATTTTCATGACTATTTACATTGTAGATTCTCACTGAAGGCATCAAAACTATAAATGAACACATGTGGAATTATGTACTTAACAAAAAAGTGTGAAATAACTGAAAACATATCTTATATTCTAGTTTCTTCAAAGTAGCCACCCTTAGCTCTGATGACTGCCTTGCACACCCTTGGCATTCTCTTGACGAGCATCAAGAGGTAGTCACCTGAAATGGTTTTCACTTCATAGCTGTGCCTTGTCAGGGTTACTTAGTGGAATTTCTTGCCTTATTGATGGGGTTGGGACCATCAGTTGTGTTGTGCAGAAGTCAGGTTGATGCACAGCTGACAGCCCTATTGGACAACTGTTAGAATGCATATTATGGCGAGAACCAATCAGCTAAGTAAAGACAAACGAGTGGCCATCATTACTTTAAGAAATGAAGGTCAGTCAGTCTAGAAAATTTCAAAAACTTTGAATGTGTCCCCAAGTGCAGTCGCAAAAACCATCAAGCGCTACACCGAAACTGGCTCACATGAGGACCGCCCCAGGAAAGGAAGACCAAGAGTCACCTCTGATGCTGAAGATAAGTTCATCTGAGTCACCAGCCTCAGAAATCGCAAATTAACAGCAGCTCAGATTAGAGACCAGATGAATGCCACACAGAGCTCTAGCAGCAGACACATCTCTACAACAACTGTTAAGAGGAGACTGCGTGAATCAGGCCTTCATGGTCAAATAGCTGCTAGGAAACCACTGCTCAGGAGAGGCAACAAACAGAAGAGATTTATTTGGGCCAAGAAACCCAAGGAATGGACATTAGACCAGTGGAAATCTGTGCTTTGGTCTGATGAGTCCAAATTTGAGATCTTTGGATCCAACCGCCGTGTCTTTGTGCGATGCAGAAAAGGTGAACGGATGGATGCTACATGCCTGGTTCCCACCGTGAAGCATGGAGGGGGAGGTGTGATGGTGTGAGGGTGCTTTGCTGGTGACGCTGTTGGGGATTTATTCAAGATTGAAGGCAACCTGAATCAGCATGGCTACCACAGCATCCTGAAGTGACATGCCATTCCATCCGGTTTGCGTTTAGTTGGACCATCATTTATGTTTCAACAGGACAATGACCCCAAACACACCTCCAGGCTGTGTGAGGGATATCTGACCAAGAAGGAGAGTGATGGAGTGCTGCGCCAGATGACCTGGCCTCCACAGTCACCGGACCTGAACCCAATCGAGATGGTTTGGGGTGAGCTGGACCGCAGAGTGAAGGCAAAAGGGCCAACAAGTGCTAAGCATCTCTGGGAACTTCTTCAAGACTGTTAGGAAACCATTTCAGGTGACTACCTCTTGAAGCTCATCAAGAGAATGCCAAGAGTGTGCAAAACAGTCATCAGAGCTAAGGGTGGCTACTTTGAAGAAACTAGAATATAAGATATGTTTTCAGTTATTTCACACGTTTTTGTTAAGTACATAATTCCACATGTGTTCATTCATAGTTTTGATGCCTTCAGTGAGAATCTACAATGTAAATAGTCATGAAAATAAAGAAAATGCAAAGAATGAGAAGGTGTGTCCAAACTTTTGGCCTGTACTGTATATATATATATATATATATATATATATATATATATATATATATTAGGCCTGTAACGGTATACAAAATTTTCGGATCGGTATGTTTTCGGTTTTGAAAGCCACGGTTCGTTTTTTTTTTTTCCAGTTCAGTACGGGAAGAAAGAAAACCCCTCAAAATGTTTTTAATACATTTATGAATTTTTGAAAAATTGTCCCCCAATTTTAAAAAAAAATTGAATATAGAAAAACAAGAATATAATTCTGCTGCTATAAATCAAATAGAAAATAAAATAAATTATTAATATTACTAAATGTACTTTAAGCATTAGTATTGCACTTTTCCCTGACAGGTAGTTTTGAATTGAACAATTCAACAAACAAATTTGAACAAACGACAAAAATCAAATCCCAGTTCTATCAGTTCACATTCTGCATAAAAATACCAAAAAAAATTCCACCTTATGTGCAACATTAAGAAGAGGACAAACTGGTATTCTCTTTAAACAAACTGAAGAGCAACATTGACAACAAAAAATGAACCAAATTATTTGTTTTCGGACAGATGACAAACTCTTTAGGCTACTTTTGTGTACATGCGCTTGCACGTGCAGGGTGCGATTTGTTGGGGGGATTTTTGTTTTGTTTTGGTCGGAGCCGGGGGGGTGGGGGGGTTCATAACTAATGTAACAAATGCTGGCATGAAATGAGAGTGAAACTTTATACACTTTCAACGTCCAACTCTGGGTTTTGTTCCTCTGTTATACAGCATGCATGAGAGAGAGAGAGAGACAGACAGACAGAGCTAGTGTAAGTGTTTTAGAACTACCGTAGCTCATAGGGGCCAAACAACATCTGTCTTATTAACATCTCTTTCCTCGTTGTTGTCTTTCACCGGGACCTGAACTGATCCTAAACGGGACTGTAATGATAGTGGAGGGTCTTCAGTCTCTTCCTTCCAGGTTCACATCATATTTGTTGTTTTTTTTTTTTACCTTATATCAGCTGCTATTTCGTATTCGGGTCAATGTGCGCGTCCTTCAATATGTCCGTGTGGAACTTGCGCGGATTTAAAGTTCCGCATCAAACAAAGTCTTTCGTTTCTTTTTCTCAACATACTGTGCCGTTTCGGTACAGTTGTGTACTGAACTGAACAGGTGCGTACTGAAACGGTTTGGTTCGGTACGTGTACCGTTACAGGCCTAATATATATATATATATATTTATATATATATATATAAATATATATATATATATTTTAGGCCTGTAACGGTACACGTACCACGTACCATACATACACACACACACACACACACACACACACACACACAGGTACATCTCGGAAAATTTGAATATCATGAAAAAGTTCAACATTTGTTGTCATTCATTTCAGAAAGTGAAACCCATATATTATATCGACTCATTAGACATAGAGTGAAATATTTTAAGCCTTATTTCTTGAAATTTTGATGATTATGGTTTACAGATAATGAAAACCCAAAATTCAGTCTCAGAAATTTTGAATATTGCATAAAATCTCAAACAAACCTGATATTTTAAACAGAAATGTCAGGCTTCTGAAAAGTATGTTCATTTTTATGTACTCAATACTTAGTTGGGCCTCCTTTTACATGAAATACTGCATCAATGTGGCGTGGCATGGAGGCGATCAGCCAAGACGAAATATGAACAATCTTATTCGGTCTGCAAGAGAACTACGGTTTGGGAGATTTATTTTCCAGTGATACAATGATCCGAAGCATACTGTAAAAACTGCACAGGAATGGTTTAATAACAACCAGGTAAAACAACCAGGTAAATGTTCTGGAGTGGCCGAGTCAAAGCCCAGACCTCAATCCTACAGAAAATTTGTGGCTGGACTTGAAAAGGGCTGTTCATGTCCGATACCCGCACAGTCTGACAGAGCTTGAGCAGTTTTGCAAGGAAGAATGGAGAAAAATTGCAGTGTGCAGATGTGCAAGACTGATAGAGACTTATCCACACAGACTCTGTGCTGTGATTGCAGCCAAAGGTGTATCTACTAAATACTGACTCGAAGGGGGTGAATAATTATGCAAGCAGTTATTTTTCTTTACATATTTTTGTTTCATTGACATTACTTTGTAGAAATCTGTTTTTACTTTGACATTAAAGAGTTTTTTCCAATCATTTTTTGTGTGAAAAAGACCAAATTTTATTGACCATGATTGATTTATGAAAACAATAAAAGGATGGAACATCCAAGGGGATGAATACTTTTGATAGGCACTGTAAATTGATAAATTTTGGTAATTTGTAGATATTCTTCATGTAGAAATGCTCCATATAGCTCCTGTAAGCTATCAACACAAATACATTATGAGGTAAAATATCAGTCTGTATCTGTGGTATAATTCAATATTTAACTTGTGCATCCAAATGATGAGTAGACAAATGAAATCACTCATTATTCCATCTTAAGTGCTAAAAACTGACCTTACCATCTGCTGGTGCCATGGAATAATCCCTTGAATTCCCCTCTATACATGTCCACATATTTCTCAGTATTATGAGCCAGGAGAAGGTGCTTTGTTAATTTATAATCGAAGTGATGCAGATTGGTGAATAAATTAAAGACTTGACCTTTATTTAAACTCATTTTTGTACAGTACCTGCATACGAGCTGGTATTTGCTGGTCTATGTGACTAACTAAGAGCGAGGGAGGGAATGAGATGTGAGAAAATGAATGATGCCAATGTATAGAAGAGGCTGAGATGAGGAGAAATGGAGGGAGAGGGCAACTTTTCACTTGGCCTCTATCCAGTCGGCATATCAGCTGTCTGTTGAGCTTTTTCAAAGGCAATTTATTTTTAGATATTTCAAAAACTCATTTGAAGGCGATTTTCACTCTGTGGCTGCAGCCTTCGCCTTCAGCCTCCTCCCTCTGCGCCAGTCTTACCCCCCTCTCATGTGGTACTCGATGTGTCGCAGAGCCCATTCCTTGGCAGTCAGCACAGTTTTGATTTAATTCTGAGGGCCATCTGTAATCCCCTGCAGGACACAGAGGCCTGCAGCCCCGAACACCACACCTCTCCATCTCACTTTCTATCTGGCTTTCTTTTCCTCTGCTCTCTCAGGACTTACCTACCTTTTCTTTCTCATTCTCTGTAAGTAGCCTCCCTCCCAACCAGCCACTTACCCCCCAGCCCTGTCACCCCACGGTGGGACTGTCAGCACATTTCATATGAGCACAGATAATGGCATTCTTGAGAACCCAGGACTTACTACAGATATTCACAAAAACATAGACATGAAGTTGACAACCCTAACTACAAACTACAGATGAATGCACTGAAGTTCAGGATGGTGGCTTCTTGTTAATGGGTCACTGAACTCTAGGGAGTCATAATCACCAAGAGCATAGGTACTGTACACTCTATGTTGCTGAATCATCACTTCAGACACAGAGACTTTCTTTATTATACACCATTTGTTGCAATTCTGTCTTTGATAAAGCTATTTTATGTAACATTTCCAAATTAAAGGTGCCCTGCCACACGCATTTCATAACTTTTGTGGTAATGTCTGAAGTTCTACCATGGACTCCGTAACATTTTTTGAGGAAAAAATGCCTTGGTTAGCAAGTTTCAAGCCACTCTAATGTGGTATAGAAAGCCTGCTGGAAGACTCAGCTCAATTTGCATCAGTTCTCATAAATATTCAACATGCTAATCTGCTCGACTCTGATTGGCTAACAGCTAGCCAATGAGAGCCTGGCTTTTCAGCATACTTTACCCTGTGCAACAAGTAGAGGAACTGGCAGAAACCAAAAGTGAAACTTGTCATACTTTGAACATCCGACTCCCAGCTTCTATGACTCTCTTGTACGGCGGACCTTACATGGAATTTTCACACCTTCTAACCTGTATCCACTGGGCCCCCTCCACTGCTTTGTGGGCCCCCCAGGAATGCTGGGCCCCATGAATTTGTCATATTTACCCTGCCTTTACAATGCCCCGGCATACTGTATATGAAAACTATCACTGAGCTAGACAAATTCTGTGGGTGTGGTCTCACCTGGGCTAGCTCATGAATAGTAATGAGCTCAGGCATTAACACATCACACTGACCAGCTTTTCTAACTGACCAGATTTCTCTGCTTATTTCTTTCAGTGGCAAGAGCAGACAGAGGAGGTAGCGGTTCATTTTCAACTTCACTACATAACACAAACACCTATGGAGCTAACATATTTAAAAAAAATAAAAAAAAATACAAGTAAAAATGGTTTTTTGTGGCAGGGCACCTTTAAAAAACCTAAAAACAAATAGATTGTTGTTTTGTGTTTTGTTTGAGCACTTTCAGTAAATTATACCAAATGTTTCTTATGGTGTTAAAATTCAGAGAGATCCATAATTTTATTCGCTGTTTCATTTGCTGATCTGATTTAATGTTACTTGCAGCTGTTTTATTAGAATGAAATAATGTGAATATAAACATTATGTGAATAAGACTCATCTGTCTGAGTCACATAAAATATCTTTTTGTTAGTGGTGGTGGTGAAAACAACCTCTGCTGTGAAGCCACACTACCTCATGATATGATCTACTACTACATGTTTTCTCATTAACAGCAGAAATGATGTATGGTGTGTTAAAATGGGGGAAAGATCTAACAAGACTATTGCTGTATTACATATTTCTCATCACCAACAAACTAATCTCTTTTCTTTACTGTCCCATATGAAAATTAATAAAGTCAAAGAATATATTCTACAGATTGTGAGGAGAATTAAGTCTCTCCTATCAGATATAACATATAGCAGGAAAAGAACAGAAGTAAGGAGAGCACTGCTGAGAGAAAATGTTTCCTACCTTGGGAACCCTTGAGTAATTACAACCTCACTCCTTGTGTTTGCTCTTGAACTGCCATACTTCCATGACCATTCTTAATGCGTCCCAAATGGCTCATGACCATCCCACTGTAAAACCAGAAAATCCTTTAGGACACTCTTTCTAGCTTTCAGTCAGTCTGCAGGCCTAACTTGAATTAATTGAATTAATGGAATTTAGTGTTCTGAACTGTATGACAAAAGAGACCAAAAGATTTGTGTTGTTTATGAAGGCATGATTGATGGATAAATGATCAGACACAACAGTGCCCCTGATATAGACGCCGTTTGTCTGACATCTACTTGTCTGAAATGGATTTCGTGGAGTTCTGTCACATTACTTTTGCAGCATTTGGAGCCCATCTACCCTCTTGAACCTGCACTGATCACACAATTTTAAGTCTGTGAGGGTCAGTGGATACGTGAGACTTGGGAATGAGCCATTATTTATCTCTCTGCTTGCTGTACTGTGCACACTCTGCAGCCGTAGCAGATAATTTGAAGATGCTGTGCTTGTCCATGGGCTTTTCCTGGAACTGCACCATTCCATATTTGGATATTTCCCAACCAGTTTGTCCCCCCTCTGCCATTCCAGCACTGTTGGCACCTTGAGGAAAAAAGTAAAAATAGTTCCCAATGGTTGAAACATAAATGTCATTATTTTTTAACTTGCATAGAACTCTTATAGAAGTTTATAAGGGACATATCTGGTTGTGAAAAGTTACAGTGGCTTGGTGGAAATATTTTTCCCGGACATTGCTCTTCACAGGCTGATTGGAACTTACCCTGTGAGTGTCTGGCTGTCAGGGTAAAGCAGTTTGGCGGTCGGTTGACTCTGTAAGCTCTGGTCAGAGATAAGCACCTGGCTGGAGAGCTTTTCCATTTCCTCCCAAAGCACCCAATCAAGTAGTGGCTGCAACTCAGCACTAAAGAGACCTAAATACTCTTTGCTGTTCTCATCTCCCTCCTTGTGAGAGTCTTTCTGAGTCGTGCCTTGTCTTTCCAGTTCTTTCAGTCTTTCTGAAAACTCTAACACAGATTTTCTCTCTGTTTCTGTCTTGTAAAGAGCTGTAGTTGGGTTAATTCGATCCACTTATCCCTTCAGTGGTCACACTGGCCCTGTCACATACTCTATCATTTTATACATCCTTTAACTTCCCCGTATCTTTTTAGTGGTCTGAAGTTATTAGGTTTGTGATGTGGCAAGTTTGGTCCAGTTTAATCCCATGGAGATTGTGGCTGTAGCTGCTCAGCCTTGGCCGACTGTTGAAGAGCTAGTTAGAGGTTGTGACACAACTGTGAGTGTTAATTAGAATGATCTACAAAAGTTACTAACCATATCCTCTCAGGATTTTGGAGCTTTAAAATCACTGGGATTATGAAAAAAACTATGAAAAATGAGCCAAACTGATTGCTTTATTGTTTGCTTAAAATGAGCATAAAGATGAGTTCAATGTGTGAACAACCCTCTGTCTTGTCATCGCATAATCTTTGACTTTTCACTTTCTTTTCAAACTTTTTTTCCTCAACATCAGTAGGTGATGTGTGTGAAAGTGCTTAATCAGCAATGCCTGTGCTCGGCTGGCTCGACACTTTGTCTTGCCTGTGACCTTCACTGATCCTCTGATGTCCATAACAAATTGCCCAAGGGTATCAGCATGATCATGCAATGGCAACACAGCACTGGAATAACAACAAGCTTACTACAGTATAGAGTGTGTCTGCGTGTGTGTTAGAGAGAATATGTAGACACTTTTATTTCAGCTTTAAAACGGTTTATTTCCTGACAAACTGACATTGTTGCTTAGTACATTTCAATTAAGCACATGAGACCAAATAAGTGGACTCAAAATGAGTCTTGCATGTGTAAATATTGTTGTGTCAATTAATAATTCCTGCAAAGCCTACAAATGCTTGCATTTTACTTTTTGATGCTGCAGGCACAATTTTAAATTACAGGTGTGAGCACATTCATGATTGCCTGTCTGCTCACCTATTTCTCTTCGCCCCTGTACAGTAGCCAGTAGCCCTAGTTATTAATGTGTTTAAATATGTGATTCATTAAGTGCAAGTGGCCTATTGGTCAGGCCGTAAGTGCCTGTGTCATCCACGAGTGCTGCAGGGCTTGTAATTCCCTCTATGTTCAATACACACTCACAACCCTTGATGAACAGGCTGGTTCAGGCGATTTGCTGCGGAAGCAGGTTTTTATTGTCTGTGTGTAAATTTGCAGGCTGTTGTAGCACAGATATGTACATGCTAAAATGTTTGCACATTCAAACATTATTTAAAATTGCTTACACAATCAGTAGGGTAAGTAGTTTAACACTGGGTCTATTCAAACTTGATCCAGGCTTTTCACAATCAGGGTCACTCACATGGACATGAGCCCCATCACACCCTGAGCTCAGCATGATAGATGAGGGCTCTTACTGTTGAGCCAAGCTTGCTAGCAAACCTCTGCATCTGCCCTCCAAAATCTGAGCTACACATACACAATGCTGCTGTCGCAGCATTGCATTGGAACACACTCTCATAAAGTTCCAAGGGCATCGATTCGACTCTGCTTCATTAATATGTATTGGAAATTATTTTCCACTTTGTTAAGGCAAGTCTTGCTCCCCTGAAGGTTAGGTCCAGTGGGAGTGTGTGTGTGCACGTGTGTGTATAGTTTCAGCCATGCCACGTTCAGTACAGTTGTAGTAATCAATGTACCATGGGTGTTAAACTCTTGCTCAGCACAAAAAGAAAATGAATTATGCTTTGTGTTACTTGATAGTATGTTGTTCGGGTTGTGCTCTCTATAGTTGGGGATCCAAGAAGTTTGGTAATTACATTAGCATAGCTTAAAGGTTGATATTTCATGAGTAACTGCTGAGTCATGACTGATGACTTCACTGTGAAATCTCAACTTCATAAAACTTAATAAAGTATCGTAAGTGAATTCTGCTCAGTACTATGACATGTTCTGTGTTGGTAGAAATGCCCTAATCACATTTTGAATCAATTCTCAAACATAATCTTCTGATGATAAGTATCTACCTGTACAGAGTGTCGCACATAACATCAGGTGAAACAATTGTCTGCATTATGCACCTCACTTAAACCATTCATTAGCAGATTTTCTGGTACTGAAGTAGAAAAAGGTGCATTTTAAGAACAGTACAGAAAATCAGCAAAAGATGGAACAAGGATGGAGACTGTTACCTCAAATAAAAACAAATCATAGAGAAAAAAAACTTGACATCCCTAGTTGCAGACAGGCAGAAGTTGTAAAACACTAAGTTCATTCTTCAGGGACCAGTTTGTCAGATTTGGTGGCATCTAGCATGAGGTTCTATATTATATCTAATTTAGGGCTCTTTTTCACCACATCTTCACCTTTGTAAGCATGCAAGAGAGTCTATGGGGGTAAAATGTGGTATACCCTCTCTACAGCCAGTGGTTGCTTTGTCCATCCTGGGCTACGCTGGAAGTATTGTATGTCAGTGCAAAATGATGCAAAGATGCACTATTTACATTTCTCAGTCAATTATAATGACTCATTCTTTTATGACTCATCTGTGAAGTAACTTTGAAACTTGGTCCAATGAGCCGAGCAATGAGGCGTCTTCATATATATAGAACCCACTCCCACTGTAAAGAGCTCCTGTAACGCATCATGTGGAGTCCCAAGTAATTATACACTATATGAATACTACAGTTTTGGAAATAATTAGTAGACCACTGATGATTTTCTGTAGAAATTAAATCTAACAGCCCTTCTGAGTTTCTGGTGTTAAATATTAATTGTGTCTAATTTGTTTTTCAGCATCGGATATTCATAATTTGTGTTACTTGTAATTGGGCAAAATTGGGCTTTTGCTGTTATTAATTTAAATACAGCTTACTTGTTTATTAAATTTGTAGATAAAGTATTTAATGTGCCCTTTGATAGATTTTTGTTATTTGCATGCAACAAAACTTTGCATTTATCAGATGTATGGACTTTTCTCTACTTTGACGTAGTCTAATAATTATTTCCAAAGCTGTATATTCCGTTTCTGCTAAAACACCTCTCCAAAGTTACTCACTTGGTGAATCTGATAGTGTCACACAAATCACACCGGATTATGTTTTGTTCAAAGTCTTTTATTTGAAGTATTTTATGTCATGTGCCCCTTGTCTCTGTTCTAATAACAGTCTTTCAATGCAGAACTCCCGAGAACTCTCAATACACATTTCTGAGACGTGCTTATCAGTGTGTATGCATGTTCCACTGTGTGTGAGCCATTGTTTGGGGCATACTATTGGCAGCTTTGGCACAAAGTGGGTGTCATAGGGGAGTCTGTGATACCTGGGGCTGATGTGATTAAAGCCAGCAGATCCCTCTCTAAGGCTGCTCATTACAATGGGCAACCAGGGACCTTGTGACAAGACCACTTAGCATATATAATAGCCAGGTTTAGGTAAAGATTAATGAGAGGGTGGGTGGGGGGTACTAAAAAGTTGGAGACAAAGAGCAAAACTTTGTCATTAAAATTTCTTTAAGAAGATTGAGCTCATGTTCAGGACTTGGCAAATATTAATGTAATTTTTCATCTTTACATATAGCTCACCCTAAAGGTATTATAGACCTCTTGTTGATGAAATGTCAAGTGTAATTTTAATGTGGCCCATGTTTAAAATATTACCCATGGGTAGATTTATAGGGACCCTCCCACAAATTGCCGTTTTCGCTCCCTGAAGCAAATGAAAACATAGCAACCAACATTAACGTTATTAATATACCACCACATGTCTAAAATTAATCCCCAGAAAATGCTGTTTAATTTTTCAAAAGAGCAAGATATGTTAGCCTCTTTTTAAAATTGAAAATATCATAATGAAATATTTTTACTGCAAAATGCATCACGCTTATTTGTAAAAAAAAAAAAAAAAAGGCAAAAAAAACAAAAACCAAAGAGCATTCACTACCATTGCCTCATATGCACAGAAAATGATTTTCCCTCTACATACGTTTTATAAATAAGAGATTTAAATGGAGGTGTCAGCACCGAGAAGATGGATAGGTTTCAGTTAATGTGTTTTTTCTCACTTGGTAGGAATTAACTCCTCTTCTCAACTCTGGCTCACCCGGGATCGGCAGAGTAATGAACCCTAAAAGGAAAGCGCTGAGCATGTTTATCTTTTTTTCCAGCCTCTATGCTGCCACAAACCCAAATTCCTTGACTCGACCCATGACTTATTGAGGGGCTCAAAGCTCAAAACCAATTTCACAAACATGTCCTGCATCTCCTATTTACTTATAGGTGTGTGCATTGAAGGGAGAAAAAGGACTTTAGAGTATATAGGTTAAGATTAGTTGTGTAGCGTGTGCATTATTGAGCTGCAGTATTGTGGGGGTTTGTGTACAGTATGCGTACCTGGGGAGCTTTATTTGCTTTACATAAAACCGAAAAAAATCCAGTGTGTTCTGTTGGTGGTGAATATTTTACTCCAATGTCCACAATCTGTGAAGTCTTTACATTTAGGTTGTATGACTCAACACTGTACTAGTAGTATCTAAAAATACTTTTCCCAATCTAATTCTGATTCCCAATTCAACTAAATTTAACTACTTTGCCAAATATGAGCCTGACTGTGCTGGTGTCTGGTTCTATATTCGTAATATTTCTGGATGAAAACCAGAAGCCCAGGAGACCTCCCCTCTGAAAACTGAAGGCCTTTCGTCCTGATCTCTTGGGGAGAAGGGTTCTGTTGTAGTCACACAGCCCCAAAAGGCAGCGTCTGACTGGGCTTTTGTCCTCTGTGTCCTCCCTCGATATGGTTCTGTGGTTTCCTACTTTTTTTGACATCCGTGACAATTACTCAAAGCCTCAGGGAAAAAATGCAAAGGACAGACAAGGGCACAAATGAAGTTGAGCATTTCTGTTTAATTCCAGAAACTCTCCACATTTAGGTACTCATTCATTATATTTTAACTTTTATTTAATTGTATAGCATCAAATTACAACATAAAAGTTTCCCAAGGTACTTAAAATGATACGATGTATTAAAAACCCAGTGAGTCATCTGAGAGAAAGGACTTGGTGACAGTAGGAAGAAAAAACAGCTTTTAACACAAGAAACCAGGAGCTGGGCATGGGGTGGGTGACAACTGATGAGTTAGCATAAAGACAAATCATGGTGCAAGGACTTTGACTCAAAAAGTAAGTGAATGTGGAAGTACCGTAAAGTTTTAATGCTACTGATGGCTCCTATTGACTTACACTGGACTTCTTTTTAAAAATAATAAGGCAGTATTTTTCTTTTTCCCCCCAAGACTCATTCTGTTCTTTTATTTGGATCCTGTAATAAGTGATCTGGTGCTCCATCATTAAATTTTTCCTCCGGAAATCAGATCTCTGATCAAATAAAAGCTTTGACATCTGCCATGTCAGACTTTGACAGGTCTGTACGATAGCTCTCTTGCCTGCTGAGCCAATCTTTCAGATTGTCAGTTTATTTAATAAAACACTTTTTTCATAATAGAAAACTCCATAGTAATTGTGGTTAACAGGTTCCACTATCAAAACAACATTAATATTGTAAAACTGTATAAAGTTTAAAGTCAATCAGTAGCATTTGGTCACCTCTGACCCCTCAGCTCCCATAATCCCACCCCTTTTGTCCAAATATAGTCACTGATGGCTCTAAAAAGCCAACATAGTGAGGACAAATTGCAAAGCATTGGCTTCAAAATGGCAGTTCAGAAACAAATGGCTGATTTTAGCCATTCATTTGTCCACTTATATACAATCTATGACAAAAATACTGACAACCAGCAGGAGACAACACAGTTTAATTAATTTTGGTAATGCATCAAATCTGTTATCATAGAATTACAGGATATTTCATCTTGTGACAGTTTAGTTTACTAATCTCCTCCTCTTTTAAATAAACTGAACAAAACCCCTCATCCTGTGGTAAAATGGCCGAAAGCCTGCGCGGTGAAGTGAAGTGGAACTGGACATCACCCCACCCCTCCCCCATAATCCCACACCTTCCTCCTGTTTGTGGACAATTCAGATGGATATTGATGTTAATTAAGGAGGTTCCAGCTAACAAGTCAGGCACTCAGCATTATCTAACCATCCATTAAAATTGTGTAATGTGCCCATTGAATAAATTTTTCCTCTAACAAGATAACTATCCATCAGTCTGTGTCAGCTATTGAAAGGTGGGTAATGAATGGCTTCTACAGGTAACCATAAATAATGCAACATAGCTCATCAAGGGATTGAACTCCATCAGACTGCCCGCTGTGTAATCGGACTGATTGATCCACTACTTCATGTTTATCGTGCGTTTGGGTAAAGCATTTGCTCACCTCTGTCTTTGGTTGAATTGTATATGTGTGTAACACTACCATCACACTTTTGCATCACAATCTGCTGGTAATTAAATTCTGAGAATCCTTTTTTAAAACAATATTTATATTTCTCTGGTCACTATCCCATCTGAATAACTGCTGGTCCCATCAACTAGCAGGAATCCCCAGGAAAGTTTTCTGATTGTATTTTCCATTCTCTGGAAAATGTTGTTTTTCAGGTGCACGAAAGCCATGATAAAAAGGAAAACCCCTTTCATCTTCTTTTTTTATGTGTTAGTGATATTGTGTGATATTGTTCTTTCATTACACTGTGATCTGTGGATGTGCCACAGTTAATTCCACAGGATGATAGTCAGAGCCTTTGATTTGATTATAATCCATCTCCCTCATCGAAGATCAGGTCCAGTGATTGCTTTGTGCTGTGTTTGACGAGATTAAGCCCCTTTTTTCCTTTTGTTAGAGATGAAGATTGTGTTAGATATGATGCTGCCTACTGGAGATTTATTTGAACCGCTGCACTATTAGAGACTATGATCCAGATGAAAAAATATTGGGCTATGCTAGTGTATTTCTGTTTAATTCTTTAGAGCTTTATTTAAAGGCAGTGATTTTTTAGGTGTTAAAAAGAGAGAATATGCTCTTTTGAAACAATAAACGTTGGCTGTGTTTCAGTATGATCTATTTGTGGTGAGCCGGTATCTGGATTTAAGTGTGTGATTGTTTGACATTGCTGCAAATAAGAGATTTCATGGGAAGGTAAAATGCAAAAAATCTCCTATTTCTCCTGTGAACCTGCTTCAAAGCAACAGCCTATGACGCCAGTGACTGCATATGTTTAGAGTTCACAGAAGTTGCACTACAATATTAAAGGACTCAAACAGCTGCCATGTTTGGCTGCCAAGTCATTAAGGCCTTTTAATCTTTAATCGAATTAAACCAAAACTGGTGAATCAGCTTATTCAGTTTGTGTATTCGCTTTGAATGAGTTGATCCATACCAGATACTGTGCACCGAACAACATTCCAGTATAGGGGGCGTCACTGATGCTAACATAGTATAGCTTGCCAACTCTCAGAAATCCTCTACCTATCCTCTATCCTCTATCTTATCTCTGTCATAAATAAACTGTGATTTGAATGGCCTATTTTTCATTTCACCCTATCCAGTTTCTATGAAGTTGATTTTAGTGGATAAATTTAGAAAAAACTTGACATTTGCACTGGATTTTCAGGTTGAAAATCAAAGTCAAAGAACAATGGCAGAGCCAAACAGTGATGCGTTCATCTACTCAGGTGTAGGAAGGGTTCATGAAGGTGAAATGTGTGTCTCCAGCGATTCTGCCTTATGGATGCTATTGTTAGTCTGTTTTTTCTTTTTAATCACAGTAAGAGTAGAGAATGACTTTTATCAAATGACAGTCACAGAAACACTAAAAGGATGTTGTAATGAGATAATTGATCCCTCAGTGCCATTGTTACATGTTTTAATTATTATTTTTAGTGTTGTAAACTAAATGTGCATGCACGTACAGCGCAGTCAACATTATAACAAAATCTGAATCAATAGTAATGAACAAAACCCCCTCTGAATTATTGTTGATTTGTTTGGTATGATGAGGACAATGGGTGGCAGAGGAAAATGCAGAATTAAACATAATTTATGTAGGTGTTTGATACCTCATAATAACAGATTTCTATTTACCGCCTGCCATGAATATATAAAGGCTGTTGAAAGCAGTCATGGGGACTAAACATCCACACAGACAAAAGGGTAACATTTACCTTCCCAAGCAGCACTCAACAGTGTTCTCAAACGCTAATTGAAATTTATTCACTTTAACATATGTGCACATGCAAAATACATATTTATACTAAACCTTTGGCATTTTATTTGGAACGGATTACAGTACAGTTACACTGTAGAGTCAGCACTGTCATGCACATGTGCACACTAATGAGGAATAAAATCCACATAGACATAGCTATGTAGGAAAAAAAATTCTCTGATCTCTCCTGATTATTTGTGGTTTCCATGTCTTCCTTTTTTTTTTTTATGACCAATACTGCTGGAAAATTTTCATCATCACTTAAATCTCATGTCTCTTAACATTATTTACTTAATGTGCTTAACCTAACTCTTAAGTGGATGCAATGTTTGCATTCAGAGTCAAACATAGTTAAAGTTCATATTTGCTCAGTCTTATTAAACGTAACGTTTAAAACCATACTTGCTCAACTCTTTACTGAAAACCAAAGGCTTCTACACTGACATAAAGTCAGTAATATGAAGGATCCTTCATCGTCTTTTTTTATTTTAGTTGATGGAATGACAGCTGTGACTCAGCTCCAGTCCAGTCTTCCTTGAATACCTTTCTGTAATTCCATTATTCTCATCATGTGGAGCATTATATTGGATTTTTGTCCACTATGGGAGCTCACCATATCTGTTTATATTCCCTGTGTCGTTGTAAAATTGCAGGGCCTCACAGAGGGACAAGGAGCATTTGGAAACAAATACATTTATTCTTTGTGAAACATAATGCTGTGAATTTTTCAAAGCAGCCGCTGGTGAGTGGAAACAGCCAGGTTTCCAAAGACCACTGCAGTTAATAAATGCTCTCATGTGAGACAGCACAATAAAACTTCTCATAAACAGAAAAAAGTTTCCTTACCAAGCAGGAATATAATAAAAAGGTGTATGGTGATAAAATCAGGTAACCTTTGCAAGTGATGAACAGAAATGATTTGTTTTTTGGGGAGTTTAATGCATATTTGTTGCTGTAGGCTATGACTGCAGTTGCATGATGATTTTCTCCTTATACCACTTTCTTCAGTTTTGACCCAGAAGCCCCAGCAGTCACACAAAAGGATTGGCTGAGATTAGTGTGCTTCACTGCATCAAAAAACGACCTGCCCACGGGCACATTTGATTGGTTAAAACATGGCATCCATGGTTATTTTCCATGTGGAAGAATGGAAGCCTACAGCGATGCATCAACAGAACAGGTTCATACTACATGTTTATACCTGCAGTCTGTGGAACATTTATACCTTTACACTTTTCATTTATGTGTTGCTTCTTATCTGCTCACCCCTGGCTGTGTTTCTCATTTATGTGGGCAGATTTGCCTTTTGTGTATTTTTGCTATTATCATATTAATTTTTCCATGCCCATCTTATGGAGAAAACCTCCAGGGATTTAATGATAGACACAAGTGGTCAGGGGAAAAAAAAAATTAAAGCCTTAATAGCAAACTTTGAAAAGACATAATTTTTCATCTTTCCCCACATATCTTTTATTGAAGTGTTTTCTCAGAGATAGTTACTCGTACAATAAAGTCTATAGTGTTGACAGGCCTGAGAATAATGTATTGCTTCCTATTTAAATTGCACTTTGGAGTTCAGTTAATAGCCTTTCTTTTCATATCTTTTCTGATATATTTGCAGCAATTCTGGATGCACACCACTTGTAGAAGATCCCTGAACTTTACCCAGTGCAGTCATTTACAATTTTGATGTTTTAGTGTGGGGCACTGCACTAGAACATTTGCTCCTAGCCAAAATAAAACTTGTAAAAATTAACAAAAAAAAAGATGATCTTGTAAGTGCTTTTGTATTGAATTACAATGGCACAGTATTTCTTACAGACTCTGTTCTGTATCCATGGTGTAGAGGGGTTGTCATCAAGAACATAGATTGTTTTATATTATTTCAACTTTTCCTCACTGTTTTTCATTTAATAAATTAATTAATAATTTCATTTAATAAATGAATTAAAATAATGTTTATGTTTTTCAGAATCTGAACTTTGTTGATGTTAGCAGGTTTGTTTGCCTACCTCAGTTCACTGTAGAACTAAATTCTGGAACCTGGCAAACAGTAATTATTTAACAAATAAACAGTAGTGTTGCCATTAACATTAATACTTGGCTTCATTGAGTTGGGTTGACTTCTCCATTGCAGCTGTGCTTCTTGTGATTCTGGTCTGGGTCTGGCACTGGTGCACACTGACATATTATCAAAGCCAGGCCTTGTAACGTTAACAGCAAACTCCCAATGTGTCCCAAAATTAAGTTACATATTAGAACATAGTGAAGTGAGACATGCTCACCACAATTTTCAGTTCATTTTAAGACTGTGGCACAGCAGACTAGCACTGTATGTTATGCTATGGATACTGTCAGATAAGATAGGATGACGGCAGTTTATTGTTCATTCACAACCTGTAAAACGATTCCTCTCTGTGTGTAATTTCATTGCTAATTGACACAAGTTGAGACAGGAACAATTATGAACTGCGTAATTATTGGTCAGATTGGACATAGTGTGGAGCAATAATGCATCTATTCTGTTGCTCAGAGAACCTCAAAGGCACAATCAGAGTGATTTGAGGTGCTATAGGCATCAGACTGACACCAAGTCCTACAATGGTGAACAATGCTGTAATGGCAACGGAAATCTTTGCGGATAGAATTGCTTGCTGCCATTATGCACCAGGGCCTCTTTTGCTTTTGTGGAGAAGACACAAAATTGCTCAGCTATTATCTAACCATTCCCCTCCTCCTCTCATCATCTCTTCTTGGAATAAAGTTGCCCTGAGAGCGAGATAAGGAGGGAGTGGAGAAATACTACATTTTTTTTTTCATTTCTTTTCAAGATACCTAGACAAATCTGTGTTGGCTGTCAGAGGGAGGAATGAGAAAAGTGTGTGTGTATGTGTGTGTGTTTGTCTGTCGTGTCTTGTCTGCTGAACAGGGGAGAACAGTGAAATGTATTTGGCTGGTTTTCGAGCCAGTTATCCAGTGGAGATTGAGGGGATTTCCTGTTTTGTGTGTCACCTGCTTTACCCCTCCTACCTTCTCTGCTGTGGTTTACCTTCGTACTTGACCCTCAGCCTATCCAAATCCTCTCCCACTCCTTTTCTCACTATTTGTAGTCTCTTCTTTCCCTCCCACACATCGCTATTTTCTCCATCCATTAGTCTCTCCCATAATCATCTGTCTGTCTGCTTTCCTGACTCTTCACCTCTCCTGCTCTTTCTCTTTACTCCCCTGAATTCACTTGTCTTTTTCCTCCTTCCATTTGCTCCTCATTCATTATTTTTTTATTTTTTTTTATTTTTTTAGTCTCTGTATTCACTCCCTGAGGTAGAAGTATGGGTCTGATGAACATGGAGAGCCCGGAACAAATCAGTCTATCGATCCGTCGATGTATCCCTCGCTCTGCTCTCAATCGTCAGCAGAAAACAAAGTGTTTATTAAGCGAAACCTTCCCAATCTCCTTCTATCCCTACCCCTCTCCCACACCCCCCCAACCCTCCACCCACAGTAATGGAGAAGCTGTTTCTGGGACCTGTCCACCTAGCTGAGACATGTCGTGTCTCCCAATTACGTTTCTTTAGAAAAGTCCTACCTGCCAGGGTTCCCAACTTGTGCATTTCTTCAGCTGTTTTCTCACTCTGTCCCCGATATTGCCAATTTAAAGTTGGCCTGTACTATTCCTAAAGAAAGAGCCTCTTATTTATTATGATGCACTGCAGCAAAGTAAAGTCACAAGGATGAGAGTGGCGTGTAGTGGAGTGTTTATCAGTCATCTGCAGTCTATAGGGCTTAAATTGGGCCTGAATTTTGTACAGAACGATTGCATTATGAGTTCTTCTGAAAGGACTGAATTTGATTGAAATGGAAAGTAGTGCCTTCTTGCTCTGAAAATACATCACTGCTGATTAGATTATAAAGAACTGCAGGGGTGGAGGGGAGGGCGTTTGGAGGGGTGGCATATATGAGAGTGAAATGCAAGCAAAGCGTACTGCACTAATACTCAAGTGGAAAGAGGAGAATAAATGGTGGAGGAGGTTTAAGGGATACAGAGATGGCAAACAGCAGAAATTCCTGGATCTCTTGATCTTTCTCTCTCTGGTTAAAGGAATGTCTTATCGATACGGTGTTAGCTGGAGTCAGAGGTTTCGCAGTGAAGCAGTGCACCCTTACTTTGACAGACAGACAGAATGGATCCATGCCATTCCCAGCCTTGGGGCTCCCAGGCCTTGCATAATCAATCAGCCATTAATGGAGTAAGTGGCTGTGGAAGGATATTAAATGTTAATTGCTGTAAGGTATTGATAACACCCATTGATCTCCTAGATAATTGCAATCAGTGAAAACAAAGATACATTATATGAGACTAAGCCCCTTTTACTAGGAGCCAGGGTTAAACAATGATGAATGGACATATAGATGAGGTGTGTTTTTGTGGTGCGCATATCTTGGTATGTATGTCCTGTAGGGAATATTTTATAGCATCTGAAGCTTTTCAGTGATCACCTGTGAGGATGAAATGTCTGGCATTATCTTGTAAATTTTGACTGACAAGCCTGTTATTTTTTTTTTTTTTTCTCATCAGTCTGGTTCCCTAATTAATTTTTCTTTGATTGGATTCTGCTTGACAAGGGCAAGATTTTCATCAGTCTTAGCTTTTTATAGCAGAAACAGGCATAACTGCTTAACAAGTGTAAACAGATTCAATTCTATGGACATAAACAAAGATGATTCACCAGAGCAGACCACAGACAAAACTGGAAAATTGCTTTGGTTTCTGAAGTCTTAATTTGTACACATTAAAGTTATCTTTTTATGAGCAGAAGTACAGCATTGGGGCTTGTTGAATTATAAGTGACCAGTATCATGATAGGCTTATACTGGTTTAATGCGGTACACAGATAAACTTATTGGCATGAGTGTAATTGTGTATGTTTAGGATGTGCTTTCTTTCTCTTTTTTTTTTTCCTTTATTTCATCTTTTCCCTCATCCCCTGCTGTGTGGTCTCTATTCTCTGATGCTGCCTGCAGCGTGTTTGCTGGGAAAGGCTGATGTCCACAAATGACCTGTTGGGAATAGAAGAAGACAGCAGCATCAGTCAGTTCATTATAGATTAACCCCTCAGTAGAGTGAGAGGTCGATCAGAGAGCAAAACAACAATCTACAACCATCAGTCAGAGGGGAAGAGTCAACACTGCATGTTTTGAAATTCATTGTCAGTTTGTGTGCATTTAGCTTGTGTGTATGTAATTGCTTCACAGATGGAACACATATGTGTGCGTGTATGATGGTTCAGACTTGTGGATAGAGAGTTGCAGGGTACTCCCAGGCCACCTGAGAAGATTTGGCAGGCCGTGTTCAGGCGTCCCGTCAGAATGCCTGTTGAATAATACATGTCCTCAAAACAGTTGGGCTTTCTAATACCGCATGACTCCAAGACACCCCACTAAAGATCAATAACACTTAGAAGCTGCTTTATAATGAAGGAGACACTAAAATTCCATCATCAGGCAATTAGTTGAATTCCCAGTCTTTCCCCCTCCTTTACCATTTCTATGTAGCCACAACACAACACTGGGCACATCATTTGTTAAATGTGAGTAATGTGGAGACACTTTCCCCTTTAATAGAATGTTTTCTTGGAGTTTGATGGAGAAATTTGTCAAACCACTGCTGAATTCAATGCCAGGATAAAGAGTCCAAGTTGGATCCCTCTGAAAGTTTTAATTTTTCTTTTGTGAGAATGGAAAAGGGAGGGAGTGAGAAAGTAAAGGCTACAGATGAAAGGAAACAAGTGAGTGCCCGCTCCCTGATGCTCTGCTCTCTGCTTTGACATTTCCTTTCCTCTTTTCCCTGCTGCTCTATGGCCCGGGGCACATATATTGCCACTTTCCTGTAAACTCTGGCTACATATCAAAACATCACACAGCTTTAACTATGAATGCATGCCCTTAAAGGAAAAGAAAAGCCCAAAAAGTCAGGTCTGAAAGTAAGTCCTGTGGTTTTAATACAGGGATGAGTGAGTGTATCGGTCATTCATGCACATACAGGGCGGGGAAGCAAAATTTACAATATTTTGAGGCAGGGATTGAAAGACAGTGTATGACCAATTAGTTTATTGAAAGTCATGAGAATTTATTTGCCACAAGAAAATTGACATCATAGAAAATGTTTTTATTCTATGTGTCCTCCTTTTTTCTCAATAACTGCCTTCACACGCTTCCTGAAACTTGCGCAAGTGTTCCTCCAAATATTCGGGTGACAACTTCTCCCATTCTTCTTTAATAGTATCTTCCAGACTTTCTCGTAATAGTTTTGCTCATAGTCATTCTCTTCTTTCCATTATAAACAGTCTTTATGGACACTCCAACTATTTTTGAAATCTCCTTTGGTGTGACGAGTGCATTCAGCAAATCACACACTCTTTGACGTTTGCTTTCCTGAGTACTCATATGGGCAAAAGTTTCTGAAAAGGTATGGATAATAGTGTTAGGTATGATTATGACATCAATATATGTTTGGTTTCAAAACAATTGACGTAGTGCCTGCTGAGAAAAAACAGCTAAATGTTCATTGTAAATTTTGCTTCCCCACCCTGTATACTCCATTATTTCTGTAATTCCCCTTCCTCCAGCATCATGCTATGTGGTCTATGTGAATGCATATATAATGACTAAACGAGCTCTGCAGACACGAGTGCTCTCTGCTCTTCTCCTCCGGGAGGTCAAGGGTCAGGAAGTGATAATGCAGTGTAAATGTACTGCCATGGGATTTGGAGTTCATTAGAGGTCCATTATGGCCGTTGAGTGACATCACTCTCTCTGGGAGCAGGAAGACAGTGGGAGACGTGTGACTCGTCATAAGTGGCTTGTGGTATCCTTGGTACAGTGGTTTATTGTGAATGATGTAGGGTCAAGGGCATGTTGTACCCAAATCAGGAGAGGTTGTACTTGGGTGGAAAATGGTCATTAAAACTAAAAGCAGTGATTTCTGAATGTATGATTCATTACAGACACGAGGACAAAATGTCATGTCTGTACATTATATAAGTAAATGTACATCCTCCTCTGTCTCTGAGGCTGGCAACACATTCCAAGTAGTGGCAATGTTAAAACTTTGGATTATGAAGGGCTTTGAATTAGGTGATGTGACCAGGTGATTGTAATGTCATAATTTGATAACAAAACATAAAGCATCCAAGGAGATGGTCCTTAGAATACAAATGTGGGAGAAAATTATTGAAAGGTTTAAAAATAATGTTCCTAGAGAAAGATTGGACTGGATCTACATATTTTAACCTCTACTGAGCATATCATAATTAAAAGATTAATAAAGAAATTTGGATGTATTTTAGTGCAAAAAAAGGACAAGCATGCAAGTCTGATCTGAGCAGTGTGATCCCCAATCACTCAGATATCGCTACATTAAAAAACTATCATTTGTCTATAAGTGACAGAATTTCATAGGCTGAGGATTACTTTGGCAAATATTATGAGTAGTTACAACCATAAAAAATAACCAGAGATCCCCTTCCAAATCCAGAGAAGGAAATGGAGTTTCTTCTAGACATGTATGAATGACAGGAATGCATGTACGTATATTCAGAAATGTAATAAAGCTGATTAGACAAACATTAAGGTCATTTCCTTTATACTGTCTGCAATTTATGTTAGACGTAGTTTACTTAGAAACTGCTGCTGTCTGTTGTCCACTCTGGCCTAGTTTTTTCATTTGGGTCTGAAACTAAATAGTGATTTTTAGTCCAATATTTGATCGTTGAACAGCTGTGAAGGTACTTGGAAAGCAATAAAACTGTACCCAGTCCTGAACACGGTTTACATCTGTGAATAATCACAAAGCAAGTAAAACTCAAGGGCCAATCCTTAAATTGCAGGGCCAGCATTTGCCAGAGATTTAGAAGGGATATAAACCTTTTCTTTGCCCCTCAGTTCATTCATATTCACAATCAGCATCTGTAAAATCCACAGCTGTTGTCTTCAAGTAACCGAATTTATTAGGCTAGAGCAAGGAGGGGAGATTACCAGCATGGACAGTGTACCTGTTTAATTTGGACCGGGGCCAGCATCTCATTATTCATCTTCTTCGGTGTTTATTGTTGAGAGGTAGGGGAACAGGTGACGTGGGAGCATGCAGGGAGTCGTAGAGTCATCTCATTCTGCGTGGTCCTACAGGGAATCTCTTCTCTTCGCTCTTTGGGTCCTGGAGGTCAAGCTGTGTTCGGTCCCTTTCTGCCAGTCTGGAATAATAGAATAATGGCATAATTAACTGGCAAGAAGATTTTGCCCTGGGGATGTGCTCTGCTGCTCCATTAGAAGGAGCTGCAGCCTTAGTCCTGGCTGTAATTAGGTCTCCATGGGTCCTAATTGTCCTGTAGTTTAGAGTTTAAATGGTTACGGGATAGTGGAAGGAGATCTGCAGTGAAGGAAGCTCAGCAGACACGAGGTGCTCCCTTCAGCACCTCAGGGTCAATTAAGACTGTTATGTATAAGAAGTAGATTGGGCAAAATGTTTCTGTCGCATGTGTAATGAAGTCAGAAAAATTTAAATGCTGATGTGTTGTCGTCAAATTGGGATTGAAATTTACCTTCTTTTTTTGGCTTTTGGGCCATTCATCAAACTAACAAATTAAGAAAAAAGATTAATTTGACAACACTGCAATGCAGCATCTGGAATGATGCTTCACAGGTAAACCAAATACACTGTTGCTGATAAAGTTGGAATCATTTTAATCTAATAATTTTAGTTTTGTTTTCAGACACATTCCTCTATGTACACATCACTAATCATCTTTGATCAGTTACAATAATTACATACTGAGTCCCACTTACACTTTATCTATCAAGAATAAATCATATTGTCACAATCGTGTCATAAGAATAGATAGAAATATTTCATTCCAACTTTATGGGCAACAGTTTATGTACAAACTAAGTGTCAGTAGTTTTTAATGTCAATGTTATTTTTAATTGGGCTGGATTCAGTCTAAAAGTCAATAAAGCAGTTATCAAAAAAATAAATCAACACAGCAATCAATAAAGGAAATGACACAGACCTGCTCTATATGTCTGGTTAAAACATGGCCCATACACTACATAGTAAATATATGCATCCCATTTTTAAAAGGTTTTGAGGTTTTCACTACCTGAGAAGAGCAGAAGCTGTAGCATGTTGCATCGCTTTCACCTTTTACCTTATCTGGCACCTGCAGCATCATGCTTTTAACGCAATGTGTCTGTAATAGTCTATTGACCCCACAGTGCTTTAACAATGGTTAAGCGGGCTAGCTCTATGTTGTGCACGCCACACACAGTTCTAACTGATCTCCCATTGAAAGAGATAGCAGTACATATTGGTTTTTCATATGGCCGCTTGTACTGTGCTCAACTGGATACAGAGAGGAGCTCTGGTTCATTCTGTTTCTGATTTATTTGAATTTTCATCACCTCAATTGATCGAGACCCTTTACTCAAGGGACAAAGATACAGACTAAATGACTATTGACTGCCAAGTGTTTGAAAAATGCGTTAGTCAGACCACCATTGCTATTGATGAGGGTGTATTAAAAAATGTATCTGAGCAATCAATGGAGAGGAAGGAGAAAGTCCATAACAGTAGACTACCAGCAGTTTCTGCTCTTATTTGTGCTCCCTCTCTTTTTTGTCTCTTTCCTTTGTCTCCTAGTGCTATGTGCTAACCACTGCTGGCGCATTGCAGTAAACTAGGGGAGGTAGAGTAGTAGGGTGTGTGTTGTGGGTGTGTGTGTGTGTGTGTGTGTGTGTGTGTGTGAGGAGTTCCAGCAGAAGCATCGACAAGCATCCGTGGCTTTACTGTCTCCATAAATCCCACTTACCCACAGCGCACATACACATGTACCACATCCAGAGACACTCACCCTTCTTCTACAAGTTCTTTTTATCTCAGTGCAAACAGTCAGGATGAACTGTATTGATATGTAAATGTTGATTCCTTTGGGTTATTAGTGAAGTTTGAACATTAATAGAGAAGGTAAAAATAAGACACTGAGCAACTTTTTTTTTCTGGAGTGTGACCTTTTAATGCTGCATTTCATCTGAATTAAACAACAGAAGTAATGAATACTTAATGGTCAAAAAGACAGACATTCCAAACATGTCTAAATCTATTTCCTACATATTCTGCGACAGCTTAAAAACAGTCAAACACAATCTGTGTGTTAGTTAAAATATGTACATGACAGATTTTCAGCCTCATTCATATTGCTTTACCTCTACCTGTGCATTGTCTTCATCTTAATAATATTTGATTGTGGTAATGTTGTTTGAGTTGTGGACCAACCAGTCATCTGTACTGAGATGTAGGCAGTCTGAGAGCTAGCTGTACAGTTTGATGATTGTGTTTGCTGTAGGATTTTAACATCCTCATTTCATGACTGGCTGGACTTTATAGAGGAGATGATGAAAGGTGCAACAGTCCACACCATCTCGTATATCATGTTCTCCTTACACACACTCGTCTATCTCTCTCTGTCTGTCTCTATTTTATCTCTCCCAATAAGCTGGCATACCTTCCCACTAATGCTCTGTCATGATCATTAGTGAGTGATGGACAGCTTTTGATGTATGTCATCATTCACTGGTAGAATATGTGTATGTTTATGACTGAAGCCAGTTTCAGTCAAATTGGAGCAGCTCAGTAAAGGTGCAGAATGACCTTTGCTTTCTGAAAGCAGAAAACACAGACGGCTGCAATGATGATGGGCCTAGATGAGAGGAAATAACTTCAGGATGGGTTTGATTTTGTTTGGCCTTTATTGCCACAGACGAAAATGCTGAAAAAGAAATGGTGTTGGGAATATGGTTGTTGCTTTGAAGTGATATTGATAGTATTGTATATTGGCGGAAACATCCAGTGAACAATGTGACTGTGATGAAATGAGAGGAATAGGTCTTATAAGTACGAGTCAGCAGTACTTTTATGTACTATTTTCATTTTTTCTTATTTAAAAGCTCACATGTCTAGAGACAGTATCTGATAGTGCTTTGTGGTATAGTGTGACCAAAACTTGTCATACTGTATGTTTTAGGGACATGTTGACATGATAAAATGATTCATATCAGTTGATTTTGATCAAATCATTATGTTATTTAAATTCTGATCCTGAGTGAAAGTTGAAGAAATTAGATGTTTGTTGCCTTAAACTCTGACTTACAGTCAGAACATGACCACAACAAGAAAACACTTCTATGATAATATTCAACTATAATGATAAAATATGTATTCAGTGTTGACATATACATGAGTAATATTTAACAACATAACATTGATACTTGTTGTAATATGTAAGTAACAGCTGCTTAAACTCAATGACAGTGTGAACAAAGTAAAACCCAAAGGACAAAAGGAAAATGTTATTATGATAAATCATTTATATCATAATATATAAGCCATATATGCCATATTTACATATATAAACTTTACATTTATGGCCTAGTCCTAGTTTGTTTTATGTACTTCTCGGCTTGGCCCCCCCAAAATTAAAAATTATATGAAGGAATCATTATGAAGCAGCTGTATAATAATTATTATGCGAACTGCAATGTAGTAAAAATGAACCTTTAAATTTGTGTATGCCAAGAACTCTAACATTGTTTTCTTTTTGAAATATTAACTATAGTAAAGCTATAATTCAAACTTAAACTAATAATTCTTTTAATTGCTGATGATATTTAGTGAAATAGTGAAAAGCTGTTCCTCTTAAACCAAGATGACATCATCAAATGAATTGTTTTGTTGAGAATTCAAAGATGTACATATAGTATATATTTGCTGTAGCGGCTCCTAAACTATGGAACGATCTGCCTCTCCATATCACACAGGCCTCCTCTGTCTGTTTTTAAATCCCTTCTTAAAACCCATCTTTTCTCCTTTGCTTTTGACACCATGTGAGATGTTTGAATGTATTATTTTTTTATTCTATTGTTTTATTTAGTATTGGTTTATTGTTTTTTGTTTGTTTGTTTGTTTTTAATTGTACAGCTGTTTTATGTCTTTTTAATCTATTATTGTATTTTATACTTTTATTTTGGTTTTGTTTCTTCTTCTGCACAGCACTTTGGTCCCCTGTGGTTGCTTTAAAGTGCTATGCAAATAAAGTTGGATTGGATATACAGTTAATCTGCATATTTAATTTAACATTTTATTTTCCACAAAAAGGTCATATCATTTATGTCAATCATGTCAGTTGATGGAGTTGATGTTGGTAAGAAGAGTACATGTAACACAGAGCCAGTGCTATATGACTTGTTGTCTTTTAGATGTGTTACTGCTGTTGTTTCTGCTCCACTATTGTATGACATTACATGAAATATTCATTCCCTATGGGAAATTAAAACCGATATACCGGTTCATGTAATATATCTCCAAGCTCCAGAGTCTGATTTTAACTGTCTAAGTTATTTAAGCTATGGGTTGGGCCATAATTTCCTGTCTGAGCAGTGTGTAATAGTGAAGGTTTTCAAGTGTAAAATCCAGGTCAAGGGGACTTCTGAGAGTTAATTAGGGGACAAAAGAGGACTTGAACCTGAACCTGCTTATCTCAAGGGTGTGTAGGTGAGTGATTGAAGGTTCAAGGGTCAAGATGCATCACTTTCTCTTGGTGGAGGGTGTGATTTGTGGCTAAGTGTGTGTGTGTGCATGTGTGTGTGTGTGCATGGACATCTGCTTATGTGTGTGGAACTGTTTGTGACACCCATTCAACAAGCAAAACTTGTCTCAGTGATGAATGGTATTGTAAACATTGAGCCAGGCCAAAACAGCCCTCTGGAGACCATCCGTGTTTGGGTGAGATCAGCAGAAAAAGCCCTTATCAGGCATATTACGGGCCCTCCCCTCAGCATGGAGATGATACGTGCTTTGCATCTTAATGTCCTAATCTATTCTTCATTAAAGCTTAACACAGCAGTTAACGTGCCCTCTGATAGCATCGCACTGTGCCCTCGCAGCAGCACAGATGAGGCCTGCGTGCCACTGATAAAGTTTCAAAATGTAATAGAGATGGCTAAAATATGACTCAGGGAACGCCACCTCGGGATGCCAGCATAAGCAACTGCCACAGCTAGATACCAGATCTCATTAAGAACACCGAAGTGTTAATTTTAAGGGAGAGCTCTCCATATTTCAGATGCGTCCATAATTCAAAGAGTATACTGACGTTTGGAGAGCCCTGTCATGAGGTGCCATGTGTTCCCTAGTGCACAATGCCATCTGGCCTGCTTTACACCGGGCTGCTAAGGCCACATTGAGGGCTCAAGCAGCTGATGTTTAACTGGCACCAACTTGAACCCTAAACCAAACGGAGAGTGTGTGTGGGCGAAAACACTCCCACACCTACAGTCTGTTAAGTTGTACTGCCTCACTGTGACAGATGTGGCTGTGAGAGTGCCAGCATTTTGTGAGAAAATACACAACTACAAGGGACATATTCATGAACACTGCCAACATGAATTCTGTAGTCTGCAGTAAAAAAAAAAAAAAAAGAATAAAAATAGAAGATTTAATTGGAAATGTTCATCAATCTGTCACCCATCTTGAGTGAAAGATTTTTTTTTTTTTTAAAAGTGGGAACACAATGAGGAGTACGATGTAAATCTCAGGAAAAATGAATAATGGATTACGGAGTGGAAGAAGAAGATAATGGAGGGAAAATGAAGAGAAAAGGAAGACCGATGATTGACAATGACAAGTAAGATAATAGAGAGCGTGATCAAAATTCACTGGGCTTTCCTCTGCATTCAGGCAACAAGCCGATTATGCACAAACTAAACGTTCCATAAAGACCAGGCTGCTGATAGCCTGCAGGCCCTGCAGCATCTCTGTCTGCACAATAACACCTCAAGGAGCTTGGTGGCCATTTTTAGCAGGAATTTGGATTTCTTCTCCATCTATTTTTT